>NC_057847.1:29631250-30255000 GCF_910594005.1 Cervus elaphus
AACTAACCACCCTATTGTCAAACTCATCGGTGAAGAGGGCTTCTACTGTACTTCCTATTTCCATAAATTAAATTTAGGTTTCAGTTCATGAAATTATTTCACCCAATTCAAACTTAACAACATATGAAACAGGACCCACAATAGAATGAGAAAGGGTACAGCTGAATGAGGAAATGGAGATAAGGGAACTTTTACAAATTACCCACACCTAAGATTTGGAAACAGTGACAGACTTTATTTTTCTGGGCTCCAAAATCACTGCAGATGGTGACTGCAGCCAGGAAATTAAAAGACACTTACTCCTTGGAAGAGAAGTTATGACCAACCTAGACAGCATATTAAAAAGCAGAGACATCACTTTGCCAAGAAAGGTCTGTCTAGTCAAGGCTATGGTTTTTCCAGTGGTCATGTATGGATGTGAGAGTTGGACTGTAAAGAAAGCTGAGCACCAAAGAATTGATGCTTTTGATCTGTGGTGTTGGAGAAGATTCTTGAGAGTCCCTTGGACTGCAAGGAGATCCAACCACTCCATCCTAAAGGAGATCAGTCCTGGGTGTCCACTGGAAGGACTGATGCTGAAGCTGAAACTCCAATATTTCGGCCACCTCATGCAAAAAGCTGACTCATTGGAAAAGACCCTGATGCTGGGAGGGATTGGGGGCAGAAGGATGAGATGGTTGGATGGCATCACCAACTCAATGGACATGAGTTTGAGTAAACGCTGGGAGTTGGTGATGGACAGGGAGGCCTGGCGCACTGCGGTTCATGGGGTCGCAAAGAGTCAGACACGACTGAGTGACTGAACTGAACTGAACTGAAGATTTGGAAATGTTCTCTGACAACTACAGCCATTATGAGTCAGTGAGCAGTTGATTTTGATGGGACAGTGCTTAGGGATGCTGAGATTTTTTTTAACTTTTATAAACACTGAGAATCACTGTTTAATTGAAATCAGAGGATGAATAAGCGGAATACAATTAATCAAAATCACTATTTTCCTGACACTGCTTTAAATACTACTGTTCTTGTGAAAAATACCTTGGAATCTATATGAAACAAAATGACTAGAACTTCTATTTTTATCCAACTGATACTTTTCCAAATATAGATACAGAGAGAGCAGTGATTCAGTGTTAGATGATATTCACTCAGCAACAAATATTTACTGAGCTCCTGCCGAGAGTCCAGCATTCTAGTAAGCTCTGAAAATAAAGTGGAAAGTAAGTCAAGATTTTATACAGTCTCTTTCTCTGCTGAGATTAATATAAGAAGACACAGCATGGTAGGGCTGTAATAGATAGAGTACAAGAAATCATAAGAACAAATAAAGCTGGTCTACAATTAAGGAAAAAGAGTTTCCTGAGGAAGTGATGTTTATACTGAGATTTATAGAATGATGTAGAAATTGGGATTAGCCAAATAAACTAGACACGAGGAGGAAATGGTATTCTAGGTAGAGGAAGCGGTATAAAAAAGATTGGAACTACTGGACAAAGAATGCAAAGGTTAAGTGGCACCAGTGAGTCTAGATGGCCTTATAAATCAGCTTTAGGAGTTTGCAGTTCATGAGACGAGAATGGCAAGCCACAGAGGGGATTTTAAGCAATGGAGGACATGAATAGATGTTTAGTGTGGAAAGTGATTATAGAAGAGTGCTGATGACTAGTAATAGAAGGCCTAGAGATGGCAATGGCTTGAACTACGGTGCCGGCATAAAGAGCAAAGATGAAAAGAACTGGTTATTCTAATATATTTAGAAGGATTTAAATGACAGACCTGGTGATGGTCACTATATCTACAAAGGGTAAGAAGTCAAAACTGACTCCTAGGTTTTAGGTTGGGCAGCTCTGTAGATGGTTAGTGTGGTGCGAAAACACCAACTTGAGCACTAACACACACAAACTTATAGACACACACACACATGTAATAGGAAAGAAGCAGAACTTCATTTTTGGTGTTGACATTGTGTGTGTGAGGTGCTTGCAGACATCCAAAAAATATAGTTCAATAAATAATAAGATATTCAGGACAGATGATCAATCTGGCATTATGAGCAACTACAGACATTCCTAGAGTTATGCAACACATGGTTTAAAGTTCCATTCTACACAGAAAATTTCACAGAACAAACTATAAAATTTCAGGTATATGGAAAAGTATAAGAAAGAAAAAGTATAAGGAAGGGGTCACGTACTACTAGAGGCTTTTTCCTTTTAATCTTCAGTTATTGCTGTGGCCATGTGAATACTCATTATATCAGCTCCTATATTTACTAACAGTATAGACAAAATTTTCAAACACTAATGACAATGCATACAAAGGCTAGACAGAGGCTGTTACAAACTAAAAAGCATAGAGAACCTGGGTAATATCTGTAGCTAATTCAATATATTTAAAGCTCATTCCAATACTCTTCATGTAAAAACAAGGAAAACATATGGTGTTTTTAGAAAATCAGTAAGTATGTACCATGAAATGTTACATACTTTTGAAAGAGGAAACAAAAACAGCACTGGAGCTAAAGATAGTGTTAGACTTGGCTTAGAAATAATGTAATTTATTGCTAGAAAAAATACATTTATATTTTAAGATCTTAGCAATGCTACTTATAGCTATTTAGCTTTTGGAATATTCAATCTGTGTAAGAATTTCCAGGACAGACTACTGCATTAGAAGAAAGTATATGTAGAAAGCAGTGAAGACTATGTAATACAATTTCAGAAAACACTGGAAAAGTAAGAAACGCAGAGATAGCAAGACCAAGTGCCAAGAAACACCAACACTGACAGAAAAAGCAGAAAATAATTTCACAGTGCACAAAGAACAGAGAATCAACAGTGTGAAATGCTAATGAAAATCAAGCAAGATAAGGTCCAAAGTTTTATCACCAGCTGCCTTATCATGTAGTCATAGAAAGGGTGACCATATAATTAATCATATAAACTGGAACACTTTTGAGAGTAAAAAAGACTGTATTAAAATTGATGTCAAAATAATAGGCATAACCTGGAGCAGTTCTAGGAAAAGTAGGACATGTGGCTAATGGAGTCCTGGACAATTCTGGAGAAGCAACAGAACGATGGCAACAAACACTAGATGGAGGTGGGTTAGTGAGTGACTGGAAGTTAAGGAAACAAATACAAAAACTCTCACAGGAAAGCTGGCTAGGAAAAAAAAAATGGGAGGCAGACTCATATACATCTTCTTCCCAAACATTCTTCTCTAAAACACAAGCCATACATAATAAGCACAGCTAAACCACCTAGTCAAGAAAAAAGATTCAGTTCTTTTGAGAAGAGTAGATACTTTTTCATTTTTTCAAGTTTGCCAGTTTATAAATTAAAAATGCTATATTTGTGAAAAGTCTTTTTCTAATTATATAATCCTATATATAAGAATATCATTGATACAGTTCAACAATGACAGACACTATTTCAAAAAAGAAAAAGAGTAATATACACAGCTGATGGACAGGGAGCTGGCGTGCTGCAGTCCATGGAGTTGCAAAGAGTTGGACACGACTGAACTGAACTGAATATACACAGCTAAGTATCTAATAAAGAAAAGGGCATCCTACACAAAGATAGAAAAATAATGCAAAGCAGTTTTTAATATTTCCATTAAAAAGGTAAAGAAGTATACTGCTTTATGTAAATAATATATTCTCCCACTATACTTACAATGGGAAGTCAGAGTTATTGTACATAGTGAGGCGGAGTATGAGTTTTGAAGTCAGACACCTAGACTTACACTCACAGCTATAAAACCATAGATCACTCACTTCTCAACTCCCTAAGCCACAGTTGCCTCACCTATAAAATGGAAAAACAGCATCTACTCCCCAGAATTACTGATGGTTACATTAGATAAAACATATTAAAGCACTGGGAAAGAAACCATGGTATACAGTGAGTGCTCAAAAGATGGCAGCTCTCATCATTATTAGTGAGCTATTATTACATAGAAGGCATCATGCCTGCACTGACCCCTATATAAATTTTCAGGCCATGGTACTGCACCTGAGAATAGGCAGACTATCAGTATAAAGAGAAAACAGGAGCTCGTATGCAAAAGGAGACAACAGCAAAAGGCACGTCTCAAGCATAAGGTCTCCCATTAACAGAGAATGGAAAGCTCCTAAGATTAAATTTGAGGCATTGTTTGTTATTATTTTTTATATTTAGCTCCAAGTGCCAACAAGTGAAGACAAAGTCCTATTAAAATTGACCTGGCTGTATTGTGGTTAAGAACAAAGATTCTGACAACAGGAGATACAAAGTCCTTCTTGCTTCTGTCATCTACTAACATATATTCTATGGCAAATGACTCAATTTCTCTAAGCCTCAATTTACTCATCTTTAAAGTGGAAATAATAATAACACCAATCTAGAGAGCTGTTCCTGGAGTAGGAAATGGCATCCCACTCCAGTATGTTGCCTGGAAAATCCCATGGACAAAGGAGCCCGGCAGAATGCAGCCCATGGGGTCACAGTCGGACACGACTGAATGACTGAGCATACACAGAGAGTTGTTCAGAAGTTTAATTGAAACAATGTATAGATAATATTAACACAGTGCCTAGTACATAGCAAATACTCAAATATTATAAATTATTATGAGGAGGTAAAGTCAAGATGAAAGAAAGACCACAAAGAAATAAGAATGAGAGGAATTCCTAGAAATGTTATGGCAATATGAAAAGGCATTAAAGAAGAAAATTAAAGATCACATTAAAGGAACATATAAAAGGCAAGATTTATTTCAACTTTTAAATTATAAAAGTATACACATATAAAATGTCTAAAGCTGATAATAACAAATTCATGACTGCAGAAATAGAAATGTATCTAATAAGAAAATGGTTAAATAAGTTACAGTAAAGTCATATGATATTACTATCTGCAATCATTAAAAACATGTTCTTAATGTGTATACTTGACAGAATATTTTAAAGTACATATTCTTATCTACAAAAATACCCAGCTCACAAAAAGAAATGAAACATCCCAAGATGTTAACAAGCTGTTTGTTAATAACAAAACCGTATTTAAAGTTTTTTCTCTAAATTTTGCTAAAATTTTTCAAGCTTTAACAAATATGTATTATTTTGTAATATTTTTAAAAGTTACTTTTAAGCATAAAAAGAATTTTTAAGGCTAGTTATGCAAAGTGTACTTATAAAACCAGTGAAAATAATTCTGAGTTTACCTTGTAGCTCACTTTTAATAAGGCAACTTTCCATCATGTATAACAGCACAGTGACCATAATATCCAGCAGCTGACATTCTTCTGTTACCTGTCTGGCTAGCTCTTCATTGCTGAACAACTGAACACTAATATGCACAATTCTGTTAGACATAGTATCTGATTCATGACTTTTCTTCAGTGTCTTCATAATGAAAGCATAATGCTGAACAAAAGTTTTTGTAAAAGCAACCTGTAAAATGTTTTAAACAGAAAGAAAAAAACAAAGTTTAAGTTATATAACACATTTTCAACATATTATACCAGCATTTTAAAGCTATGATTAGCTTATGACAATGTCCAAGACAATTGGAAAAGTAATTTCAATGATGGTAGTCTCACATTTGTCCCTTTTTTGAAAATCAGCAAAATAGTTTGATAGTTAAAAAAATATTCAATATGCATTTTACATTATTAAAGTTTTAAAGCAATTACAAAGATGGTTTAAAAACACAAATCTTCACTTTGCACAAAGGTATCAATTCACCAATGTCAAAGTATGTCTTCGTCCTGTGCTAACTACTTTAGCAATAAAATCTAAAGTCTCATTTGAAAATCATTAAGTTGTTTACACAACTGAACAATAAGTGAGTCAATGTGACTACTCCAAAAGAAATGATATTTTTTCTATTTGATCTGAAAGCCAACCAATATTTAAGTTTTCTTTTTTGTGTACCATATACACTTCGTCTATTGTTTTCTTAAGTAGACATAAACACAAAAAACAGCATTATTAAAATGTCACTCCTAAAGAGGCTTTACTTCTTAAACCATAAGAAGAGCTAACCCATGATTCACTGTCTTTTCAGACACGAGGCTGTATAACTTTGCCGTAACCATACAAGAGTAACTGGTGGGTCCACCCCCTCTGAGACTAGAGACTTCACTCATCTACATGTGTACATGAGTCAATACCATCGTGTCTTTAACAGTTATGGCCAGAAGCTACTAACTCTGTGCTTTTCCAATGCTGAATCTCACAATCTAAATTCAGTTGTCCCCATTAAACATTTTCTCAAAGCATGTTGCATCTTTCTCCTTTAGAGAATTTACTACAATTTTTAACTATATATTTATTTGGGTAATTGTGCTTTTGTTTATCCCCCAGCAACTTCTCTGGACCAAGACTCATGCAGAAAGGTAACCCTAAGAATCCCGCTCTGTAAAAATGCTTTGACTCAGATCTAAAATACTGTGCTTTTTGTGTAGGCCCTCTTTTGGCAACTGAGCTGAGAAATATATCCAAAAGATTTAAAATTGAAAAGGCAAAGAAAGGTGACCAAAGTTCAGAAAAGAAGGAAAAAAATGTAGATACCTTATACTCTTGATCTGGAAGCATGTTGAGTAAGAAAGTCACCATCTTCTGGGGAAATTCATACTTTATTGTCCAAAACAATAGCTCTTCTAAGAAACTTTTATGTTTCAAAACATCCATTATGGATTGATCTACATAAGAAAAATAATATTTATCACCCTGATGATTTAAGTTGCTCATCTCATTTAAACCTTATTATAACAACCCAGCAACCTCAAACATCTGAATATGCCTAAAAATCAAGGCTATCCTTTCAATAATTCAAATGATAATACTAACAATATCAAGTTGTTTCTATACTGTCCACAGTACAATAAAATACTTAGTCCTTATAATTCAACATAAAGTAGTTACTAGAAAAATAATTACTTGTCCTTAAACATAAGAACCAGACATGAAACAATGAAGTGGTTCCAAATTGGGAAAGGAGTATGTCAAGGCTGCATATTGTCACCCTGCTATTTTACTTATATGCAGAGTACATCATGCAAAATGCCAGGCTGGATGAAGCACAAGCTGGAACCAAAGACTGCTGGGAGAAATATCAATAACCTCAGATACACAGATGACACCACCCTTATGGCAGAAAACAGACAGGAACAAGAGCCTCTTGATGAAAGTGAAAGAGAAGAGAGTGGAAAAAGCTGGCTTAAAATTCAACATTCCAAAAACTAAGATCATGGCATCAAGCCCCATTACATCATGGCAAATAGATGGGGAAACAATGGAAAACAGTGACAGACTTTTTTCCCTTGGGCTCCAAAATGACTGCAGATGGTGACTACAGCCATGAAATTAAAAGATGCTTACTCCTTGGAAGAAAAGCTGTGACCAACCTAGACAGCATATTAAAAAGCAGAGACATTACTTTGCCAACAAAGGTTTGTCTAGTCAAAGCTATGGTTTTTTCAGTGGTCATGGATGGATATGAGAGTTGGACCATAAAGAAAGCTGAGCGCTGAAGAATTGATGCTTCTGATCTGTGGTGTTGGAAAAAACTCTTCAGAGTCCCTTGGACTGCAAGGAGATCCAACCAGTCCATCCTAAAGGAGATCAGTCCTTTAGAATATTCATTGGAAGAACTGATGCTGAAACTTCAATACTTTGGCCACCTGATGCGAAGAGTTGACTTATTTGAAAAGACCCTGATGCTGAGAAAGATTGAAGGCAGGAGGAGAAGGGGATGACAGAGAATGAAATGGTTGGACGGCATCACCGACTCAATGGACATGAGTTTGAACAAGGTCCGGGAGTTGGTGATGGACAGGGAAGCCTGGAGTGCTGCAGTCCATGGGATCACAAAGAGTCGGACACAACTGAGTGACTGAACTGAAGCATAAGCCCTTTATCTAAAATTTCTACTATGATTTAAAACAATTATCTTACAAGAACAATATTCATGGCACATAATTTAAATAGTAATAATTTTAAACTAAAAACATACTATTAAGGACAAACTCCAATTTTGCTTTGAAAATCTTTATAGGATAATTTATCTATTTCTTTAAAATTATCCTTCACAAATGAAATGCTAACTTCACTAGAGAAAATAGTCATTATTGCACTGCTTACTCTAATATACAAAGGCATTTACTCTCTTCTGGTAGGAACATACCAGGAAACACATAGAATGTTAGCTATGTTTACTTGCACTGGACTCAAGACGCCCTCTTCATACATAGAGGAAACAGGAAATGGATGTCCCTTTTGAATTAAAAGGTATTCGAAGGGGGAATAAATTAACTCCTGGAAAGCCTATTTCTAAAGCCAAGTGCCACTCCTTGAGGAGTGCACACCTTAGGCTCTCTCCTGCTTATCTCTGCCTCCTTACCTTGCTGCATCAACAGAAAGGTCTCAACTGGTACACGAGGAACTGAATTTTTTTTAATTTTACACTGGAATATATTTGATTACCAATGCAGTGTTAGTTTCAAGGTGTACAGCAAAGTGTGAATTGAATGTTTTTAATACTTCAGTTCTCTTTTACCCCTCAAAATGAACTAGAAAATTCTATTAATCTTTACTAAAGCAAACTATCTTGGGATACTGCTCTGAATTATCAACTCTATATAAGGGCATCAAGTGTCAACTATGGACTGGTTCAGTGCTTAAGCAAGAACTAGAGTCAGATAAGAGATTTGAAAAACCAGTATCACATGAATCAAAATACTCAGGTACAGTCCTAACTAATTACATGTCAAGTAGTCTTCCAGGGTAATCTTGCAGAATTTTTTAATTAACCCTACCCCAATCCTATCCCCATGTTACAGTTCTTCTATTATTGAGTAATGTGTTCATATCATAGGTGGCTCAGTGGTAAAGAATCTGCCTTCGAATACAGCAGACTCAAGAGAGGCAAGTTTGATCCCAGGGTCAGGAAGATCCCCTGGAGGAGGAAATGGCAACCCACTCCAGGATTCTTACCTGGAAAACCCCATGGACAGAGGAGCCTGATGGGCTACAGTCCATGGGCTGGCAAAAGAGCCAGATACAACTTAGTGACTAAACAATAACATCATGATCTCCTCAGGTAATGAGTCTAAAAGAGTAACAACTCAGTATTTAATCACTCTCTTGATTTTTTCGTAAAACACTGAGCTTAATAAGACTCAAATCAGATACAACTTTAACCCAATTTCCCATTAATAATTAACAACCACTATTTTCAGAATAACAAATTCATTAATCTAGAAACACTATGATTTAAACTACACAGAGACAAAAATATCTGTTAATCCCCCATCTAACTCCCTTTCAATGGAGCCTTCAGAATAAGCCATATGCAGAAGGACTAAAAATAGAAATACAATTATACTACACAGCTCTTACTTGGAAATAAAAATTATTTATTTTTCAAATCTCACAATTTTCTACTTGTAAAACAGAAATCTCTTCCTCCTGCCACTTGCAGGACATGGCAATGATTTAAAAGAGAAATGACCAGTTTTGCAAGAAATGAGGTAAAATATATTCAAAGGTCACACTGACAGATTCAAAGTCAAAAAGTAATAAAATCAGGGGTTAAATGAATTAGGTGACAGGAATAAAAAGATTAAATTAAAAATTAGAATATAACCTACAGCACACATTGTTGAAGCCAATTTAATTCTCAAAATTCACTTGGTACTAACATGATTGAGAATTTCACCGACTACCAAAAAAATCCCTGCCAGATAAGTGCTTCTGAAAATAATTACAAAGCTGAACAAAACTAGTAGTATTTATTCTTTTTTTTTAAATTAGTAGTAATTATTCTTAAATTCATAGTTATAACTCTCTGCAAGTTTGTATTAGCCAAAGAAAAGCCTGAAGCTACTATAATTGTGTATCAAGCATTAAAAATTAAAATATACAAGCAACTCCTGCAGCTCAATTCCAGAAAAATAAATGACCCAATCAAAAAATGGGCCAAAGAACTAAACAGACATTTCTCCAAAGAAGACATACAGATGGCTAACAGACACATGAAAAGATGCTCAACATCACTCATTATCAGAGAAATGCAAATCAAAACCACAATGAGGTACCATTACACGCCAGTCAGGATGGCTGCTATCCAAAAGTCTACAAGCAATAAATGCTGGAGAGGGTGTGGAGAAAAGGGAACCCTCTTACACTGTTGGTGGGAATGCAAACTAGTACAGCCACTATGGAAAACAGTGTGGAGAGTTCTTAAAAAACTGGAAATAGAACTGCCATATGACCCAGCAATACCACTCCTGGGCATACACACCAAGGAAACCAGATCTGAAAGAGACACGTGCACCCCAATGTTCATCACAGCACTGTTTATAATAGCCAGGACATGGAAGCAACCTAGATGCCCATCAGCAGAAGAATGGATATGGAAGCTGCGGTACATATACACCATGGAATATTACTCAGCCGTTAAAAACAATTCATTTGAATCAGTTCTAATGAGATGGATGAAACTGGAGCCCATTATACAGAGTGAAGTAAGGCAGAAAGATAAAGAACATTACAGCATACTAACACATATATGGAATTTAGAAAGATGATAATGATAACCCTATATGCAAAACAGAAAAAGAGACACAGAAGTACAGAACAGACTTTTGAACTCTGTGGGAGAAGGTGAGGGTGGGATGTTTCGAAAGAACAGCATGTATATTATCTATAGTGAAAAAGATCACCGGCCCAGGTGGGATGTATGAGACAAGTGCTCGGGCCTGGTGCACTGGGAAGACCCAGAGGAATCGGGTGGAGTGGGAGGTGGGAGGGGGGATCGGGATGGGGAATACGTGTAACTCCATGGCTGATTCATGTCAATGTATGACAAAACCCACTGCAATGTTGTGAAGTAATTAGCCTCCAACTAATAAAAATAATTGGAAAAAAATAAATAAATAAATTGAACTTCATGGAAAAAAAAAATAAAGATATATTAACTTTGTTTTAAATAAATAAAATAATCAAATACACCAGAAAAGCTGTGCCTTCTATTATAATGAAAATAGCTGCTGTTATGTACAATCCAATTTTTCTATCTTCAGACATAAAAGGGGGGGGGCGGCGGTGAACCACAATGTCTTCACTGTCATTCTTAAAAGATACCAGTTTCCCAAGATATTTAAAGCATGTGTTATGTGTTTTATACATTATGTTATAGAAATCTGGTTAGAAATGCTTTCATTACTTATGTATGATTATTACCTTTAAAATCTTGATTAAACTGTCATGACCTTCACAACACCTAAAACCACTTCAAGCGAAACTGTAAAATGAAATTTCTGAAGAATCAGTATGTGGTATAAATGAATGATAGCTTTTAATTTAGACAATAGAGTCCAGGCTCTGCAACTCACCAGCTCATCTTGGCCATGTTAGCTGAAGTCCTCTAGGGCTAAGTTTTTCATCCTTAAAACTGAACTTTTGAAAATAGGCAGTGATGTGTTTGTTAGCACAGTGCCTCTCCTCTTGTCCATCATTACATATTTTATTTTCAGCTCGCTTTCAAACTGTTGAATCAAATTCTCACAAAAACTAAACCACTCTGGACTTCAGACATTTTCAAAAGCAACAATCACTTCTTGGAAAGAGTTTCTACTGACTGAAAAAGCCATTTCTTCGATGTACATACTCAAACCAAAAATAACTAATCAAGTTTTACGTCTTTACTTCTTCTTATCAGTAAAGGAAGGAAGGGACAACGGTCCATCTCAAATGCAAAAAATCCAGATATAAAGAAAACAAACTTCAACATCAAGTCTGCATAAAATGTATCTTAAGCCAGAGTTTGACCAGGCTGAAGGAAAACAATGACCTCTTAACACCATGAGAGGTATTTTCCGAACATCCTTGAAGCTTAAACTCAAGTATATGCCTAACAATCTCCTCCAACTCAAATGTGTCTCAAGGACTCAGGTAAGCACATGCATAATTCTGGTTAAGTCAAAGAGCCAGGTGGCCAAATGGGTTTCTAATTTCTTGCAGGCATTACAGGTTTTCTGCAGGGCCAAGAAAAAGGGGAACACGTTGCAGGCGTGCGTCCTGGACAGCAAATCAAATTTCATGCCCTCTGCTAACAGTCCATCAGTTGAATATAGCAACGTGAGTAACTAAGAACAGACGTACAAAATGAGCCTCAACTGAAACTGTCTGCTTGCTCCACCTTTCCAAGCAGTCTTAAACTTTCCAAAAGACACACTTCGCAGTAGAAAAAATAATCTTTTCATGAAAACATTTTAACCTCTGGAGACTTTCTAACAGATAACCCAGAAAATAAGACTACGCTAAGATTCAGAAATCCATTTCAAAAATGGAGCACAGGCTACCAACCAATAACAAGTACTCTCGAAAAGCTTTTAGAGAGGGTCAAGAAAATATACTGATAAAGCATTTAAACTCTGGGATTTGAATTAAGGACCTACCTCTCATTAGCTGTTATGCCTAACACACCTTCATTCCTCATTCATAAAACAGTAGTAACAATAAAACCTACTTTATATGGTTACTGTGAGAATTAAATGACAGAATGCACATGCTGTGATTAGCACTATGTCTAGCATATACAAAAGTTCAATACATATTACTTATTACTAACCTATTCCCTCACTATAGGCATATCTACTTTCTCCTTTGCATCAATATATATTGAGTCCTTACTGAGCCCTTAATATGTGTTAAGTGCCATTCATTCTCATTTTCTTTCACTCTTATTACTTCTTCTGACACATACCCACACTACTTCCCTGCTGCTCATCCTTTTTCATTCTAGAAATTGCATACCCTGAATTAAAAAAAGATACAAATCAAATTAAAGCTTTATAGCAAAAACGCTGGATCCAAATCAAAAGATTCAACAAAAAGACTATTTTTCTGGCTCAAATATAATATTGCTCATTTTATGAAGAAAACAATGAACAGAAGTCCCAACAGTAAGGGTTTCACTTGCTTCTGAGGTCCCCACAACCATCCCCTAACAACACTTCTGAGGTCCCCACAACCATCCCCTAACAACACTGTCTCCAAACTGAACACATCCAATAACATAACTCTCTCTTCAAACAGCTTTGATGGCCAGCCAACCAAGTGCTCTTAGTGATTAAGCATTTTTTAACACAAGAAAAAAAACAAAATATAAATACCTTTGGTGTTACTGCTTAGTTTGACCCTCTTTCTCTTGCCCAGACCTTGACTCCCATCTTGATCCTCCTGGAGAAAAACAAAATTAGCATTATCTGTAGTCCTAGTCATGAATTTATATATTTTATGTATATTTAAGTATGCTTATAAATTATATTAAATATAAAATATAGGTGTGTTTACATATTATTAATAATTTTACTCTTATGTATCTGCTATAATAAAATATATTTTAATACTGATAACTTTTAATTTAAAATTAGCATTATAATTAAATATATCATGAAAATTCTTAGGATTAAAATGCAAGAGTTCTTAAACTTAATCTGTGCCTCTAATGAAAGACTCTCAAATGCCCCAAAATCCCAAAATAAAAATCTTCCTAAGCTTATAAACAAAATATTAAATGCACAAAGAAGCTAAAGGGGAGGAAGGAAAAGATTAGCATAGGAGGGAAGAGGAGAAGGGGAAGGGGATTAAAACAATGAATAGAGGAAAAGTTTTGAAGAGTCTAATACAAACAAATGAGTTCAAGAGATCAAGTTCTGAAAACACAGTATGTTAGAAGCTGGAGTTGATGGTCAAAAAAAATATTAATAAAAACAAATTATTATGTGGCTCAGATGGTAAAACATCTGCCCGCAATGCAGGAGACCCGGGTTCGATCCCTGGGCCGGGAAGATCCCTGGAGAAGGCAATGGCAACCCACTCCAGTACTCCTGCCTGGAAAATTCCATGGACTGAGGAGCCTGGTAGTCCATGGGGTCGCAAAGAGTTGGACATGACTGAGCAACTTCACTTTCACTTTCACTAGGAAAGAAATCCAAGAAGAAAATATATGTATTTCTGCTCACATGTGATATATCCGTTCCTGAAAAAATACCTCACATTAAAAATAACAAGGCTTATGGGAAATAGAAGAGTGAGGGACAGACCATTCACAACCTATTCTGTAACCAAGAAAGTGTATAACTAAATAAATAACAAAAGCAATAATTGGTACCTGGGGAGATCATTTGAATGCCCAGGCAAACATCTTGGAGTGGTTTGAGCATGTCTCACGGGATGTTAACAACATACCACCACAACAGAGTGGGAAGCTAGCTGGCTGAGACAACATAAACGGAAGAGGAGCAAAGGAAGCAGCCTGCTAGTAGTAAAACCAACAGTGAAGCCAGGAATGTGCCTCTAAAGCAGGAAGCCATGGGTGCAGGTGCTCAGTTCTATTTTCTTCAAATGTTGCTGAAAAGGTTCCTGCTCCCTTCACAGATGAGGGTCTGTTTCTCTCCAGATAAAAGATATGACTGTACCCCATTATCCCAGATCTCCTGAACTATTGCACAGTTCAGGAAAGATTGCATAGGAATCCAAAACTCCCATGTTATACTGACATCCTTTTCCTATTTTCCAAACATATATGAGCCAACTGGTATTATAAAGACATGTGTGGTAGTATTTTGGCATACTGTCTGTTGTGCTAACCAATTATGCTGATGGCAGGATAGAACCATGGTACAAATTCCCAGACACTTTCTCAATTAAATCAAACCTCCAAAGCAGAAAAGCCTCAGCTTTATGCTGTGGCTCAACCCACTGGTGTAGTATTCTTGGCCTACATACCAAGACTTAACTGCAAGTTTCTGACAAGTCCAGCATCAGCCCTCAGGACCAATTTGGGGGTTCCCAAAGATACCTCATAGCTCAGTCATTCAGCATTTACTAAGCACTTCCATATGCCCTCTGTTCACCCCCACCAAAGCCAGGCCTCTATGGTCATCTACTTGGCAGCAATAATAACAGTCAAACTCCACTCCCTCTTCTTTTGCCACCCTCACCTTGTGCAAAGAGAAACTCAGCCATTATGAAATTTTGAGCCATAAGAGACAGATACATGAATGTAAACCATGCCACAAGACCCAGAAGATTTTAAAATTTGAGATTTTAGCTAATAGTCATTTATTAAACTGTTCTCCTGGCCAGAGAAAAAGAAAAAAAAAAACTGTCAATATTATATTCCAGGTTAGGATTATTTCATAATTTCAAATAAAAACTTCCTGTGAAAAGTGTATCCTTGGTCAAGCAATGGCCATGACAATACAAAGTTTTAAAAATTTCCCAAACTTATGCTTTAAAGGACAAGTAAAATTAGTCCAGCTAGGGAGAGGAAAGTCATTCCAAGAAGGCACAAAGACAAAAGTCTAGAGACAAAGATTAGCCTGACATCATCAGAGATATCAAACTCAGCTAGGAAGGGAGTCTACCTCCATTTAAACAGGTGGGATAATGGGTAGTCTTATACTACACTTGAGAGAGTATATAACAGAACAATTTTCCTGAATGGCAATTTGTCAATACACATATGAAAAGTCGTTAAACTATATCTATCACTGGAACAGAAATTCCAGTTCTAAGAATTTATCTTAAAGAAATAATCAGACAAGTGAATAGGGACTATCTGCATAACACTCATCACAATGTTATTTAAAATGGCAAAAAAAAAAAAAAAACAACTTTGGTTTCCAACAGCAAAGCAGGGAATTAGGGAAGTAAATTATAGCACAAATATACTCTCTAAAGAAAACAATACTAGAGTTCCATATTCATTATGACCAGGTAAATGTTCAAAACTATTACTATAAATAGAAAAAAAAAAAAAGCATACCATGAAGGATAGCATATGGAGTATGAAACCATTTAAGTAGCGATATCACACACAAATAAAATCTGTTAAAATATACTCTCTGTTACAGGTGTTTAAAACTATCACTAGTAAGAAAAGCAGGTTACAGAATAGCATATACAGCACGGAGCCTCTAAAATATACCATATATAAAACCTGTTAGAATATATATGATTAGAGTAAGTCACCTCTAAGTGATAGAGTAATAGGTAATTTCATCATCTTTTTGTTAATATTAATTTTCTATTAATTCAATAACAATGAATTATAGCTTTAAGCTAATGAATGTTTTTAATACTAGTTATGATTTCCAATCCTAACCACAACAATCTACTCAAGATAATGGATTAGTGTATTATCTATTTCAAGTTCTATTTTTTTTGGCCGCACCTCGCAGCATGTAGGATCTTAGTTCGCCAACCAGCGATGTAATACCCGCCCCTGCGGTGGAAGCATGCAGTCTTAACTACTGGGCCACTAGGCAAATACCAAGAAAAAACAACAGTTTCAACGAACAGGAATAACTTCCAGCGGTGGGATGTTCAGGCATTAAGGAAGATGAAAACAATTTAGTTATCATGACAACAAGACCCCACCCCAAACTCAAGATGGAGAGTTAGAGTTCTTCCCTTTTTATCCACCAGAAAACAGTATAGAACCCTGGGGGAAAATAACGGGTCCTGTGAACAAGAGGAAATAAACAACCTCAACTGAGACAGCATTCATACAGCTCTCAGAAACACTCAAAATGTTACCTAGGTTCCTGAGTAGAGACGTAGACAACACTGCTATGTGTGTTTCAGGCACAGGTAGACTCCCTTCCTAGCTGAGTTTGATATCTATGTCCAATATCAGAGAAGACCCTTACCCCCACCTTGCCCCCCATCCCCCCAGAAAACAGATTCAAACTCCTAGCCTGAAAAATTTACAGGTGGTTTTTCAACCCAAATTAACCTTTCTTTCTTTGATGGATTTACTGGACAGATGAAAAAATATGAGCTCCATAAAAAGAAGTCAAGTTAAGTTCACAGTTGGCTAAAACAATACTCAAAGAATGTTAATACAAAATACACAAGGCTTAAACGAACATTTAACATAGCAGATTATAAAAATAAAACCCAAAGGAGATCTTAAGAAACTAGAATAAAATGAAAACATTTATGTAAGCCACTGTAACACGAGACTGTTTGCTTTAAATCAATTTTACAAAACAAAGCAGAGAGGGAGCTCTCAAACTTGTCAGCTGTAAATCTGAAGGGGTGAGTGAGTGAGGGACCTGAGTATTTCATTTGACCACTGGAGCTTCTGCCACAGTTTAGCACTGCTGCTAAAATGCTAACAAAAAACCTTAGGCTAAAGGAAGCCACAACATGCTTCATGATAAGCTGTCCTTGTGACTCTGTACCAAATCAGATCATAATTTTAAAAGGGAATGAAGAGGTGAAAGAGCTATGAACAACAGCAGAGAATACTGTATAACTAAAGCTAAAAAGTTAAAGGGGTGTCTAAGGGAAGTAAAATTAAAATGTTTCTATAGGGGAAAACAAGAAGAAAGGTGGGAAAATTATAATATTTAACAGTATTGAGAAGAGATTCCTAATAATTAGAGCTATCAAACAAAGGAACGAGTTGCCTCATAAGCTAGGTCAGCTCTCAACCACTAGAAGTGTTTATGGAGAGGTTGATCATTTGTGAGGAATGTCATAAAATCAAACGCTAAACTGGCAAAGAAATGTCTTAACTATTTCCAAGGCCTCCTCACCAAAATTTCTGTGATTCCCCACTCTTATCTTTTACCATTAATGTCATTTATAACTAATTAAAAATCAAACCTTGTACCTCTAAAAGTAAAGTCATATTTTTGGGGCTCCAAAATCACTGCAGATGGTGATTGCAGCCATGAAATTGAAAGACGTTTACTCCTTGGAAGGAAAGTTATGACCAACCTAGATAGCATATTAAAAAGCAGAGACATCATTTTGCCAACAAAGGTCCATCTAGTCAAGGCTATGATTTTTCCAGTGGTCATGTATGGATATGACAGTTGGACTGCAAAGAAAGCTGAGCGACAAAGAATTGATGCTTTTGAACTGTGGTGTTGGAGAAGACTCTTGAGAGTCCCTTGGACTGCAAGGAGATCCAACCAGTCCATCCTAAAGGAGAAGGACTGATGCTGAAGCTGAAACTCCAATACTTAGGCCACCTAATGTGAAGAGCTGACTCATTGGAAAAGACCCTGATGCTGGGAGGGATTGGGGGCAGGAGGAGAAGGGGACGACAGAGGATGAGATGGCTGGATCCCATCACCGACTTGATGGACATGAGTTTGAGTAAACTCCGGGATTTGGTGATGGACAGGGAGGCCTGGTGTGCTGCGATTCATGGGGTTGCAAAGAGTCAGACACAACTGAGCGACTGAACTAAACTAATTCATTTATGAAAAGTTACTTTAGCTTTCAATTGCAATAATCCTGCTTTTGCTACAAGTTTTGATCAAATTAGTTTTAACTCTTCACTGGATTCTTTCTTGAATAAAAGCAAGAATATTGAGAGCACACTTACATGGTAACTTATTTTGTTAAGTGATTATTTCTCTTATGTAAGAGTACGAAATACAGAAGACTAGAGGCAAACAAACAAATTAATAAACAGTGGTAATCTCTGGAGAGCACAGCTGGAGGTGAATGTTTTCTTTTTTCTATTTGTCAATTTTTCCACAATGAACATTCAAATTTTATGGTTACACTGGGGAAAAACATGTGTTTATTTATTTATTTAATTTGCATTAACAGCTAAATATATCAAAGTCACAAAGATTAATGATCTGGTTAATACACATAGATAAATGGACGGACACTGCTTATGGTAATAGCCACAGTGAAAATAATCTTTCCTTGAAAAGTTATCTTGATTTAAACGGTCCTATTTTCTCTAAGAAACTCTCTATTACACCCATGTACATATAATATTGGAGATAATTTTCTTTTGAACTGAATTATCTGATGACTGAACAAATCTAACCAAAAAATGAATAAACATAAATTCACATTTTAAAGTACTTCATAAAGTTAAAATGTGTTTCTGTTTTATTTCGGCTTCATTCAACACAAAGAACATTTTCAACTCTTATTACACATTAGCTACACACACACACACACACACACACACACACACACACACAAAACCAGTAAGAAGTAGTAGTGTGAAGAGTGTCATGTGTATAAATAGTCCTGCTGAGTACATAATGTTCTGTTACTCTAGGGACAGCAGGGACAAATATCTGACACAACTTGTAAGAATAAAATTAAGTAGACAGCAGTATGCTCATTCAAGTAAAACTTTAAACAGGAAAAATCCTGCTGCTGTTAAGAGTTTCAAACCTGTTTCTTCATTTTTCAAATTGGCAGAATTAGATTAAGCCTAGGATCTCTTCCAATTCTAACTTACAACATATTCTAATTGTTATAACTCCCTCTCTAGAGCAGTTTTTGAGATGTCATTGCCCTCTTCTCATCCTGTCTCCCTTTTCATATACTTTGCTAAATTATAAGAACGAAATCACAAAAGGGGTTTGTTCAATAGCCCTAAGGGTCTGTAGAGTAAGGGTGTAGAAATTCCAATCCTTAAGCCATATTCAGCTCTTCACTAAATTTCAAATATAAATGCTAAGAGCAAACATATAATTTGTGACCACAGTTGCAAAATAAAATGCAATATGGCTTTAAAAGCTTTAACGAAATTTTTAAATGGCATAAAATAGATATTTGTTCAAGAACATCTGTATCTCAGTTCAGTTCAGTCACTCAGTCATGTCTGACTCTGTGACCCCATGGACTGAAGCACATCAGGCTTCCCTGTCCATCACCAACTCCCAGAACTTGCTCAAACTCATGTCCATTGATTTGGTGATGCCATCCAACCATCTTTACCCTCCATCGTCCCCTTTTCCGTTTGCCTTCAATTTTCCCCAGCATCAGGGTCTTTTCTAATGAGTCAGTTCTTCACATCAGGTGGCCAAAGTACTGGAGCTTCAGCTTCAGCATCAGTTCTTCCAAAGAATATTCAGGATTGATTTCCTTTGACTGGTTGGATCTCCTTGCAGTTCAAGGGACTCTCAAGAGTCTTGTCCAACACCACAGTTAAAAAGCATCAATTCTGGTACATTTTCTATTAACATTTTCCATCTCCTTATCCTTTCATCTACTTTCTCCTTTAATTATTCCATTCTTTTATTAAATTACTGCTTGCATTTTCATCATTTGTATATGCAAAAATGCTTCAAAAAGAACTATAATACAAATTTAAAATACTGAAGTCATCAGTTTTTTCAAACATCATTAGGCTTCGCAGGTGGCACAATAGGAAAAGAATCTGCCTACAATGCAAGAGACATGGATTTGATCCCTAGGTTGGGAAGATCCCCTGGAGTAGGAAATGGCAACCCACTCCAGGATTCTTGCCTGGAGAATTCCATGGCCTGGAAATTTCCAAAAGCCTGGAAAGCTGCATTCCATGGGGGTGCAGAGTCAGACATGGCTGGGCAACTGAGCACACGCTGTCAGCACAGGGAACTCTGCCTGTTGCCCCGTGGTGCCTGAGGAGGTAGTAACTCCCCACAGGAGGGCACACATATACACATGGCTGGCTCACCTCGCTGTACAGCAGAAAATAACATAAAGTTGTAAAGCGATATACCACAATAAAGCTTTTAAGAGGATGGAAATTCTTATATTTTCCCTCTAAATATGTCACATTAAAACTCAATTAACTTCTATTTATGATTACCTAGGCACAAAAGGAAGCTTTTTCCATCCAAATCACTGGTCCTAATAAAATAAAGTTTCTCATTAAGAAATAAAAGCACAAGAGACCCCAAGATTAGCAGAAAAGTTATGATAATTTTAGTTTCCGTTTTAATCAAATTCAAAACTATATTCTGTTCCTTAAGCTGCAATGAATCCTAGTAAAATTTTAATATGTCCCTTTTCATTCTACAAAGGCAAGGATCAATTTTTTTAAAACTGTCTAACTTTAAATATAAGCTTTCATTCTCTTGAGATATAATAATATAACTATTCTACTAAGGAAAACTTTGATCTTCTTTAAAACCCTACAGTTGCCATTTATGGCTAAAGTGGTATTTCATTATCATGTTATAGTTTTCCCAAACAGACAAGTACCACTTAAATAGATAGGAAAATACATAATAAATTACTGGTATTGTATTTAGCTATAATCACCAGTCATTTCTAGGCTACCAAGAGAATCCAGGAAAAAGAATGGCAAATTTCACATCCTGGTTGTGGGAATTTTGAAACATGTTTACAAACTCTTTGACATTCCTATCTTCTGAGAGTTGGAATTTGCTTCCTTCCGCATTGAACCCACCTTAGCCAACTCATAAGGAACAGAATGCAGTGGAAGTGATAGCATGTAAAATTCCAAGGCTAACACAGAAAAGGCTCCACAGCTGCTGCTCTTGAGTTACTCACATTAGGAAAAGCCACAACTATATGAGAAGTCCAACAACTTGAGACTACCATGTTGGAGAAGCCACATGCAGGCGGAGCTCCCTGTGCGCAGTCAGCGCCAACAGGTAGCCCTGTCCAAGCATCTTATATCTCCAGTTCAGCTGACCCGTCAGATGACTGCAGTTTCTCAAACAACAAATCACAGGAATCTCATGAGATAACCTAAGTGAGAACTGCCCAGCTGCCATTCCCAAATTTCTGAGTCATAAAATTGTTAACAAAACAAAAAATGGTAATTGTAAGCAACAAAGTTTAGGACAAATTTGCTGCACAGAAATAATAAGAACGGTTGGGTTTATCTAACTTACATTAAAAACTCTAGACCAGCAGAGAGGAGACCTAGCATCCATTTGCAACTCTACTACTAACGAGATGGAATTCACTTGTCAAGTGGATCAGTTAATTATTTGAAATTCAGCTTCCTCATCTACAAGAAAGTTAGGCAAGAGGAATGCTACAGAATTCATAATTTTTTAAACCTTCAAATTGCCTCCTTCTGATTTTCATTTTTGTTTTGCTATATTACACAACTTTTCTATTTCTAGCTCAAGATTTGACTTTGTTAGTATGTAGGTCAATAAAACATATATGAAATTTTTGATTAAAAAAATTATGACTGCAATCTTAAAATAGAAATTTTCCTATCACTAAAACCCTTCTATGACTGGCCCTGGGTAATGGTCCGGTCTTTGTACTTTTCCATACTTGTCATCTTAAATATGTGTGTGTGCCTTTTTTAAACAGAAACATACAATCTAATAAAATTTAAGATATGCCTACCCTATAGTTTGGGGCTTTCCAGATGCCACTATTGGTAAAGAATCTGCCTCCCAATGCAGGAGATGGAAGAGACCCCGGTTTGATCCCCGGGTCAGGAAGATCCCTGGAGAAAGGAATGGCTACCCACTCCAGTATTCTTGCCTGGAAAATCCCATGAACAGAGAAACCTGGCGGGCTACACTCCATGGAGTCCCAAAGAGTCAGACATAACTGAACGACTAACACTTTCACTTTTCACCCTGTAGTCAAGCAATTCCGTACCTTAGAGAGTTATCTGCTTGAAAAGAAATACAAGCACTGTATCTTATAATAAAAAATTGGAAATTATAAAAAAACTGGATAAACTGTAGCTTATTCATATTTCAGAATACCAGTAAAACAACTACAATGTATAAAATTTGAGTAAACTTTCCATTTAAAATTTTAAAAATAAACTTCATTACTCTTAATCCATGCTTTAATAAACTTATTTGCTCTGGAAAGACAAGCAAAAATGTCTATCATATGACCCATGGTAGCTGAAAATTTCAGTATTTGAATCCCTTCTACATACAAAGCACTAGGACAAAAAACATTTATCAAGAGCCTAATTTGTATCTGGTTCATGAGAGGTAATACATACATTATTCCCTTTAATCCTAACACCATAATAATCACCATTTTTTCATGAGAAAATTCATACGAAGAAGCTTAAAACCTGGCAGAAAGCATTGCGATACTATGAAGCAATATTCAAACTCAGATCTGCCTAACAAAAGCTCAAGTTCCTTTTAAAGAAAAACCAAAGTGGGTATCCCTTCAATTTACATCCAGCTGAACAACTCTACTTCAAATTCTTAAGTTTTCAGATGCTTGAATGACCCCATTTTCATCCCAATTAAAGAATACGATAAATACATAAAGTATAAAAAGTACTTTTTTTTAAATTCGAGGATAACTGCTTTACAATGTTGCGTCGGTCTCTGCCATACAAAGTGAATCAGCCGTAAGTGTATATACACATATGCCCTTCCTCTTGAGCTTCCCTCCCACCCACTGCCATGCCACCCATCTAGGGCATCACAGAGACCAGGCTGGGCTCCCTGTGTTATACAGCCGCCTCCCACTAGTTATCTGTTTTACTACGTGGTAGTGTATATACGTCAATGCTATTCTCTCAATTCATCCCACCCTCCCCTCCCCCTGCTGGGTCCACAAGTCCACTCTCTATGTCTGCATCTCTATTCATGCCCTACAAACAGGATCATCAGTACCATTTTTCTAAATTCCATCAGTCAGTCAGTAAGACAGTTCAGTCGCTCAGTCGTGTCCGACTCTTTGCAACCCCATGAATCGCACAACACGCCAGGCCTCCCTGTCCATCACCAACTCCCAGAGTCTACTCAAACTCATGCCCATCGAGTCGGTGATGCCATCCAGCCATCTCATCCTCTGTCATCCCCTTCTCCTCCTGCTCCCAATCCCTCCCAGCATCAGGGTCTTTTCCAATGAGTCAACTCTTCTCACGAGGTGGCCAAAGTACTGGAGTTCCAGCTTCAGCATCAATCCTTTCAATGAACACCCAGGACTGATCTCCTTTAGGATGGACTGGTTGGATCTCCTTGCAGTCCAAGGGACTCTCAAGAGTCTTCTCCAACACCACAGTTCAAAAGCATCTAAATTCCATATATATGTACTAATATACTATATTTGTTTTTCTCTTTCTGACTTACTCCACTTTGTATAACAGGCTCCATGTTCATACCCGTCAGTTCAACTGACTCACATTCATCCCTTTTTATGGCTAAGTAATATTCCACTGTATACATGTACCACGACTTCTTTATCCATTGATCAATCGATGAGCATCTAGGTCATTTCCATGTCCTGGCAATTGTAAATAGCGCTGCTATGAATATTGAGGTGCATGTGTCTTTCTGAATTATGGTTTTCTCAGGGTATATGCCCAGTAGTGGGACTGCTGGGTCATGGGTTTTATTGTTAGTTAAAAAGTACTTTTAAATAAACTAAAAGTTTAGTTATAAAAAACAATTTAAAGATCAAAAAAATCTTACTGTCTTTAAATATAAATATTAAGTATACTTCACAAACTCTAGGTGGTCTCAGCTACTATCACAAAAATAGCATTTTATGAGGATGCAAATTGAAATTAAGTATTTTGAAGTTGTCACCATCAACAAGTATTTACTGAAACATAATCATAATTAAGGAGCAAATGATTATATAAATTATACTACACATAGAAGTTGCTGAAAGAAAGAATCCAAGAGAAATGAACAGAAGGAACACAGAGAGGACCTAAAGAAGAACAGAGTAAGAGCAATGGTAATGAACAAAGAAAGGCCCTATTTCAAATCCTCTCATATCCCTCACAAAGTTACTTCTAGAAGAAATTCAAAAGCACTACACCCCCACCCTGGGCGTGCACTCACACAGAAGGATCTCCTTCCAGCACCCTACCATAAAATATGGTGTCGCTACAATGTACTTATGTACAATTAAAGTCACCACTGGCTATTCAAAAGTAGTATACTAAACTGACTATCCAATTTGTTGAAAATTAACAAGTTCCTGTTAGATGTTAATTAAATGAGCCTCCTTACAGGGGAAACATGCTACTACAAACTTTAAATTATAAGGCATCAGATCAATTGTAACATATCCATAAAAGAAATCGTGCTTTCAAAAGAAGGCTATTTGGCTTAGTTCATATGACATTATAACATCAAAATGGGTTTTTTCAAAGGAAAAAAATGTAAATGCTTAAAGACAATTTAGTTTTTAGAATGTCCAACATTAAATGTATAAATCAATAAAAATATGAAATTTAAGTTTTATAAAAACCAAGATTATAAACAAATAGAGATCAAAAAGAAATTTTTCCTTATAAATTGTATACTAACAAACTACAGGAATGTTATATGTAATTTATTAGAAATATTATTAATAAACTATAAAAATTGACATTTCAAACTGACAGCCTATTTCTCAGTACTTTGCTTTTAATAACTCTTGAGATATAAGATATAACTTTATTATGAGATTAGAAAAGAAGCACATTTCATATTCTTCATTCTAAACTTAGCTAATTTTTTTTTTAATAATTTCATTGTACATATGACCACCACTTGGATAAATTTGGGGATATTTTCATAGGAGAAATATCTATGACTTCCTAGCTCTTGTTTCTAAACTATGAAAAGAGAAATGAATTTACAAATAAGAAGTAAAAATCTAGTTGCAGTCCTCGTCCTGTCACTAAGTAATTCTGTGACCTTGACTAAGTTATTCCACTCTGGGCTTCAGTGTCCATGTCTACAAAATGAAGAATTTCAACTACAAAATATCCACAAATTTGTATGGTATTTCTAAAACTTATAAATTCTACTTTTTAAATGTTTCAAATGTTAACTCACCTCATCTGAAGAATCTAGTTGTCCCAATGTTCCTGCTGCACTTGCAAAACCTTTGGAAAGGAGAAAACCGTTGCCCTTCATAACTGTTATATATTGCTTTAAACTTAAAATTATTTTAAAACATAACAATATCAAAAGCTAAAGTTTTGTTAAGATAACTCATTCTAACAGTTATCTTGGCAGAATTCAACAGTTATTTTTAATAAATCTGGGCCCAATCAGTTTATACTTCAATAAGAAACCTCCAGTGAAAACCCAGATTTAATCATCACAAATAATGTTTCAGAAGGATTGCTTTCTTTACTTTTTAAACCATGGTTTACTAAAATATTGAACTACTAAAGTTTTGGGCTACTATTAAATAGCAACTGCTACATTTTTCATGAGTTCAAACTAGAACCTTTGATAAACTAACTGAATCCCTTTGAAGAAAAACAGAGTATCTTCTTTGACTAATCTACCCTTTCTTGCTTACAAATTTTTACTATTTTTATTACTTTCCTTACAAAGAATGACACAGCACTTAAATTTCTTCAATAATGAGTAAAGCTTGAGGGGTTTCTTGTTTTAATACAGAAAAGTTACCACTGTTCAAATTAAATATTTAAACAAACCTTGAACTGCCAGAGTGCTAGCGCCAGCAGATGGCTCTTGTATACCGTATACAAGTTTATCCTCAGGATATGTAAGTCCAGAGCTCTTCAAAGCTATAAGGTATTTTTCATGACTTTTCCTTGCACAAGCATTTTCTCCAAGACCTAATATTTAAAGTACATTTAAAAATCAGAAAAAAAAATTTTCCATTCAAAATGTAAGTACCACCACCTCAATAAATAATGTATACACATATAAAATAGATGACTATTCTAATTGGAGGGGAAACCCTAGAATGAATAATATAAAATAGCTATCAGACATTTCTGTGCTCATGTTTGGCATTAGTAATGTATAGCATGTTTATAGCAAATAATGAAATACAGTAAGTAACTGGTCATCTTAAAGATGCCAGAGATTATATACAAAACACAGGGGGTTCAAAGATTAATAAAACATGATTCCTATCTTCAAGGAACTTTTATTGTAAAGAAAGGCAGATAATATGGTAAGTGACAAACCTGTAGCAGACTTCACCATTTGGTTTCACAATCTGTGCTCTTATAATACCATGCAACCAGACTTACCCAAAGCAAAGTTTTTGGAAAGGGTTCCTAGGGAAGATAATACTTGAGTGGAATTTTCAAATATTATAACTGAGACTATTCTTTTGCCAAGCATAAAATGTTTTTATAATGACACTGAGGTAATTAAAAGCATAACTTGTACAGAAGTATCACTTAAAACAAATTTATTCCAAAATTTTGAGAAGTTTAGGTTCTAGAATTAAACAATCCTAGACATTTCACTTAGCATTTGATCATATTAATGTGAAGTTTGTCTTCTATTTTGATTTCTAGTATATTATGGAGAATAGAATAATAACAAAAGAAAATACTGACATTTGAAAGTTCTTTAAAAGAAAAAATTATTCTCTGAAAGCCAAGTTACCATGTCATTTGCCACCTCTTAAGCTGACGCCTGGCGGGCTACTGTCTATGGGGTCACAAAAAGTCAAGACGCAATTGAGTGACTAAGCAAACAGACACACACACACAAGGAGACTACACATCTTTAATTAAGGTTTCAATCTCTCTGATTATAAAAGTACATAGTAAATGAGTTTCTTTAATAGTTGCTGAGCTTTCCTCAATTTCCTCTCTTTGCTAGTCTCAATAATTAGAATAGAATAGCTTTGTTTTTTTAAATCTCTGTCCAATCTCTGGGCTAATTAAAAAAAAAAAAGAAAAGAAAACCTTCAGCACATATTAAACAGGAATACATCTATCCTTCAATTCAAGTTCAAAATTAAAAACAACCACAGTTTATAAAAAATAAAAGACTTCAAGGGTCCTACGTAAGAAATGACTAAATATATCTTCTGAATAATAAAAATCATGCATTTATCTCAGTAACAATAAATGAAATTTCTGCAATACTTTTAATTAACAAAATATATTTCAGGGACTTCCCTGGTGGTCCAGTGGTTAAGAATCCCTGCTTCCACTGCAAGGGGTGCAGGTTCACTCTCTGGTCATGGAACTGAGATCCGGCATCCCATGCAGTGTGACCAAAAGAACACAAAACTTTCCTATAATTATTTCTTAATTTAGTTGAACATACCTTCCTTTAACTTCTTGAACATATCTATAATAGTTTTTTAATCTCTTTATCTGCTAAATCTAACATCTAGGCCATTTCAAGGTCAATTTCTATTAGTGTCCTTTTTCTTGGTTACACTGCACAACTTCTTATTTTTTTGTATGTCTAGCAGTATTTATTATATACTGGATATTCTGATGACACATTATCATAGAATCTGGATTCTGCTATCTTCCTTTGAAGAGTATAAATTTTAATTCTGCAAGACTTACAGCCTGATCACATAGAATTTCCCAAGACTCGGTTTTATAGTTTTTAAGAGACAAATCCCTTACTATTATACAGTGGAAGTGACAAATAGATTCAACACATTAGATCTGAGAGACAGAGTGCCTGAAAAACTATGGACGGAGGTTCATGACACTGTATAGGAGGCAGCAATCAAGACCATCCCCAAGAAAAAGAAATGCAAAAAGGTAAAATGATTGTTTGAGGAGGCTTTACAAATAGCTGATAAAAGAAGACAAGAGAAAGACAAAGGAGAAAAGGAAAGATATACCCATTTGAATGCAGAGTTCCAAACAATAGCAAGGAGAAATAAGAAAGCCTTCCTCAGTGATCAATGCAAAGAAGTAGAGGAAAACAACAGAATGGAAAAAACTTGAGATCTCTTCAAGAAAATTAGAAATACCAAGGGGAAATTTCATGCAAAGATGAGCACAATAAAGGACAGAAATGGTATGGACCTAATAGAAGCAGAAGAGATTAAGAGGTGGCAAGAATATACAGAAGAACTATACAAAAAAGATTTTCATGACCCAGATAACCACAATGGTGTGATCACTCCCCTAGAGCCAGACATCCTGTAATGTGAAGTCAAGTGGGCCTTAGGAAGCATCACTACAAACAAAGCTAGTGGAGGTGATGGAATTCCAGTTGAGCTATTTTAAATCCTAAAAGATGATGCTGTGAAAGTGCTGCACTCAATATGCCAGCAAATATGGAAAACTCAGCAGTGGCCACAGGACTGGAAAAGGTCAGTTTTCATTCCAATCCCTAAGAAAGGCAATGCCAAAGAATGCTCAAACTACTGCACAATTACATTTATCTCACACTCTAGCAAAGTAATGCTCAAAATTCTCCAAGCCAGGCTTCAACAGTACATGAACCGAGAACTTCCAGATGGTCAAGCTATATTTAGAAAAGGCAGAGGAACCAGAGATCAAATTGCCAACATCCACTGGACCATCGAAAAAGCAAGAGTGTTCCAGAAAAACATCTACTTTTGCTTTATTGATTACGCCAATGCCTTTGACTGTGTGGATCACAATAAACTGTGGAAAATTCTTAAAGAGATGGGAATACCAGACCACCTGACCTGCCTCCTGAGAAATCTGTATGCAGGTCAAGAAGCCAATAGTTAGAACTGGACATGGAACAACAGATTGATTACAAATCAGGAAAGGAATACGTCAAGGCTGTATATTGTCATCCTACTTATTTAACTTATGTGCTGAGTATATCATGCAAGATGCCAGTCTGGATGAAATACAAGCTGAAATCAAGATTGCCATGAGAAATATCAATAACCTCAGATATGCAGATGACACCACCCTTATGGCAGAAAGCGAAGAACTAAAGAGCCTCTTGATGAAAGTGAAAGAGAAGAGAGTGAAAAAGTTGGCTTAAAACTCAACATTCAGAAAACTAAGATCATGGCATCCAGTCCCATCAATTCATGGCAAATAGATAGGGAAAGAGTGGAATCAGTAAGGGACTTTATTTTGGGGGGCTCCAAAATCACTGTAGATGGTGACCACAGCCATGAATTTAAAAGATGCTTTGCTCCTTGGAAGAAAAGCTATGACCAACCTAGACAGCATATTAAAAAGCAGAGACATTACTTTACCAACAAAGGTCCATCTAGTTAAACCTATGATTTTTCCAGTAGTCATGTATGGATATGAGAGTTAGACTATAAAGAATACTGAGAACTGAGGAATTGATGCTTTTGAACTGTGGTGTTGGAGAAGACTCTTGAAAGTCCCTTGGACTGCAAGGAGATCCAACCCGCCCATCCTAAAGGAAATCAGTCCTGAATATTTATTGGAAGCACTGATGCTGAAGTTGAAACTCCAATACTTTGGCCACCTCATGAAAAGAGCTGACTCACTGGAAAAGACCCTGATTCTGGAAGGGACTGGGGGGCAGGAGGAGAAGGGGACGACAGAGGATGAGATGGCTGGATGGCATCACCAACTCGATGGGCATGAGTTTGAGTCGACTCCGGGAGTTGGTGATGGACAGGGAGGCCTGGTGCGCTGTGATTCATGGGGTTGCAAAGAGTCGGACACGACTGAGCAACTGAGCTGAACTGACTGAAAGGTGTAAAAACTATTTTATATTACAGTACAAACATATTTAACAACTTTAAGTTTCATAACTTAAATTCTACATCAGTATAAAACCCGAGGTCATACACATAAAAGTTTAGGATACCAAACATGAAGACACAAGAATGATGGCTGTTATTGTTTGGAGAAAGGGAGGTAGAGTATAATTACAAATATGTCACACCAAACTTGGGAAGTCTGGGTTCTAATCCCAACTCCAAAATCAGTTAATTGTGAGGTCTTGAACTGGTCATTTAATTTTTCTGGGGTTCAGTTTCTTTATCCATTATATAGGAAGTATTCTTAATAACTTTTAGCTTTAGCATTCTACTAAAAAACCTACATTTTACTTTTAAGTTTTATTTTTCATTAGTATAGTAATATAAGTAAATTTTAACTTTCTTCTCTTTGAAATTTTACTCACCAGAAGTCAGATCTTTGTAGTTTTGTTGGTTTGTTAAAACCTGAGTAAGAACAGACCGCATTGCTCCTCCCATTTTAGTTAGATCTTCTAAAAAGGAAATTTGAGGTTCCAAAAGCTGAAGGACTTTATTAAGGTCTTTCTCTGATGGAACATCAGCTGCTAAAAAAATAAATAAATAAAATCAATTTTCTTTAAAATATTTTGCTAAGAATAATATTTTATTCCCTTAAAAACACAGTAACTTAGATAACAGCATTTTATAATCAAAAAGTTAATATAAGAACTCTTTTCAGAAAGGAGGCACCTACTCAGCACCCAGCTAGGGTAGACTTGTTTAGGAATTCAATCCTCTGAGAAAAGACTGATGGAGAAAAGAGATGACTTCATAAGGTACTGGGTGCCCCAAGTGGCTCAGACAGTAGAGAATCTGTCTACAATGCAGGAGACCTGGGTTCAACCACTGGGTCAGGAAGATCCCCTGGAGAAGGAAATGACAACCTACTCCAGTATTCTTGCCTAAAGAACTCCATGGAGACAGGAATCTGCTGGACCACAGTATATGGGGTCGCAAAGAGTTAGAAATGACTGAGCGACTTTCACTCACTCATTCACTCACTCACTCATAAAGTATTAATCACTTAATATGCGTAAAATGCATTCAACTTAGGGTTCTATACTTACAGATACATACATGTAATCAAAAGATCATCTCAAAATTAGATGAACAGAGTTTAAGAAAAAATTAAGATTACTCTCTAAAACAAAACAAGACAGAGATCAAATATATTCAGATAGTATAAGAATATTAGGACAAAATTATATCAGTTCTAAATTAAAATTTGTGTAGCAAATAACCCATCCTTTATCATATTCCAAAAATGCAGACTCATGTTAGCTAAAAGTCAAAGCAACTAATTAGAAAAACATGGATGTTTTTACTAAAACAATTTTAAAATACCAGGCAAGATATGCTGGTAGAGGGGAAGAGAAGAAATCTAGAAATCTGGACAGCAAATTAAAAAGAATAGTTAAGAGGAGAAGAAAAAAAAGATGTTTTAGAAAAACAGAGGTCTAAAAGAAAGAAGTGAAGAGAGAGATTTACATCTTAATTATAACTGGTTAAAAGAAGAATGCATATAAGGGAGCTAACAGGGGGCCTGTGTGTCCAAAAAAGGAGACATCAAGTTCTTTAAACATTTATTGAGTATCTACTATATGACAAGCACTGAGAAGCAAAACTAAGTAAGACATAGTTCCTACCCCCAAGGAACCCCCAATCTAGTTCAAAGATAATCTGTGAATAAAATTACAGATAACCCTGAGTCATGGAATCCAAGCCAAAAACCTTACTTTCTCAGTGGAAAACCAATACTGTGTATTCTTCTTCTTTCTATTCTCCCCAGTGACTAATGTCACAACATAGTAGAAATTTAATTAACATTTGTTTTTGATTTCCAGGGGCTCTAACACAAGCTCTGACAGAAAGGATGGAAGGGTGAAATGGAAAATAGAACTCCAGGTAACTGTCAAACCATAAGATTACCTCAGCTTCCATTATCTCAGATTAGATGATTTCAAATACTCTAATCTTTTTTTTTCTCTTTAATTTCAAACAGTGATCTATGCACAAATGAATGTAGTAGTTTACTTTTGCATAGACATAAGAAATTAATGCTGAGTACAAGCAGTAATACAGAGAGAAAAAGTTCATGAACCTAAGTTCACAAAATTTATCTTAAAACAAAAAAAGTGCTTCCATTCATTCCTTTATGTTTTCGGATAATGGTAACATAATTATCAAAACTATGTACCTGTGTCATCCATAGTATAACTGTTAAGTGTCACCAAGGAAAATATAAATATAATATATAATCTTATATTAATTACTCTTTGATTAACTAATGGTAAGCTTTAAGATTTGCATAATAAGTGATTTCTACCTATTATTTTTCTAAAATAGGACACTTGTAGCATAAAATGTGAATATCCAAAAAAATCTGTTAACTAACATACATGAAATAAAATGTAAGGAAATTTCAATAACCCTGCTGGTCTCCAATTCCTTCATTCCAAACAGGAAGCAGTTTGGGACTAAATCAAAATAATATTCCTTTCTCTATTTTAATGCATACCAGAAGTATTTGTCAAATACAAAAGACTATATTCTGCTTAAAATGCAGAAGTGAGAAACTATAAGTATTTGTTCACTATGCAAATAACATAATAGTTTTAGAAATGATAACGATACTATAATTCTTCACACTTCTAGATGCAAGAGAGAAGATAAACATGTGTGCCATAGCTTCAAATTGGATTTAAAATTACTTACAGTATTAAATAATTTAAAAGCTCTAAAAGTAATGCAAATGCAGGCCCTTAAATGATAAAAATACAAGTATCTCTAGAAAGGCAAAAGACATCACAAAAAGTTAATGTTTGGTTCATACCACTAATTGATATCTGTAAGTCACAACGTCAGACTGAGAACTTTAATAAATGATATCTAAATCAAGACATTTAACTAAAGCATATTAATCAAGATTGTGACTAAATCTTAAAAAGTAAGAATAATAATGATAATCTGCATGTTTCTTTTCTCTTTTCAATACAATCAGGATACTCACAGAGATACATTCTACCAACAATATGGGAATAAGCAATTTGTTCCCTAAGTCGTTATATAAAGAGGGGAATAAATATATATAGACCTCTACAAAAAAGGAGGAGGGAGAGAGATTGGTGAAATAGATTATCTCCTAAAAATCTAAGTTAAAGTCAAACACTTTCAGGACTTCTTAATTCTGCTCTATCACAATACAATCACAAATCAAATCACTTCAACCCCATAAAATAATTATTTCCTCTTCTGCAGAAGGCCAAATAAGTTTGATCAGAGGCATTTACGACCCAGCAAAAGAGACTGCCACACTGTGCCTACTACAAGGTATCTATGAGGTTATATAATTGATATTTAGTGTGCTTTTATTTAGTATATCATAGTCATCACATAAAAAACGGTAAGCCAAAAAAGAAAAGGTATCTGAAAAAATTCACCTCATTGTTAGTGCTAAACTTTGTTAATTGAGAACTTAAAAAGAGTACTAACAAAAAATGGATTAAACATACCTGGTTCATTATAGCCTTCTCTTAAATACTGAATAAGACAAAAAATAAATCTTGGAAGAACAAATTCAGACATCATCAGTAAGTCTTTGGGGACACAGGGAATATTTGAACTTGATTTAATTTGATGCCTTTTGCAAAACCTGTAATAGGAAAAAGAAAAAAAAATTAATGGTGCTGTCAAATCTGCTAAGAATATATTATTTCTATTTACAATATCCATAAACAGAATGTGGGCCAATATCAAAAGGAATGTCTTACTCTTTTTATGATTTTAAGGCACCAAGTTAAAAGTATGTAGTTTTAACTGGTCTTTAAATAAAAATTGGCACTGAGGAAGATTTCTTCCTAATAAAACATCATACCAGTTACATTTCAACTAGAATACAAAAAGAAATCTCGTTACCAACTTTATACTTTTTAACTGCAATTTATTAGTTTCAAGGATTAATTTATTACTTTTACTCTTTGTAAATCATTAAGCAAAAATTGATTATTTCCCAAACTTGGGAATTATAAACTGGGATTATTTCAAAAACTTGCATTTTCCATTCCTTAACTATTTTGAACTTATTGCATTAATGAATAGATAAGTGATATAAATACTTAAGAGTTTATTTGAAAAGTATATACACTTAAGTATGCACATTTCTTCTGATCTTACTTATACTAATTTTAAAGTATAACTGGTATATTTGAGCAAAATCGAAGTAAACTATTTTATATTTATAATCTGAATGGTCATAAATAAGGTATTTTGTGACCAAACACAAAATAAACACACTAAACATAAAACAGACCTAGAAAGAAACTTATTACAACAGATGGAGAAACTATTTTAGCTGAAAAACATAAAAAATCTGAATAGAGAAAAACCACATTCCCAAATGGAAAAAAACTTAAAAAAAAAAAAAAAGTCTCTTCCACCAAATGCAATGATATTAGATTTAAATTTCAATGGGACTAATCACAAACTAATTCTAAAGTTCAAATGGAAAATCATATGTGTGAAAGAAAATAAGTAAAATGTCTTACAAAATGATTAATGATAGTGATCTACACTTTAAAACATAAGACAAACCCAATATAATTTAAAATATGCAGTAATGTCTCCATAATGACCCATATGGGAAAAGAATCAAAAAAAGAGTGGATATATGCATATATATATAACTGATTCACTTTGCTGTAAACTATATGCCAATAAAAAAATTTTTAATAAAAACAAAATAAAATCTGTGATAATATGATATCAATAAACCACAATGGATTCTAGAAACAGACTATGTAATACCTAAGTCAATTAATGTGTGGGGGGGTGGGTAGAAAATTTTCAATAAATTGCTAAAGGACTAATTGGTTACATGCAGGAAATAAATTTGATCCTTATCTTATACCATATACAAACTATACTCCACATAGATGAAAAATCAAGCAGGAAAAAATTTACCAGGAAGAAAATAAACTATTACTCACATTATCTCAAAGAACAGAAGTCAAAGTAAGATTTAAAACCAAAAGTCATAGAAGATAAAAACTGGCTACACAAATTAAAAGTTTCTATGCAGAAAACAACTACAAACTGGAAAAAAACATTTATAACATATAAAATATTAATATCTATGATCTTTAAACTCTCAAAAAATGGGTTAAAAAGAAAATAATTCATAAAAAAAAACAGCCAAGGTCATGGGCAATTCACAAAAGAAGTGAATGACCAACAAACATATGAAAAGATATTCAAGTTCTGCAATAATCAAATGAATGAAGCTATTAAAATAAAAAATGAGCAATTAGAAAATCACCATTTTGTGATACCTATAAAATAACTGTCCCACGCAATGGAGTCATTAAAGAAAAGCTTAAAGAGAAATTTTCCACTTAGAGAGCAGACTGTTACATCCATATCAATCTTAGTATCACCAGAAGAGGGGAAAAAAAAAAATCAGATGCTATGATGCTTCTGAAGTACACAGTGCCATTTACAAAGAGTTTTTACCAAACAAGTTGAACCGAAATGACACTAGGGCTAAGTAGTGAAGTCTCTAGAGCTAAGAGATAAAGAAACAAGTTAAATGACACCATAAGAAAGCAAATAGAAAAATCATGAAAGTAGAACATTATTTAGGACAACTGACTCCACTGCAACTGATCACTGCAAGCTGCCAGTGGCTGACAGAAAAAGGAGGCAGAAGGAGCACGGGTTAAAGGGCCTGAGACACCCAGCAGCCAAACATAACATGTGAACGGATTCTAACCTAAACCAACTTGGAAAAGGCATTCTTTAGAAAACAGAAGTCCAAATAAGAACTGAGTACTAGTTTGTTAAATAATTTTACTAGGTAAAATAATGGCATTGTGGTTATGTAAGAAAATGTTCATGGATATTTCACAGTAATAAGGAATTAACTTTGTTGAGGTATGACAACAGCATTGTGGTTATCACTGAATAGGTCAGTCTTGTCTTTTAGATATCTCTATATAAATGTTTATGAATAAAATGCTACAATGTATGAGACTAGCTTCAAAATAATTTGGTTGTGTAAAGGAAAATAAGTAGGAGTATACCAAGCCCAGCTTGAGTTGATAACTGTAGAAACTGGGAGACTGATAAGGGGTTTTGTTACACTCATTCAGCAGAATGTGGGCCAACGTCAAAGCCAATAAAGTACCACCACTTTCAGATTTTTAAGACATCAAGACAAAAGAATGTAGTTTTAATTGGTCCTTAACAAAACATCACCAAAGGAGTTTTTTCCTAATAAAATGTTGTATCAATTAAGTTACACTCATTGCTTTTATACCTGTATGAAATTTTCTCCACTAAAAGGCTAAAAATTTTTTTAAAGAAGGAAAATATACTGAAACATATAAGGCAGTGATCAAACATGTTTGGGATTTGTTTCAAAACATTTTGGCAAAAGAGAAAAAAGAAGCAAACGAGGCAAACATGTCAAAAATCTTGATAAATATTGAGTCCAATGATAGGTGTGTGGAGGTTCAAAGTTCTATCTTTACCTTTGTGTATGGTTGAAATTTTTGATAACATAAAAATGTTTTTTCATCTTGCAGATTAGGGAAAATTCACTTTATTAACTCGCTGGAAAGCATGTTCAGAAATTTGTTATCATACACATGGAAGGATAAATAGATCCAGTTCTGGATGACATTTTAACAATATCTATTAATACTCTGGGCTTCCCTGGTGGCTCAGACGGTAAAGAATCCGCCTGCAATGTGGAAGACCTGGGTTCAAGCCCTGAGTTGGGATGATCCCCTGGAGGAGGGCATGACAACCCACTCCAGTATTCTTGCCTGGAGAATCCCATGGACAGAGGAGCCTGGAGGGCTACATTCTGTGGGTGGCAAAGAGTCAGACACAAATGAGCAACTAAGCACAGAACAGCATTAACACTTTAGGTATTCATAACCTTACCTGAGCATTTCTATTTCTTGTAATTAGACAGAAATAATTATAAATTTGCAAGAATATATCTACAGATATAGTCACTGTACCACAGTTTGCAATACAAGGAAGTTAGGAATTACTCATGTGTTCAGTAATAAAGATTAACCAAAATTTTGTAGATCAATAAAAAACACTGAATTTGTTATAAAGAATGAGGTAGATCAACAAGTACTGAAGTGGAATTATATCTAAAATAAATGAGAAAAGAATTGCATACCATACATATAAATGTACATATATATAATCTTTTATAAATAAAATTTTGGACAAAGAATAGAAAAAATAACATCGGTAAGAATAAAAATATTTAGAGAAATGTACACCAAATTTTGTAGAAATTAACTGAAAATGGGATACAGCATACTTTTACTGTCTACATTAATTGTGCCTACTGTGAGGCTGCCAGGGTTAATACCATGACGGGCGGCCTGGACCTAAGTTTTAGCTTCCCCCGAAATGGTAAGATTCCCTACCCCCATCAGGTAACCTGGAGCCAGCCAATCAATATGCGTCCAGTAAGAACAAAGGGAGAGCTGAAAAGCCCGCGAAAGTCTGCGAAAGTCTGTACCGATAGAATTACTTTGCAAACATGTAACCAATCCGCTTAAGCCAGCTACTAACCGCTTTTGCATATCTTATAAATCTGTGTAACAAGCTTGAGCTCGGCGCTTTCTGAGCCTGCACCACTGTGATGTTTGTGGCAGAAGGCCCTGGCTCGAGACAGTAATAAACTTCCCTTTTTGCGAGTTGCATTGTCTTGGAAGCCTTCTCTCTCTTCCCGCTCGGGGATTCGGACATCGGGCATAACATTTGGGGGCTCGTCCGGGATCCCTTGACCGGGAGAAGGGAACGCTTACAGGACAAAGGGGAAGGATAAATAATAACACCGGTGCTCAGGAAGCAGGGAGGTATCTGGCACAGAAAGAAGGCTTTTTATAAAGGGGGAGCCAGCCGGCGTAAGGCCGAGGCCAGCGGACGCGCTGGGTGGCAGCCGACTCCGCGAGAAGGCTTTTTATAAAGGGGGAGCCAGACGGCGTAAGGCCGGGGCCAGCGGACGCGCTGGGCAGCAGCCGACTCCGCGAGAAGGCTTTTTATAAAGGGGGAGCCACACGGCGTAAGGCCGGGGCCAGCGGACGCGCTGGGCGGCAGCCGACTCCGCGAGAAGGCTTTTTATAAAGGGGGAGCCACACGGCGTAAGGCCAGGGCCAGTGGACGCGCTGGGAGGCAGCCGACTCCGCAGGAAGTAAAGTTCCTCTCCCAACCCCGAGTCTGGTGAACAGCGGACGCCATTCGGTAAGGTGAATCTGCTACCGGGAGGCAAGAAAATTCAGGGGGCCCGAAAACCCAGCGCTGTGTCGTCGGCCGACGTTTGTTTGTCCGTGTGTTTGTCTTTGGCTCTCCGTGTTTTTGTGTGTGCCGGCATTGTCTCTAGTCTCGTTCTCTTCTGGTGCATCGTTCTTTCTCACTTCTGACTTATTCTCTCTCTCCCTTACCGTTTATTCTTTGACCATGGGGCAGGGAGAATCTACCCCACTTTCTCTTATGACTGACCATTTTTCGGATGTCAGGGCCAGGGCCCATGACTTGTCTTTGCTAGTCAAAAAAGGTAAATTAATAACTTTTTGTTCTGCAGAGTGGCCCGCCTTTCAGGTTGGATGGCCTCCGGAAGGCACCTTTCAACCGTCCATCATACAGGCTGTGAAGGAGAAGATTATGGCTCCTGATCCCTGGGGCCATCCGAGTCAAGTCCCCTATGTCATGGTCTGGCAGGATCTAGTGGAAAATCCGCCTAAATGGTTAAAACCTTTTGTTTACAAACTTCCTAGTTCCTCCAGTTCACAGGTCCTGGTGATGGAGACCCCCCCCCGGAGGAAACCAAAAAGAAAGAGGACCCAAAACCAGTCCTTCAGGAATCATCTTATCCAAACCTGATAGATCTAGAAACGGAGATAAGGCCTCCGCCATATGTGCCCTCCTTGCAATCCCCTCCGAGGAGAGAAGCTCCCACAGGTGAACCGAGAGGATTAAGAGGGCAAACGGGAACCGACCGTGAGGGGGGACCGGCACTGGGGACCCGGGGGAAAACTAAGGGAGATAGGGGTAAGCAAGACCCTGGGGACCCAGAGTTACCTTCATCCACTGTTCAGGCGCTCCCCGTCCGAGTGGGACCAACTAACCCGGATGGAGAGCGAACCTATCAGTACTGGCCCTTTTCCACGAGTGACCTGTACAATTGGAAGACTCAAAACCCTCCTTTCTCAGAGAAGCCCCAAGGCCTCATTGACCTCTTAGATTCCATTTTGTTCACTCATAATCCCACCTGGGATGATTGTCAGCAGCTGTTGCAGGTGCTCTTCACCACGGAAGAACGGGAGCGAATTCTGGCAGAGGCACGGAAACGGGTACCAGGGGTCGACGGGAGGCCAACCGCCCAGCCTCATCTTGTGGACGAGGGGTTTCCTCTGTTGCGGCCTACCTGGGATTTTGAGCGGGTGGAAGGTAGGGAGCGTCTCCGAGTGTACCGCCAGACTCTAATGGCTGGCCTGCGGGCTGCAGCAAGAAAGCCGACAAATTTGGCAAAGGTAAATTCAGTAAGGCAAGAGCCCACTGAAAGCCCGGCAGCCTTCCTAGAGAGGCTGATGGAAGCTTTCAGGCAATATACACCTATGGACCCCCAGGCTGAGGAGTCACGCGCTGCAGTTTTGTTAGCGTTTGTGAATCAGGCAGCCCCAGATATTAGGAAGAAATTACAAAAGGTAGAGGGATTGGGAGAACAGACAATACAGGATTTACTGAAAGTAGCTGAAAAGGTATTTAATAATAGGGAAACCCCAGAAGAAAGGGAAGAGCGAATTCGGCGGGAGGAAAGGGAATTAGCGGAAAAGATCAGGAAAGAAGAGAGGGAACATAGGGCGAGGGAAAACCGGAAGAACCAGAAGGAGCTAGCCCAGATTCTTTTTGCGGGGTTAAAGGCCGGAACGGAATTGAGGGAACCTCGAGACCCCCGGACGGGAGAAAAAGAAAAACCAAAAAGGCAGGCCCTAAAGAAGGATCAGTGCGCCTACTGCAAAGAACAGGGGCACTGGAAAAACGAGTGCCCTAAGAGGGACTCAAGGAGAGGAATGACCCAGAGAGAGAAAATCCCCCCCGGAACTCGAGTTCTATATGCGGGGGAAGACAGTGACTAGGGGAGTCGAGACTCGGCACCCCTCCCCGAGTCCTGGGTAACCATACATGTGGAGGGGAAACCCGTTGGCTTCATGGTAGATACTGGCGCCCAACACTCTGTTTTAAATAAAAAACTGGGACCAATGTCTAAGAAAGCCAGCTTAGTGCAAGGAGCCACGGGGACAAAAAGATATTGTTGGACCACAGAACGGAAAGTAAATCTGGGGACCCACCAGGTGTCCCATTCGTTTTTGGTGATACCAGAATGCCCAGCCCCTCTACTTGGAAGAGACTTGTTGACTAAAGTTAATGCTCAGATCCATTTTGACCCCGGGGGAATGTCAGTCACGGATGGACTTGGACAACCGATACATGTCTTGTCCCTAGCCTTAAGGGATGAATACAGACTTTTTGCGCCTAAGTCCTCAGAGACCATAGCACTAGATGTACAACCGTGGGTCCATAAATATCCATTGGCCTGGGCAGAAACAGCAGGAATGGGACTAGCTAAACAGAGACATCCGGTCGTCATCGAGCTAAAGGCCGAGGCAATTCCTGTGAGGGTGAAACAGTACCCTATGAGCCAAGAAGCTCGGCGGGGGATCACTCCCCACATTTGACGGCTCATGGAGGCCGGAATTCTCAGGCGATGCCAATCCCCTTGGAACACCCCCTTACTGCCGGTGAAGAAGCTAGGGGGGACAGATTACAGACCTGTCCAAGACCTGCGAGAAGTCAACAAACGGGTGAGTGACATACACCCAACTGTCCCTAACCCGTATACCCTCCTGAGCAGTTTACTGCCTGAGTACACTTGGTACACTGTGCTGGACTTGAAGGATGCCTTTTTCAGCCTACCCCTGGCAGTCCAGAGCCAGGAGATATTTGCCTTTGAGTGGACTGAGGGGGAAGGCCAACCGGTAGTACAATTAACTTGGACCCGCCTCCCACAGGGGTTCAAGAACTCCCCTACCTTGTTTAATGAGGCTCTGAGTGAGGACCTCTACGAATATCGGGCTTGCCACCCAGAGGTCATTCTGCTACAATATGTAGATGACCTTATGTTGGCTGGAACCACAGAGGAAGCTTGCGGCCATGCCACTGGGGACCTATTACAGACCCTAGGCATCTTGGGGTATCGCGCTAGCGCAAAGAAGGCACAAATAGCCCGGCAAGAGGTCACCTATTTGGGGTATAAGATCAGGCAGGGGCAAAGGTGGCTAACCCAGGCCATGAAAGAAACAATATTGCAGATACCAGAGCCCAAAAACCCCCGCCAGGTGAGAGAGTTTCTGGGGACTGTTGGATATTGCAGACTGTGGATTATGGGGTTTGCTGAGAAGGCCCGGCCCTTATATGAGGGAAGTAAAGAGACCCCAAAGTGGACTTGGACTGAGCCAATGAAACAGGCTTTCCAGACACTCAGACGGGCCCTACTAGAAGCCCCAGCCCTTGCCCTGCCTAACCCAAATAAGCCATTCCAGCTGTTTGTAGATGAAAAGCAAGGAATAGGAAAGGGGGTCTTGACTCAACAATGGGGACCATGGAAGCGGCCGGTAGCATACCTTTCGAAGCGATTAGACCCGGTGGCCGCTGGGTGGCCCCCTTGCCTTCGCATCATTGCAGCTACAGCCCTCCTCGTCTGCGACGCTGACAAGTTGACGTATGGACAGCAACTCTCGGTTTACACCCCCCACGCCGTGGAAGGGGTTTTAAAGCAGCCGCCGGGTAAGTGGATCTCCAATGCCCGCTTGACACACTACCAGGCCTTGCTGCTCGATGCCCCACGGGTGCGTTTTCAGACCCCTTGCTTCCTAAATCCGGCCACGCTCCTACCCAACCCAGAGAAGGACAGCCCTCTCCATGATTGCAGTGAGATACTGGCTGAGGCCCTGGCGGCACGAAAAGACTTAACTGATGTACCCCTAAGCAACAGTGAGCTAGTATGGTTCACCGATGGGAGCAGTTATGTAAAAGATGGGCAAAGGAAGGCGGGAGCCGCCATAGTTGATGATTCAGGGCAGACGATATGGGCTGAGACACTACCCCCAAACACTTCTGCACAAAAAGCAGAATTGATTGCCCTAATACAGGCTCTGGAGCAAGCCAAAGGGAAGAGAGTCACCATTTTTACTGACAGCCGATATGCTTTCAGCACTGCCCATATTCAAGGTCCCATATACCAAGAAAGGGGATTTCGGACAGCTGAGGGAAAAGAGGTCAAAAATCTGCCTGAGATTCGCAGGCTTTTGGAAGCTGTCCAACTACCCCGGGCAGTAGCTATAGCACATGTCCCCGGTCACCAGAAGGGAGAAGACCCTAAGGCGTGGGGCAATCGTGCTGCTGATGCGGCCGCTCGAGAAGCGGCCAGCCAGGACTATGCCGCCCCCATATTAGCCGTGGGACTTCCACCCCCTGGTATGGGGACCTTGCCACCAGTTCCCGAATATTCCCTCCCTGATCTCGCCTGGATCAACAAGGATACCACCCTCCAGAAAGATGACCAAGATGGATGGTACCGAGACCAAAACAACAACCTGATCTTGCCTGCCACCCTGGGTCGTCACCTGTGTGAACACCTGCACACAACTACACACTTGGGAGAAAAAAAGACCCTAACACTTCTCCAGATGGCCTGCCTGAGGTTCCCTCGACAAAATGCAACTGTACGAGAGATAATTCAAGCCTGCGAAGCGTGCCAGCTGATGAGGGCAGAGAAGAAGCAGCACTCGGGAACGAGGTACCGAGGGGAAAAGCCAGGGCAACATTGGGAGATAGATTTCACCGAGGTAAGGCCAGGCAAGTATGGGTACCGCTATCTGTTGGTACTGGTAGATACCTTCTCGGGGTGGGTAGAAGCTTTCCCCACTAAGGGAGAGACAGCAATAGTGGTTGCTAAAAAGATCTTAGAGGAGATAGTGCCTAGGTATGGGCTGCCAGTGACTATGGGCTCTGATAATGGACCTGCCTTTGTGAGCCAGATTGTACAAGGGCTGGCCCAAGCTCTGGGGACGAAATGGAAGTTACATTGCGAATATAATCCCCAGAGCTCAGGACAGGTTGAGAGAATGAATCGGACCCTAAAAGAAACTTTGACAAAGTTGGCAATAGAGACTGGCGGGGACTGGGTGACCCTCCTCCCCTTTGCACTCTTTCGGGCACGTAACACCCCTTATAAGCTGAATCTTACTCCTTTTGAGATTCTGTATGGAAGACCCCCTCCTGTGTATCCTATTTTCGAAGGAAAATGTCTGCCACCCCCTACTTTGGGACAATTCCAGCAAACTCTGATAGCATTAAGTAAGGTGCATAACCATGTTTGGAAATTGATTCGAGAGATACATGAGGGCCAAAACAAGAGGGCCCTCCCCTCACATAATATTAGCCCAGGTGATTGGGTTTGGGTAAAACGACACCAATCTAAAGTATTAGAACCTAGATGGAAAGGCCCTTATGTCGTTCTCCTTACCACTCCTACCGCTGTCAAGGTCGACGGGATTGGACCCTGGGTTCACTGCAATCACGTGCGGCAAGCCACATCGGAAGAACAGGAAAAAGCGCGAGCAGAATGGAAGGCGAGTCCTCACCCGTCAAATCCTTTGAAACTGAAACTCGTCCGCTGGGAGGCCTCCTAATTCTCCTGCTGGTGGCAGCTCTCATCGACCCAGGAGCGACCAGTCATAACCCCCATCAACCTGCTAAGATCACATGGAAACTCAACGACGGGCAAACTCATGAGCTGCTCAATGAGACCTCAGGAATCCACCCTCCAAACACCTGGTGGCCGGACCTGAACTTCGACCTCTCAAGCCTCTTCGCAAAGCAGGACGGTCTCTATGATAAGTACTATAGGGATGGGATAAAAAACCATAGGTTGGGGTTTTGGGCTTGCCCAGGCTATGTAAAAAATAACTGGAAAACCTGTGGTGGCATAGAAAGCTATTATTGCAGGAGCTGGAGTTGTGTGACCTCTTGTGATGGACCCCAGAGGTGGGATGTCGGAAACAGAGATCTAGTTAGCTTCACCTTCAAGGACCGTAGACACCAGGGGCCTCAGGTACGAGTACGATTTAACCAGGAACGGGCGAAAAAAGAAAACCGCTGGACCTCAGGACTGACTTGGGGTTTTCAGCTTCACGTAAATTGGCCCGGCCCCTACCCAGGCAAGCTTTTAATCATTAAACAGGTTATTGAGCCGGTGCAGGTACATAGTTTAGGTCCCAATCTGGTCAGAGCATTACAGGGGCACAAGGCGACCCCCAAGCCAACCCCCTTCAGACCAAGCTTGCCAGGAACATTTAACATCTCCTCTACCCCGAGCCTCAGAGGCAAACTGACAGAAACCCCTGGCCCTCTGGCTGTTACCATTAGCTCAGCAATTCAGGACCCCCTATGGGCCTTAGTGAATGCAGCCTTTACGGTCTTAAACCATACCAACCCTAATGCAACCCAGTCCTGTTGGCTTTGTTATAATCTTCACCCCCCCTTCTATGAGGCCATAGGTCTCAATGTCTCTTACCACTTATCTTCAGGCCAGAACCCACCCCCATGCCGATGGGAAGAACGCAAGGTTGGCCTCACAATGAACGAAGTTTGGGGACAGGGACTCTGTATGGGCACAGTGCCACGTGATAAAACTTCCCTCTGTGCCCGGACTATTAGTAACCTACGCTTATATGGCAAAAATTGGATTGTGCCAGAGGTTGGGGGCTGGTGGATTTGTTCACATACTGGGCTAACCCCATGTTTAAATGTGACGGTTTTTAACCAGAGTCAAGAATTCTGTGTCCTGGTTGCTGTAATGCCAAAAATCTTATACCACTCTGAAGAGGTTATGTACTCACATTGGGACCCAGAATTGCTAAGACAAAAGAGAGAGCCAATCAGTGCGATCACCATGGCAGCCTTGTTCAGTCTTGGGCTGGCAGGAGCAGGGACAGGAATAGCTTCACTATCTCTGCAAGGCCAAGGGTTTTCTTCCCTACAAGCCGCCATAGATGAAGATATAACTCGCATAGAAGAATCAATCAGCCACTTAGAGAAGTCTCTGACTTCCTTGTCTGAGGTGGTCTTGCAGAATAGGAGAGGATTAGACTTGATTTTTCTCCAACAGGGTGGGGTCTGCGCGGCTCTGGGAGAAGAATGTTGTTTCTATGCAGACCATACAGGAGTGGTAAGAGAATCTATGGCAAAAGTAAGAGAAGGGCTGGCGCAACGAAAGAGGGAACGGGAGGCCCAACAGGGATGGTTTGAGTCTTGGTTTCAACGCTCCCCCTGGCTGACCACCTTAGTTTCCACCCTCCTGGGCCCGCTCATAGTGCTATTATTAACACTTACATTTGGCCCTTGTATTTTAAACCGGCTAATGTCATTTATTAAAGAACGTCTAAATACCATTCAGATTATGGTATTGAGGCAGCAATATCAGATGGTAGCCCAGGATGAAGAGAAAGATTCCTCTACAGGAACAAGAAGACAGGGGGGAATGTGAGGCTGCCAGGGTTAATACCATGACGGGCGGCCTGGACCTAAGTTTTAGCTTCCCCCGAAATGGTAAGATTCCCTACCCCCATCAGGTAACCTGGAGCCAGCCAATCAATATGCGTCCAGTAAGAACAAAGGGAGAGCTGAAAAGCCCGCGAAAGTCTGCGAAAGTCTGTACCGATAGAATTACTTTGCAAACACGTAACCAATCCGCTTAAGCCAGCTACTAACCGCTTTTGCATATCTTATAAATCTGTGTAACAAGCTTGAGCTCGGCGCTTTCTGACCCTGCACCACTGTGATGTTTGTGGCAGAAGGCCCTGGCTCGAGACAGTAATAAACTTCCCTTTTTGCGAGTTGCATTGTCTTGGAAGCCTTCTCTCTCTTCCCGCTCGGGGATTCGGACATCGGGCATAACACCTACAATGTTTAAATTTTGTAAGATAAATATATGTATAACTGTGTAATCAAAAGGAAAAAACCTACCCCCAAAATGAACAATAAGTTATGCCATTCATTTGGCTTTAGTTTGACAATTTGAACGTTCATTCTTAACCTTTTTTGGCTAATAGACCCTTTTCAGAATCTAATGAAAGTTATAACTCTTTCTTAAGAAAAATATACACAAACACAAAAAAATAAAACAGAGTGCTCACATACTACTTAAGTCTATCTACCCTTAAAGCAGAGCTTCCAAACATCAGGTCAACATATTATAGTGTAGAAACAGGTAGACTGCCTCAGTCCTCACATAGATAGACGGGCAGGGTCTGAGCAGCCTCCTCAGCTGCTTCTGTGTCCCATCCAAATATCATTTCCATATTTATCACAGAATGAAAAAAGTTAGGAAAAAAAAAAAAGTCACACCTTAAGGTCTTCACTGGTGGCTCAGCTGGTAAGGAATCCACCTGTAATGTGGGAGACCTGGGTTCAATCTCTGGGTTGGGAAGATCCCCTGGAGAAGGGAATGGTTACTCGGTCCAGTATTCTGGCCTGGAGAATTTCATGGACGAGATAGTCCATGGGGTCGCAGAGTCAGACAGAACTGAGCAACTTTCACTTTTCATTACACCTAGAAGTCCAAATCTTTATTTAAAGGAAAATAGGAACTTAAGAACTTCTTTCAGATGGGGTACACAAAATCTAAGTAAATTCAAAGAAACTTTTAAAATTCTCCTCTAAATCTAATATAATTTAACTGAAGTGCTTATAAGCATGAATGTAGAAACAGAAAGCTTTCTTAGATGCTTTCTGTGTACGAAAGAAATGAATTCAAAACAGCTACTGAACGGAGAGTGAAGAACATTTGAACAGTGTCAAATGGCTTTGAGGAATAACATTTCAACCTGGAACAAAGGTGAAGGAACAGCAAGAATGGTCTAAGCAACTTAGAAACTGAGGTCACAAAATAACTATAAGATACTATGCGTGTGTGCTAGGTCACTTCAGTTGTGTCCGACTCTTTGCGACCCCATGGACTGTATAGCCCACCAGGCTCCTCTGTCCATGGAATTCTCCAGGCAAGAATACCGGAGTGGGCTGCCATTTCCTTCTCCAATAAGACACTATGAGATTGACAAACAAAATTGGTTTTTGCATTTTAGTCTGAGAAATAATACAGGTAACTAAAGCATCTTATTACACAGCAAGTGCTCAATAAAGGTTTGGTGAAACAAAGATTTAATCTGATAGCAGAATTCCAAAAATGATTTCAAGGGCATCCAATTAAAGAAAAAACAGAACTCATTTAATAATCCCAATTTTCAAATATGTTTTTAGAACCACTATACGCCTGGCACTTAGGCCTTAGGAATAGAGGCCTTGCTCTCATGCAGCTAACTTCCTATCGAGGGGAGAAGTGGGTTGAGGCAGAGGATAGAGAAACAAATTAATACGAAAAATAAGCTCTACAAAATAATACCATAGCATGATTTAGAGAATGGGTCAATAGGCACCTTTAAGTTGGGTTTGTCAGGGAAGGCCTTTCTGAAGACTTGACATCTGGGCTACGGACCAAATGAAATGAAGGAGCTAGGCTACGCATGCAAAGCTCTGTGGATTGAGTATATTGTCAAGAGGTATGACAAATGCGACTACATACAATCAGGTTCTAAAGATCTCTCCCCAGGTGAATAGAGACAGGGCTTTTAGACAATCGGTATGGTTCCGAAGGAAAAATGGCAGGAAGTAATGCGTTTCCATTTGCAATTCACAGGTCACAGATTTTTTCTTCAAGGAACACATCAGTTCTGAATGAGTAAGAAGGTTAAATATTTCTTAGTGAAGCAGGATGTTATGGCAATAAATAGGATGGTCAAATAGAACTATAGAAACAGTTGATAAAACAGCATCTCCATATTTTATTTTACCTCAACTTTTTAAAAAATCTTCATTGAACTGAAAGAAAATTGCCCAAAAGCAAAGTGTTCAGCTCAATGAAGTATCACAAACTGAACACATCCATGCTAGCAGCAATCAGGTCAAGCAACAAAATATTATCAGCATCCCACAAACCCTCCATGCGATTCCACCAATACCAAATTTAAATGACTAAAAACAGAGTTCCTATATGCTGAAAAAAGACAGGGGGCAGGACAGGACAGGAGGGAAAGGGATAGGATGGCAAGAAAGAAAAAGGACCAGAGGATTCTGATCATCCATTTGCAAATCACTAAGACTTGGCTGTGGGGAAGAAGGGCATAGAAAAGCATCTGAGATAAGCTCCCCTAAAAATGAGACTATGGCATGTACATTACATTCCTAATTTAGCACAAATTACATGCAAAGAATAATTTCACATATAATCTAAGGTAATTCATAGAGAGAGGGCTTTCTTGGTAGCTCAATGGTAAAGAATCCGCCTGACAATGGAGGAGATGCCGGGTTCAATTCCTGGACCCGGAAGATGTCCTGGAGAAGGAAATGGGAACCCACTCCAGTATTCTTGCCTGGAAAATCACATGGACAGAGTAGCCTGGCGGGCTACAATAAATGGGGTCACAAAAGAGTCAGACACAACTTAACAACTAAACTAAGCAACTAGACAACAATGACAATTTATAGAGATCCCTAGAAAATCATGCATCCCAAATTAAAAGCCCCTGAAATAATCTCTTCACTTTACAGATAGGGAAATATCAGAAACACTAATCGACCTATCTAATAAAATTGCTAAAAGATTCCTGAAGATCACAAAAGGCATATCATAAAGATATATACGGTATGCAACAAATCTATGTACATAATTTGACCTCAGTAAAAATATCAATAAAGAATAAACAAGGTGATTCTAAAGTTCTGATGGAAAATTAAAAGCTAAGAATCTTCTGTAAAATAAATCTAATGAGAGTAGTTTTATCAGGTACTAATTTATTTTAAGGTTAGAATAATCAAAACAGTGTTGCTATCCAGCCTTTAGGGAGTTTACATTCTAGAGATTAGACATTAATGATAAATGCAATTAAGTAAACTATAAAATAAACAAAGAGGGAGTTTGGACAGAAACTCACCTATATGTGTTCTCACCTTGTATCTCTATATTTCTACATCTTTCACATGCATGGCTTGAGTAAAGGACAGATTAACCTCATGTCTAAAACTGTTATATTACATGAATAGTTAAGAAATAAAAGGAAACATTTTAAATTCCATTGAGATAGGTTTAATATTATTTACTGGGACCTAAAGTACTAGAAAAGCAAAAGATTAATGAAAATTAAAAGTTCTAATTGGGAAAGGAGTACATCAAAGTTGTATATTGTCACCCTGCTTATTTAATTTATAAAAAAGCAGAGTACCAAAAAAAAAAAAAAGCAGAGTACCTCATGTGAAATGCTTGGTTGGATGAAGTATAAGCCAGAATCAAGATTACTGGTATCAGTAAAGCAATTATCCTTCAATAAAAAATAATTTTTAAAAAATTAAAAATTAAATTTAAAAAAAATTACTGGGAGAAATATCAACAACCTCAGATATGCTGATGACACCACCCTGATGGCAGAAAGCAAAGAAGAACTAAAGAGCCCTTTAAAAAAGGTAAAGAGGAGAGTGAAAAAGCTGACTTAAAACTCAACATTCAAAAAACTAACATTATGGCATCCAGTCCCTGTCCTGTGGTGCTAGGTCACTTCACGGGAAATAGATGGGGAAACAATGGGAAACAGTGAGAGACTTTATTTCCTTGGACTCCAAAATCACTGTGGACAGTGACTGAAGGCATGAAATTAAAGGACACTTGCTCCTTGGAAAAAAGTTATGACCAACCTAGACAGCATATTAAAAAGCAGAGATATTACTTTGCCGAGAAAGGTCCGTCTAGTGGAAGCTATGGTTTTTCCGGTAGTCATGTACAGATGTGACAGCTGGACAATAAAAAACACTGAGCACCAAAGAATTGATGCCTTTGTCCTGTGGTGCTAGAGAAGACTCTTGACAGCCCCTTGTACTGAAAGGAGATCAAACCAGTCAATCCTAAAGGAAAGCAACCCTAAATATTCATTGGAAGGACAGATGCAAGCTGAAGCTCCAATACTCTGGCCACCTGATTCGAAAAGCTGACTTAGTGGAAAAGACCCTGAGGCTGGGAAAGATTGAAGGCAGGAGGAGAAGGGGATGACAGAGGATGAGATGGTTGGATGGCATCACGGACTCAATGGACATGAGTTTGAACAAGCTCCGGGAGATAGTGAAGGACAGAGAAGCCTGGCATGCTACATTCCATGGGGTCACAGAATCGGACACGATTGAGTGGCTAAGCAAAAAAAAAAGCTCTAAATTTACTTAAAGAAGGCATATAAGATTAGAAGATTTGAAGGTAAAATTAAAGATGTACACACATTTAACTTTTAAGATAGCAAATAAATTATAAATTGAATGCAGAAAGAAAACAATGTGGCACTGGTACGTGAAAAGATATTATCAATGGGCATGTTAATTACTGTGAATCCCAAAATAGAATCAAATATATGTGGAATTTAATTCATGACATAGGTAGATTTCAAATCTATGAGAAAAACTTGGCTCATTCAGAGAAATGGTATTGAGATAATTGAATAACCATACAGTTTTAGGGGCAGGAAAGAGAATCTCCTCACATCTTACACCATGATAATAAATAAGACCCATATCAAACTTCTATAGATGAAAAATACGCTAGAAACAAAAAAATACACCTGATGGGATAACAGTATATTAGACACTAGAAAGAGAAGATTAGTAATTTACTGACTAAGCAATAAGTAACTATGCAAAATAATGCATGAAGACTGAGAAGAAAGAGCGTCTCAGTGAGGAGTGGGGTAAAAATAAGCAATACTGCCTTACACTGGAATCCCAAAAAGAGGAGAGAAACAGAACAAATATGTGAAGAATGGTCATATTTTCTCCAAATGTATTGAAAAATCATAAAATTACAGATCTAAGAACTCACAAAGCAACCAATATGTAAAAGCAGACTTTTCATCAGAAATCACAGAATCCAGAACACAATGGAGAGACATATTTAAAATGCTAAAACAAAATAGCCCTGCAAATCCAGAATTCTTAACATAAAATAACTTTCAAAACTGAAAAATAAAAACTTTTCAGACAAAGTCTAGGAGAATTCATTGTCATTATAAAAAATATTAAAATAAATTTTACAAGCAGCCCTATAATAAGCCCACATTTTGAAAAACTTACCCTCCCATTAACAGGCATGTGAGTGACTCATCTTGGAAATAGACCCTTCAGTCCCAAGAAGCCTTCAGAAGCCTATAATAACCCCAGCCACAATCTTAACTACAACCTCTTGAGAGATACTATGTGTACAATGCCATAACCACACACCTAAGCCACTTCAGAATCCTTGGTACACAAAAAGTATAAGATAATAAATGTCTGTCATTTTAAGCTGCTCAGTTTAGAAGTGATGTGTTACACAGTAATAGATAACTACTAAAATACTATCAATCAATTACACCTAACAACACTACACCCTACAGCAGCTGGACACTCATTTCACTGCCCAAAAATATGTCTCAATTTCTCTTTAGATTTTTAAGAAGCAAATGGATATTATTAACTCACAGAATTATATAACCAACTTCAGTTCAGTTCAGTCACTCAGCCGTGTCCGACTCTTTGCGACCCCATAGACTGCAGCACGCCAGGCTTCCCTGTCCTCACCAACTCCCGGAGCTTGCTCAACTCATGTCCACCAAGTCAGTGATGCCATCCAACCATTTCATCCTCTGTTGTCCCCTTTTCCTCCTGCCTTCAATCTTTCCCAGCATCACGGTCTTTTCCAATGAGTCAGCTGCTTGCATCAGGTGGCCCAAGTATCGGAGTTTCAGCTTCAGCATCAGTCCTTCCAGTGAATATTCAGGACTGATTTCCTTTAGGATGGACTGACTTGATCTCCTTGCTGTCCAAGGGACTCTCAAGAGTCTTCTCTAACACCACAGTTAAAAAGCATCCATTCTTCAGCACTCAGTCTTCTTTGAGGTTCAACTCTTACATTTATACATGAATGACTCCTGGAAAAACCATAGCTTTGACTAGATGGACCTTTCTTGGCAAAGTAATGTCCCTGTTTTTTAATATGCTGTCTAAGTTGGTCATAACTTTTCTCCCAAGGAGCAAGCGTCTTTTAATTTCATTCCTTCAATCACCGTCCACAGTGATTTTGGAGACCAAGGAAATAAAGTCTCTCACTGTTTTCCATTGCCTCCCCATCTACTTGCCATGAAGTGATGGGACTGGATGCTATGATCTTAGTTCTCTGAATGTTGAGTTTTAAGCCAGTTTTTTCACTCTCCTCTTTCACTTTCATCAACAGGCTCTTTAGTTCTTTGCTTTCTGCCAGAAGGGTCGTGTCATCTGCATATCTAAGGTTATTGACATTTCTCCTGGCAATCTTGATTCCAGCTTATGCTTCATCCAGCCAGGCATTTCACATGATGCTCTCTGCATATAAGTTAAATAAGCAGGGTGACAACAGACAGCCCTGACATACCCTTTTCCCAATTTGGAGCCAGTCTGTTGTTCCATGTCCGGTTCTAACTGTTGCTTCTTGACCTGCATACAGATTTTTCAGGAGGCAGGTAAGGTGGTCTGGTATTCCCATCTCTTTAAGAATTTTCCACAGTTTGTTGTGATCCACACAGTCAAAGGCTTTGGCGTAGTCAATAAAGCAGAAATGGATGTTTTTCTGGAACTCTCTTGCTTTTCCTATGATCCAATAGATCATAGAAACCAACTTAAACATCAGATAATATTTTTACATAATCATCGTGTATATTTATCAACATATACATTGACTACATTGCACAGAATTGGCACAAGGAATATATTTCTAACGCATATACCCACTCTCCATGCCCATTCTGTTATGAACTGAAATGAGGCCACCTAACATTCACACATTGAAGGCTTAATTTCCAGTGTGACTGTACTTAGAAATAGGACGTTTGACTAGGTAATTAAAGTTAAATGAAGTCACAGGGTGGGGCCCTAGTCCAATAAGACTTATTGTACTTATAAGAAGAAAAAGAGACACCAGAAATACAGGTACACAAGTGCTCGCTTCGGCAGCACATATACAGAAATACAGGTACACAGAAGAAAGACCACATGAAGACACAGAGAGAAAGCGGGCATCTGCAAGCCTAAGAGAGAGGCTTCAGGTGAAATCAAACCCAAACTTGCCAGCATCTTGATCCAGTCTCAAGAAATAAATTTCTGTTATTTAAGCCCCCTAGTCTGTGGTAACATGTTACAGAAGTGAGACTACTATACACCCTCAGTAAGACATGACTCCCTAAATACACGATGGAGCCAGGCTTATTGCCAGCGCTGATATTAGTCCAGACCAAAGACTCATGCCAATACTGACAAGCAGAAAATATCAAAAAAGGATATATGGGTCTTATCAACTTTGTGGATTTGAAGCATTTTAAACTTACATCACGTAAAGTATGCTCTTGGGCCACACATTAAACTAGAAATCAGTAACAGACATATCTAAAAAATCCCCCAAATTTGGAAATTAAATAACACACCTATAAATCACACATGGACCAAAAAAGACATAAAACTACACTGGGACCATTTTTTCAAACCTTTAGTATTTGCAAAGACCAAAAATTTGATGATATACTGCCCTGGTCAGGTAGTAAAGTGACAGACATCCTCATTGTACTGCTGGGAAAGGTGTAAATTAACACACCATATATGAGGACTATTAAAACTATAAACACACAACCATTTGACCAGTAGTCCACAGGTTAGAGTCAGGACAGTCTAATTCCTAATCTGGAGCTCTTATCCACCATACCTGTGAAGACATATTCTCAAACCACAGTTATAAGAAAGAATTCTCATATGCTGTCCAAGTAAAAGAGATAAACTGGAAGATGTAGGCCAGCCAAAATAATAAAATACTGTAATTCCCTTAGCTTTCAATGGTTTTAAGAAACCAAGAGACTATCAAAATCAGGGCCAATTCAAAAGGTCTATCCTGGCAACTGGCCAGGAAGCACAGCCTTGGGACCCACTTAATCAGGGGTGATTAAGAATCCAGTCTGTCAGTATGGTACTGGCACAAAGACAGAAATATAGATCAATGGAACAGAATAGAAAGCCCAGAGATAAATCCACGAACCTATGGACACCTTATCTTCAACAAAGGAGGCAAGGATATACAATGGAAAAAAGACAAGCTCTTTAACAAGTGGTGCTGGGAAAACTGGTCAACCACTTGTAAAAGAATGAAACTAGAACACTTTCTAACACCATACACAAAAATAAACTCAAAATGGATTAAAGATCTAAATGTAAGACCAGAAACTGTAAAACTCCTAGAGGAGAACATAGGCAAAACACTCTCCGACATAAGTCACAGCAAGATCCTCTATGACCCACCTCCCAGAATATTGGAAATAAAAGCAGAAATAAACAAATGGGACCTAATGAAACTTAAAAGCTTTTCCACTACAAAGGAAACTATAAGTAAGGTGAAAAGACAGCCGTCAGATTGGGAGAAAATAATAGCAAATGAAGAAACAGACAAAGGATTAATCTCAAAAATATACAAGCAACTCCTGCAGCTCAATTCCAGAAAAATAAATGACCCAATCAAAAAATGGGCCAAAGAACTAAACAGACATTTCTCCAAAGAAGACATACAGATGGCTAACAGACACATGAAAAGATGCTCAACATCACTCATTATCAGAGAAATGCAAATCAAAACCACAATGAGGTACCATTACACGCCAGTCAGGATGGCTGCTATCCAAAAGTCTACAAGCAATAAATGCTGGAGAGGGTGTGGAGAAAAGGGAACCCTCTTACACTGTTGGTGGGAATGCAAACTAGTACAGCCACTATGGAAAACAGTGTGGAGAGTTCTTAAAAAACTGGAAATAGAACTGCCATATGACCCAGCAATCCCACTTCTGGGCATACACACTGAGGAAACCAGATCTGAAAGAGACACGTGCACCCCCATGTTCATCGCGGCACTGTTTATAATAGCCAGGACATGGAAGCAACCTAGATGCCCATCAGCAGATGAATGGATAAGGAAGCTGTGGTACATATACACCATGGAATATTACTCAGCCGTTAAAAAGAATTCATTTGAATCAGTTCTAATGAGATGGATGACACTGGAGCCCCTTATACAGAGTGAAGTACGCCAGAAAGATAAAGAACATTACAGCATACTAACACATATATATGGAATTTAGAAAGATGATAATGATAACCCTATATGCAAAACAGAAAAAGAGACACAGATGTACAGAACAGACTTTTGAACTCTGTGGGAGAAGGTGAGGGTGGGATGTTTCAAAAGAACAGCATGTATACTATCTATGGTGAAACAGATCACCAGCCCAGGTGGGATGCATGAGACAAGTGCTCAGGCCTGGTGCACTGGGAAGATCCAGAGGAATCGGGTGGAGAGGGAGGTGGGAGGGGGGATCGGGATGGGGAATACGTGTAAATCTATGGCTGATACATATCAATGTATGACAAAACCCACTGAAATGTTGTGAAGTAATTAGCCTCCAACTAATAAAAAAAATTAAATAAAATAATATAAAAATGTGAAAAAAAAAAAAAAAGAAGTTCTGTGAACTATAGAAAATACAAATAAACAAGTAAGTGAAAACAGGGGAGAAATACATGAATAAAATGAGTTCAAAAAGATATGGAAGGCATCCCTGTAGACCAAAGGTAAAGAATCTACCTGCCAACACAGGGGTCAATGGGTTCAATCCCTGGTTTAGGAAGACCCCACATGCTACAGGACAACTAAGTCTGTGTACAACTACTGAGCCAGCACTCAGGAGCCCATGAGCCACAACTACGGAAGCCCACATGCCTAGAGCCCATGTTCTGCCACAAGAGAAGCCATAGCAATGAGGAGCCGGTGCACCCCAAGAAAGAGTAGCCCCCACTCACTACAACTACAGAAAGTCTATGCACAGCAAACTCAGTACAACCAAAAATAAAAATAAAGAAATAAAGAAGTCTTAAAAAAAAAAAAAGATATGGAAACCATAACTGATGGTCCAATGGTGAAGAATCTTCCTTGCAATGCAGAGAACGTAAGTGTGATCCCTGGTCCAGAAACCAAGATCCCACAGGCCACAGAGCAACTAAGCCTGTGTGCTGTAACTACTAAACCCACACATTCCAGTGCCCATGCACCACAAATAGAGCCCAGACAGGTGACACTTACTACGCCCATATGCCACTAGAGAGTCTGTGTGCTGCAATGAAAGATCCTGCATGATGCAATGAAGATCCCATGTGCTGCAACTAACACCTGACACAATCAAATAAATAAACACGTGGAAACCCACTTTTTAAAATAAACAGAAATCCTAGAGCTAAACAATTGCACTAAAAAAAATTAAGACAAAACTTCAATAGAAGACTTCAATGAAGCAGAAAGAATCAGTAAACTTGAAGAAAAGTCACCTGAAATTACCCAGAGGTGCAAAAAGAAATGAAAACTAATGAAGAAAGTCGAAAGGACTAATGGGACAACATTCAAAGAACAAATATATGGATTATGGGAATCACAAAAAGAGGAGAGAGAGAAGGGGATCAAAAGTTTACTTAAAGATATAATGGCTGAAAACTTTCCACGTTGGGGAAATAGATGGGCATTCACATTCATGAAACCCTAAAGCTCCTAAATAGGTTAAGCCCAAAAAGGGCTACACTGAGACACATTATAATTACGTTACTCAAAGACGAAGAGAGAAATTTGAAATCTGAAACAGAAAAGTGAATCATCACATAAGGGAGCCCCCATATCTGCAAGGGGCTTTCTCAACAGAAATCTCACAAGCCAGGAAAAAGTGGAGTGAGATACTCAAAATACTGAGAGAAAAAACTGCCAACCAAGAAACTATGCCCTGCAAAACTGCCTTCAGAATTGAAAGAGAGATAAAGATATTCCCAAACAAATAGACAAAACCTGAAGGAGATCATCACTAGATGTAACTTACAAAAAATGCTAAGAGGAATTCTTAAACTGGAATGAAAAGATGCTAATTAATAACCTAAAAAACATATAAATGTGTAAAATTCACCAGTTAAGGTAAATATATAGTCAAAGTCATATTCTCTAACATTGCAAAAGTGGTGTGTGAATCACTTTCAACTCATATGAAGGTTAAAAAAATGAGTGTATTAAAAATAACCATAATTTTAGTAACTGTAAACCAGATGGAAAATATCAAAATCAGATTGATTATATTCTTTGCAGCCAAAGATGGGGAAGATCTATATAGTCAGCAAAAACAAGACCTGGAGCTGACTATGGCTCAGATCATCAGCTCCTTATTACAAACTTCAGGCTTAAATTGAACAAAGTAGGGAAAACCACTAGACCATTCAGGTATGATCCAAATTGAATCCCTTATGATTATACAGAGGAGGAGATGAATAGATTCAAGGGATTGGATCTGGTAAACAGAGTGCCTGAATAACTATGGATGGAGGTTTGTAACACTGTACAGGAGGCAGTGACCAAAACCATCTCAAAGAAAAAGAAATGCAAGAAGGCAAAATGGTTGTCTCAGGAGGCTTTACACATAGCTGAGAATAGAAGAGAAGCAAAAGGCAAGAGAGAAAGAGAAAGATATGCCCAACTGAATGCAGAGTTCCAGAGAATAGAAAGGAGAGATAAGAAAGCATTAAGTGAACAAAGCAAAGAAATAGAGGAAAACAATAAAATGAGAAAGACGAGATCTCTTCAAGAAAACTGGAGATACCAAGGAACATTTCAAGAAAGATGGGCACAACAAAGGACAGAAATGGCAAGGACCTAACAAAAGCAGAAGAAATTAAGATTCTCTTACCAAATTCTACCAACCAGTTAAAGAAGAATTAATACCAATCCTTCTCAAATTCTTCCAAGTATTTAAGGAAAGAACGCTTCCAAATTCATTTTATAAGGCAGCATTACCCTAACAGCAATGTAAAAATTCTCAAAAGAAATGCTAGCAAACCAAATTCAACAGTACACCACAAAATTAGACACCAGAATCAAGTGAGATTTATCCTTGGGATGTAAGGATGATTCAATATACACAAAACAGTCAATGTGATATACCACATAAACAAATGAAGGATTAAATTCATGATAATCTCAACAGATGCAAAAACAGCATCTGACGAAATTAAACAAATATTGATAAAAATTCTCAACAAACTGGGTATAGCTGGAATGCACCTCAACAGAAATAAGGCCATAAATGACAAGTCCAGAAACATAATATTGAATAGTGAAAAGCTAAAAGTTTCTCCTCTGAGACCAAGAACAAGAATACTCAGTCTCATTACTTCTATTCAACATAGCACTGGAAGTCTTAGCTAGAGCAACTGCACAACAGAAAGAAATGAAAGGTGTCCAAATCATAAAGAAAGATATAAAATAAACTCTGTACCCAGATGACATGCCATTATATATAGAAACTCTAAAGACTACACCAAAAAAAACTGTTAAAACTAATACTACTAGTTACTGGATACAAATAGACATACAAAAATCAACTGCATTTTTATCCACTAACAGTAAACTACCTGAAAGAAAAATGAAGAAAGAAATCCCACTTACAATAGCACCAAAAACAATAAAAAAAAATACATAGGAATAAATTTAACAAAGGACATCAAAGAGCTGTTGTGCTAAAAACTACAAAATACTAATGAAAGAAACTGAAGAAAATTCAAACAAATAGAAAGATATTCCCCCATTCATGGATGAAAATTAATAGTAAAACAGCCATACTACGCAAAGCAATCTATAGATTCAATGCAATCCCGATCAAAATTCCAAAGGCATTTTTCACAGAAATACAATCCTAAAATTCATTTGAAACAACAAAAGATTCCAAATAGCCAATGTAACCTTGAGAAAAAAGGGCAGGTGGAGGCATCACACTTCCTGATTTCAAACTGTGCTATACAGTTATAGTAATCAAAACAGAATGATACTGACATAAAAACAGACACATGGATCAATAAAACAGAATAGAAACTCCAGAAATAAACTCATGCATATTGGTCAACTAAAATTTGACACAGGAGCCAAGAACAGACAGGGGTAAAGGATAATCTCTTCAATAAATAGTGTTGGGAAAACTGAATATTCACATGCAAAGGAATAAAACTGGATGCCTATCTCAGATACTCACAAAAATTAACTCAAGAGGGATTATGTACTCTTAAATGTAAGCCATCATAAACTTTGAGGGGAAAAAAAAGAAAAAACTTCTTGACACTGGCTTTGGAAATGATATTTTTTATATATGAAACCAAAAAATATAAGCAACAAAAACAAACAAGTGGAACTATCTCAAAGTAAAAAGTTTCTTCTGCACAGCAAAGAAAGTAATCAACAAAACGAAAAGGCAACATAAGGAACGGAAGAAAACACTTGCAAATCAAATTAAAGGTTAATATTCAAGATATATAAAGAACTCATACAATTAAATAGCAAAAAAAAAAAAAAAAATTCTGACTTTAAAATGAGCAGAGGACTTGAATACACATTTTTCCAAAGATGGCACACAAACTAACAGGTACTTAAAAGGTGCTAAACATCATTAATTATTCAGTTCAGTTCAGTTGCTCAGTCATGTCCAACTCTGCAACCCCATGGACTGCAGCACACCAGGCTTCCCTGTCCATCACCAATGCCCAGAACTTGCTCAAACTCATGTCCATTGAGTCAGTGATGCCATTCAGCCATCTCATCCTCTGTTGTCCCCTTCTCCTACCCTCAATCTTTGCCAGCATCAGGGTCTTTTCCAGTAAGTCAGCTCTTCACATCACGGGTCCAAAGTATTGGAGCTTCAGCTTCAGCATCAGTCCTTCCAATGAATATTCAGGACTGATTTCCCTTAGGATTAACTGATTTGACACTAATCATGAGGGAACCGTAAATCAAAACCAAAATGAGGTTATCACCTCACATCTGATAGGATGACTTTTATCAAAAAGACAAGAGAGAACTAGTGTTAAAAAAGATGTGTTAAGAAAAGAGGACTCCTTCACTGGCGGGAATGTAAACTGGTTCAGCATTATGGAAAACAGTATGAGGTTTCTCAAAAAATTAAAAATAGAACTAGCATATGATCCAGCAATCCTCACTTCTGGATATATCTGAAGGAAATTAAGTCACTATCTCAAAGAGATATCTGCACCCCCATGTTTACCTACCCCATGTTTATTACCCCATGTGATAATGTCAGCATTATCACAATAGCAAAGACATGGAAACAAGTGTCAGCCAACAGATGATGGACAAAGACAATGTGAGATAGACAGATAGATACATACATATATAATGGGAAAAGTTATTCTGCCATAAAAAAAGGGAAGCCCTGCCATTTGTGAAAATATGGATGAACTTAGAGGGCTTTATGCTAAGGGAGATAAGTCAGAGAAAGACAAATACTGTGTGAGCTCACTTATAAGTGGAATCTAAAAAAGCTGAACTCAGAGAAACAGACAGTAGAATGGTGGTTGTCAGGGGTTTGGTATGGGGGAAATGGATTGTTGGTCATGGAGTACAAACTTCCACTTATAAGATAAATAAGTTCTGGGGATCTAATGTATAGCATGGTGACTACAGTTAACAATACTGTACTATATATTTGAAATGTGCTAAGAAAGTAGATCTTAAAAGTTCTTAACACACAAAAAAAGGATATGAGGTGATGAATGTGTTAACTAACCTTATTGTGATAATCATTTTGTAATATATACATATATCAAATTGTCATATTATATACTTTAAATTTATATAATTTTATTTGTCAATTATACCTCAATAAAGTTAGACAGGAAAAACTAGGCTTCATGGTCCTTCCAATCAAATAACAATAAGAAATTATATTGATTTAAGAATCAATTATATATAGCATTTTAATATCAACATTAAGGCTAATCCTCTCTAACCTCTTCCTAATCTCAATGCCTAATTCTCTAATAACTCTCTATAGCCTTTTTTAGTCTTAAAAAAAAAAATTCATCAGCTTTAAGTTTCATATTAACTTGAATTCATTTTCTATTAAAATTAAAGTAATATAAAATATTTACCAATACTTAAAGATCTATGACTTAATGTAAATAGTGGCACATGAATGTTCCCATTAAAATTATTTATATTGTATATATACACTTTATACATAAGTTCCTATTTATGTAAATTTGATAACATAAAAAAACCTAAGACTTACTGATACAGATACTCATAATAGTAAGTAATACTCAGTATTACTTCAAATAAATCTAAGCCAGGGCATCACTTCCTTCTTTCTCAATGACAAGAGTTAACTTTAATTGCAAATGTTAAATTTCAGTTTTATAGAAACCAAAATAAACTTCTTTTCTCTTAGAGTACCAAATTGCAAATTGAGTACCTGATGAGAAATATAATTAACAAAACTATAACACATTAAGTTAATAATTTCAGAGATAAAGAACACCTATCTTATAGGTTTTCTATTATTGTTTAAAAAATAAACTATATCTCAGGGGATCTTCTGACCAGAATTATTTAATAGATTTCTCTTTCTCTTTCTTCCTTACTCTCTCCTCCACACACACAAACACACACACACACACATATCTGTGTATATATACATATATATACACAAACAACACACATAAATTCATGCAGATTTCAAAGAAACTAAGTCCCTTTATAAAGGGGGGAAAAGTACACTTAGGAGACTCATAAATAAATATAGATATAAGAGTAAGACATGACTTAGTGACTAAACAACAAAGCCACAAACCAGGAGAAAATATTTTTAAATCATATATCTGATAAAGGACTTATATCCACAATAGATAAGGAACTACCAAAACTTAGTAATTAGAAACAAAGAAAACTAACAAGGAAAAAATAGTCAACATATTTGAATCAATACTTTACCAAAGAAGAGAAATGAATGGCAAATAAGCACAAGAAAATATGTTCAATATCATCAGCCATGAAGGAAATGCAAATTAATGTTATGAGATCCCACTGCACACCTATTCAGTTCAGTTCAATGGCTCAGTCATGTCTCTTTGTGACCCCATGAACCGCAGCACTCCAGGCCTCCCTGTCCATCATCAACTCCCGGAGTCCACCCAAATTCATGTCCATTGAGTTGGTGATGCCATCCAGCCATCTCATCCTCTGTCGTCTCCTTCTCCTCCTGCCCTCAATCTTTCCCAGCATCAGGGTCTTTTCAAATGAGTCAGCTCTTCACATCAGGTGGCCAAAGTACTGGAGTTTCAGCTTCAGCATCAGCCCTTCCAGTGAACACCTAGGACTGATCTCCTTTAGGATGGACTGGTTGGATCTCCTTGCAGTCCAAGGGACTCTCAAGAGTCTTCTCCAACACCACAGTTCAAAAGCATCAATTCTTCGGCGCTCAGTTTTCTTCACAGTCCAACTCACATCCATACATGACCATTGGAAAAACCATAGCCTTGACTAGATGGACCTTTGTTGACAAAGTAATGTCTCTGCTTTTTAATAAGCTGTCTAGGTTGGTCATAACTTTCCTTCCAAGGAGTAAGCGTCTTTTAATTTCATGGCTGCAATCACCACCTGAAGTGATTTTGGAGCCCCCCCAAAATAAAGTCAGCCACTGTTTCCACTGTTTCCCCATCTATTTGCCATGAAGTGATGGGACTGGATGCCATGATCTTAGTTTTCTGAACGTTGAGTTTTAAGCTAACTTTTCACTCTCCTCTTCCACTTTTATCAAGAGGCTCTTTAGTTCTTCTTCACTTTCTACCATAAGGGTGGTGTCATCTGCATATCTGAGGTTATTGATATTTCTCCCAGCAATCTTGATTCCAGCTTGTGCTTCACCCAGTCCAGCATTTCTCATGATGTACTCTGCATATAAGTTAAATAAGCAGGGTGACAATATACAGCCTTGACGTACTCCTTTACCGATATGGAACCAGTCTGTTGTTCCATGTCCGATTCTAACTGCTGCTTCCTGACTTGCATACAGGTTTCTCAAGAGGCAGGTCAGGTGGTCTGGTATTCCCATCACCTTCAGAATTTTCCACAGTTTACTGTGATCCACACAGGCAAAGGCTTTGGCATAGTCAATAAAGCAGAAATAGATGTTTTTCTGGAACTCTCTTGCTTTTTTGATGATCCAGCAGATGTTGGCAATTTGATCTCTGGCTCCTCTGCCTTTTCTAAAACCAGTTTGAACATCTGGAAGTTCACAGTTCACGTATTGCTGAAGCCTGGTTTGAAGAAGAGCATTACTTTACTAGCGTGTGAATAAGTGAGTGAAGTTGCTCAGTCGTGTCCAACTCTTTGCCACCCATGGACTATAGCCTATCAGGTTCCTCCGTCCATGGAATTCTCCAGGCAAGGATAGTGGAGTGGGTTGCCAGGTGAGATGAGTGCAACTGTGCGGTAGTTTGAGCATTCTTTGGGATTGCCTTTCTTAAGGATTGGAAAGAAAACTGACATTTTCCAGTCCTGTGTCCACTGCTGAGTTTTCCAAATTTGCTAACATATTGAGTGCAGCACTTTCACAGCATCATCTTTTAGGATTTAAAATAGCTCAACTGGAATTCCATCACCTCCACTAGCTTTGTTCATAGTGATGCACACCTATTAGAACAGCTAAAATTAAAAAGACTGACCACAGCAATCATTTGCAAGGATGCAGAAGATTTGGAACTCGCACACTGCTGGTGGGAATGCAGAATGGAATACCCACATAGGAAAACATTTTGGAAGTTTCTTTAAAAGCTACACATCATGTAATTAATGCACTGAGTTACACACTTTAAATAACTGAGATGTCAAAGTTTATGACATATATATATATAAAACCACAATAAAAATCATGTTTAAAAAATTTTTTAAGTTAAACACACATCTATCATATGATCCTCTCATTACACACCTAGGTATTTACTAAAGTATCCATATAAAAACTGGTTAATATCCACATAAAGACTTGAATATGAGTATTTCATAACAGCTATATTTGTAACAGTCAAAAACTGGAAACTACTCAAATGTTCATTAACAGATTAACAGATAGACAAACTGTGTTATACCCTGACGGTCAAATACTACTGAGCAATAAAGGAATGAACTATTGATATACAACAACATGAATGAACCTGAAATGATTATGCTGAGTGAAGAATACCAGATCAAATATATATATATATATATATACACACACACACATATTTCCATGCCAGGATGACTTATCTGTCCTGTCTTTATGGATGCCTTATAAGAAGTTGAATTAACAATAGAGAGAATGAGTGTTTTGGATGCTCTGATAAACATGAAATCAAAGTAAGAAAAAAATGAAAATGGGGGAAGAATAGCTGTTTTCTCCTATAACTGAAGCAATAATGTATCAACTTTTGAATAATTCAAGGTTAAAAGGTAAAAATAAAAAGGTGAAGTTATCACTGAGAAAGGCTACAATTTCTATGCATTGCTGTTTTCTTAATGACTATCTAAAAATGGTGCCCTGCTGAGGCTTTGTAAATTAAATGATGTTTGTATGAATAAAGCTATTTGATGGTGTCAAAAAAATGAAATGAAATAACTTTTTTAAAATTTTTAAATAAAAATGGTGCCCTGAATTAGGTTTTGTGAAAAAAATTTTTAAAGCCACCATATGAGTGTTATTGCTAAACGATTTTTAATACCTATAAATGTGGTTTAACATCACAAGATATACACACACACACAGACACACACATTCCGCTTATATACAGCTCTAGAAAAGGAAATTAATCTATAGCAACAGAATGTAGATCAATGGTTGCTGAGGGAAGGGGCACAGAAAAAGGCAGAAGGTAAGTATTACCATGCAGGTAGTTGTTATGTTTACTATCCTGATTGAGGTCACAGTTTTACAGGTGTGTGTGTATGTATATATATATATATACATACACACACACATGTGAAAACTTATTGTACTTTAAATTGTGCAACTTATTGCTATCGTTGTTTAGTCACTAAGTCGTTTCTGATTTTTCGGGACCCCATGGACTGTAGCCCACCAGGCTCCTCTCTGTCCACGGGAATTCCCAGGCAAGAATACTGGAGTGGATTGCCATTTCATTCTCCAGGGAATCTTACCAACGCAGGGATAGAACCCATCCATGACTCTTGAGTCTCCTGCACTGGTAGGCAGATTCTTTACCACTGAGCCAATTATTCCTTATTCAAGCTATTCCAAAAACATGCCCTCAAAATCATATGCAATTGCCTGGTCAAGCATTCCAATCCAACACTCTTCAGTTCTATCTATAAGAGCACTAGCATAACAGAATATTATTACAGCATGCCACTCTTTCATAGTTCTGGGCAATCAATTGGAATAATACCATTCTATTTTATGTGTTTAGTGTCACATTTAGCTTAAAAGAAAAAAATTGATGGTAGGCAGATTTTGATCTGCCTACCATCCCTATTTTACATGTGAGAAAAACTACAGCCTAGGAAAATTAAGTGATTTACCAAAGGACAAAAAGAGAACAAATGTTGGGAAGTGCAACCGAAACATGTCCTTACAGACAGATATGTTCTCACAAATTCTAAAGTGAAAATTAGCAAGACCAACATCAAAGGTCCCCTGTCAAAATATGAGGGTTCTTCAGAGATCACTAAGCTAACTGGAGTTTTGTGATAATGAAAATATCATAGTGAATAAATCAGAACTATAATAATATATTCATGCCAACCAGCATTCCAGGAATTCTTTCCATTATTACAGGTTAGATTTCCTGAGATTCTTTAAAGAATACATTCCATTAAATTGTCCCCACTCTCCCAATAAAATCACCTACAAGCAGAATTATCTCTACCTGAGCAATGGGTAAGATTTAAAATTTCCTTAAGAAGTCAAAACCACAAATCTAGGCTTCATGCAAACCTGGATTTATATTATTTTTGTGACTTTGGAACCCCCAAACTAAAAATTAATATTTAAAATTTACACTGGACCAATGATAAAACTCAAATTCTTTGTAAAATTTTCCTTAAAGATTTTTCTAGAAATGAAATTTACATTCATTCAAATTAAAAACTTAACAGACACACTGGACAGCAGATCAGATAGAACTGAAGAAGGAATTACTAAGAAGATAGATCTGAGGAAATTACCCTCAATTCAGGAAAAAAAAAGATAAATGGATAGAAAGTGAGTGAGCTCTCTTTAGGAGACAGAATGAGAAGATCCAACAAATATAATAACATGGTATCCAAAACAGAAAATAAAGATAGTAGAGACTCAAAATTCAAGGAGATGATGGCTGAGAATTTTCAGAACTGATGAGATACACAAATCCACATCTAGAACCAGCCCAACAAATAGACACATCACAGTGAAACTACAGATTACGAAAAAATAAATCTTAAAAGCAACCAATTAAAAAGGCAGATTAATTACAAAAGAACAATTAGACTGAATATAACCTCTCAGCAACAGAGACCAGAAGACAACAGAGAAGTATATTCAAAGTGTACAGGAAAATAAAGGTCAACTAAAACTCTCAACCCAGTTAAAATATTACTCGAGGGGTTTCCGTTAGTGGTCCAGTGGTTAAGAATCCATTTTATAATGCAAAGGACACTTGTTCAATCCCTGGTCTAGGAAGATCCCACGTGCCACGGAGCAACTAAGCCTGTGTGCCACAACTACTGACCCCACACTCCAGAGTCCAGGAGCTGCAAGTACTGAAACCCGCGCACACCTAGAGCCCGTGCTCCGCAAGAGAAGCCACTGCAGTCAGAAGCCCACGCGCTGCAAGGAAGAGTGGCCCTCACTCACTGCAACCAGAGAAAGCCTAGTGCAGCAATGAAGACCCGCAACACCCAAAAAATAAATAAATCTTAACTATATTTATATATATTATATATACATATAATATACACATATATAATTCAAGAGTGAGGGTGAAAACTACTCTAGTACCTGATTATATAATGTTCTTTCAAGCCTATGAAGCTTTACGTTTTTTTTGTTCCTTCTATCCACAATGTCCTCCTTCAACTCCCAATACCCTTCCAGATCAAAGAATTACAAATTCTTTGCAAAATTTCCTTTAACTTCCACTCTTGCCTGGGGAATCTCATGCACAGAGGAGCCTGGTGGGCTACATACAGTCCATGCGGTAGCAAGAGTCGGATGCAACTGAGCCACTAAACCTACCTACCTACCTAGTATGCAGGATCAACTGAGGCACAGAGCCTAAGAACACAGGATTCAGAAACGGGCAGAAATAAGTTTGAATAACAGTTGTGTGACTTTGGTCCTATTGCTTCGCTGAGACTATGTTTTATTTATGTAGATGATAATATCAACCCCTGAGGCTTGTTAAGAATGCTGAATTAGACATATGTAAATTTCTGACATACAACAGAAGGCATTAATAAGAAAATACACAGATTAGCCATTAGAAGAGACTTCAAAGATTGCTTGATCAATATTAAAAAATTAATAGCATTTGAATACTTTTGTAATACAAAATATTAGGAAAAAGCAATAAAAAAGAAATTAGAAAAAGCGATTTTTAAAATGATATCATCCATAGTAGAAACAAAAATAAATTATCCAGGAATAAATATAACAAAAGCTACACAATTTATGGAGGAAATTACTTTATTGACAGAAAAAACAATTTGGATTACTCTCATGGTTAGGCAGATTTAATACTGCTCTTAACAAAGTGTGTTTTCTACTGAAAAGAATTCCACTGCATGATTAAACCACAGTTTACTAATCTCATTGCTTCTATTTTTTTTCCTATTACAAATAGTATAATGTATATCCTTGTAGAGCCTCCTTCTGCAGTGCCCTAAAATGTAATGTGATTCCAATAAATAACTAACAGAATTTTCCACAGAACTTGACAAGATGACCCTGAAATTGAAATGAAAAAGTTGGGACCAAGTATAGCCAAAAGTCTCTTGAAGAACAATAAGGGAAATCTTGCCATATTGAGATGTTATATATATTCTAATATATATATATATATATGTATATGTATATATATATAAATACATAACATATATATTGAGATGTTATATATATTCTAATATATATATAATATATAACATATTCTAATGTTATAATAATTAAAGAAGTATGATATTGTTACAAGACATAGCAATACAAGAATTTAAGACACATACAGAAAATTGATACGAGATGTGTCATTATAGTGTCAGTAAGATCAATGAAGAAAAAAGTGATTGTTTAATAAATGGTGCCAGATATTTGCAGTGGTCAAGAAATGAAAGTAACCTAAATGTCCACTGACAAATGAATAGATAGAAAAGATGTGGTACACACAATGGAGTATTACTCGGCCACTAAAACCAGTGAAATAATGCCATTAGCAGCAACACAGATGGACCTGGACATTATCACACTAAGTGAAGTCAGTCAGACAAGGAAAAACAAATATCATATGATATCATTTATTTGTGGAAACTAAAAACAAAAAATAATACAGATGAACTTATTAACAAAAGAAAAATAAATTCATAGACTTAGAGAATGAACTTGTGGTTACCAGACTGGGGGGCAGGGCGGGGGTGGGTGCAGAGGGACATTTTGGGAGTTTGGGACTGACAGGAACACATTTTTAAAACACATATTTAAAATAGAAAACCACACAAATGTTCACTCTAGTCTGTATTATTTGTGTCTTTCTAAAGCAATCCTCTCTACCTTTGTTTTAAAAAATGCTTATAGATTTTCTTTTTTTTTTTAATCTAATTGAGGGTAACTGTATTTTATTTTCTTATTTATTTATTTATTGCTGTGCTGGGTCCTTGCCGCTGTGCGGACCCATCCATGCTCAGCAGCAAGAGAAGCCACCACAATGAGAAGCTCACACACTGTTAACTAGAGTGGCCCCCGCTCTCCACAGCTAGAGAAAAGCCTGCAGTTCACAGAAGAAATTAAATGGTCTAAAAACATGTGAAAACATGCTTGTTTATATCCAACAGATTGGCAACATTTTTCAAACACATTCTTTATTTTTTTAATGTATCAGCAACTATCTCTTGATAAATAGAAAAACAGGAACTCAAATTCCTGGTGGAAGAGTAATTGGAAGTAAATTGGATAAAACAATGGAAATCAATTTTCAGCTATCTAGTAAGGTGTGCTGAAGAATGCACACCCTATGATCCAGCAATCCCTCTCCTCAGAATCGAGCCTAAAAAAACTGGTATATCTACACAAGGAGACACATACAAAGATGTTCACTGAAGCCCTTTCGGAAACAATGAAAAATGTAAAGCACCTAAACTGTCCCCTCGGCAAAGAAACAGATAAACAAGCCATGGTTTAATCATACTATAGAATGTTTAACAGTAATTAGAAATTAAAAAACTAGTCTATTTTAGCAACATGGTAAATTAAAAACGCAAGATGCAGAAAGATTAATATAACATAAAATAATTTATGTAAATTTTTCATACTAAAAGAACTATACACACATATATAGTTTAAATGTAGTACATTTAAGCAAATGTAAAACATATTGAATAAATATAAAAGTAAAACATGCAGGCATATAACACAGGAATTTCAGGATAATGGTAATTCTTAGGGAGGAAAAGATACAAGGAGAAGAGGATGACCTTTAGTTTTTTGACTGAAAAAAGCTCTAAGGCAAATATAACAAAGTTGATCTCTATTAATCTTAATGGTGAGTACAAAAGTTTTATTTGTTATATTTTTATACTTTTATGTATATTGAAAATGTTTCATAGTTGAAAATAGTTTTAGACTTTAATATGAAATAAAAATTAGAAAAAAAATTACAATTTAACCAGACTTTAACAGTGCTGTTGTAGTTAAACCTCATAACAATAAAGATGACTAGAAATTACACTCAGCTCAAGTAGAATCTTCTCCCCTAAGCAAAATCTGTCTACATTATTTCTAGTAAATTAGCAATGACAAAAAGTACAATGAACACAGAACAGAGAACAAAGATTTCTTTAACTCTTCTTCCTCCAAGCTCTCAGTACAGGAGCAGTGTTGTGCTCCTTTGTTTGAATTTGTAACTTGAGTTAGATGGATACTGCTATGGAGAAAATTCCAGATTCACAGGGAAGAAAATTTCACAAGAAATCCATGTAAATACATAAATAAAACTCTGAATATAAGCAAAGAAAACACAAATAAAAGAGATATATATGGCAAGGTCCTCATCATAAAATCTTTATTGAAAGTTTGCTCTTTGTAGGGATAGAAACTAAAAATGAAAAAAAAAAATGGTTAATTCAGAAAATCAAATCCTGCAGTATGGTTTCACACTGTACATATGCTATAGGAGTGCTGCCCTTACACATGAGCTTGACAGTAAAAATAAAACTTGCAACCGGACTTTGCAGCACAGGATACAACTGAGACTTCAAGGACAGGAATATAAACAGTGAACTAAAATTTTTAAAAAAGTAACAGAGAGGATCCTACTGCAACGGAGACAATAAAGTTGGCAACATACGTAGAGGCCATGTTGTGGAAAACACTGACACCAGGCTAAAGGCTTCAGACATTAGCCTATAAAATATGAGACGCTATTTTAAGCAAAGCTGTGACATATGTGAAGCAGAATTTTATATGAGTGAAGGTCAGACTGAACTGTTAAATTATTACAAGCAGGAAAATAGCAATTATCATGGAATAGATTATTATGTCATGAAGGCTTGGCCTAAGGTAACAGCAGAGAACGAAAAGAACAAATCTAAGAGAAAACAAAAGAACAGGTATTAGTATCAAGCATGTGAGGAGAGGAAAAGGAAAGAATCAATAATGATACAAGCAGACACTGTTAGACACCTACCCAAAATCCATTCCTCTGTTTTTCCCCAGCCACAAGACAACAAAGACAAAATATAAACAAACTGAGTGATGAAACAAAAGTTTATAAAAAGCCTGTGTCTCTGTAACACTAACAGGCTGCTGAACTGGTCCTGAGATGCAAAACAGTAAATGCTTCAAAGTTTAAGCCACTAATAGCTGGGATTTCTGACGAGGAGGGGAAATTAAACTAATTTAAACAGAAAGAAAGAAAAGGAAAATCTTTTTTGGAGAGAGATATAGCTGATTCAGTTTTAGACATGCTGACATTAAGGTAATGGAAGGGTAGTCAAGTGGACAAAATTTTCCAAACTGGTATGACTCAAAAATAATAGCTTCCTAGATTTAATCAATGAAACTTAGATTGTTCAAATTTACAGATTTCTTTACTACAGGATTTCTTAAAAATGTTATACATTGCAGATAGCCAAGAATATACAACATGTAGTATTTCCCAAGTTTGTTTGACCATAGTACACCACTCAGAAATCTCTGTAAAACATGTCTAGAGATATAGATATAAGTAAGTATAACTGATCCTTGAAACTTTGAGTATTCTAGAAAGATATATGAAAGGATACTACAATTAGAGTATCACCATTTTGTAGCCCCTAACGAAATAATGGATCTAGACAGTGATAATCAATAGCTACAAAAATCTTTGACATGATATGGAACTTTACAACGTATGGATTGGGCTGACAAACCTGAACACACTGATCAACCTAACATATATACTAAAGAAGGGACAAGGAGATATTCTATGACTCCTGCTACAATTCAACAGGAAGTATAAGACACCATTATAAAGTTTTCTTGCACCACCTCCCCAAAAACAGAACTTAAATTTGATCAAGACTCTAGATCCAACCACCAGTTTACAGGAAATAATGTGCAGAGGAACAAGTTAAATATCACAGAGCTGCAATCATTAAATCCCAGAACGTTGATTTCTTCAACTAATAAACTGAAAGAAGGAAAAAGAGGAGGGGTGGAGAAAACTATAAAAAAGATTCTTCAGAGAAATAAAAACCAAGTACAATAGTAGAACTCTGCATCCTAATCCTAAGTCAACCCTAAGAAATCATTTATGAGACAAGTGGGAAAATCTGAACACTCACTGGATAGTTGAAGATATTAAAAAATAACTATGAATATTTTAGGTACTACAATTGTGGTAACAGTACTATAATCCTCTGTGATAAAATCCACAAAAAATTTACCATTTTAACCATTTTAAGTGGTATTAAGGATATTCACATTGTTATGCAACTATCACCACCATACAACTCAAGAACATTTTTATCTTCCCAAACTGAAACTCAACCCATTAAACAACTCCTCACTTCCATCTTGCCAAGCCTGTGGCAACCACCATTCTTTTTTTTTTTTTTTTTTTTTAATTTTTATTAGTTGGAGGCTAATTACTTTACAGTATTGTAGTATGGCAACCACCATTCTACTTTCTCTCTTGGTAATTAAACGATTGCAAGTACTTCATATAAACAGGATCATACAATATTTGTCTTTTTATGTCAGCTTTATTCATTTACCATAAGATTTTCAAGGTTCATCCATATTGTAGCACGTATCTGAATGTCATTCCTTGTAAAGGCTGAATGATATTCCATCTTATGACTACACCACATTTTGTTTATCCATTCATCTATCAATGGACATTTGGATTCTATTTTATTTTTAAGGGATCATATCTCTTTACTGAAATACATAAATATTTATAAGTTGAATTGTAAGATACCTGAGATTTGCTTCAAAATACTCCAGTCTGGGAGGAAAGGGGAGTGGGGGAAGGGAGAACAGATGAAAAAGATATCATTTCTCACTTATCAGATTAACTAAGATCAGAAAAACTGGTAACACCATATACACTGGCCAAGATGTTGGGAAACATGCTCTTTCATACATTACTGGTGAGAGTGTAAATTAATTTCTTTGGACAGCGCTATCAAAGTTTAAAATGCACATTTCCATTAACCAAGATATTATTTCAGGGAGTTTATCTTCACACATATACTCACACACATACACAAAGAAGTGTATACAAGAATACTGACTACAGTTATGCTTATATTAAGCCCAAGACTTAATTTATATGTCTATCAGTAGTGAACTGACTGAATAAATTACAGTAAAATACAAAAACATCAAAATGCAATAGAATACAATTTAAGAAGAAAATCAAATTGTTCTCCATGTACTAATAAGAGACAGTGTTCAATAAGTATGTTCAGGGGAAAAAAAGCAAGGTACAGAGTTTAACACTATTCAACCAGACATCCACAGATTCAATTTCTAGCACTCAGTTCCGTTCAGTTCAGTTGCTAAGTCGTGTACCGCATGCCAGGCCTCCCTGTCCATCACCAACTGCCGGAGTCTACCCAAGCCCATGTGCATTGAGTCGGTGATGCCATCCAACCATCTCATCCTCTGTCGACCCCTTCTCCTCCTGCCCTCAATCTTTCCCAGCATCAGGGTCTTTTCAAATGAGCCAGCTCTTCGCATTGGGTGGCCAAAGTATTTCTAGCACTGCCACACACCAAAGAACCTAAAAACTTCCCACAACAAAACATCTAGAAATGCTGAATAAATTATACCTAAAATCTTTTAAATGTGTATTTAAGCTCAAGAGAAAGGGAAATCTCTCACTGAGAAGAGGGAAGGAGGAAAGAGGAAACTAATTTTTACTTTATCCACCTATTTTTGTTATAACCACTATTACTTTTGAAATTAAAAAATAATAACAATTCCTGAAGTACACTGAAAAAAGATGCTTTGGTTGGTATGTCACATTTTTGACTGAAAATCGTAGGAAGTTGTTCCTTTAAGAGAGTCTTTTAGGAGTAGAAGAATGGGGATAGCAGTACTGCCTCAGATTCAAACTGGCACACCATAAACCCTGTATGCCAGGGTGGAATGAAGTCAGCTTTTTATAGCGGAAATAAAATTTTTATTCACCACTGTCTGCACAAATCCTTGAAAATAAAATTTCTTCTCCTAAAAACAAACAAAAAAAAAAGATGCTGTGGATTTAATAATCCATGCCACTTCCTGAATAACTAAAGCAATGTGACCTCAGGGCAAACTTTAAGGTAAAACAGTTACTAGTTTATCCAATTTAATTCAACACATGCTATCTACCTAGTAAGCAAGCGCAAGAGCCTTTGATTAATAACAGCAAGATGAACTTTCTAATTTTTAAGGAGTTTAGAATCTGTGAGGAAGAATAAGGAAGGTGGCAAAAAAAATCTGTAATGCAGAATAGAATATGAAAACGGTCATCCTCTGCATCAAAATTTGAAAACTAAATGTTTAAAATTCCAATTTCCGGTTTGTAACATCAGAACCCCAAACCAGTCAAACATTATTTTATATTTTCCATTACTAGTCTTAAAATTTACTTATCTTTTAAATTTTTACTTAAATTTATTTTTATTTATTTATTTTTTGGACATGCTGCAAAGCTCGGAATCTTAGTTCCCTGACCAGGGATCAAACTCACACCCCTAGCACTGGAAGCATTGAGTCTTAACCACTGGACCACCAGGGAAGTCCTAACACACAATTACTAACACAGTTTCTATAGGCTTTGTAATCTCTTCCCACAAATGAATTCTCAGCTGTTTTCTTCGTTTGATTTGTATACCTGTTAATATGCCACATTTATTACTACTAATCAAAGAAAAATGAATCCTCTTTGCATATTTCTGTAATTATCAATCTGAAAATTAAATAGTAATTAAATAGGTTGTGATGGACCAAATATTTGATTCTTCTCATCTCCAATCATACAACATCCTACCCAAAATAGTCAGACACTTGGGAAAAGGATTAAGGCACAGCAGGGCTTCTTCTCTTTTACTAAGAACAAGATACAGAGAACAATAGAATCCTTCCTTAAAAATTTACTGAATAGGATATACAAACTTCTATGACAATTAAAATAACAAACACCACCAAAATCAACACATCTTCGATCTTTAGCAACCAAAAAAATTTTAAGAAATATCAAAAACTGAGAAAAGTTACATTCCATCCATGTGAGGGTACTCCAGCTTTGTCCACCAGGAAATTTTTAATGATTCCCAGTTCTAAAAAGGTCCCTGAGGCAGCCTTTCAACCTGCAACACTGGCAACATCCTGTGTCTCTCAAGGCAGTAATCAGGTGTGTAGCCCAGATTTATCCTGTCCAACCCAAAGAGTTGTAAAAATTTCAGAATAATCACGTGGCCATAACATTGTTTATTGTTCACTCTTGCCCGTCATGAAACGGCATGGCAACTGCTGGCATGTACAGACAATAGCTATGCATTTTAGATAGACAATAATTAAGTACTATAGATCCCTTGGAGAAGGACAGGACAACCCAATCCAATATTCTTGGCTGGAGAACCCCATGGACAGAGGAGCCTGGTGGGCTACAGTCCACAGGGTCGCAGAGAGTCTGAAGCAACTGAGCACGCGCATATATCATCTCATAAAGAGAGGCTTGCCTGATTAGGGGAAAAATAAGAATCTACAAGATGTCAGTAAAGGCAAATGCTATGAGATTAAGATGTGGACCGGATAGAGCCCAGATGCCCTAAAACTGTACAAGTACCTTGAAAGAAACTCACTGAGATATTTCTGCTCCCACAATGAAGCATCACAATGAGAGATCAGATATGCATCTCATCCAAATGAACCTGATAATTAATTATACCACTTGGTTCTAAAATTCAGGAAAGAATCAATATTATCTCCTACTTTCATGTACTTTGACAGTTTCTTAAATGTTAACCTTGACTAAGAAGTAAAAATGTCTAAGTATCAATAAAGCTCGGTTCCAATTCCTCTGTTTTGAAATTCCTCTTAAATGTTTTTAACAGGTAAGATTTTTAAAAGAAAATAAAAAGGCCTAAATAAGAATGGCATATTAAAAAAACAAGGACACAGGAACGAATGGAAGTACCAATAAGAATGCTATTTTGTAAAGGCAATAGAGAGAATGGTGAAGCTGTCAGGCTCTGGCCTCAAGATGCATAGCCAACTACTTGTGTAATCCTGAGCAGGTGTCTTAAACCCTGAGTCCCACTTTCCTCTTCTGTACAATGGGATAATGAGTAACAAACAGTCTTGGAGTTACTGATTAAATGAGCTAATCGTGTAAAGCAGGTTTTAATATTTGATCATTATTTTCCAAACAGGTGGATAAAAATACAAAATTTTAATAGCACTCTGTTGATGAGGCTGTTGTGAAACAGTCACGTGCTCTGCTTACTACTAAGCCTTATGGCGGGCAATCTGGAAATTTCAATTTATTTATCCCACTGATATTCTTGCACAGGTGTGGAAAGAAGGTATATCAGTTTGTAATTTCATCCTGGAACCAAAATGCCCATCAAAAGTGATGACTAAGAATGGCAACTTTATGACATGAAACACTATGCAGATTTTTTTTAACAGAGTACACTGATTTACTGACATAGACCTCTTAAGTGAAAAATGCAAGATGCATAGAATAATGTATACGGTATAAAGAGACTGAAAAATCAAAATACATATTCACCCTTTTTGTTTTCACACTAAGAGAAACTAAAAACGGTGGAAAGAAACTGGACAGACAGGAGATAGGATGGGAGGGAAACTTTAAACTGTGTCTATTTTTATTTTTTTGTTTTAACTAAAAAAATTTTACCTATTCAATTATCAATTTTGAAAGTATTTTTTAAGTGTCAGGCATACACTCTAAAGTTAGCAAATGTTAGCTGCAATTATTACTATTGTCCTTGTCAGCAGCAGCAGAATTACAAGTATTATCATTATTAGCAAGTTCAAAATAGCTTATTTCTGATGCTTTTTCTTACTCCCTCTGTACAGAAGCCTCCTCTAACTCCCAGACTATTTAAGGAACTTATCATTTTCTACTCTTGCATAAGCTGCTTAAGACACAGGTCATGTATCTACCTAATAGATACAAACATTCTGCAGTAACAGTAACCTACTCCAAGGAAAACAGAGACCATTTCTAAAGGGATTATACTCTATCATTAATTATAAGACCTGAAAATCGAAAAACCTGAATAACTGGATTTGCTAACATTCTTTCAGATACTACCCAACCAAAAAGCTCTCTTTGACTAAGCTTTTTTCTTCTCACAGGACTTCCCCAGACATCATGTCCCAAGCCAAGACACGACATGTACCAACTCTTTAACTCCCTGCAATCTCTGAAATGTCTTTTGGCAAATCCCGACATCCTGGTACAACACTCCTATCGAAAAAAGCATCTGTTGAGCGTTTCCTTTTAGATAGAGGTTCGCGTGTTAGTCCGTGAATAAAGTGCCCTTTTAACTAGAGAAGACCTAGCACTTGATTCCTAATTCGCTCAGTGTTTTGTCTGTTCTGGTATGGAGGGTATTCCATAACCGACTGCTCGCTCAGTAGCTCAATTCTAGCTGTCATTCCAGCACACCAAATACTCCACTGACAGCTCAACAGTCACTTTTCATTCAGGCCCCTCCCCTTCCCTCCTCCCTCAACCCCCATCGGCTCAGGAGCTCCTTCCCTCACACTGACAGTTCAGAAGTCCCCTTCCACAAGCTGTCCTCCTCTGCAGCTGCAAGACCACTTCCCCGACTCCCATCATCCCGCGACCCAATTTAGTCCCCAATATCATTGCTCTCCCAAATAATCCAAATCACATCATCAGTTTCTTCCCAAGAAACGGACGGCTTTAAAGCCTTCCCCACCAAGTACACAATTGACAGTTCGACACCAGATTCCCCAAGTATCCTTTCCTCTCCTCTCCGCTCCTACACTAGGCACTGGCTCTTTTCTCGCAATCACTCGTTCGCCCCGGCTTCCCCGAAATTCCCAGCTTCGTTCTCTAAATACGCTCTCCGCTCTCCCCTCCTCCCCATCCCCTTTCCACCGCTGACAGCTCAGTCACTTCCATCCCCATGTGGCTGCACCTTCCCCCACTTCTTTCTCTTGACAGCTCGGAGTCGGCTCCGAGCTTCCCCTCCCCGAGGCCTCTCCAGACTCGGCCTGGGCAATCCCGCGGTGTCCCCCGCCCCGGGGAAAGGCTCCACTCACCCACTCTCCCGCATCACGTTGCTGTCTCCGCAGTCGCAGGCACCCCCGGCCTGGCTGCGGAACATGTTGAAGTCGTGTCCGGTGTGGTCACCCTGGTGGAAGCACTCGGCGCAAAGCGACATGCAGGGGGAGATGCCGCACGTCCGGCAGCGGTAGGCCACGAAGTTGGCTGTCCAGACCAGGCCGCATAGCGCCGCGGGGTCGTAGGCCCGCACCGCCGCGCAGAACTCGTCGTAGCCTCCGCCGCCCGCCAGAAGGCACTTACACCACTCCAGAGCCTCCTCCTCGGCCGCCCCCGGACCGCCCCCGCCGCCGGCCGCCGCCGCCTCCTCGCCGTCCGCAGCCGCTGCCAGCGGCCGCTCGGCGCTCAGCACCCGCTCCAGCAGCGCCTGCAGCTCCTCAGCACCTGCCCGGTTGTCCGGCCGGCTGAGGGCCGCCTTCAGGTGCGCGGCGGTGGCCGCCTTGTCCAGGGCCAGCCCGGGAGCAGGCACCTCGGCTTGGGGTGACTGCGGCCCCCCGACGGCCGCAGCGGCCGCCGCCGCCATGATGAGAGCTCAGAATTTGGAGAGTCCAGGGCCGGCGGCTCCTCCCGGGAGGGTGGGGGAATTGACTGCTGCGATTGCTCGGCCCGCCCAACTCTCGCGATACCCCGGGGCTGCCGCGCACCTCCGCCTGCGTCCCCGCCCATGCACACGCCCCCTCCTGCTGGGGTGCAGGCTTCCCGACCCTCTAGTCTGGGACAGTTCTCTTGTTTCTTTATTCAACCTTTTGGCTTTCTTGTAGTTGAAAGTCACTACAAGAAGGGACTCGACTTTTTAAAAAATTTGATATGGGTAGTATGGAAAACCTTTAATATGGACCTTTTTTTCCTTTATTTACCTGAACTATAAAAGACAGCATCTTTCAGATGTATTTTAGGCATCTCCATTTAGTTTTGAGATACAGATTTCCACTGTTATCAAACCCTTAATTACTATTGAATTACTATTATTACTGAAAAAAAAAAAGCTAATTCCCCTCCCCCCAGAATCAATTCCTACCTTCACACTATTATCGGTTTAAACTTCTAATACATTTTTTAGAAGACTAGAGTATATTCTTACTATCTCTCCTGTTCAAAATCTTTATTGGAAGCAAAAGTCAAACACTACTTGAATCTTCTATTAAAGTCCACCACCAACTTGTCTTTCTATCATTATCTCCTGGTGCTACTCTAATTTTGCTATTTGAAAGAAACCAGTGGGACTCTTCGGTGCTTTCTTAGAGATGCTTTCTTATTTCCTGCCCCTGGTCTTTATTGCTCCTAGTGCCACCCATACTCCACCCCATAAAATCACCCTACACTCCTAGCAATGTCTGCCTGTTTCATTTCCCTTCTTCCAAAGAAAATGGTTTTGAACTTATTTGATGATATAACATTGCCTTTCACTGTAAAAAAACCTCATCCTCACTGCACGACTAATTGGTAAGTTTTTTGAGGGTAAAGAATGAGTCTTCATCATTGTACATAAGTGTTCAAATATTTGGCTGATTATTGTCATTAAATGGAATATAATTAGAATAGATAACTTGTTGCATATTTATTGTGCCCCATTCTTTATGTATGTTATTTAACTATCTCAGTAATCCTATAAAGAAATTAAACTTACAGAGGTGGTTTATGTGTCCCAAAAACACACAACTGGCAATTAAATACGACTAGAAACCAAGTTCATCTGAATCCAAAGTCCTTTTTCTATCACATCAGTGCTTCCCAAACTTTCCTGATCCTAAGACCCACCGAAGTTCTTACCCACAAAATATATTCCTAGGCTCTACCCCAGACCCAAGGTATCAAAATCTCTAAAAGTTACACTGTCCTATCAAGCAAAATCTGAATCTTAAAAGAGACTGTCATTAACAGTCCTTCCAGAACTAAAAACCACGGCTTATTAAGTGTCTATAGCTCATCTCCAGAGAACTCGATGTATTATTAAAAGTAATTTAGGAATATATAACAAAGGACAACCAAGAATGAAAACAACTCTAGGAGAAGCAATCCAAAGAAGTAGAATGAGTATTTCCAATTCATAAACAGTGATATAAATGCATCTAACATAACAGAACATACTATTTTACACATCTTGACCAGACTCTACATTAATGAAGCATTTCACAATCATTTAACAGTGCGAATAATTCAATAATTCCCTTTATAAATCGTCAAATTGTAAACTGTTAGGTAGTTAGAATAGGGAAAAGGAGTCCAGAATGGCAGTGGCTAAAAGACCTGAAAGGGAAAAGCCCACGAAAATAGAACAAAGGAAGGTCCAAGGGGTAAAACAAACAGCACTCCTGGCTGGCCCAATTTATATAGGACAGGCCCAGGAGGGGAAAAAAAACATAAAAAGAGGAGCCAAAGTGCTCTCTCTCTTTCTCTCTCTCTCTTCCCCGTGCGATGGGGCGCTCTTCTCTTTGCGTCTTTGGGTTGACATGCCCTCATGCCTCGAAGATGGATTTTCCTGCTATTATCTGAATAAAATAGAGCTGTAACACTGATTTATCTAAGAGCTATAACACGGTCTGTCCAAGACCCGACAGCTGTGACACGCCAAGGGGGGCTTTAATGTCCGTCACTCCAAATCCTTGTTGTGCGGAGACAAAAACCGAGGTGCATACACTCGCCTGACATCTAGAGGGTCCCCAATCAAATATGGTGATCAAATCCTTAGACTCTGGGTGAAGTCCATCTGCCAGTGGATAGGCCCCATGTCGTTGGACGGGCTGGGCCAGCTGGGGTCTTCGAGCTCCTTGGGGGTTGTTTAATTGGCAAGTGGGACAAGAGGAGACCACTTGTCTTATAGTTGTTTGGAAACCTGTTCCTCTGAAGGAACTTTCTAGTAATCTTTGGAGGGCCTTTTCCCCTGAATGAGTGGTGGCATGTAAGGAGTTAACCAACTTCCATTGGAGGTTCCCAGGCAGAAAAAGGAGTCCCTCCTTTTGGAACCACCCCATATGATCTTCTTGAAAGCCCTCACTCTTAGCTTTAAGAGTCGTTCACCTTCAGTATATGAAGGGGTTTCTGGCAAATTAGTTTGTGGAACTAAGGTGGCAATCCCTATTAGGTCATTGCTCTGTAATGCTGCTCTCTTAGCTGCCTGATCAGCTGCTTGGCTCCCTTGTGCCACTTCTGTGCTCCCATTTTGGTGTCCTTTACAGTGGGAGACTGAAACTTCACTGGGCAGATGGACTGCCTCCAAGAGTCTAAGGATTTGATCATCATATTTGATTGGGGACCCTCGGGTGGTCAAGTGGCCCCTTTCTTTCCAAATAGCTGCATGTGCATGTAGCACCAGAAAGGCATACTTGGAGTCAGTGTAAACGGCTATTCTTTTTTCTTTTCCCAGCTCTAAAGCTCGAGTCAGGGCTATGAGCTCAGCTACTTGGGCTGAAGTACCTGGTGGCAGAGGCTTAGCCTCTATGGTCTCAAATTGGGAGACTACTGCATATCTGGCTCGTCTAACAAAACAAAAACATACTATTTCACACATCTTGACCAGACTCTACATTAATAAAGAATTGCATAATCATTTAACAGTGCAAATAATTCAATAATTCCCTTTATGAATCACCAAATTGTAAATCAAATAAAATCCAAGAACATTTCAAATGATGGTAGAACTAGTGTGGATTCACCAATCAGTGTCTTTGGTTTCCGGCAGTAGAGGAAGTGTGCTGGTATCTCTCCAGGATGGCTTGCCTGTGGAGAATAACAAGGGCACCTGTTCTGCTTCACCATGATGATGCATGCTGGCAAATGAAGCCTTTTCAGCATGCCTCAGTGGTCTCCACACACTCTGCAAAATTTTTACAAAATTCCACCACTTGTCACCAGTGCCTCCTTTTTTTCTGTAACAAAAACAAATGAAAAAAAAATTAAATATCACCCCCTATTTTAGTTACATAGATATTGCTATGCATATACAGAAACCTGGACATTTGCCAGATTTCCCACCTACTTTGTGAGGATATCAGATATGCTCAACATCAGAGAACCATTAAGAATAACCAATAGTAACAAAAATAGAAATAACCCAAGTGACAAATGGGCTAGAAAGGTGAATAGACATTTTACTAAAGAAAATATATAAGTGGACAATCAGATCTAATCCCTTGAATTTATTTGTCATGGGATTACAGATATATAAAAATATATGTAACATATAAAAATATATAGACATTAAAAATAGACATATAAAAGATTCTTAGCATCATTAGTCATTAAGAAAATGCAAGTCAAAATTACGAGATATTACTACACACACTCACTAATTGACAATAATCAGAAAGAGAGACAATAACAAATGTTGACAAGGATATAGAAAAATAGGACTCCTCATACAACACTGATGGGAATGTAAAATGGTACAGCTTCTTGGGAAAACAGTTTGGCAGTTATGTACTTACAGTGTTAAACATAACTTTACCACAGAACTCTACAATTCCACTTCTAGGAATCTACCCAAGAGAATTCAAAATATATATCCAAACAAAAACTTGTAGATGAATACTCACAGCAGTATTATTCACAGTTGGAAAGAAAAAAAAAAAAAAAACCTGGAAGAGATCCAAGGCTCTAGCAATTTGTAAATGGATAAACCAAATGTGACATTTTCATATAATGGTTACTATTTAACAATACTAAGAAATGAAGTACTGGTGCATGCTACAATACAGATGAATTTCAAAAATCTTATGTCGATGAAAGAAATCAGATACACAAAAAATGTGTATTGTATCGTCCCATTTATTTGAACTGTGCAGAAAGGTACATTTATAGAGACACAAGACAGACTTAACAGTTGTCTTAAGCTGGGAGTTAAGAACAGGAGTGATTACAAGTTAACACAAGATACCTTTTTAGGATGACAGGAATGTTTTAAAGATGGATTATGAAAAAAAAAAAAAAAGATGGATTATGGTGATGGGTGCACAGCTATGTGAACTAAAAATCATTTATTTCTACTCTAAAAGTAGGTAGATTTTATGGTATGAAATCATATTGCAATAAAACAGTTAATAATATAATTAATATTTCTTCTTATTTGAGATGAATGATACAATCAAGTTTCTGTCCAGGTGGAAACTATATTACTGCTTTAGCTTTCAAAATCAATGTGACAGGCTCTCAAATCTTTGCTTCTCCTAGGATGTCTGGGGTTTGGATTGTTTGGATCCAGAAAGTTTGCCATTTTTCTCTTTCAACTCATTATTGTAAAATAAAAACTCTTCTTCTAAATTACCTCTTGAGTCACTGGGCTGTGTCATGAGAAATTCCTACAACTATCATATTTCCTTGAGGGAAAGCCAGATTGAAATTCAGCTGAAAACTCTGTGCTCATTTAAATACATTTAAAGGCTATACCTTACGAGATTACATTGAATCATGCTGTTACTCTACAGAAGAAATTGAATAAATAACAATGCAACATACTGCAACACAAAAAGCCACAAAATAATATCTTAAAAACTATGTGTATTTATATATCCCATCTTATTTGTGAGAATAAGAATCTTATGTTATTTCTAAACTGGCTTTTCAAATCTAATTAAACCACACACACATAAGGTAAAGGCTATAAATAATAAATAACATAGTTGCTTCCAAATTAGGGACCCTTAAAAGAGAATTTATAAATCAATGTAAGCGCTCCAAAGTTGGTTTTAGTTGCTGTTGTTGTTTGTTTGTTGGCCTCACTACATGTGAGATCTTAGTTCCCTGATCAGGGGTGGAACCCATATCGCCTGCAGTAGAAGCACAGACTCCTAACCACAGGACTGCCAGGGAATGCCCTCCAAAGTTATTTTCGTATTTATCCAGACTCTCTTGGTTTCAAGAGACAAAAACTTGAATTAGCTTAAGCCAAAAAGAGCATCATATTAGATCATATAAACAATGGAGGGAAGGGAAAAGTGAATTTGGATGCATCTCCACATTTGCTTTTAGTGAGCATTAGCTTCATTGTCCCCAGCTCTAGGTCACATCTCCACAACCTCACAACAGAGGAAAAGGGTCCCTTCTTTGCCAGATCCACTTAAAACCCTGCGAAAGAATGCATGACCCACTCAAGGCCGAAGCCACCCTTACCACCAGAAGTAAGGGGAGGAGATACCTGCTGGGAACATAAAACATACAAGATACCTACAACTGTATTAACTTCTAAATTTCTGCCTAGCGTCCTAATACACACCAAACTTTCTCTATATGCCCAGCAAGTTCACCAGCTTTAATGGCAATTGTTGAAATTCACACCATAAGAAACACTGTACCAACCACGTACCAGGAATTCTGCCAGATGATCATGTTTAAGATTCATGACAACCCTGAGAAGTAATTATCATTATCCCCATTTTACCAATAGCAATGATACCCTTCATTTCATAGCCTTCAAAACATAAAAAAGAACCCTAGGAGAGCATCTGTTCATTGTTCCTACATGTGCCTGCCTCTCCCTCCTCCTCTTTCACCCACTCTATCCCCCTTCCCCTCCTCCCTCCCTCCCTCCCTTCCTTCCTTCAAAACTGAGTCCTTGAAGACTTTGCAACTGTATGTAACTGTGATTCTCTCATTTGCTTAATATTGAAACAAGGCCATTTTTAACAAGTTTCTCAACTCATGCTTTAGAAATATTTTGGGGAAAAAAGCATGACAGTACATAAAGGGTTTGACCTATATTAGCTCCTCTACAGACTGCTCTTTTCCAAGGTTATAAATGCTTATCGACTCTCTGCGATCTTTTTAATTATCATTTAGTACCATTACAGACCTGGGTTCAATCCCTGGGTCGGGAAGATTTCCTGGAGAAGGAAATGGCAACTCACTCCAGCATTCTTGCCTGGAAAATCCCATGGACGGAGAAGCCTGGTAGGCTACAGTCCATGGGGTCACAAAGAGTCAGACACAACTGAGCGACTTCACTTCACTTAGTACCATTACAAGTTGTCCTAATTCCCTACTCCTCTTTTTTTAAACAAAGGAAAGTTTCCTTCCATGCACCTCTACTAAAGACTGTACGATTTTCACCCATGCACAAATTCATTGCACTATTCATGCAACAAAATAATTCAACACATATCTGTTGAGACACTACCAGTTGCTCTCTGCAAGAGTTGAGGACAGCACTGTAAACAAAACAGACATGGTCCATGGCATGGCCTGGCATGACACAACTCCAGGGGGCACCATTCACACAGAATACAACACTCCTGACACAGAGTTTACAGACTGATGGAAGCATATTATGAATTGTTATCTAATCTACAAATACATTATTACTGTTGCTATAATTATTATTATTTCTGATCTTGACATGAGAAAACATTTTTAATGGACACAGAAAGTATTAACAGCAAAAGAGAAGACTGAAAAAATGGGTTACAAAATTTTAACTTTCTGTTCTTTAAAGGTACCGTTAAGAGTTAGAGTTTCTGTTTGGGATGATAAAAAAAAAAAAAGGAAATGGATGGTTAAACAACATTATGAATATAATTATTACCACTGAATTTTACCCTAAAAAATGGTTAAAATGGCAAATTGTTATATGTATCTTACCATTTTAAAAAGTAATAGCATAATGTAACAAAACCCACTGAATTGTACACTTTAAATTGGTGAATTGTATGGAATGTGAATTACATCTCAAGAAGGCTATTAATAAAAAGAGACCACTAAAAGTAACAAGGCAAACTAAAGAGTAGAGACAATATTTGCAACATGTCTGACCCAAAAAGGATGTGCCTCTAGAATATATATTGACTTCCTACCAATCAACAAGGAAATGAATCATCCCAATAGAAAACTGAACAAGAGACTTCAATAGACATTTCATAAAGGAAGATACCCAAATGGCATATAAACATGCGAAATTAATAATCAGAGAACTACTAATTAAAACCATATTGAAAAAAAAAAAACCATATTGAGTGTACTACTATACATTCAACAGAATGGCTACAATTTAAAAGACTAATAATAATACCAAATAAGGGTGAGGATGTGGAGCACCTAGAACTATCAACTAGCATCAGCAGGAGTACAAAATGATTCAGCGACTTTGGGAAAAAGTTCCACAGTTTCTTATAAAGTTAAACAAACATCTACTCTATGATCCAAAAATTACAGTTAAGAGAAACAAAAACATACATATCCAGAAGAAACCTATGCAAGAATATTCATAGTAATGTTATTCATAGTAGCCAAAAGCTAGAAACAATTCAAATGTACATCAACAATGAATGTATAAATACTGGACTTCCCTGGTGGTTCACTCCCAATTCAGGGATGTGGGTTTGATCCCTGGTCAGGGAACTAAGATCCTGTATGCTACAGAGAGTGGCTAAAATAAATAAATAAATAAATGCATAAACAAACTGGTATATTTCATGCAGTACAATAGTACTCAATGATAAAAACAAATGAATGATGTACATCAGGTATGAAGCTCAAAAACTTAGTGCTAAGTGAAATAAACCAAAAAAGGTATGTTTGCATGATTCGATTTATACGAAGCCTTACAACAGGCAAAAGTAAACTATGATGATCAAAACCAAAACAGTGGTTGCCTGTGGACTGGCAGTAATTGACTGGTAGGATCAGAAGGGAAATTACTGGGATGAATGGAACTATATCTTAATTGGGGTGTGGTTTATGTTGTATATTATTCACATTTCATCAAACTATACACAAGATTTGTGCATTTTGTGTAAACTATATCTTAATTTTAAAAACAGGAAAAAAAATAAAAATAAAAATGGAAACAAACTAAATACTCTTTAAAGTAAAATAAATGTAGTACATTCTTCTAATGGCTTCCCAGATGGCTCAGCAGTAAAGAATCTGCCTGCCAATGCAGGAGACTTGCGTTGGATGCCTGGATCAGGAAGATTCCCCGGACAAGGAAATGGCAACCCATACCAGTATTCTAGCCTGGGAAATCCCATGGACAGAGGAGCCTGGTGGGCTACAGTTCATAAGGTCACAAAACAGTCAAATAGGACTTAGCAACTAAAGAACAAAAATTCATATAATGAACCACTAAGCAATAATGAGGGCTTCCCAGATGGTGCTAGCGGTAAAGAACCCATCTGCCAACGCAAGAGACATAAAAAAACTCAGGTTCAATCCCAGGGTTGGGAAGACCCCCTGGAGGAGGGCATGGGAACCCACGCCACTATTCTTTCCTGGAGAATCTAACGGACAGAGGAGCCCCGTGGGCTATGACCCATAGAGTCGCAAAGAGCCGGACACGACTGAAGGGACTTAGCCCTCAGCATGCATGCAGTAATGAAAATGAGCAGACATGGATGAATTTTGCATATATGCTGTTCAGCAGAAGAAATGTGACATAGTGGACATGATTACACTTACATAAAGTAAAACAAAAATAGTAAAATTAATCTATGACTTTAAAAGTCAGGAGAATTATTACTTTTGGAGAGGGGAGCAGAGGAGTGATTGGAGGGGAGCCTAAGGAGGATGCTCTCTTCCTTTCTAATCTTGATGGTGGTTAAACAGATTTGTTCACTGTATTCTCTTGTTCAGTGAGCTATTCATTTATAATTTGTGCCTGGATATGTTACATGCCAACAAAGTTTTTAAAATTAGTACCACTTGTAAGGAAGATATATATTTTGCACTTAATAATTTATGAATAAGTAAATGGATCTTCAGCACTGAAAAAGAAACATTCCAGATTTGAAGGTTAAATGTGATTATGAGTTCACTTAAATTGAAATACTAGGAAATATACTTTCTAATATTAGAAATATTAGAATAATTCATACTTAAATTTCAGTCAGTAATCAATTCTCAAAGTATAGTCTGCACACTTTTAAGGGGACCATGACCCTTGCAGGAAGTCAAGATTATTTTTGTAATAACAATAATACATTATTTGCTTTTCAAATTCTCATTATTTCAGGAGAATAGAGTGAAATTTTCCAAATGCTACAGGATATATGATGAGGTCATCATTCTGGCCATGAAATGTGTCCTTTTGTATTCTTATGTTTTTTAGAATGTTCTGAAGTACAATGGTAGGATTAGAATTTAAATATGTATATTTTCAGAGATTAACTAAGTTTTTTCCTCAGTACTTCTACCACATTCTTACTAGCTATATTCAGTTATTTCTGCTATGGTCTCTGCAACCTCATTATCCTGGACGAAACTGTTATTTTGAAATTATGAAGTTATCATACCCATGCAAACAAAAAATAGTACTATTTTCTGTCTCAGTTTTCAACAATTTTAATTTGAAAACATTTCTAAATTTTTAATTTTATGCAGAACTGTTGCTTTTAAGAAGTTAATAACTTTTTTTCTAAAATAGAAGATTTACATTTAAGAATGACTCTGGCTTAAAAGAGGGGAGATGAAATCTACAAGTGGATAGACTTGCTGTTTTCCTTGTATTTCGGCCATATAATCATCAAACAGGATCTTCAATGTGAATGTTAGGCAGTAAACACATTTCATGTAAAACACTCAGAGTATTGAATAACTTTCCTGAATCTCATCATTTACCCTCCAACAACTGCACTGACATATGCACTGATGTTGCAAAAACTAACAATGAATAAAACTGTTTGTAACTTAATATAAATCAAGGAAATAGCACTGAACTATCTAGTTGACATGTATTTGTCTCTCTTAAATACTTGCAGAAAAACAAGTCAGCTTCCCTCTAAAATAGCCTCCAGTTCCAGTTCAGTCATCCAGTTGTGTTCGACTCTTTGTGACCCCATGTACTGCAGCACGCCAGGCCTCCCTGTCAATCACCAATTCCCGGAGCCTACCCAAACCCATGTCCATTGAGTCGGTGATGCCATCCAACCATCTCATCCTCTGTCGTTCCCTTCTCCTCCCACCCTCAATCTTTCCCAGCATCACGGTCTTTTCAAATGAGTCAGCTCTTCGCATCACCTACAGATTGTTATATAATATTGAGTATAATTTCCTGAGCTCTACAGTAGGTCCTTGTTGGTTATCTATTTCATACATAGTAGTATATATATATGTTAATCCCTACCAGGTGGCCAAAGTATTGGAGTTTCAGCTTCAACATCAGCCCTTCCAATGAACACCCAGGACTGATCTCCTTTAGTATGGACTGGTTGGATCTCCTTGCAGGCCAAGAGACTCTCAAGAGTCTTCTCCAACACTACAATTCAAAAGCAACTCTTTTGCACTCAGCATTCTTTATAGTCCAACTCTCACATCCATACATGACTACTGGAAAAACCATAGCCTGATCTCCTTTAGTATGGACTGGTTGGATCTCCTTGCAGGCCAAGAGACTCTCAAGAGTCTTCTCCAACACTACAATTCAAAAGCAACTCTTCAGCACTCAGCATTCTTTATAGTCCAACTCTCACATCCATACATGACTACTGGAAAAACCATAGCCTCAATTCCCTCTAAAATGGCATCAATAAAGCAGCAAAAAGCATTAATTTTATTACATTTTGATCTATGAGCATACACCTTAAAATTCTCAATGACTTAGTGATTTCACATAAAGCATTTTTATTGTATACTGAAATATGTGTAGTCTCCAGGAAAGAGCATATGTGCAATGTCGTAAGCTGAACTAGCAACTTGAAAAAAAAAAATTGTGGCAAACTATACATAACAACAAATGAACTTATTTCCAAAACAGAGAGACACCCCCAGACACAGAAAACAAACTTACAGTTACCAAAGGGGGAGGGGGGCAGGGGGAAGGATAAATTAGGAGGTTGAGATTAACATATATATATATACTACTATCTATGAAATAAATAACCAACAAGGACCTACTGTGGAGCACAGGGAATTATACTCAATATTACATAACAATCTATAGGGAAAAGGATATACATAGCTAATATTATGCTTAATAGCCCACATTTTCTGTAATATAGACAATATTACTGTAAAATCTATATGAAATGGCAAAGGAATTGGAATAGCTAAAATAATTTATAAAAAGAATAAAGTGGGAGGAACCAGCCTACCCAATTTCAAGATGCACTGTATAGCTTCAGTAATCAGGACTACATGGTACTAGAGGATGTATGGACACATAAAACAATGGAACAGATTAGAAAATCCAGAAATTGACCCACACAAATACATTGAATTTTCACAAAGGTGCAAAAATAATACTGGAGAAAGTACAGCCTTTTAAACAAATGGTGCAGAAGCAAATGGACATTCATAGGGAAGGGCATTAAAGCCTCTAACTAAACATGATGTGTGTGCGTTCGGTCTCTTCAGTCACATCCAACTCTTTGCAACACGATGGACTGTAGCCCACCAGGCTCCTCTGTTCATGAGATTCTGTATACAAGTTTCCACAATTTTACTTGCAATAAAATTTTACTTGAAGCAAACCTAGATGTTCTTCAGTGAACGAACATTTAAACAAATTGGTACATCCATACCAGCAAAAAGGTACAAGCTACTGATACACACAACAACTTAGAAAGATCTCCAGAAAATTATTATAAATTTAAAAAAGCCATTCTCAATAGTTTGTATACCTATACCTCCATTTATGTAAAATTCTTGAAATGACAAGATTCTAAAAATGGAACAGATTAGTAGTTGCTAGGGGTTAAAAACTAGTGAGGACTGGAATGAAGTAGGTATGGCTAAAAACGAGTAACATGAAGGACCTTGGAGATCATGGAAATGCTGTCTTGACTGTATCTGTCAATCCTGGTTGTGATACTGTACTACAGTTTTGCAAACTGTTACTGTAAGGGGCAACTGGGTAAAAGATACACAGTATCTCCATGTGCTGTTTTTCATGATTACATATGAATCTACAATTATCTCAAAATAAAATTTTAAATTCAGTTTTTAAAAATAGAACAACACAAAAAGTACCTCAGCTGGCACTAGAGGTAAAAAACCGACCTGCCAATGCAGGAAACAAGAGACTCTGATTCAATCCCTGGGTCCAGAGATCTCCTGGAGAAGGAAATGGCAACCCACTCCAGTATTCTTGCCTGGAGAATCCCATGGACAGAGGAGCCTGGCCAGCTACAGTCCATGGGGTCGTAAAAGATTCAGACACGACTGTTCTAGGTATCCGGCTAGTCTGGGTAATCTATTTAGCTCAAACTGCTTACTCTATCTACTCTCTCTCAAAAGATACCACCATCAACAAATATTTGTTAGGCATTTGTTATGTGACAGGAACTTTATGCACTACCTTTACCTGCTAAGAACTTTACTCATTTAATCCTCATAACAGATAACTTTGAATTCTCTTTTTCATATTAAGTGGCAACCTCAGACACTGCCCTCTCTACTTCATCTGCATGCCTCCACAACCTTTTTTTTCTTCCATTGATAATAAAAAGAAGGGTTCACTCCCCAAAATAAGGGCAAACTTTTCACGTAATTACTGTATCCTTCCCTCTCAGGATCCTGACTCCATCCAATATCCTTGTTCTTGCATTTTGAACCCCTGCCTTTCAACTACTCCTCAGTCAGTTCAGTTAGTCAGTTCAGTCGCTCAGTTGTGTCCAACTCTTTGTGACCCCATGAATCGCAGCACGCCAGGCCTCCCTGTCCATCACCAACACCCGGAGTTTACTCAAACCCATGCCCATCGAGTCAGTGATGCCATCCAGCCATCTCATCTTCTGTCGTCCCCCCTCCTCCTGCCCCCAATCCCTCCCAGCAGGGTCTTTTCCAATGAGTCAACTCTCCGCATGAGGTGGCCAAAGTACTGGAGTTTCAGCTTCAGCATCAATCCTTCCAATGAACAACCAGGACTGATCTCCTTCAAGATGCAAGGTTGGATCTCCTTGCAGTCCAAGGGAATCTCAAGAGTCTTCTGCAACACCACAGTTCAAAAGCATCAATTTTTTGGTGCTCAGCTTTCTTCACAGGCCAACTCTCACGTCCATACTTGATCACTGGAAAAACCATAGCCTTGACTAGATGGACCTTTGTTGGCAAAGTAATGTCTCTGCTTTTCAATATGCTATCTAGGTTGGTCATAACTTTCCTTCCAAGGAGTAAGCGTCTTTTAATTTCATGGCTGCAATCACCATCTGCAGTGATTTTGGAGCCCAAAAAAATAAAGTCTGACACTGTTTCCACTGTTTCCCCATCTATTTCCCATGAAGTGATGGAACCAGATGCCATGATCTTAGTTTTCTGAATGTTGAGCGTTAAGCCAACTTTTTCACTCTCCTCTTTCACTTTCATCAAGAGGCTTTTTAATTCCTCTTCACTTTCTGCCATAAGGGTGGTGTCATCTGCATATCTGAGGTTATTGATATTTCTCCCAGCAATCTTGATTCCAGCTTGTGCTTCTTCCAGCCCAGCACTTCTCATGATGTACTCTGCATATAAGTTAAACAAGCAGGGTGACAATATACAGCCTTGACGTACTCCTTTTCCTATTTGGAACCGGTCTGTTGTTCCATGTCCAGTTCTAACTGTTGCTTCCTAACCTGCCTACAGGTTTCTCAAGAGGCAGGTCAGGTGGTCTGGTATTCCCATCTCTTTCAGAATTTTCCACAGTTTATGGAATTCCAGTTGAGCTATTTCAAATCCTGAAAGATGATGCTGTGAAAGTGCTGCACTCAATATGCCAGCAAATTTGGAAACCTCAGTAGTGGCCATAGGAATGGAAAAGGTCAGTTTTCATTTCAATCCCAAAGAAAGGCGATCCCAAAGAATGCTCAAACTACCGCACAATTACACTCATCTCACATGCTAGTAAAGTAATGCTCAAAATTCTCCAAGCCTGGCTTCAGCAATATGTGAACCGTGAACTTCCAGATATTCAAGCTGGTTTTAGAAAAGGCAGAGGAGCCAGAGATCAAATTGCCAACATCCGCTGGATCATCGAAAAAGCAAGAGAGTTCCAGAAAAACATCTATTTCTGCTTTATTGACTATGCCAAAGCCTTTGACTGTGTGGATTACAACTACTCCTACTCTGTCTGAATTTAGATATGTTCACGAATACTCCCATCAATTTAAAAATAAAAAGCTTCCTGCAACCTTACTAAACATGAACCATTCTCACTCTTCTTGCAGCCACTTTTCTTAAAACTGTTCCTATTTATTCTTCCTACTTCCTTTAGTCCCTGATCCCCTACAAACTGGCTTCTGCTCCTACCCCATGAAAGCCTAATTTCTTTCAGCAGTTGACACCACTTCCCATTCCTTAATCTAAACCCTTTCTTGTTTGGTCTTCTCTGACATCACCACCCTGTGAGAGCTGAAGTAAGTGACACAACTGACCTAAAAAGAGGGAAACCAAGTAGGACAAGAGACTAGCAAAGAAAGAAAAGGTGAGTGGAGGTTGCTAATTTCTGAGCGGGGACTTGGGACACAGAACGCAGAAAGGGTCACCGTGGGCGCTAAAACAAAGTGAGATATTCACCATCACCTTCATCATCTTTCTCCCTTCTTCCTTTAAGGGCCTGACGGTATTCAAGGAAAAACTACAGGGTAATGGCCACTCGAGAGACGGCGGGAGCCGGCCCCGAGGCTTCGACAAGGGCGAGCACTCCCTGCGGCGCGGCCTCCACCAAGTTGGCGGCGGCAGCGGCGGCGCTGGGGTGTCGGCGGAACCCGTGCGCGAGGCCGCTGTTGCAGCTCGGCGCGGGGCCGCTGGGGGGCGGACGCGTGTGCGCGTGCGTGACGGCCCTTCCGGCCCGGGCAGAGGCGAAGCAGCTTCTGGATGTGCGGGAACTTGACGTGTGGATCCCTTGGCGACTCCAGTCGTGTAACCGTGCGGGATACCTTGTAGGCGGGTTGAAGCCTGGCCGCGGCCTCCACCCGCCGCTGGCGCTAGGAGGAGAGCGGGAACCCCCTGGGCTGGGTGTCCTCAGCTTGGCCCTCAGCCAGCGGCGCTGAAAAAGATACGGGGGATAGGGGTTGGTGGGGAGATGCAGGCGAAGTAGGTTTCTCTACAGATCCAGCGCCTTTAAACCCTGCGCACACTTTTTTAAAAATGAAGAAATTAAGGCTTAAGGAACTAGAGAGTCGCCTGCAACAAGTGGATGGATTCGAAAAGCCCAAGCTCCTTCTAGAACAGTATCCAACCAGGCCGCACATTGCAGGTAGGGCGGCTGCTGATCACGCCCTTGTTTTGCGGGTTAGGCCTGTCTACTCTTTCTTATAACGAAAATAAGACAGTTATTTGGATACAAGAATGTCTAGAGTAATTTCGCTCTAAGATTTCACGTTGCGTGGGAGAGAACTTCCTTAACACTGCAGCTGAAAACGTCCCACACACAGGACACGCTGTCGTTTTACTGTTTGGTTTTCTGCATACCCCTTAATACTGTTAGACATCTTTTTAATGTGTTTATTAATCTCATTTCACAATTAACTCCCTGAGGGCAAAAATGTGCTGGTTTGGTTCACACAATTCCCAGTATCTAGAGTTCCTTATACTACTTAGGAGCTCAGTAAATATTTGCTAAATTAGGATCAGTTTCCTAGTGCAACGAATTTGCCAGGGCAAGAATTCCTGCGCGCTATACTCTGCCCTAGAAATGAATACTAAAGTTGGTAGTAGAAAGACTTGAGTTTTAACAAATTCAAAATAGGTGCAATATTAAAAATGAGGATGCATTTCAGTTTTAACAAATGATCTGAGAATCAGTTGCTTAATAAAGATTGGTACTGGAAGTAAAAGAACACAGGAAAAACCATTATATTAATAAACATATTACCAAAGTCATTGAGAAAGTCTTTGGAAGATTAAGTTGTTGGGAACACCAGGGGAGGAATCCCCTTAACTTCAACATAGTTCTGTTTCTAAGCTGCTAAAGAAAGTCGGGGGAAAAAGGGTGTACCCGCACTTCATTCCAACATATTTGTCATAATTCCAATCAAAAGTTGCACAAAATTGTATCTGGGGTAAGACCAGTTTTCCCAGTGTAGATAATGATTTCTTTACTGTCTTCTGGCTGTAGTGAAATCGTTTTTTTCCCCCCAAATAAGAATCTGTTGTTTGAAACCCACTGTGTAAACATACACATAGTTGTGCTAGTTCTTTGAGATACTATCTCTAAAGACATTAACACCTGCAGCAGTAATCAACAGCACAGTCAGTCTGAGACATCCTGGTTATTGTGTGTTTTGATAAAACCTCTGGATCCTGGGGCATCAGTGATGGCCAGCAACCTTTGGTAGGTTCAGAGATAGGCAGGGAGGTGTCAGTGGATATTACTCATGCTTAACCTCCATATATTCCCCACCTTTGTGTATTTAAAAGATCCCTTTCCCATCTCAGCAGCCTCTGTTCTGCTCCTCAATAGTTCTCTTATCAAGTTTCATTAGTAGATATTGTTTCTGTAGATCATAAGTATATGTGTGTGAATATTTGTGTTTAAAGGCTATATTGTGGATGTAGGTCTTTTCCTTTCCTATTCTAGCTTAATACAGAATATTATGATGACTTGAACTTTCTTCTCCAGTTGAGGATTTGTGTAAAGAAAATTTAATTATATGTTATTATTTTTAAACCTGGAACATGAATTTGGGGGAGAACTTAATAATGCAAGAGGAGAAATTGTTTTATAAAGGGTCATTTGCACAAATTGGATTTTTGGTCATCCACTTGCCTACTTACTCCTTAATATATTTTTTGATCTTTCAGCATGTATGCTCTATACAATCCATAATACATATGATGACATTGAAAATAAAGTGGTTGCAGATCTAGGATGTGGCTGTGGAGTGCTTAGCATTGGAACTGCAATGCTAGGAGCAGGGTATGTGATCCACTATATTTCTATTTTAGTATGGGGTAGTTTTAATAAGAGTAAATAAAATCAACTGAATTATGAGACTCTACAGAACATGATGAGAGGAACAATAATCCAATACTGAGTACATTTTGAATGGGCAGAACATCAAAACAAACTTAAAAAAAACAAAAAATGGTAATAGCAGCAATTAGAAGCCTATATTTTAGATGAACCTGAGTTTCCAACCCCTGACAGTTTAGGAAATCATGCTGTTGAAAGGCATCACTCACTGTCACTTGGCCAGTTGGGTTAAAATGGTACATGGTTTTGGTTTTGTTGTTTTGATTTAGGATCTATAAGTATTTACTTTGTGTTTTATATTTATAGGTTGTGTGTTGGATTTGACATAGATGAAGATGCATTGGAAATATTTAATAGGAATGTAGAAGAGTTTGAGTTAACAAATGTAGATATGGTTCAATGTGATGTATGCTCATTATCTAACAGAATGCCCAAATCATTTGATACAGTAATTATGAATCCTCCTTTTGGGACCAAAAATAATAAAGGTTAGTAATAATAATCAGCTGTGCTGGTATCTTTGTAAAAAAGCAAGTTTTAAAAACCATTTTTTCATTGGATTGTTTGGTTAAGTGACTTTATCACTGTTCATTAAATAAACCAGTCTCTTACCTGTGTAATTATTACAATTTCAATCTCTGTTTAATGCATGACTAGAGAACTGAATTTTTCAATCTTTGTTTTCATAAATTTGTGCTAAGTGAACAAATTTATTCACTTATTATTTATTCTTCATCTGATTCCTAGAATGATTTACCTCTTTTGAAGATTTCTTATAAAGTGTTTTATACTTTTAAAACCTCTTTTTAATGCCTCAACATTCAAAGATTTCAGTAACAATGACTTATTGTGGCTATTTATTTTATCTGTTTTGTGGGCAAGGAGGGTAGGGAGTGAGCAACAAGAGGAAAAGACATGCACAGTTTAAAAAGCCCTCCCTCCACCAGCTCCCATCATTCTGATTACTACTTTACCTGTTCTCTTCTGCCCTCTTTGAAAGTTGTTAATTTGGAATATATTAAAATTTTTACTTTAGCCTCATTTAAATGAAACAGTATAATTCTGATTTTCTTCCATCAACCTTAAAAGATATTTAGACATCTTAGATATTTGTACCCTGTCTTGTTACAGAAAGAATTTGAAACAGCTATTTTGGAGTTTGAAAAAAAAAGTTTCCAAATCCCCAGTATTCCTTTAATCTTCTATTTTGATAACAGTTTTTTCTACTTTTAACAGGGACAGATATGGCATTTCTGAAGACTGCTTTGGAAATGGCAAGAACAGCAGTATATTCTCTACACAAATCCTCAACTAGAGAAGTAAGTTCAAATCATCATAATATTCTGTGTTATTTATTTTTAAATTCATGACAGTGTTTGAAGGATTTACTATCAGTACTAAATACCAAGGTATCTAATTCTCCTGAAATTTTTAAACATCTGGCACTTAGAAATTAAATTTTCTCCTTAACTAACTAGCATTTATGAGTAGCTTTATTTGTCAAAGATTTGTCCAGGCAGGAATTGTTAACAGGAAAGAGATTATATAATTCAGGAATAGAGAAGCATGGTGTGACTGTGGTTACAGTATGTCCTGGTTTGCTTGGGTAAGTCCTGGTTGATGCCTGTAATCCCAGTGTCTCTGTATGGCCTAGTGTACTTGAGAGAGGCAAGGACAGCCTGGTTTTTAAGAACACTGAGCCTAGGAAGCTAAACTAATCTGAGTTCAGAACTTATTTCTTCCATTATTTTTTATTGTCAGCACATGATACTTGAAGGTGCATAAGACATATTCTAGAAAATTGGGGGTGGGGTGGCACATTTTTTTAGTGTCAGTTTAACATAGTGATCAAGAACAGACTGTAGAGCCAGACTACCTAGGTTCAAATCTGCTTCACAGCTGTCTTCTCTTGGTCAAGGTTCATTTTGAGTTCATTCGAGTTCACTTTCATCACTTACCCTGTACTCACCTATACTCTTATAGCATAAGGAACTAAGAGTACTTTATACTTTGTAGGGTTGATGTGAGGATTAAATTAGTTACTGTTTACAAAGCACTTATAATAGTGTATAGCAATTGGTATGTTAGCAGTTATTTTTAAGTGATATATATATTAAGAGATTTTAAGGTTTTGTAGGAAAAACATTAATATAAATACAGTGTACTGGAATTCGGTTGGAAACAAATTATGACTATATGATAAGCTAATAAACTTTAAAATATATAAAATTTCATAGCTAAAAATATATATAGGCATACTTGCCCTTTATTGTGTGGGGCTTCCCCTGATGGCTCAGATGGTAAAGAATCCACCTGCAATGCGGGAGACCTGGGTTCGATCCCTGGGTTGAAAAGATACCCTGGAGGAGGGCATGGTAACCCAGCCCAGTATTCTTGCCTGGAGAATCTCCATGGACAGAGGAGCCTGGTGGGCTACAGTCCATGGGGTCGCAAAGTCAGACACGACTGAGCCACTAAGCATAGCACAGGATTGCACTGTGCAGATAATGCATTTTTGCAAGTTTAAGGTTTGTGACAACCTTGCATCAAGCAAGTCTGTCAGCACCATTTTCCTAACAGCATTTACTCACTTTGTCTATCTCATTTTGGTAATTCTTGCAATATTTCAAGCTTTTTATTGTATTTGTTATGGGTGTTGGTGCTCTTTGATATTACTGTTACAGTTGTTTTTGGCATTGTTTAGCAATAAAGTAATTTTTAATTAAAATATATACTTTCGGGGGACTTCCCTGGTGGTCCAGTGGTTGAGAATCTGTGCTTCCACTTCAGGGGGCATGGTTTGATCCATAGTCGGGTAACTAAGGTCCCACATGCTGTGAGTTCCAGCCCCCAAAAAAGTACTTTTTAAAGACATAATGCTATTGCACACCTAAAAGACTACAGTATAGTGGAAACAGAACTTTTATATGCACAGAAAACAAAAATTATTCAGGTTACTCTTGTGATATTCACTTTATTATTCTGGTCTGTTACCAAGCCTGTAATCTCTCTGAGGTATGCCTGAATACTGCTGAACAATTAGTAGTGATACATGTAGGTAAGCAGCAGAACACAATATAACTTTATTGGTAAATAAATCCCCATTCAGTTAAGTGAGACCAAACACCAGTAATTATTGCTATCTAAAAAGCCTGTGTTGAGGAGGTCCCCAAGACCATCCTCAGGTTTGATGATTCACAGGGAAGTCTAACAGGACTGAGCATATAGCCATACTCATGACTGTGATTTATTACAGCTAAAAGTTACAGAGTAAAATCAGCAAAAAGGAAAGGTGTATAGGTCACAGTCCAGGAGAAACCAGGTGTAAGCTTCCAGAGTTCTCTCGCAGTGGAGTCATATGGGATGCACTTATTTTTTCCAGCAAAGAATTTTTGTGACAAGGCATGTGAAATGTTAACCAAGGAAGGTCACTGGAGACCTGATGCCAAGCGTTTTTACTGGGGACTGATCACATATCACCCCCTTGCCTGGCACATACCCAAATTGCAGACTCCCAGCAGCAAAACAGGTATTCAGCATAAACAGTTTAAGTACAGTAACCCACTCTTATTAAAGAATGGGGAGTGAAAACTCTCTCAAAAATCTAACTTTCCATACTCCAGCCAAAGGCCAGACTAATATGTAGACCTTTCCAAGGATAAGCAGTCAGGACTGCTGTGAATTCTTCTGCACAGCCTGGCATAGGTCTTATATTACTCATACATAGTTCATGCAAACCAAGTAAAATATGCCAATAAAGAGTGCAGTTAAGCAGCAAAGCCTAATAACTTGAATAAATTCCTTTAGTCACATTACCAGGGAATGCCTGTCTTCATTGTTTGGTATTGCCATGTTCCACCACCAGGAGGCAGCAGTATCAGCATTGTCTTGGCTGGCCTAATAGAATTTTAAGCAAATATCTCTTGGAGTTGGTGATGGACAAGGAAGCCTGGCGTGCTGCAGTCCATCAGGTCGCAAAGAGTTGGACATGACTGAGTGACTGAACTGAACTGAAGCAAATATTTACTTAAGTACAGTTTTCTATTTTAGCAATGCAGAAGTATTTCCATTAGCAGAGTAACTAGTTTGAGAAATTAATCTGGTGTGTGTTGTGCATATTGTGAAGATGTGATGAACTTCTAATATTAAACAGTCCTTAGATTATGCTGTAGATACATCTGCTATAAGCCTTGTGATAATTTTGCTTAAGCATTCTATTGTAACTAGTAACATTATCACTGACGCTTATTTCAGACAGACCCCTTAACTATAGACCCTTGTCTCTTTTAAGTACTTGGCCCTCTATTCATAATACAGGTGCATTTGATACAACTTTTTGATAGAAAATTTGATATAAAGCATGTCCTGGCAGACTTATACAATTTACTGAAAACTTCTACTGGCACCCAAGGTATTTGTTCTTTCCAGGCTCAGACAGAACCTTACATATCATCACAGTGACTCCAGTATGCTGCTGCTGCTAAGTTGCTTCAGTCGTGTCTGACTCTGTGCGACCCCATAGACGGCAGCCCACTAGGCTCCTCTGTCCCTGGGATTCTCCAATAAGCTAGACGACTCTAAAAGTTGTTGCCTTATCTTCTTTCATTAGGCATTATGAGAACTTAAGTTCTTGGCTCATAGTTAAATATGTGAACCTCAAATTTAGGGAGATGTAAATAGCTAAAACCAGCATTTAGCACTTGTTTTTTGTGCCACCACAGTTCAAAGCACTTTTCACCAGTCTAACAATTTGATGAGATACCATTACTATCTTCATTTAACAGATGAGGGAACTGAGGCACAGAAAGCACGATTTGCTCAGGGTTACATAGCTAATAGAGCTTCAGTTCAAATGCAGGGTGTGATTCCAGAAACTATGTCCTTAACCTCTCTACCATACTGCCACTGAATTGCCCTTGGACACAGATCTCTGCTGGTTTCTGGGAGAGCTGTGTATTTATCTTTAATATTTTTATGCACATCAAAGTCCATCAAGCGACTTCTGAAATAACAGCTTTGTTACTTATATAGTTTAGTTCAGATTATTAAATGGCTTGGCTTCTTACTAAAATATTATCCATCCAGTTGAAAAAAATTTTAAAGGTCTAAATTCTAATGAAATTTTAAAAGCTTGAAAACTTACAATCAAGTATTAGTAAAAAGCAATTTTTTGAAAACTGTTTTAAGACCAACTCACATTAACATGTTTATGTTCAGCATATTCAAAAGAAAGCTGCAGAGTGGAAGGTCAAGATAGATATTATTGCAGGTAAGACAATTTTTAAGTTTCTCACAAAACAAATTTCAACCATAATTATCTATGTTTGGTAATGGGTTGGAAATGGAGTAAAGGCAGGGTATCAGTGTTTGCTCAAGATTATCCCAATTTATGCATTTTACTGAGAACTTTTAAGCGATCTAAGAGCTTGGGCTTAAGAGTTTGTCAGGTCTTCATTTGAAATCCATTCCTGAAACATACCACCAGACTATGCTTGGATTACTTTTCAATTTTCTAATTGTTCCTGAAGTCAAATAACATGAAGCTTTTTCTTTTAGTGGGGGACAGAATATAATCATCCACACTATGTAAATCATGTTTGATACATTTTTATTAGTAAATTGCATAATACTCACAGACATCAAAATGGCAAAAGCATATAACTAGAAGCTGACTATAACCCAGGTAATTCTGAAAAGTCTGAAATAAGAGTATACAATAAGGGGGAATTTTTGTGGTTTTTTTTGGACTGGATTTAACAACATAACTAGAAATGTCACCTTCATAACAATTAGTAATGTGTCCAAGTCTGTATTCCTATTCAGTACTGTCATTCCTTTCTTAGTTTAAGATATAATATGCAACGTGGAGACCTCAGAACAGTTCCAATAGTAGTATACCAAGTCAGAGACTTGCTACTCCAAGTGTGGTTGTCAAGTATGGACCATCAGCATTGACATCCCTTGGGAGCTTGTCAGACTTGCAGAATTCAGGCTCCACCCAGACATACTGAATTACAATCTGCATTTGAACAGGATTTGACTTGAAGGTGATTTGTTTGTGCATTAAAATTTGAGAGCTGTGATTTAGAGAGAATGCTTAGTAGGAAGATAATTAGCTACTGACTACTGTTACTAAAATCCAAACCAGAAATTTTTAAGATAATCATGGTTATTATGAAATTGGTAGCTATTGATTATTTAGGAAATTACAAATAGGAAGGTACTACCATATTTAAGTCAAGCGTGGTAAATGTTTAGAAGTACAATTTTCATCCTTAGGTGGCTTTTGTTTTATAGAGCTGCGATACGACCTGCCAGCATCATACAAGTTTCATAAAAAAAAATCAGTAAGTCTCTTGATTCTGGTTTATCCACATTCAGTACTGAAAAACTTCACAATAAGTAATTATTTCTAATGCTATCAAGTTGCTTGAGTAAATACAGAAAGCCAGCCTAGAAGATAAATATTTAACTACAGAATGGGCCTATGATCACAACAGCCAATATGCTGGTTTAACATGAATTCTTTCTCCAATACTTTGGGCACAAAAATAAAAAAAAAATAAACTAAGTTTATTTTTATGCAGTATACATTTTATTACTTTGTACTAATGCATTCATATTACAAAGGCAACTTAATGGAAGAATGTTTCTTTTGATATTTGAATAATCCAAAAGAACACAAACAGAACTGCACATTAAAAAACTCATTTCGATAACAGAAGACAAGTTCAACAATAACAACAACAAATCTTCCTTTCTTACAGGTAGACATCGAAGTGGATTTAATTCGGTTTTCTTTATAACAGCCTCCAAAGACAAAAGCAGCTTAAAATCTAATTAAAATGAATAAAAAATTTGTTTATTAAACTACTGGTCTTCGGCACCATTTTCTGTTTTCTGTTGTTTTGATGGAGGTTCTTCTTCGTCTCTTTCTTCTCGTGCTCTTTTTACTGCTCCTATACAATAAGAACTTTCATTAAGGGCACTGAAAGCATTACTCTTGAGCATAATTATCAAAAATAATTTTGTTTAAAAAGATTAGCAATAACTTCCCTAGTGAGGAAAGGCTTTTCCTTTAGTACAGACCTGCTCTCTAAATTTAGCTTCCAAATATTTTTGTTTGCCACATGTAATACCACCATAACCAGGGTCAATCACAATCTGAGAATATCACTTACACAAAACCACACTGCTGTTCTCGCCCAAATAATTTTTCATCAAAGTACCAAAGGACTTAGAAAAACTTACCAGATGCACCGTTTGCATCACGTTCATCATCACTATCAAATTTAGTTTTCTTGCCCTGAAACTGTACTCTTCCTTTAGCAGACCCAGCCTGGGCAGCTTTATTTCCCTTTCCTTTTCCTTTAAATCTGCGACCTGTAGCGACATAATTAAGAAATCATCACTCTTTTAAATCTCTTGTCGATGTCTTTTAACACCAATTATAAATTTTTAACCAAGTAAATGAGTTAAATTGTAAAAGAAAATCAGAACTAATGACCTTTTGACTTCCATTTGTTTAGAGATTCTTGTTGATCTTCTATTATTTTTTTCAGTGCTTCTTTTTCCACATCTCCTTCTAATACTTCCCAGGTGACGTCTTTGTTCCTTAGTTGTAGGTTACCATTATTGGCCTCTTTTGCTTTATCCAGTGCTTCCTTAGCTTTTTCTTTAAAAAGAATTATTCCCTACACCAAAGACAGAAAACAAAAGCCAGGGAATTCTACTGAACATCAGACATCAGGAAGGAAGTTATTAAAAAGCTTGCAGTCACTAATTTCCAATAGTTATTCACAGCACAATCTCAAAAATATCAATCAGACATCATGTCTAGTTATAACAGTAATAAAACAATTGCTTTCTTCTTTAATGTCATCTTAAGATAAGTTTCTATGGGTTTTTTAATTGATTGGTAAAAAGCATATGAATATTCCCCAAACCTCTTTGGCTCCTCTGACAAAGTGTATCCATTTTATTTCACCATGATTTGAGAAAAGGGTGTGCAAATCTTCTCTACACGTCTGATCATCTAAGTCTCCTGAAAATTTCAGCAAGCAGCCAATCTTTTCTTCTAGAGATTTCTGTAAAAATATACAAGGCAATACAAAGTTTCTTAAAGCAATCACAAACCAGAAATGGCATGTACCACTCTCTACATATATAAGCTAAAATGTTTTGAAGTAGTTTAAGTAGTTGGTGTGTTTTCCTTTATCATCCTTTGTTTTACATGGCTTCTGATTTTAACTTACTTTAACTTCTCCAGCAAGTCATCATTAGTATATAAATCTTATTGCTCTGTATAGTAGTAATTTTAGGCAATATTTGGCTAGTACTTCAGTGCATTGACAACTGCAGACTTGCTTACATATTTTCTTTAAAAAGTCCCCAGAGCTTTTTGTTCTAACTTTGAATTACAGATTTCTTAAGAGACTAGTAATATATACTTACCATTTCAGCACTTTCTGCTAGCTTTTGTTTTTCTTCTTGCTCTCTACAAATAAAAATATCATTAGAACATTTCCATCTACTTTATGCATAAGAAAATTAAACCCTGATAAAGTTAACCTTAATCATGATTACTAAACTACTAAATGGTACAGTGATCTATTCTCTAACCACACCAAAAGCTCAGATTTTACCATCAAGCCTAATTTTAAGTTTCACATACAAAACAAAAGCCAGTCCTTGCGTTTTCTGACTCTCTGATGCTAGAGTGCAACAGAATGTGGCCCTAGGATTATCAAGGCAGCTTAGGACCTCAATATTTCATAAGCAGAAGAAAGGTCTATTGCTACTCATATTTCAGAGCTCATCATCAGCTTCACCTCCCAGAACCAATAACTTTACCTTTGTCAAAGCTTTAAGGAACTAAAATGTGATTAGCTCAACGTACTTACTGTTTAGCTCTTAATTTAGCTTCCATTTTATTTTGCTTTCTTTCTTCAATTTTTTTGGTGAGGTAATCTTCCCTAAGGACACACAATGTAAAGGCTAAGTTCATGAGAACTTTTGAAGACTGAAAGTTAAATTGAATGATTTAAGATATCACATAAGAATAAATGTTACATTTTCTATCAACATAATTACCTATAAATTCAAAATACACTAAGGAAGTTACTCTTATTTTTAAAATAACAGTTTTACTAAGAAGTAATTCACAGGCCATAAAATTCACCCTTTTAAAGTACATAATTCAATGACTTTCAGTATAACACTGATAGCATGATTTATCACTATGCATCTCTAGGTCCGTCAGGTTTATTTTAAGTACTTAGTATTTAGAAGACTGTACAATGCAGAAGTAGGAGATTATGGACCTGCAATTCACTTTAACATGAAAATGTCCAGTCTGTGCTAGTTTTTAGACACAAAGGGCGATACACAAGAATGTGATTCAAATCGCTATTTATTAGTCCTCTATACTATATGAAAACACAGGCATATAGACTGTGAGAAATACAATTAGATAATGATTGTACAGTGATCTATTCTCTAACCACACCAAAAGCTCAGATTTTACCATCAAGCCTAATTGTAAGTTTCACATACAAAACAAGTACTGAAACTTAACCTTCTTTATTCATTGCTAGCAGTGAAAAGGTCCTAATAAACCCTTACAGTCAAAGGACTAATAGTACCACTAAAAGAGCTTTAAATATTTCTCAAAGAATGCCTAAAAGGATACTGAAAAATACTGGTCTTACTTAACCCCAGCGTTTTAATTCTAGATAACTAAGTGCCCGCCTCTCAAAAAAGTCAGCAAACAGACTTACTTGAAAAGTATTAGCAGGTCTGTGTCTTTGTACTTCTGGCCAGGGGTCTCGACAAACTTTTTAGCTGATTCAATACTATCAAATACAGCAAATATTGAACCCTTTGAAAAAAGGAAGAAAAAAAAATTTTTTTAAGTTACATCCCAGGTAATTTTCAACCAGAAAAAGTAACAACATACAAGCATACCTTAAACGCTTTGTGCAACGTTCTTCTCATCTGAATATTTAGCACTTGACCTTTATCTTCCAACCATTCTTTTATGTCATCAAGAGCTGCATCAGTTGGGAAGCCTTTCTATGAAAAGAAGAAACACACAAATGGCATCTCAAGTAAACAATGTCTCAGAAATTCTGATTTACTGTGTCTTGAAATGAAGCCAGGATATACATATTATCTTTCTGTCTCTTAAATGTTTAATAGCTCTAGTTAAAAGCTGTTGTTGACCAGTGCAATAGAAGTGACCCGTTTATCTGGGATCCACTTCAAAATAATCCAGGTAGGGCAAAGATAAAGCAATATTAATCATGCTAAAAACTGTTGAAGAGGATAGTGGTACATTTTATATATTCAATCTACTTTTGTATGTCTGAATTTTTGCAGTATAAAAAATCTACTTAAAAATTAACATTATAAAAAAATTAATGTTGAAGAAAATAGCTATCAAGTTTAACTATTGATAAATAACAGCCAATATGCACTTGATGCTTACAGTATGTCAAAGATTCTGTCCCATGTTATATGGTTTTTTTGTCATTTAATTCTAACAACAGTTCTATAAGGTAAAAAATATTATCCCCACGTAGGAAGATAAGGCTAGTAAGGTTAAGAACATTGACCAGAAATATACAGCAAGTGGTGAAGCTATGATTCCTGAGTCCTTATTCTGATCCAGTAAGAATCCATGTTATTTCTACATAACTTTTAAGATACAATTAAAGGCCCACTTACAATATAAACAGATCTGTTTTTTACATCATTTTTATACTCATCAGTCACTTCAGGGAGGGGTTTGCTGGGAGATCTTCTAATTTTAGTTTTATCTTCACTTATTTCCATGAGTTCTGCCTTTGATTTGCTCAGGGCCTCTACTATTACATTAAAGTCTGTCGTTAAACGGTTTAACCTAAAAAAATATAAAAGCATTGTAAGATTTAGAAAAAGCCCTTGCTGTTAACAGAAAATCTAATAACTTAAAAATGTTTTTACCTATTAAACTTTATCATTATCTCCAAAGGAACCCAGCCTTCATCCAGTTTGATCTGTTCCTTTAAAAATTTGTCCCGTGGCAAATTGAAGTCTCCAAAATAATACTGCAAGATAAGTACAATATACTGCAGAGCACTGTAGAATATCAACTCTAATCCTGGAGTTTTTAAAAATTACCATTACATCACCAAGGTCTAGGCTTTAAAAGTAGCAATATGTGTCAAAAGTTAACTGGCAATAAACATTTTCCCTTAAATACACTTTAATAAAATACTTATAATGCAACTTAATAAAAATATAAAACTAAAAATGACTATTGAAAGAATGTAATTAGCAGACATGATAATAGAAAGCCTTAAAAAAATTTAAGGATTTAACAGATGAAAAGCCTCATTTCAGTGTGGAAAGAAGAGACTATTATAAAAACTGGAATAAACTTGTTAAACACTCTAATTTTAATTGTTTTTAAATTAGAAAAATCTACTGTTCTCTACATCATGTGAAACAGCTTTTAAAAAAATTACTTTAGCTTTTTGTTTCAGCTGCTGGACAAGGCAACTATATTCCAGCACATCTTTTTAACCTAATGAAACCTTCTTAACCTTCTTAGCCAACCAAAAGAAAAATAACTAACTTATGTGTAAAAATGTAAAGGAAAAGCTTATGATTATATAACAGGGAATTTGAATCATCAAATAAATTATCTTACAAAAATCAAACTTACTTTCAAAACACTTTTGTACTTGTGAAAAGGAAAAACTCATGCTGAAATACAAAATCTGTAGGCTTGTATAATGAATTAAGAGCATTCTTACACATGAAACAAATGGTTCAAATATTTTACACATAATTCAATTTTCAAAAAATATGTTGGAAACATGTGACTAGTGTGGCCAACAGACTGTAAACAGAAGAGGTAACCAGGTGCATCTTCTGAACTGTGCAATTAAGAGCCTCTATCGCAGGCTTCCCTGGTGGCTCAGTGTAAAGACTCCACCTGTCAATGCAGGAGACACAGGTTCGATCCCTAATACGGGAATATCCCACATGCTGCAGGGTAACTAAGCCCATTGAGTCCCAACTATTGAGCTTGTGCTCTAGAGCCTGGGAGCTGCAACCGTTGAGTCCATGTGCCACAACTATTGAAACCCAAGCACCCTAGGGCTGTGTTCTGCAACAAAAGAAACCACCACAATAAGAAGCCTGCACACCACAACCAGAGAGTAGCTCCTGCTCTCCACAGCTAGAGAAAAGCCTGTGCAGGAATGAAGACCAGCACAGCCAAAAATAAATAAAATATTTTTTAAGAAGAAAAAAAATAGAAAAATCTAAAAGTTTATTAAATTTCCTGTGTTATTTTAAATTTCCCATGTTACAACTTTACTAATTTCTTTACAATTGTGAAGAAAAATTACAAATTATTCTGTGTTCAATATTTAGAGGATATAAAAAGTTTATCAAAACTTATAATTGAAAGCAATGAAAAACATTTTCACCTAACAAGTTCGCCAAAAATTCTAAAAACAAGAATACTTACTATTGGCTTGAACACAGAGAAATGGTCATGCAGGTAGAGTATTAACCACCAGTAAATATCAAATATCAAAAGTTCTTAAGAAAAATCATGTATACCCTTGAGACAGAAATCAGTAAACATGTTTAGTAGTATTTATGTTATACAGATACTCATCACAGAACTATTACAGTTAAAAAATTGGAAATGTCCTACATATCAAATAGTAAATGGTATAAATTATTGGTGATATGAAACTACTACCCCAAAATGCATCTTATTTTTGGTGGGAGGGAAAGGGAAAAAAATTATGTTATCATGAGTACTGACCAATGTGTGAAAGGGTATTCATCAGTCTTTTAACCTTGACTACCTCAAGAGCATGAGATTTGAGAAGGGGTAGGTCGTGGAAGGGACATTATTGACTTTTTCCACATATATTTTTGTATTATTCCAAATACTGATCATAGAATAATTTATAATTTTTCTTCACAATTATAAAGAAATTAGTAAAAAAAAAAAAGTTGTAACACAGGAAATTTAAAATAACAGAGAAGTGCAACTTGTTACAATACCTAAATTAAAAAAAAAGTTTAAGAGAACTTTGAAAACAGACACTTAAAAGTTACGATGACTGAGAAGACCTAATTGAGTACAAAAACTATCAGGACCTTCAGAATAAAGTTCTATTTAACAGGGAAGGTATTTTACAAAGAATTTTTAAATTATCCTTCTATGTGCTATGCATTATTCCAAAATGTTTGACATTTTATGAACTACTGTAAACCTCACAACCATCTTATGAGGTACTAATTCTATCCTCATTTTATAGACCAGGAAACAAAAGCAGTAAAGAAGTAAAGTTATACTGGTCTATAGTGTTACCTTTTGAAATGTCTTTGTCCTTGGGTTTTAGAAACTGGCTCCACCAATATAAAACTGTACACTACTGTACATCTATCTTAACTCCAAGAATCAAAAACAAACCAAAATGTTAGACAGGTCAATATATCAAAATTAAATGCTCTATCTTTGTTTTAAGGTCCTAAATCTCCTCTCAAAGAGTCTGTTTTCACACTGTAATACCACAAGAATCATACCTCAATTTGATGACAGATTTTGGCCTCCAGAGCGGCCATTTTTTCATTATCACCATTTTCAGCCATTCTGGCTATCTGCAAAATTTTCCAAATTGGCATAAAAGTTATTTACCTTTTACATAGAACTCAAGACATTTAAAAGAATGTTTTAATTATCAATATCCCACTATTTTCCTAAATAAAAAACAATTTCACAGGTTCAATTTCTCTACTCAATTTTCTAATTTCAACAAAAGAAAAATTTTGAACTAAGTGATGAAAAACTATCAACAATCCTCACTTCTTTCAGTAAATCATTGTTCCATCCTCTATAACAAAGTGAGTGGGTCATCTTCATTTAGCTGATCCAGAAAGCTCTGAGGGGAAAAAACTCCATGCATTTAAGCATATCAGTTGTTAATATCATGGATCTCAGTCTTGTTTGGTGTGAACTGAATTTCTTAAAATCAGCCACAGTTGATTTACCAAAAACAAGACTATGTTATCAAAACTTTTGGGTGAAACAAAATTTTAAAAATATTACACAGTGTTAAATAAATAAATGCTAATATTAAGGAATATATGAAAATGATCATTTGAGAACCTGAGAACACTAAAACAACATTAAACTGGAGTATGCCTACTATTTGGGCTTCTCAGGCGGCGCTAGTGGTAAAGAACCCGCCTACCAATGCAGAAGACACAGAGAAGGGTTCCATCCCTGGGTCGGGAAGAAGCCCTGGAGGGCATGGCAACCCACTCCAGTATTCTTGCCTAGAGAATCCCATGGGCAGAGCAGCTTTCTGGGCTCTGTCGCAGAAGTCGGACATGACTGAAGCTGACTGAGCATGCACATACACATGCCTACTAACATTGGTTAACCTTACAGCCACATTCCTGTTTCACATCCCTCACAGTAACATTGCAAGAAAATCATAAGTCTGTGAAGTTGGTTTGCTAGGACTAACAGTCTCCTGACTTCAAATTATTTGCTTCTAGTTCTCCATTAAGCCATCAAAACACACTGTATATTTATAAGAATTCATCAAGGCTATCTGCCATTAGTTAACTCTAATGATACACTTCTTGGAGGCAACCCTTTATAACTTGTAATTACTATGCAATAACATGGATGCACACTGGAATCTCTCCTATGGTGCAACACCTTACTAACAAAATTTGGTCAATCTTACGCAATGGTTTTTTCACCAGGATTCCTAAGTTATTACCGTGATCTGTTGTTGTTTAGTAGCTTAGTCGTATCCGACTCTTTTGCGATCCCACGGACTGCAGCCTACCAGGCTCCTCTGTCCACGGAAATTCCCAGGCAAGAATACTGGAGTGGGTTTCTATTTCCTTGTCCAGGGGATCTTCCAGACTCAGGGATCGAACCAGCGTCTCCTGCACTGGCAGGCGAGTTCTTTACCACTGAGACACAGGGAAGCCCTACTGTACTCCAGAGCCTTCTATAAAGGAAAGGGTGAAATAAAAGAACTATTTAGTCCCTGTAATACTTCTTTGGCCTACTCAAAACTGGAACTTCGTTTCATGAGATACACTCTTAGAATGTACAACTGAAATATTACCCACGTTTCTCAATTTCGCTCAGAAGCCCTGATGTGAGTGAATAATGACCGTTAAAACCCAAGAGAGTGACGCCAGGAGAAAACCTGCGGCCCCGATTCCCTGACCCCAGTCCGTCTCGTATGATCCAAGAAACCCTTCTGCGTTTAACCCACGTCAACCTCCCCAGAATCTTATACAGCCCAACCGAAACATTCGTTTTCGGCGACACTGCAAAACGGTGAAGGTACGAAACCTTAAAGACGCAGTGAGGATGCAGGCAGCCTGAGTCCAAATAATCCGCCACAGTCCGTCCCAAAGCAACCAATTGGTCGCCTGGGCCCCAGCCACGTGCGAGGAAATCCTCACTCCCCCGAAGAAGGCAGGATCGGCTCCCCACCTCGCAGCGGCCCGCGCCCCTTAGCTCCCAGCGCAGCTTGCCACATACGGCTGCGGCCCACGCGGCGCTCTCCCGGAATGCGAGGAAGGCGAGGAGCGGACGCACCCAGCGTGAGGCAGCAATGAAAGGGACGCGCCGTCGCGCACCACGCAAAACAGACCCTTTTGTACTTTCTTCTCTTTAGCCACGTAGAGTTGCTCACCTTGCAGTTCCTGGCCCCACAGAGACGTGGCACACGATCCCCAGCAGCGTCTACACTCCTCTGAGTCGCCGGCTTGCCCACCGCGCGTAAAGAAGATGGGGGCCGTCCCGGCAACCCTCGCGGTTAAAGTGGGCGGGGCTTCGGCGCACCAGAGCCGGCTCCGCCCTGTGAGCATGCGCCTCGGCTGCAAGCTCTCAAGGTCTGAGATGTCCTGCGCCTTATTTCGGTGGGGTTGGGATACAATGTTCAGCAGCACTTTGGAAGTGTTAGGATTAAATATTTATTTTTAAGTATTTCTGGAGAGCATTTGTATTTCCAGTCCTTCCTTGGGCTCTCCATTCACATGAAGTGGTTGACTTTTTTCTGACTATACTTAAAAAAAAAAATTGTTTTGATTATCCGTAATAGTTAACCCGTTTTTTAAAAAATGACAAGTAAAAAATTTCATATTTTAAATGAAAAATTCATGGAATTTTAAATTTGAGAAAAAAATACAGTAGCGAGTTTAGGAGCTGGAACTCTTGAGATCCGACTGCCTGCGGTCAAATAGCAGCTCTCCAGTTTACAGGTTCTGTGACTTTGGGAAAGTTACTCAACCTCTCTATCCTTCATATGTAAAATGGGGCCAGTGATAACTATCTTACACTTTATATAGCTGTCGTGAGTATAAAACATGGTACAACATATACCTTTTGTCGGGAACTGTGCCTGGCATATAATAATAGGAGCAGCATGTATTAATCTAAAACAAAACACGTCGTTTAAAGAGACCGAAATGCCATCCATAGTAGTGCAGAAACTTACTGCTCTATTAGAGCGCCTGTTTTTTGAACCAGCTGCAAAGACTGTGGGATCTTAGTTCCCCCACCAGGGATTGAACTTGGTCCCTCAGTAGTGAAAGTCCCGCACCCTAACCAATGGACTGCCAGGGAATTCCCAAGAGCCCATTTCTATTAGTATACTTTTTGCACAATAATTTTAGTCACTTAAGGGAGTTTTTTCTTGTGGTGAAGCAAATCTTTCCAGCGTTTTCTTGAAAATTTAAAACATCTGGTGAAATAGTCTTTTAAGTGAGTTCAGAGTATTTTGGCAGTTCCAAAACAGATCAAATGAATTTATCTGGGGAAAAAAAATTTCAGTTATAGATTCAATCCAGACATTACATCAAGCCAATGAGAAAAAACTGAGTTATGCTGAGGTAATTTAAATTCAAATTAATCATGTTCACTTTTATCCACTCAACAAATATTTATCAAGTCTCTACTTTGTGCCAGACAAAATAAAAACAATTCACTTTATGATCAAGTTAGTGAGAATATTAGTATTTAATAGGACAAATTATATGCATGTCAGGGTAGCCTCACTCAGTGGTTCTGAATATTATTTACTCCATGCCTACTAATGTCCTGGGATGGAGCTTGGCAATGGGAATAAAAAGAAGACCCAGACTCTGCCTAGAGACAGTGACACCTGAGCAAATGTCCCTGCTCCTTTATGCCCCCACAATGTCTGGGTAAACTACAGATACAGTCTACTACCAGAAACCACACTTATTGCAGAAGATATATTTATTGCTCCCATCAGGCCCCTGGTCCTTTACTTCTTCCCTTTCTTCTTCCCTTTCTTCTTCTTTGTCTCTCTCTTCTAGGGGCCAAGCTCTATGCAGCTATCACCCTTCAGGGAAAATGGATTCCTGGCTGCACATGGGGTAAGTTCTTTTTTCAGATGAAGCACCAAAAAGGCTCTCTCATGCTGATATCCATTTCTCTCATGCTGATATCCAGTTCTCTCATACCATAACTGTATAGGATAATATATTAAAGACCATCTTTTTGAGTTTTACTAAGTAGACTTAGTAAAAATATTCTAGACAGTAACTTGGTAATAATATGTGCTAAAGTTTATGATATGCATAGTTGATGCCCCCAAAGTGTATTCTAGGGAAATTTTTACATATGTGCTTAAGAAGGTATGTTCAAGAATATTCATAGGTGCATGGTATATAAATGCAAAGAATTGGAAATACACTAAAGGTCCACCAAAAAAAGAATGGGCAACTAAATTGTGGTGTAATTAAACAATGAACTAATTAACTACACAGTAATGAAAAGACATAAACCAAACTACATGCATTAACACTGATGAAACTCACAAACATGATGCTGAGTGGAAAAAAATTTTTAGAAGAAATATAAGTAGCACCCCTAGCCATTGTGGCAATGAAAAATCCCTCTACATTTCTAAACACTGCTGCTGCTGCTAAGTTGCTTCAGTCGTGTCCAACTCTGTGCGACCCTATAGACGGCAGCCCACCAGGCTCCCTCGTCCCTGGGATTCTCCAGGCAAGAACACTGGAGTGGTTTGCCATTTCCTTCTCCAATGCATGAAAGTGAAAAGAAAGTGAAGTCGCTCAGTCGTGTCCGACTCTTAGCGACCCCAAGGACTGCAGCCTACAAGGCTCCTCCATCCATGGGATTTGCCAGGCGAGAGTACTGGAGTGGGTTGCCATTGCCTTCTCTGTTCTAAACACTAAGAAATGGTTATTGCTTTTCCCCTTCCTTTTCTCCAATACTGAGAACAATTAGTCTAGGATAATGGCATTATTTTAGCTTAGTTAGGCATTTAGTTTGAAATATTTGTTAGCCATCCAGGTAGAGGTGTCAAGTGGACAGCTGATAGATGAGTTTGCAACTTAGGAGAGAAGGCAAGGTTGGAGATACAAATTTTGGAGTTATTAATGTAAAGAAAACATTTAAAGTCATGACATTAGATGAGCTCTCCTAGAGAGAGTATAGACAGTGAACATAAGAGCCCAAGACTGAACCTTCTAGTATTGCCACTTTTGGGATATTAGATAAAGTAAGAGAAGCATGCACAGGAACTAGAATAAGCACAGCATTCAGAAAACTAAGATCATGGCATCCAGTCCCATCACTTCATGGCAAATAGATGCAGAAACAGTGGAAACAGTGGCTGACTTTATTTTGGGGGGCTCCAAAATTAATGCAGAGGGTTATTGCAGCCATGAAATTAAGATGCTTACTCCTTGGAAGGAAAGTTATGACCAACCTAGACAGCATATTAAAAAGCAGAGACATTACTTTGTCAAAAAAAGGTCTGTCTAGTCAAGGCTATGGTTTTTCCAGTAGTCATATATGGATGTGAGAGTTGGACTATAAAGAAAGCTGAGCACCAAAGAATTGATGCTTTTGAACTGTGGTGTTGGAGAAAGAAGACTCTTGAGAGTCCCTTGGACTGCAAGGATATCCAACCAGTTCATCCTAAAGGAGATTAGTCCTGGGTGTTCACTGGAAGGACTGATGTTGAAGCTGAAACTCCAGTCCTTTGGCCATGTGATGCGAAGAGCTGACTTATTTGAAAAGACCCTGATGCTGGGAAAGGTTTAGGGTGGGAGGAGAAGGGGACGACAGAGGATGAGATGGTTGGATGGCATCACTGACTCAATGGACATGAGTTTGGGTGAACTCTGGGAGTTGGTGATGGACAGGGAGGCCTGGCGTGCTGTGGTTCATGGGGTCGCAAAGTCGGACATGACTGAGTGACTGAACTGAACTGAATTGAAGTCCCTAAGAGCATAGAGTGCCAAACCAACCCTGGTGGCCTCCTAGAATGGATTCACCATTTAATCAAATTTTTTAAAAAAGCAGATATGTCTTTGCTAGATTGACACAAAAATGTAGATTGCTAGATTTTAGATCTGAGTTAGGCAACAGATCTGTCACTAAGTGGCAGAATATGCTAATAAATCAAAGCTCCAGGCCAAGATCCCCACTCTGAGGCTGCTTGCCTTGTGCTAGACCTTTATGTTTGTGTGTGTGTGTGAGATGCATGTCAGAATGCCTAAAAGCCAGAAATCCAGTGTCTCTCTGAGCTTTGGGAATAGGTTGTAGGACTTTTTTTTTTTTTTGTCTTCCTTCTAATAGAGTTTTTTAATATATGACAGAATCTTGTCTGAGACCTGCCATTATATAACATATATATATTAGATCACCTGAGCATGAGATTCTTGGAGGGAGACTTAGAGCCTGACCCTATGTCTGATAATTGGAGGCCGCTAATATCCCCTCAATTATCTACTAATTGTGAGTAACCAAGTTTTCTTGAGTCATTTGTTACATTTGATATATATGCACATGTTGATATATATGTAAATTGTAAGTAGACCTTATATAGGCAACAGAGAGAGACAGACAGGAATTCGCTACGTCTGTCCAACTCTTTGCAACCCTATGGACTATATCTGACCAGGCTCCTCTGTCCATGGGATTTCCCAGGCAAGAATACTGGAGTGGGTTGCCATGCTCTCCTCCAGAGGAATCTTCCTGACCCAGGGATCGAACATATGGAAATTCATAAAACAGCACAGGTTCTGTACTAAGACTTTGTTTAAAATAAAATATTTGTGACACATAAAGGGAAAAAAAGGAGCTTTTGTGGGTAGGGGGCAGGTAGCTGTAAATTTTTTTTTTAACTTTAAAAACAAAAATTATACAAACAGTGAAGTGCGTGAATTTCAAGGGTATGGCTTGATGAAGTTTCACAAATGAACACTACCTTGTAAACACCACCCAAACCAAGAGAACATTTTCAGCACTCCAGAATGTTCCCTTTTCCAGTCAATACCTCCTTAAAAGTAACCAGCACAGATTAGCTTTCCCTGTTCCAGAAAGTCATGTAACTGGAATCATGTAGTAAATATATATGTGGTATATGAATGTACCACAATTGATTTATCTATTCTTCTGTTGGTGGATATTTGGGTGTTACAAATAAGCTGGTCTGAACAGTGCATGTCTTTGGGTAGATGTGTGCGCTCATTTCTGTGATTTATAGCTAAGAGTGAAATTACTGAGTCACTGGGCAGGCATATGTTTAGCTTTACGATGCACTGCCAAATGGCTTACTAAAGTGCTCAGATCATTTTCCACTTGTACCAGCAATATATCTGCTAAGTATCCTGGACAACACCCTATCATTCTTTTTAATTTTGGCCATTCTAATGATGGTGGTTTCTCATTGTGCCTTTAATTTGCATTTCCTTGATGATTTCTGACTGTAGCCCGCCAGGCTCCTCTGTCCATGGGATTTGCCAGGCAAGAATACTAGAATGGGTTACCATTTCCTTCTCCAGAGGATCTTCCCAACTCAGGGATCAAACTCGTGGCTCCTGCATTGACAGGTGGATTCTTTACCACTGAGCCACCAGGGAAGCCCCACATAGGCAAGTACATTGTATTTAAACTATTTACATAGTATTTACATTGTATTAGGTATTATAAGTAGTCTAGACATGACTTAAAGTATATAAAAGGATGTGTGTAGATTATATACAAGTACTATGATATTTTATAACAGACTTGAGCATCTATAGATTTTGGTATCCACAGAGGATCCTGGAACCAGTTTCCCCTGCAGGTACCAAGGGACAACTGTATACACACACTCACGTGCACGCACGCATGCACACACACACACACAGACACACACAGATGGAAAATTACTCAACCACACACAATAAAAGAACTCTTAACATTGGTGAGAACATGGATGGACCTTGAGAACATTATGCTAAGTGAAATAAGTCAGATAGAGATAGACAGATATGTATTATCTCAATAATGTGGAATCTAAAAAAACAAAACAAATAATTTTTTAAAAACCCAGTTCATGGTACAGAGAACAGACTGATGGTTGCCAGAGGCAGGGTGCAAGATAAGTGAAATGGGTGAAAGGAGTCAAAGGTACAAATTTTCAATTATAAAATAAATAAATCACGGGAAGACAACATACAGCATAGTGACTATACTGAGTAATGAAACCAAGGGCAATCATCAGTTAGATCTCTTACACTTAATAAATAGTATCCTGTAACCTGCCTTCACTGATTAAACTTGCCTTGATTGTTTCTACAAATTGTGTACTATCCAAGCCTCACATGGTTATATAACATTTTTGAAGATTCCTTTAACCATCCCCTATGTTATCTAACATCTCTGACATAGATTGGTTTCTCTGGTGGTTCAGTTGCTAAAGAATCTGCCTGCAATGCGGGAGACCTGGGCTTGATCCCTGGGTCGGGAAGATCCCTTGGAGAAGGAAATGGCAACCCACTCCAGTATTCTTGCCTAGAGAATCTCATGGACAGAGAAGCCTAATGGGCTACAGTCCATAGGATCATGAGAGTCAGACAGAACTTAGCGACTAAACCACCACCACTGACGCATAGGTTGCTATAGTAGTGGCTGCATAAGTTGTTTCTCAGGTAAAATGGACCTATATTGCCCAGTTCAAGCCGGTTTAGACCACTGACCATTTAACTAGTCCTGCATAAGTGGCGAGTGAATGACATTTTGATGTCAAAGGGTTAAAACTCCACCTTCGGATTATGCTACCATCCCTATTTTCTTAGTGTACATCCTCTGAAGAAGCTTGTCATCCAGATACACCTGCACATAACATTGATTACTTCACTTCTTTCTTGACTCTGATGGTCTCTCATACCCCAGACCACCCTGCTTCCTTATCCCATAAGTATCCCGAGTCTCTCGCCTTGGAGTAGGCGAATTTTAGGTTTGTTCTTCTACCTCCTCCTTGCTTGCCTGCTTTGTGAATAAACCCTTTCTCTGCTGCAAACCCCACGTTTGGCTTGCTGCAGTCTGACAAATGAACCTGATTGGATAGCATTAATACTGTATTGCATGTTGAAAGTTACTGAGAAAGCAAATCTTAAAAGTTCTTATCACAAGGGAAAAATTGTAACTATGTATGATGACTAATGATAACCAGATTTATTGGGGTAAACATTTTGCAATATATATACATGTATCAAATCATGAGGTTCTACACCTGAAACAAATACAATGTTACACATCAAGTACACCTCAATTTTAAAGAGTAAAGAAAATGGTTAAGATGATAAAGTCCTATGTATATTGCCACATTATAAATTTTTAAAGAAGCCAGGTAATAAGCAGCTAAAAACAAGATAAATCTCCTTGAGATTGGTCTAACACAGGGCTTATTTCCATGAGACCCCTCCTACCACATCCAGGCCATGGGGACAGCTTAGGCTGCTGCCGGAGAAAGAATCCACCCTAACAAGGTGACAAATGAACCACTGCAAGTGCCACGGCAAGCTTAGGTAGTTGTGGCCCTCTGTCCTGACCCCAAAGAAAGATTGGCATCAGAGGCAGAAGGGTGTCATACTGTGGTATACTCATTCAGAAGGTCTGGTTCAGATAGATTCAATAATTCTATACTGGATAATCTTTTATGTTTTAAAATTCTATTAAAAAATAAGTAACTTGAAAAGGCAGGTTTATATACTATTACATTCAGTGGAGTGAATGCCTCCTGATTCATCATTTGGGTTCTCAGTTCCCATAAATTTGACATGGCTTTCAATAGTAAAGCTTTTTATACTTTTTGTCTCTCTCACTGGAAAGTCAGCACTTTGAGGACACGAGCATATTCCTCAATCTTCTATAAAGGTAATACTGTGCATAAATTTTCTTCTTTTATTAAATATACTTTCCAGTATTCTTGCCCAGAAAACCCCACGGACAGAGGAGCCTGATGGGTTACAGGCCAGGGGATTGCAAAGAGTCAGACATGACTGAGCACACACACACACCCCACGCACACATTAAATATGTCCACTGTAAAAACAGTGGTGGATGATATAATTTAGTAAGCTAAAAACTGGACCACTGAATCTGGCCTGGGTTCAGGGAATAGAGACTAAAGACTTGGCCTCCACTCAAGTTGCTGTTACTTTGATTTTGTTCTGAATAAACTAACAAGCAGAGAGAAAGATACAAACAACATGTACATGCCAGAGAGTGAATGTGTCTTCCCATAGCCTTTCTTGTGTCTTTCAGAAGGCACCCAAAGTTTGCATTTCTTAGCAATTCTGCAGGTGGGATACCCCTCAAGTCAAAGCCTCAGGAACAACTTAGACTATCATAGAAGGTGATTACCTTGAGACTCAGCACCATGTGGCCAGGCCTAACTGCCACATTCTGGGCCTTGAAATTCTTATACCCACAGTCAGGCAGTCTCCCATTTCCTCTGAGTACAAGGGAGGGCATGGGAGTGCTCCATTGCATCTTTTTGGGTTTTTCGTGGGCAGGCCTTTTGAAAAACAACAGGAAACCCATACATGAAATTGAACCCAAGTATCATCAAGCAAGGGCTTCCCTGATGACTCAGATGGTAACGCATCTGTCTGCAGTGCAGGAGACCCAAGTTCAATCCCTGGGTTGGGACTATCCCCTGGAGAAGGAAATGGCAGCCCACTCCAGTATTCTTGCCTGGAAAATTCCATGGATGGAGGAGCCCAGTAGGCTACAGTCCGTGGGGTCGCAAAGAGTCAGACATGACTGAGCGACTTCACTTTCACTTTCATCATCAAGCAATGTATTAATATATAGAAAATTATGCTCGCTATTGCTTAGTTTTAACATGAATTGTTAATTCCACAAATATACATGGCCTGCCTACCATGTGTTTGAAGATACAAAAGTAAATGAAACAGCCCCTGCCTCCTGTATTAGGAAAGCTTGGAGTCTTGTTAAATTCATTGAGCCTTTCTCTAAGACCCTTACTTTACTGAGGGTGGACAGGAAAAAAACAGGATACACTGGTTTGAAACTTTTTTTTTTAAGTTTATTATCATTAATACCAGGTTGTTTAATAACCTTTTGATCTCTTTTGGTTTTCCCCTATCCCTCTGTCCTCTGCTATTTCCCCTAAAATAATACTCAGTGTCTGTTTTCATTAACTGGATATGTTTACTCTGAAAACAAAGCTGTGTGCATGTTCAGTCGCTAAGTCGAGTCCAACTCTTTGAGACCCAGTGGGCTATAGCTTGCAGGGCTCCTCTGTCCATGGAATTCCCAAGCAAGAATATTGGAGTGTGTTGCTGTTTTCTTCTCCAGGAGATCTTCCTGACCCAGGGATCAAACCTGAGGCTCCTGCAATGGCAGGCAGATTCTTTACCACCAAACCACCTGGGAAGTCCTGAAAACAGAGCTGAGGGTTATCACCTTGAAAGATTCTTCCTCTTTTGTCTCTGGCTAAAGCAAACTTTGGGAGACTCACAAGAATATGCAGAGATTTATTCTAGTTCTTAGAGTGCTAGCAAGGACCACTGACAGAGACAGACAGAACTTCATCATTTTTAGGATTTCAGGAGTGCATTGTGGAAGATCAAATGTGGACATGTGAGTCAGCCAGGAGTAGGCTTTGTACAGTCTCAAATTCCAGATTAATCTGAAGAAAATGAACTTGTTTTCATGAAAATTCACCCTTTGTATTTCTTATGAATTTATTGCTTAATGAGTACATATACTTCTTTCTATAATTGTTCCTGGATTTTGTAGATGCAAAATATTCTAAAAGAATTAACCAAGCCTAGGGAAAATCCTTTTACATAGTAAGTATACAAAAGATCTCAGAGGATACATACCTCAGGGCCTTTGAACTATTTGTTTTTAAAATCCTAGTCTTTCTTCCTTCAGGCCTGAGCACAGATGTCATATCAGAGAGAACTTTGCTGACCACCATATATAAATAGAACCTCTCTCACAATTTTGCCATTCCATCTTCTTCACCCAGATTTAATTTTTTCATAACATTTATCACCAACTTCTTTTTCAGTTTTACTGAGATATAATTGACATACAGCACTGTATAAGTTTAAGATATACAGCATAATGATTTGACTTACCTATATCATGAAATGATTACCACAATACACTTTTTTAACTTTATCTTGGAGCTTACTCAGGTATTATGGCTGTATAATATTCCATTGTGCAGTAGTGTCTTAATTTAAATAATTTTACATAGACATGTAGATTGTTCTCAGTCTTTTCCTACTCCAAATAATCTTGCAATGGATAAACTTGTATATGTGTTATTTTACACAAATGTAAATACATCTGTAAGATAAGTCCCTAGATATGCCTTTAGATATTAGAGTGATAAATAACACTCTTCATCTTCATCCAGGTTTCTGAGCCAATTGAGACACAAATCAAAAGCATTAGGCAGATAGGTGATCAAAAGTATGACCTTTATTACTGATAAGATCCGATGCTAAAGAATGTGACATATTTACTTACATAAGAGGGCTTCCTAATTTTGAATCTCTCCATTTAATCATAGGTAATGTTGGTCACCTACAGGCCTCTCAGAACAGGTTTTGGAGAGAGAAAGGGCTGAGTGGAGCCTTCCCTGTTTATTCTTTACAAATATAATAATTATAATAGAAAAGTCATCCCTGGTGCAGTCATTATGGAAAACAGTATGGAGATACCTCAAGAAATTAAAAACAGAATGACCATAAGACCTAGAAATTTCACTTGCAGGTATTCATCTGAAGAAAATGAAAACATCAATTAGAAAGGACACAAGCATTATTTACAATAGCCAAGATATGGAAGCAATCTAAATGCCAATCAATAGATGAATGGATAAAGAAGATTTTGTATATATTAATATAATAGAATATTACTCAGCCAAAACAATGAAATCTTGCCATTTGTGACAACATGAATGGACCTTGAGGGTGTTATGCTAAGTGAAATGTCATGGAAAGACAAATACTGTATGATTTCACTTATATGTGGAATCTAAGAAACAAATGAATAAATGTAGCAAAACAGAAATGGTTGTAAATATAGAGAACAAACAGGTGGTTGCCAGAGGGTGGGGAAGTGAGGGGAGGAAAGAAATAGATGAAGGATATTAAGAGGTACAAACTTCCAGTTGCAAAATAAATGAGTCACGGATATAAAAAATACAGTGTAGGGAATATAGTCAATAAATGTAATACTTTGTATGGTGATATATCATAACTAGACTTACTGTGGTGATTATTTTGAAATATGGAATCACTATGTTGTCTATCAGGAAGTAAAAAAGTGTTGTGGGTCAATTTACTTCAAAAACAAACTCATAGGAAAAGAGGTCAAATTTGTAATTACTAGAGAGTGGGGGTGGGGGGGGGGAATTGGATGAAGACAGTTAAAAGATACAAACTTCAATTTACAAGGTAAATAAGTATTAGGAATGTAATGTGCAATGTGCAACATGATAAATATAATTAACACTGCTGTATGTTAGATATGAGAGTTTTTAGGAGAGTAATTCTAAGAGTTCTCATCACAAAAAAAAAGGTTTTATGTATTTCTCTAAATTTTTATCTATATGAGATGACGGATGGTCACTAAACTTATGATGATCATTCTGTGATGTAGATCTTAATGTTACACAGTGCTGTATGTCCCATGTCACATACCTCAAAAAAAACAGGAATTAAAAAATGAACAACAGCAAAATGATAGTCATTCCTCCTTCTGTAGGAAGAAGCAAGGTGGGGGTATTAAACTAGTAGAGCTACTTCCACATCGAAGGGCCATCAGGAGAGGGGAAGAAGTGTTCCCACCCTAACAAAGAACTCTTCTGATTCAAAAGGATTTGCATGTATATTATAGATCAGTGAAACAGGATAGAAAACCCGGAAATAAACCCACACACTTAAGGTCAATTAATCTATGACAAAGAAGGGAAGAATATACAAAAAAGAAAAGACAGTCTCTTCAATAAGTGGTGCTGGAGGACTTGCCTGGTGGCTCAGTGGATGAGAATCTGCCTGCCAGTTCAGGGAACACAGGTTTGATCCCTGGTCCAGGAAGATTCCACATGCCACAGAGCAACTAAGCCCTTGTGCTGCAACTACTGAAGCCCATGCGCCTAGAGCCGATGCTCTGCAACAAGAGAAGTCACTGCAGTGAGAAGCCTGAGCACGGCAATGAAGAGCAGCCTCCACTCTCCCCAGCTAGAAAGCCCGAGTGCAACAACGAAGATCCAGCACACACACACAAAATTAATTAATATTTTTCAAAAAGAAAAGATAATATATTTTTAAAAGTAAGTGGTGCCAGGAAACCTGGACAGCTACATGGAAAAGAATGAAATTAGAACATTTTCTCACACCAGGTACCAAAAAGCTCAAAATGAATTAAAGAACTAAATGTAAAACCAGATACTATAAAACTACTAGAAGAAAACATAGGCCACTATGGAAAACAGTATGGAGGTTTCTTGAACAACTACAGAAAGAGTTATCATGTGATCCTGCAATCCCACTGATAGGCATGTATCTGGAGAAAACTCCAATTCAAAAACACACATGCACCCCAATGTTCTTAGCAGTACTATTTACAACTGCCAAGAACATGGAAGCAACTTCAGTGTCCACCTATAGATGAATGGATAAAGAAGACATGGTATATATACAATAGAATATTACTCAGCCACAAAAAGAATGAAATAATGACATTTGTAGTAACATAAGATGGACCTACAGACAATCATATTAAATGAAGTAAGTAGACAGAGAAAGACAAATACCTTGTGACATTAACTGCATGTGGAATCTAAAAAATGATGCAAATGAACTTATTTACAAAACTGAAATAGACTCAGACATAAAAAACAAACTTATGGCTACCAAATGGGATAGTGTGGAGGCGGAAGTAGAGACAAATTAGGAGTTTGGGATTAACATATATACACTACTATATATAAAAATAGATGAACAAGGGTCTACTGTATAGCGTGCCTGCATGCTGTCATTTGTGTCCAAATCTTTGCAACCCAACAGACTGTAGCCCGCCAGGCTCCTCTGTCCATGGAATTCTCCAGACAAGAATACTGGAGTGGGTTGCCATGCCCTCCTCCAGGGGCTCTTCCTCACCCAGGGATCAAACCCAAGTCTCTTATGACATCTCAGTTGGCAGGTGGGTTCTTTACCACTAGCGCCACCTGGGAAGCCCCTACTGTATAGCACAGGATGAGTGAGTGAGTGAAGTTGCTCAGTCGTGTCGGACTCTTGGTGACCTTATGGGCTGTAGCCTCCCAGGCTTCTCTGTCCACGGGATTTTCCAGGCAAGAGTACTAAGTGGGTTGCCATTTCCTTCTCCATAGGATCTTCCAGACCCAGGGAACGAACTTAGGTTTCCCCCACTGCGGGCAGACTCTTTACCGTCTGAGCCACCAGGGAATCTTAAATCACTTTGCAGTACACTTGAAAATAGCACACAGTAAATTAAATATACTGCAGTTTCAGTTCAGTTCAGTCGCTCAGTCATGTCCGACTCTTTGCGACTCCATGAACCACAGCACGCCAGGCCTCCCTGTCCATCACCAACTGCTGGAGTCTACCCAAACCCATGTCCATTGAGTCGGTGATGCCATCCAACCATCTTATCCTCTGTTGTTCCCTTCTCCTCCCGCCCTCAATCTTTCCCAGGATCAGGGTCTTTTCAAATGAGTCAGCTCTTCACATCAGGTGGCCAAAGGATTGGAGTTTCAGCTTCAACATCAGTCCTTCCAGTGAACACCCAGGACTGATCTCCTTTAGGATGGACTGGTTGGATCTCCTTGCAGTCCAAGGGACTCTCAAGAGTCTTCTCCAACACTACAGTTCAAAAGCATCAATTCTTCAGCGCTCAGCTTTCTTTATAGTTCAACTCTCACATCCATATATGACTACTGGAAAAACCATAGCCTTGACTAGACGGACCTTTTTTGACAAAGTAATGTCTCTGCTTTTTAAGAAAGGTTAAATGGCCTGGTTCAAAATTGGGAAAGGAATACATTGAGGCTGGATATTGTCATCATGCTTATTTAACTTACATGCAGAGAACATCATGCGAAATGCCAGGCTGGATGAAGCACAAGCCTGAATCAAGATTGCTGGGAGTGCTCGCTTCCAGCACATATGCTAAAATTGGAGTGATACAGGGAAGATTAGGATTAGCAAGGCCCCTGCCCAAGAATGACATGCAAATTTGTGAAGCGGTCCATACTTTTTATGTTTGACAGGAAACAACAAAATTCTGTAAAGCAATTATCCTTCAATTAAAAATAAATAAATTTTTTAAAAAGATTGCTGGGAGAAATATCAATAACGTCAGATATGCAGATGATACCACCCTAATGGCAGAAAGAGAAGAGAAATTAAAGAGCCTATTGATGAAGGTGAAAGAAGACAATTCAAAAGCTGGCTTAAAACTCAACATTCAAAAAACAAAGATTATGGCTTCCAGTTCCATCACTTCATGGCAAATAGATGGGGAAACAATGGAAATAGTGACAGGCTTTATTTTTTTCTTATCCACAATCAATGTGGATGGTGACTGCAGCCATGAAATTAAAAGACGCTTGCTCCTTGGAAGGAAAGCTATGACAAACCTAGACAGCATATTAAAAAATCAGAGACATTACTTTGCTGACAAAGGCCCATGTAGTCAAAGCTATGGTTTTTCCAATGGTCAGGTACCGGTGTGAGAAGTGGACCATAAAAAAGGCTGAGCACCAAAGAATTGATGCCTTCGAACTGTGGTGTTGGAAAAGACTCTTGAGGGTCCCTTGGACAGCAAGGAGATCCAACCAGTCCATCCTAAAGGAAGTCAACCCTGAATATTCATTGGAAGGACTGATGCTGAAGCTGAAGCTCTAATATTACTTTGGCCACCTGATGCGAAGAGATGACTCACTGGAAAAGACCCTGATGCTGGGAAAAACTGAAGGCAGGAAAAGGGGACAACAGAGGATGAGATGGTTGGATGGCATCACCGACTCAATGGACATGGGTTTGAGCAAACTCCGGGAGATGGTGAAGGACTGGGAATCCTGGTGTGCTGCAGTCCATGGCGTTGCAGAGTTGGACACGACTGAGAGACTGAACAACAAAACTCCTTCCAGGTGAGCACCAATGCAGGCCCGGACACTTATGAAAATGTAATATAAAAGTTTTCCAATTATCTGGTTTTCTACTCACGTTTCAGTACCTGAGGTTTTAACCTTGCTTCTTTATCTTGAAATATAGCACACCAGATTTTAATTATAGTAGCTTATAATAGCTTTATAGCATTTTAGTATCTGGCAGAGACTGTTAATGGTTCCCGTATCTGTTACCCCCTTCTTTCTGTCTATAACAAGACTCTAAGCTTCTACCTGAGCATATGACTCTCCATCTTTGTGTCCACCTACAACAGCACACATGCGTACTATTGGAAGGACATAGACTTTATCTCCAAATAAAACGGAGAGTCATCACAGGGGTTTGCACAGAGGAGCGACATGATCAGGGTCTTTCTGTTGTCAGCAGGGATTTATTTGCTCATCAGCAAAACCTGGTGAGTACAAGGCAAGGCACTTCTCAAATAGAATCAGACCAGAACTAAAGCCGCTCTACAGGTTGAGACTAGGATGACAGAGAACTGAATGGGTGGCTCTCCCTTTGCTTCACTCCAGTTCTTCTAAACGTTTGGGTTTTACAGAAAGGGAAGGGGAATGGAAAGGGAAGGAGCCTGATGAGAGTTTCAGATCTTAGATTTATGAGACAGGATGCTATGCTGCTTCCAGAGATGTTTGTTTTTTGTTTTTTTTACTTTCTGGCAGTTGTTTTCTCATAAAACTTTGAGCTTCCTCATTGAAAAAGATTTCAAAGCTTCAGCTCATCCACTGCAATGGCCAGGAACATCTGTATTTATAACTTATGGAGTAAAAACACAGGTTCAAAAATAATACATTTTTTAAAAAGTAGGTTCACAGAAGGCGGATGTCATTATGGAAAGATGCCCAGTTAGAACTACTTTTTAAAACATTACAGGTGCACTGATGAAAAACACAAATATGAAATACAAAGCCACAAAACGCACTGGAAGACTGAAGTTGTGTCCAACCAAGAGAATAATGATAATTTATATTGGGCACAATTTTGATTTAAACTTTCTAGCAATTCTGTGAACTACGTGTGTGCTGTGATTTTGGTGGAGCTGAGGAAATTCCTGGACACAATAGGGCTTCTAAACAGTGGGCAATTTCAGCCCCAAACCTTCTAAGAGAACTTCCTTCTTGTTTAAGAGACCAAGGTTATGGACTCTATCATGTTGCCTTCCTAACTTCTTTTAAAAGCAAAGATTTTAAAAAAAGAAAAAAACAGATACATTGTTAAACCAGTAACTTTGGGTTTCCATTCCTACTTAATCACACTGGAAAATGATTGTATGTGTCCTTTGTGGTGTTGGAGAAGACTCTTGAGAGTCCCTTGGACTGCAAGGAGATCCAACTAGTCAATCCTAAAGGAAATCAATCCTGAATATTCATTGGAAGGACTGATGCTGAAGCTGAAGCTTCAATACTTTGGCCACCTGATGCAAAGAACTGACTCACTGGAAAAGACTCTGATGCTGGGCAAGACTGAAGGCAGGAGGAGAAGGGGACGACAGAGGATGAGATGGTTGGATGACATCACTAACTTAATGGACATGAGACTGAGTAAGCTCTGGGAGTTAGTAATGGACAGGGAAGCCTGGCATGCTGCAGTCCATGCGATCAGAGTCGGACACAGCTGAGCGACTGAACTGTGTGCACTGGACCTGCCGTTAGGCCGAGTGGGAAATGTTTTCCGAAAAGTCTTACAAGCTCTTGGCTGAGCTTCCAAAAATAAATGACTTTTGCTAGAAATTAAAGGATATAAAAGCAGAAAGAAGCTCTAATAAAGACTGTATTTCAGAAACTTTTAAAAATTATGAAGAACAAAGTGCTCTAAAACTTTACTTTTAATGTATGTTTAGAGTTCCTGACTGGGATTATTTACCATTCTTTTCTTCTGTCTGATGTAAAGTCTCGGTGGTAGTCAGTCAGTTTCAACCTCACCTACCCATTTACTTTCTATTTGGAATTTTGAAGAGGTCCAAAATTATTGAAAATTTATACCCAAACTGCTTGTTGGTACTATTATTGTGAGAATGATGTGTGTGCGTGTGTGTATGCGTGTGTGTGTGAGAGAGAGAAAGAAGTGGAATAAAATGAATTATAAACTGATTTTTTAATTCTGTTATGCCAGGTGACTTTGAGAACCAGGATACTTTCTGTGAGAAAAAGGGCTACAGATATTGGGCTAGAAAAAACTAGGTAAATATCCTGTGGAGCTTTTACCACTTCCTGACGATGCTGGAACCTTAGAAATTTTTAACTGTAATTATCTCTCTCCTGTATTTAGTATTTTTATTATTATGTATTTTAATTTTAGGCCTAGAAACATGGGACAATCTAGTAGCAATAAGCATCCGTAGCATCCAGACTATGATTTTGCAATACCAGTTTTCACTGCAAGAAATCAGGGCTGCTTGGAGAAATGGATGATTACAGGTTTGAGGTAGGAAACGTTCCAAGATGAGCCAGGAGAATCTTGTCACACCAGATAGCAAAGGAACCATCAAAAACTACTGGGGCTGTGCCAAAAGGAACTGTGCCAAAAGCAATCTGCAGAGCCTTTCACTGGCTCATGATGATAAACGGAGCATCAATAAGAGTAACTGCAATGGACTGAAAGATGCTAAGTACATTTAAATCTATGAGTTCATAATGATTTAAAAAACAACAAATCTAATAAATCACCTTTGAAGGATGGTAACAACTATTCATTTTGCAAACTGGTACATAAAGTTAGGAATCAAGCCATTTCTTCTACCTTTCCCATACAAACTATACCTCCAGGTAAACAACTAGTAAGTGAAGGAAGGTTTCTCTTTATAAAGTATTTCAACAAATATACCAAGAAGAGAGAGCGCACTGGAAATCACCATTTTGCAACCCCTAATGAATTAAGGATTGGGTATTGAGCATCTATGGCTGCTAACATCTGAAAGAGACAATTATGTCTTTTGATGAAGGAACACACCACCACCTGTGAAGCAGTTTTAACCAAAAAAAAAAAAGAAAAGAAAAATGAAATCTGAATCTGATTAAGCTTCTGGATCTAACTACAAAGTTATAGGAAACATGGAGGACAGAGGAACATGCTAAACTACACAATAGGAACACAAGCAGTACAATCTCAACCCTGGAAAACCAGAATAAATCATCTAGCTTCTTCAACAAATAAATTGCAAGGAGTTAAAGAAAGAAGAGCTGGATGGGGAACTTATAGATTAAGAGACCTTAAAAATTTTTTCATGCATGTGAAAATAAAGGTTAATGTGCCCTTAAGCAAGTATCCTGATCTTGATCCTATTTCACTTGCAGTTTAAAAATAAGATTTGTGAGAAACAGCAACTTTCAAAATTTTGATATTTAGAGTCTTCTTAATTAAGTCATACTTAAAATCATCTACACAACTTTAATTATTTTGTAAAATAGTGTTTGCCCCTCCAAAGCAATGGCTTACATGTAATTACAATAAAATATTTCTCAGTCATACAACAGTGATTTGGAACTTGGAACAATTCCAACTGAATGTTTATCTTTCTCAATCCTTTCTTGGTACATATATCAAGAGCAAAAAAAAAAAAAAGAAATTTTGCAGAAAACAGGAGCTGGAAATAAAACATCTCAGATCACAAACTATTTTTCAAGATCCTTCACGCACCTCGAGATACTTTTCTGTAAAATTGATACCATCATCTTTCAGAAAAAAAGTATGCAGAATATACAGATGAAATGTTAGACCCTGAGAAGACGAAGATGGGATTCATGATCTCAAAATTAGCCAAGAGACATAATATGCACATATAAATGTTAAATTCTTTAAATGTGACAATGGGAGTTGTACTGTGGCTGAAACAGGAAAGAATTTCCAGTGGCTAGGCTTGAGTCAGGATTTTATAAGATCTGGATAAGCTGAAAAGGAGGTGAAGACGAGTCTAACTGTTCTCATCTGTTCATAAAAGAGATCTCTAAAGTACTACTGATAAAAAAATTATTGGTTCAGCATTAAATGCAGATATTCTTAAAGGCAATAAAATAGTCTATAATTCAGTTACAGGATGAAATAGTCTATAATTCAGTTGTTTCATTAATTCAGAAGCTTAATTGTTCTTCAATTTAACTGGCCCCAATTCAAGCAGCTTTACCATACATACGGTGATTTATTTATTTTTATTGAAAATACAAAGTAATATTAAAGAAAATTATTTAAATAATTTAAAAATCATTCCATATCCCCTACACTAACACAGTGAATTTCAGTTCTGCATATTACTTTCCACATGCATGAAGATTTTATAGTCATAATGATAGTGTGCATATCATTTTATATTGTGCTTACTTTGCTTATCATATCACAGACATGTCCACATTTCTACACAGTATTCCAAACAATTATTTTAATGGCAGTATAATACTTTTTTTATTAACCCACTTTATTCTTTGACATTTAGATTATTTCCAATTTTTTGTTATTGAAAATAATGCAGACATAAGCAACCTCATGCATTTATCTTTCTGTTTGTTTGTTATGCTTTAGGTTACAATATCAAGGAGTAAAATTTATGAGGAAAAGATATGGCCGTTATTATGGTCCTTTCTATATAGTACCATATTTATTCCCAAAGGGTTATATCTATTTAAAATGCCTTTTGAAACAAATGCATTAAACAGGTTCCTTCTAAAATTTAAAAATAAGTCAGAAGAGTTAGGTAGTTTTACACTTACATATTTAAGGTTAAAAATAATTATTGCCTCTTAAAAAATGACGAGTGTGGGTAGATGATCTAACAGATTTTACTAAGTTTAGATGAGTTAAGCAACGCTTCCAAACTTTTCTCAAATTATGGCAGACCTGGAAAGTGATATGGTAGGCACGATGGAGAAAATGAACAAAGATGTTTCTAGCCCAGAAGCTGCAGCCACCCAGACCACCTCAGGCAACCCCAAGAGATGTGGGATCTATGTCTAGGCACTCTGTCACCCAAAGTACCCGTGTACCTGGGAAGGGAAGCTCTAACTGACAGTAGGTTAAGTGACTCAATACAATTTACAAAATCTAGTTAGTGGAAAATGAATTCAAATTTCTTTTCATCAATGTATTTTCTACTGTATTACAATGTTCTACATGCTTTCCAGCTCAAAGTTCAATTTCATATGCAGACAAATATCTATACTTATGAACAAAGAGGATTTTCTAACATGCTTAAATTAGATACCTAAACTAGCAATTTACATCAAAGCTGAAAATTAAAAATAGTTCTTAGGATCAGCAAATATTCAACTACTTTCTCTGCAGCTTTTCAGATTTTCCATTCTTTTAGTTTGTAAACTCTGTGAATAGTAATAATCTTCTGCACAGTATCTTGTATATCTCTGTTGTCAGTAAATAATCATAACAATAAATAATACACACTATGAAGGAAAAACACTAAACTTAAGTACATTCTAAATAATTTTAAAGGTGAAAAAAAAAGCTTAAGTGTTGATTTTGTAGAGGTAGAGAATATTCCCTCCTTATATTTCAAATTCCTTGCTAGCTAAGTGGAAACAACATACACTAATACATTACAGGATCATAAGAGACATCTCATTCCACAGAATGATTTTGACCTACACCCAGTGTTGCTGCTACCAGGAGAAAAAATTCAGTACAAAGGCATTTCACCTTTTACCAAGTGTCCAGCATTCCAAATCACCTTTGATGAGCAAAGATTATAGGTGTTGACTCCATTGATTTATTCAACTGTAAATATACAGAAGGTTCTTCTTGACCATTAATCATTGGGTTGAGGTGTAGAGTGGGGGTTAGGAATAAGAATTTACCTATTATGTGCCAGGCCACAATAACAAGTAAGAGACTCCAAACCCTACATTCTTTTCTTACTACACCATGAAATAGTGATTACTTGGTCATTTCTTTGGACTTGATCAGACATTATACACACAAACACACCCATGGGACCTCATGGCACTTGGAAGATTACCCACAATTTCCCACTTATTAAGATCTGGATCGTATTTCTCAATGCTCTGAAGATACGTCCCCTTTGAGTAGGAATAGCCCCCAGTGACATAAATGCATCCATTCATGATGACGGCACCACACTCCATCCTCCTTTCCATCATGGGAGCGATCTCTCTCCATTCATTCTGTTCAGGGTCATAGCATTCTGTGATTGTAGTTTGTCCACCAACTAGATAGAGCTTATTTTCAAATGGAACTGAACACAATCCATATTCTATTAAAAAGAAAAAAAAAGCACATTTTTATTAGGGTAAACAAACAGAAGAGATACCTTAGGGTAGTGATGTAATAATGCTTTACAATTTGGCTTACAAAAATAGAGTAGTTGTGACATGTTGATTCCAGCACAAACTACTGCAACACGGACCCTTAAAATCCACTCCCAATCATCAGTTTCAGATGACTAGTTCCTGCCGCTGTCTTTCAGATTATCCTTAAACTGGCTTCTCAGGGTGCTGGGAAGAACTCATCCTCAGACCACTACCCTTCTGGGAACTTGTCAGCACAGGCGCCTTTTCTCTATGCCTGTGTGTAAAAGGTGTAGCAGCAGAGTCCCTCTGCCATGAACATGTCCTAGGTAACTGTTGTAGGATCCTTCGGGTCTTAGCAGCTAACCCTGAACTGGTACGTGCTGCCACAGATGCTTGCCTCTCTCATACTGCTGGTTAAGTTAAGGACACAAGAAGTTAAGAGAAACACAAGCCAGTTTACTGGGGGCACTGCAGTCTGTGACCTTTAGAAGCTGTGGAAGGTGCTCAAAGGCAGAGGGCTGCTGTGTGAGGTCTGTGTCCTGGAGCTGGGAGTCCACTTCTTGGGGCTCAGCCTTCCAGGCTGTTTTAATTTCTTCCACTTTATCTCCCCCTCCACATCCAAACCGGCAGGCTGTTTAAGGCACTGGGATCTCTGGCAACTTCACTTCTTCTCCCTTCTTCCCAGGGCTAGGATGAGGCAAGTGATGTGCCTAGAGCACAAAACACCACGAGGTGCTTCCTGTCCAAGTGACTCCTTCCGTTTGTGCCTCAGGTGTCTCGCTTGCCTGATGCTAGTCCCAGCCCTGATTCTTCTAACATCCCAGGTCTTAGTGCTCACATCACTCCCAGCCTATGAGTTCATTCTATGGAATATCAACTACAGACCTGAAGGAAGAGCAGGAGTTGTCAGGGGGATGAATATTATAGCAAATAAATGAAGATTTAGCTTTCCATTGCTGAGCTGTTCCTTCTGTCTGGAAGTCTTTTCTTTTCCCAGGTCTTTGCATAGCTGCCTCTTCTCATCATTCAGTTTTCATCTTACTATCAACTCCTCACAGGGCCTTCTCCTGTCATCCAACCTGCAGGAACCAGTCAGCTGTCTCTACAACATCACCCTACTTTAATTCTCTCTGTAGCACGTCTCACGATCTGATGTGGTTCCTGTTTACAGTCTCTCTTCCTTCCAGCAGTGCAGGAACTGTGTCCTGCCCAATGCTCCATCCTATTTGGAGGATGGGTGTTCATTGGAAGGACTGATGCTGAAGCTGAAACTCCAATACTTTGGCCACCTCATGCGAAGAGTTGACTCATTGGAAAAGACCCTAATGCTGGGAAGGATTGGGGGCAGGAAGAGAAGGGGATGATGACAGAGGATGAGATGTTTGGATGGCATCACTGACTCGATGGACATGAGTTTGGGTAGACTCCAGGAGGTGGTGATGGACAGGGAGGCCTGGCGTGCTGCGATTCATAGGGTCGCAAGAGTCGGACACGACTGAGCTACTGAACTGAACTGAACTGAAATGTCTGGCACCTTGTAAGGACTCAGTAAATGCTTGTTGGATCAATGAATGAATTGTACCTTGTACCCTCTGTGACCAAATATGTACTCCCAATACTTCATGGAAAAAAAACTGATAAGGCCTTCTTTAGAAAGAAAGAATGCACAATCATTCTTTGATTTCCCCTGTAAGTAGGGAAGACAGGTTCTTATCAGTAAAGCTGTTGCTATTTAGGCTTCAAAGCATAAGGAAAAGCCTGAGAAGATTGGTATTTCTGCTTTGAGTCCACATACTGATGTTCTCCAGTTTCTGACATCCAAGAATTCTCCCACCTCCGAAAACCCATTTATTCCTTTTCAGTTAAATAAATGTAGAATTTTTATAAGATTTCATTGTTTTTTGAGTACTTGTGACATATTATTTATATAAATCATGAGTCATTCTGTTAAATGGTTACTGTGAAAATTAATGATACAAAAATTTTATCAGTTGGTATAAATGATTCAACAGTGAGCTTAGTAGCCTATTTTTAAATTATTCAAATCTTACCCAAAGAAATCATCATTTTGTGACTCATGTTAAAGAAAAATCTCAATCTTTCCATAGCAACAAAAATGTCCAAAATAAAGTGACTCCTGGGCTCTCTATTCTGATTCATTGATGTATGTGTCTGTTTTTGTGCCCGTACCACACTCTTTTGATGAAAGCAGTTTTGTAGTATAGACTGAAGTCACTGATTCCTCCAACTCTGTCCTTTTTCAAGAGTGTTTTGGCTATTCAGGGTTTTCTGTCTTTCCATGCAAATTTTAAAATTATTTGTTCTAGTTTTATGAAAAATACCCTTGGTGTTTTGATAGGGATTGCACTGAATCTGTAGACTGCCTCAGGATAATGTGGTCATTTTAACAATATTAATTCTTCCAATCCATGAACACAGTATATCTTTCTACCTGTCTGCATCATCTTCAATTGCTTTCATCAGTGCTTTAGTTTTCTGAGCACAGGTCTTTACCTCCTTAGGCAGGTTTATTCCCAGCTATTTTATTTTATTTTTTGATGCAATGGTAAATGAGATTGTTTATTTAATTTCTCTTTCATTGTTAGTGTATAGAAATGCAATATATTTCTGTATGTTAATCCTGTATCCTTATGATCAATTATTCTACAACAAAGGAGGCAAGAATATACAATGGAGAAAAAAAAGTCTCTTCAACAAGTGGTGTGCTGGGAAAACTCACCAGACACATGGAAAAGAATGAAAGCAGAACACTGCCTCACACCATATACAAAAATAAATTCAAAATACATTAAAGACTTAAGTGGAAGGCTATTTACTATAAAACTCTTAAAACATAAGCAGAACACTCTAACATAAATTGCATCAAGGTCTTTTTCAATCTACCACTTAGAGTTCAGTTCAGTCGCTCAGTCGTGTCCAACTCTTTGCAACCACTTAGAGTAATGAAAATAAAAACAAAAATAAACAAGTGGGGCCTAACTAAACTTAAAAGCTTTTGCACAGCAAAGTAAGCATAAACAAAATGAAAAGACAACCCTCAGAATGGGAGAAAGAATATGCAAATTAAGCAACTGACAAAAGATTAATCTCCAAAATACACCAAGAGCTTGTGTGACTCAATAGCAAACAAACAACCCAATCAAAAAATGGGCAGAAGATCTAAACAGACATTTCTCCAAAGAAGACATATGGCTAAAAGCATATGAAAAGATGTTCATTATCACCAATTATTAGAGAAATGCAAATCAAAACTACAATGCAGTATTACCTCACACTGATCAGAATAGCTGTCATCAAAAAATCTACAAACAATAAATGCTGACAAAGATGTGGAAAAAATAGAACCTTCCTATATTGTTGGTGGGAATGCAAATTGGTATAGCTACCAGGGAGAACAGTATGGAGGGTCCTTAAAAAGCTAATCATAGAACTACCATATCTTCCAGAAATCCCATTCCTAAGCATACATTTGGAGAAAACCATGATTTGAAAAGATACATGCACCCCAGTGTTCACTGTAGCACTATTTACAGTAGCCAAGACATAGAAGCAACTTAATGTCTATCAAGACATGAATGGATAAAGATGTGATATATTTATACAATAGAATATTACTCAGCCATAAAAAGGGATAAAATAACGCAACATAAGTCTAGAGATAATCATATTAAGTGAGGAAAGTAGACAAAGACAAATACCATGTGATATCACTTACATGTAGAATCTAAAAAAATGATACAAATGAACTTATTTACAAAACAGAAATAACTCACAGACATAGAAAACACACTATGGTTAAAAGTGGGCAGTGTGGTGGGGAGATAATTAGGAGTTTGGGGATTAACATATACATACTACCATAAATAAAACAGGTGAACAATATGGAACTTAATATTCTGTAACATATACATACTACCATATATAAAAACAGGTGAACTCAATACTCTGTAAATGGTCTATGTGGGGAAAGAATCTAAAAGAGAGTGGAGATATACATGTATATAACTGGTTCACTTTGCTGTATGCCTGAAACTAACACAATATTGTAAATCAATTAAACTTAAATAAAAATGAACAAATAAACATTTTTTTAAATGACAAAGCAAAAAACACAATGGATGAACAGATAAAAAAGATATGGTGTGTGTATATATATATGTGTGTGTGTATATATATATATATATACATATGTAAAGGAATACTATTCCACAATAAAAAAGAATGAAATTTTGCCATTGGCAACAATGGATAGATTTGGAAAGTATTAGGGCTTCCCAGGTGGCACTAATGGTAAAGAAGTCTCCTGCCAATGCAGGTAGACGTAAGAGACGCAGGTTCGATCCCTGGGTTGGGAAGATCCCCTGGAGGGGGGTATGGCAACTCACACCAGTATCCTTGCCCGGAGAATCCCATGGACAGAGGAGCTTGGTGGGCTATGGTCCATAGGGTCTCAAAGAGTCAAATAGGACTGAAGCAACTTAGCACACATGGATAATATTATGCTAAGTGAAACAAGGCAGACAGAGAAAGACAAATATTGCATGAATCACTTTTATGTGGAATCTAAAATATAAAACAAACTAGTGAATACAACAAAAAAGAACTAGACTCACAGATCTAGAGAACAAACTAGTGGTTACCAGTGGGGAAACGGAATGGGGGAGCAGCAGGATAGGGGTAGGAGATTAAGAAAGTACAAACTATTATGTATAAAATAAATAGACTAGAAGGATGTACTGTAAAACACAGGGAATATAGCCGATATTTTACAATAACTATAGAGTATAAAAAATTTTTTAATTGTAAATCACTATGTTGTACATCTAGAACTTACATTGTACATAAACTACATCTCAGTTTTTAAAAAGTATAAAAATAAAATGATTCCTGGTATTTTTTCCCATTACCCAAATGCAACATAATGTTCTGTTATAGTTGGTGGAAACTTCCTCAGCTGTTAACTGACTTTTTTTTTTAATTGGTCACTCTATGAAGCCACTGAGGCTAAGGTACTGTATCTTGTTTATCGAGCTCCTAGCACTGTACACAGCATTCTAATGCTGTGCTTTCTAAAGCACTCAGCAAATATCTGTTGGACAAATGAATGAATGAGCAATTTCAAACCCAGTATGAAAACAGCTCAGAGTTTACACACAAATGTTCAGTATAAAAACATGGCAGTCCATATTCAGTTTTACAAGAGTGATCAGAACAAAGCCATGCAGGCATTCAGAAACAACCATAATATTTTCAGGTATTCAATATCCACTTTTTTAAAAAATGCTGTAAAATTTCTACTTAAGATTTTTTTTCTCACTGAAAAGAACTGTAAAGCTTATCTAATCTAACTTCCTCATTTTGCTGGAAAGTAAGACCCAAGAGCTTAATCTGCTCCCCAAGATTAGACAAGTAAATAAACAGCAGAGCCAGGAGAGAACATTCTCTCCATTGGACACAGCTCTCCACATATTTTTCTTCCTTATCACTTACTGCTTCTCCTGGGTTCTTCACACATTCTTCTTTCTTTCTCAGCTCATCCTTTAACGAATGCCGTTTCCCAAGATTCTGCTCATTGATGTGTTGTTAGTCCCAACCTCCCAAGGCATCTTATTCACCTCCACACCTGGCCATCATCTCTAAGCAAACAATGCCCAAGTCTCTGTATTTACCCACATTCTTCCTCCTGAGCTGCAGAACCACACTTCCCATTGCTTTCTGGACAGCTCTTCGAAGTTGTGTTAGTTCTCCAGTCGTGCCCAACTCTTTGCAACCCCATGAACTCTAGCCCAGCAGGCTCCTCTGTCCATGGAATTCTCCAGGCAAGAGTAATGGAGCAGGTTGCCATTCCCTTCTCCAGGGGATCTTCCCAACCCAGGGATTGAACCCTGATCTCCTGCACTGCAGGCAGATTCTTTACTGTCTCAATAACTAGTTCTTAACATTTCACTCAAAACTGAGCTCGTCATCCCTCCTCTTCCCCCTTCCCATTGGTTGCTACTTCAGTGCTGCCAGTCAACGAGCCAGAGAGTCTTGCCCTTATCTCCGATGTCCAATCACCCAAGGGGGTGATCACTACCATTCAATCAATGGTGAACCTATACTATTCCTCACACCTTCCTGTTTTCTACTCCTACCATTTCAGGCTGTCAGTATTTCTCACCTGGCATAGTATAGCTTTAGTAGGCCTCCCTGCCATCTTTCTCCCAGTCTACTCTCAAAGGAACTCTTTTCTTAAAACTAAAACTGACAATGCAGCATTCTTTTGCTCTGAAACTTTGGTAGTTCTCTATTTTTAAAATTTATGGAGGCCAGTCAAAGCCCTCCATGACATGATTTTCAAATGAACTTTGTCATTCAGTCTCTCATTCTTCCCTCTTGCATCTCACTCATACTTCTACTCCCAAGAACTGGAGTAAACCTGGAATTTTCCCATCAGCCTTCCTTCATTGGCTAACTTTCTGCCAGAAAGCCTAAATCATAACAACCTACTCCTGGAAGCCTTCTAAGATTGTCAGATTCCCCTTAATCAGACTGACGCTCTCTCTACCCTCAATTTCAATAGCACCTATTTGTAAGATTGTCTTGTGTTCCTGTTATGTATGTATATTTACTACTATATTCTGACTTCCTGTGGCAGTAAAATTAATCATCTTTAATGTCTCATGTAGTAACTATCAATAGGATGGTATCTTTCCCAAGGTAAGGTCTCAGTAAATGTTATCTTGAATTTGATGGAATTATACTCCCCTGTCTTTCAACTATACAAAGCAATCACCCTTAAAAGCATTAAGAAAAAGTATAACATTTATGTTACCTTTTAAAAATAACAACAGTCATTTAGTTGCAGTCTAAGCTACATATATGTAAGGTAGACTCATTACTGACATTTTACATTCCTCAGGAGGTGCTCCTAAAATGTGTAGGAAGCAAGTTGTTGTTGTTCAGTTACTAAGTCACGTCTGACTCTTTGGCGACTCCATAGTCCTCCTCTGTTCATGAGATTTCCCAGTCAAGAATACTGGGGTGGGTTGCCATTTCCTTCTCCTGGAGATCTTCCCAACCCAGGGATCGAAGTGCGTCTCCTACATTGGCAGGCGGATTCTTTACCACTGAGCCACCTGGGAAGCCCCATAGGAAGCATAAGTTGATATAATTTAGAGGATGTAGATCCAAACACTTCCCAGGGCCAAGGAGATAACAGATTAGCAGAATGAAGCAGGCTAGGGGTAAGAAAAACAGCAGCCACCACTCCCCCAAGGTCTATGATGTGATGAGCGTGGAACAGACTGTGGTGAAATGGAAGCCTCATCTGAAGCGAACAGCCACTACCTGACCCCAGTGATTGTTGCCAGGAAGGAATACGATCCAAGGTTGACAGATCTTGCAATTTTCCTAAAGGCCAGAAATAATGATTTTCTATTTGAAATCTCCTGAATTTTAAATATTGATAACAAGCCAGTTAAAAAATATTTTGAACACTGTGAGAGCCAAACAGAAGATACACAACATAGGTGATAATATGATATCTTCATTTCTCATTTTATGTTCAACCTGAATCAAAATGCTCCATATGGAATTCTGTGTTCACAGGGATTGACACTGTAATTTAATATTCATTTCTGACTGATTTTTCAATTTGCCGTGGATTTACATCCTTTGGCTAAAGTCTTACTAAGCCACCTGGAGTGGCTCTCCATCAGCCAACAAGCCATATCCAGTTTAAGTGTGTTATGGAAGATTTATTTTTAAAGGAATCCCTTTATGAAATATAAATTAAGCTTCTAATGTAGACAACTGCCCTCTGATTTGTTGATCTGACTTTTCCTATGTTGGATCTTCTTTGTAAAGATAAGTCAGAATAATATCTAACTTAAAAGGTTAACATGAGGATCAAATGAAGTAACAGTGTAGTTGTTCAGAGAATGGGCTTCCAGCCAGGCAGCCTGGATCTGAAACTCACAACAGCCTGGGCTAGCTGACCATGGGCAACCTATTCACTGTCTTTGTGCCTCAGTGAGCTATAAAACAGTAGTAGTATCTAGTTCACAGGATTGCTGTGGCTCAGAGGGTAAAGAATCTGCCTGCAATGCAGGAGACCTGGGTTTGAGCCCTGGGTTGGGAAGATCCCCTGGAGAGGGCATGGCAACCCACTCCAGTATTCTTGCCTAGAGAATCCCATGGACAGAGGAGCTTGATGGGCTACAGTCCATGGGTTTGCAACGAGTCGTACATGAGTCAGTGATTAACACTTTCACTGGATTAATACATGTGAAAGTACTGGAAAAGTTAGTGCCTGGCACATACTTGGGCTTCCGTGGTGGCTCAGAGGGTAAAGCGTCTAATCTTAGCTATTACAGGCATACCTTGAAGAAAGTGAAGTTTGGTCAGAACATGGTAATAAAGTGAGCATCACAATAAAGGGTCCACACAAATTTTTTGGTTTCCCAGGGCACAAAAATGTATGGTTACACTATACTGTAGTCTATTAAGTGTGCAATAGCATAATGTTTTATATCTAGAAAAACAATAAATATATGTTAATTTTTTAATATTTTATTGCTAAAAAATGCCAATTCGATTAGAATAGAATATCAAAGACTGCCGATCAAAGATCACCATAACAGATATAATAATTATGAAAAAGTTTGAAAACATTGCGAGAATTACCAAAATGTGACAGGACAGTGAGCAAAGGCTGTTGGAAAAATGGCACTGACAGAATTCTCAAGGCAGGGTTGCCACAAACCTTCAGTGAGTACAAAATGCAGTATCTACAAAGCACAAAAAACAAGGCCTGCCTGTAGTCAGTAGGACTGTTATTGTTATTCTCTACTGTAATTTCATTAGTTGTAACAGCAAGTTGTGGGGATTCTAGGATAATATATCTGAACTACTAGGAGATGGATGACTACCTCTATGATGTCTTCAAGAGCCAGGACAGCGTATGGCTGAAGTCTCTTTGTTGTGAAAGTCCTATTGTACATGGAGACACAGCACCAGATCAGGTGTGCTCGCCCTGAACTGTGAGATGATGCATGCATATGATGCGTGGTCAGGCTAGCTGCATTGGTTAAAAGTAGGAGAGCTTGCGCCCTTCCAGAGAAGCAGACTGCTTACTGGTTATGCCACAGGTTAATGCACTCAAACTTCCTGACTTTGAATCCTGACCCACCACTTCCAAACTGTGACCTTGGCAAAGCTACTTACCCTTTCTAAGCCTCCATTTTCAAATATGTAAAACAGGGCTAAACTCACCAAACATACCAACTCACAGGATTGTAGTTAGAATTTAAGGTAGTATTTCATGCCAAGTGCTTAGGCAGTATTTGACCTATGGAAAGTGCTCAAGAAGGTTAGCTATTACTATTATTCTCAGATGGTTCAAGCTTGTGAATTTTGATTATGCACTCCAGTGACTGACATAGCAGCCTGATGCCATATGGAAAATGATTCCAAGTAGTAGAGGGATATGGTGACATGAAACTTTCCTAATGAAAAAATCTTAACCAGATGGCATAACTGTAACAAGTCTATGCTTTCCCCTGAGCCTTACCCAAAGAGACAAGCCAAAGAACAAAGGACATCACAGAAGGCAGGCCATTCTTTGTGGGCAGACAAGATCCTGTGATGACTGAAAGGCCAACAAAGAGCTCTGCACATCACAGGAGTAAGTGCTTCATACCTATTGAAACTCAGAAGAACATGCTTCTTTAAAAAAAAAAAAATCTTTTCCTAAAAGGAATTAACAGACATCCTTCCCAACTATTTGACAGACTAGTGTTTTTACCTGTCCATAAAAATTCTGTTTTCTAAAAAAAAAAAAAAATTCTGTTTTCTGTAACACATGTAGTAAATGAAAAAAAGCATACAACTAAGGAATAGGGAACAGAAGAAAAGAATCTTTGTAAAAAAATTTAAAAAGAAAAAAAAAAAAAAAATTTAAAAAGAACTAATACTTTTAACCACACAGGCTTAAAATATTTGTCATGTAAAGACATCAGGGACAGAAAGATAAAGACCATTACAGTATACTAACACATATATATGGAATTTAGAAAGATGGTAATGATAACCCTATATGCAAAACAGAAAAAGAGACACAGATGTACAGAACAGACTTTTGGACTCTGTGGGAGAAGGCGAGGGTGGGATGTTTCAAGAGAACAGCATCGAAACATGTATATTATCTAGGGTGAAACAGATTACCAGCCCAGGTTGGATGCATGAGACAAGTGCTCGGGCCTGGTGCACTGGGAAGACCCAGAGGGATCGGGTAGAGAGGGAGGTGGGAGGGGGGATCGGGATGGGGAATACATGTAAATCCATGGCTGATTCATGTCAATGTATGACAAAAACCACTACAATATTGGAAAGTAATTAGCCTCCAACTAATAAAAATAAATGAAAAAAAAAAAGATGACCTGAATTGTGCCAGGTAGAAAGAACAACTGTGAAGACTTTTGTATAGGCTGTTCTGATAGTTTTTCCAATATGTATTACATGTGCCCATGTATTTATGAAGAGAATCATATTGAACAGGTGTTTATAATAAACTTTTACTACTTAATGGTACGTTAAAAAAAAAGAGAGAGACATCAGGGAAAGTATCTGTAGATGTCTTCAAATTGGAATAAGTTAATTGTGATTGTTGTCAGATGAACATGTGACTATTTTGGGCCTTTTAATTATACCCAAGTATAGTCTACTATAAATTTAGTACTGTCTACTTCCAGCATATTTTTAGCCATCTTTTATGCTGATAAGCTCATCGCAACATGTACTATTTGAGACAGTAATTTGTTACCTGGATGTGGACTGGAGGTGATGAGGCTCCATTCATTGATATCTGAATTGTAGCTCTGGACCTTGTCATAGGTGCAGCTGCCTCTGTATCCGCAGTGGCCGCCAATGACGTAGATAACTTCGTGTAAGACACAAGCAGTAGCATTCCCCACGCCTGTGTGTTAAATTAAAATCACATCTTCAGGTTGATCTTTTGGTTTTGCAATGAATACTGGACTAAGTTTATTATTGCTTTTGTTAATATGGACATTAGACACAAGGCATTGTCCTAGGAGTTATGAAGGATAGAAAAAAAATTTTTTTTAAGGCTCCCTCAGTTTTTTTTTAAAGGGGGGGGGTGGTGAGACATTAATACAAATAATTAGAATGCAGGGTAGAGAACTCCTGTGAGTTTTCAGAGCAAGGAGACATTGCTTTGTCTGGGGAAATCACGGCACAGTTTGACCTGGGCCTTGGTAGGTAGCCTTTGGCAGGTAGAGGTAAGAGAAAGCCATCTGAAGCGGAGGGAAAGGGGAACACAAAGACTCATTGGACAATGTCAGGTAGCCCGATTGATTCCCAGCACTTGAGCAGGCAGGTGGCACTCCTGGGGCTGTCGTGTGGGAATTAAAGCTGACGTGGTAAATTGAAGCCACATGGCAAATTGAAGCCTCATGCCCAACTAAGAAACATGCAATTAATTCAGTAGGACATTTTAAACAGAGGAAGGGAGGGACTATAGAAATAGAAGGGCAAGAGTCAGAAAAAGAGAGGTATTGGCCCAGGTGCAAAGTACCAAGGGTCTGACTTAGACTGGGCCTTGAGTATGGGGGAAGGATACCGAGGTAAGAGACACAGAAGAACAGATGGGCCTCAAAGACTGACTGCATCTAAGACAAGACTCATTCTGAGGTCCTGAGCGCAGAAAACTGGGAAACACCGATGCCACAGAAAAATAAAGAAGAAATGGATTCATCAGGGGAAGAAGATATAAGGAAGAAAAAAGTGAAAAGAAAGTGCTCAGTCATGTCCGACTCTGTGACCCCATAGACTGTAGCCTACCAGGCTCCTCCGTCCATGGGATTTTCCAGGCAAGAGTACTGGAATGGGTTGCCATTTCCTTCTCCAAGGAAGAAAGATGAGGAAGCTCATTTTAGCTGAAAACATCAGGTTAGTCTTTTAAGCAACATTTTACTTAGCCCATTCTGTGCAAGGTGCAGTTCGATCTTCCTGTACATTTCTACTCCAAAACAAAAGTGAGTTTGTAAGCAGTGCAGTTATGATGAAAGAGAAAAAAGTTAGGATTTTCTAAACAGCCAAGTATTTGGTTTTTTTTTTTGTTTGCTTTTTTTTTTGTTTTGTTTTGTTTTTTGTTGTTTTTTTTTTTTTTATTTGTTTTTAATGTACCTTTTTGGCTGTACCAAGTCCCACATGGGATCTCAGTTCCCCCAGCAGGTACTGAACCCACTTCCCATGCACTGGAAACTTGGAGTCGTAACCACTGGACCGCCAGGGAAGTCCTAAACAGTCAAGTATTTATTTCTTCTCTGTACATCCCTAAACCAAAAAAGGAAATGAATCTGAAATTTGACTCTGCCCAATTTTGGTGCTCATTACCGGGGAAAGCTGCTAGTTCATTTCATGACTACCAAATAAAACAAACTGGGGAACATAGTGTTATTCTTTCTAGAGACAAATGGGAAACTTAAAGTTCAACATGAGTCCACCCATCAGAACCAGCTCTTGCAAAAAGTGCACATAACTGACAAAAGTGTTATCCTTCCCTGGGATGGTCAGATATAATGAAGAATCAAAATTTAAGTTAAAAAATATAAAACTCTGGAATTTCAGACCCAGCTAGGAGGTAGAGGAGGACTTCAGTATAAGAGAGTCTTCCATTCCACTCAAGGCTAAGGTGAGAATACTTGTGGCTTTCTTTACAGTGTAGACACCCTTGCTGCATTTTTCTTTCCAGAAACATTGTTTCAAATATGATTTAACAACATTTCATAAAGTAATACATTTCAACCCTCAAAGAAATATACTCTAAACTACAAAACCACTGAAACTGTGATCTTACCATTAAGAAGCAAGGCAGAAATATAGCCAGGTTTACAACAGCTGCTAAAATATTTGAACTTTCTTTGTTTCTTTCATAGGAAAGGAGTTAGGATAGTTAGAGCCACTCTAGGGAGGGGAATTAGTAAATGGGGGAGTCAAGCTCGGGCAGAGTGAAAACCAGGGCAGCAACAGCACTGCGCTTGAAGCCACTTCTCCCATCCTGCCAACTGCTGCGGAAACTTTGGGCATGCAGGAGAGAGGCTGTAACTGAATATGAAAGATATTTCTGCCCTATCAAAGCTGACACGTTCTTCTCTAAGGATGGTCATCACCAGGACTTCCCTAGTGGTCCAGTGGTTAAGACTCTGCGTTCCCAGTGCAGGGACACAGGTTCAATCCTTGGTCAGGGAACTAGATCCCAATGCTGCAATAAAGGCTGAAGATTCCATGTGCCACAACTAAGATCCAGCACAGCCAAACAAATAAAACATTTTAAGGTGTTCATGACCATAATGCCTAACACTTACTGAGTGCTTACTCTATGCCTGTCTCTGTTCTAAGTGATTCACATGCATAAATTCAATTAATCCTCTCAAACCCTAAACTGTGTAATCTTGTCACCCCCATTGTACAGATGGCAAAACTGGGGCACAGGGAGATTAAACCATTTGCCTAAGCTCACCAGCCAGTAAGTGAGAGGTCAAGATTTAGACCCAGGCAGCTTGGCCTCAGAAGCAGTGTGCCTGGTCACAAGACCATTTTGCGTCTCAGGCTTCCTGTTCTCATCCAAGGATCACACCGGGTCAGATTCCCAGACCAGGTCAGATTCCCACACCCTCGCTAGCATTAAAAAAGAAACAGAAAGGCCTGGGAAGAAACATCTGGGATAAAATGACTCAAATTTGGTAACAGCCTACCCCTTTGTGTGCAACTCCCCAGCACCAATGAATATATGTAATGAAATAAATGAGATAACAGCTTAACGTTTCTTCCAGTAGGAGGGAACAACAACAAGGCTAATCTAGTACCAAACACAGTAGAAAATACAGTGTCTATCAGACAAATACTGAGATCCAATTGTGTGCATGGCTGTGTGGGCTGTGTGCAGGAGACTGGGGATCTGCCCCTCTCCTTTACCCTCTAAGATATGACTGGAATCACAAAGAGCAGAGGCTATGTGTCCTCTAGTTTTTGAAAGAATGTAATTTGTTACACCCTACAGGGACCAAACCTTTCAAGGTTTTAACGAAAGACCTTTTAAAAGACAGATGATCAGATGATGAGGAAAAAAAATGAATATTTAAAAGCAAGATTCAAAAAGCTTGGATTTCAAGAGCAAGAAAAAAAAAATTAAACATGAATAAAACTACCCAGTTTTTTCTCTTCATTTAGCCTTTGATTTAAATATAAATTCTTGACTGAAAGCAAGATGTAGATTCAAAACAGTCTCTAGAGTAGGCAGAATGAATTAGACTGTTTTCTTATATAAATAACATTTCTTTTCCAGCCTGGGTAGCATATTCTGACCAAATAACTCTCAGTCAAGTTGAGGACTGCTATATTATATTTTTACTTAGAACATTCTAGAAAGCATTATTTGACTTGTATAATCCAATTATAGCTCCAAGGTAGCATTCCAAAGTGATAAATTTTTTATAATGTTATCTGTGAGATAACATTTGTCTAATCTCAAACACCTAAAAAATACAGAATAAATACAGTCTGCACTTACCTTTAATCATGTTTGCAATAGGAATCCACTTCTCTTTCAATGGATCATAGAACTCAGCCTCTTCTGCTGGAGCCCCCTTTCTGTAACCACCTAAAGCATAGACACAGCCACCCAAGGTGACTGCACAGTGGTAATACCTGGCATTGAGCATTGGCAAACCTTCTGTCCATTCATCCCCTTCACTGTTATAGATCCACACTGTGTCAAGAGCTTCAATGTTATCAGTTCTGTAACCCCCGGTTACATAAATATTGGGTCCCAAACACGTAACACCATAGCTCTCCCTAGTGTAATCTGGTATTTCTGCCCCTTGGATCCAAACATTTGTCAAAGGATCCCATATGTGTACCTCTGATAAAGGGTGCCAGTAATAGCCTCCAATGATATACATTGTGGCTGTGGATCGCTGAGAAATCTCTTTATGCATGGGATTCAAAGCATTGTATATTAGAGATCGGATCTTATTTTCAGTTAATAGGCAGCTTCTTTGAAGGCCTAAAGCTGTTTTTAAATACACTGGATCTACATCTATGTTGATATAGCTTAACAGATTATATAGGCATTCAATTCGATTTTCTACATCATGAGCAGTCCACTTAATAACTGGCTCTATGACAGCTTCTTCTTTCCAAACACTGAGATTCTTTCTGGACAAGATAAAGAGAAACTTTTCAAGGCTGATTTCCAGAAATTCTTCTTGTTGCCATACTTCCTTAAACCTTGAGCACAGAATTCTTCGAGATTCCTTCTCTAGTTCTGGACACACGTGAAATTCTGCAAAGGAGTGCATTCCAATACAATTATCAATATCCAAGTGCCTTACCAAAAACTGCTCACATGCTTTCTTCACTGAAAGGAACTGTAGCAGATCGGCTGCTTCAAGCAGGCTTTGAACATTTCTTTTAGTTATCTCAATTTGGGAAGTGTACGCGTAATTTACAAGGCCTTCCAAGATATCATGGTGGATGCCAGAGATCTTTATTTTATTTTTAAATTTTTCTTTCATGTCAGCCGTGAACATTGCCTTAAAATAATTGCTGCAAGCAGCTAAAACAGCTCGGTGACAACGGAAGATTATGCCTGAAGGACACTGAAGGGTAATATCAGTAAATAATCCATCCAAGTAAAATGTTCTGAATGCATCCAGAAAATCCACTGGATGCGTGGTATCCTTGAAAAGGTAAATATAATCTTCTTGTCCTTTTAGAGCCATGGCTGCAATAAACATGAAACAAACGTGTTTTCAATTTTGCATATTATCCCAGATAATCAGTGCCCAATATTCCTGTCATTACAATGATTGATTAACATCGAATAGACAAAACTAGATAGACTAAGTTTAGCAGTCTAAGTCACAAATGCAAAACGTAGAAGACTATTTCATAATTTATATGATGGTCAATTTAATTTCAGGATAGCTCGTAGTCTGATATGAGGCCCCCGGATTATTCAGTGGTCCTCTCAAGAAGATGTTGATTTGCTACCCCATTCACCCAATCTCTTCAATCTGCCCTGAGCTAGCGGTCCTAGAGGGACCTCACATTTGACAATCCAAGCGTCCAAGAGGTCACCTCACTCGAGGCTGGACCTTGGCCGTCTCGGCTCGGCCCCAATTCAACCTTTTTCCCGAGCTCCGTCTTCCTTTCAAGTCGCATCGAGATGCCAGGAAAGGGATCATAGAAATACAACTGATTAGAAGAAATCTGGGGAAAGGGAAACCCTGTGCCTTTCTACTCAAGGAAGGACAGAAAGGAAAGCGGCCGGACGGCGGCCCCTCTATCCCCGCGCCACCTCCGCGGACTGCCGCAGGGGTTTCCGCGCGCCGCGCGCCTGGGCCCGGAGCCGGCGTTCCCGCCCGGGGACCGCCCCGCCCGGGGGTCGGCGCGGGGACTCGCTTCGAGGGCGCCGCGTGCCGTCCACTGGGCCGGGTGCCGCGTCCCTCTGTCCCGGGACGCGGCGCAGGTGTGGGGAGGGCGTCGCGGACGGCCCCGCGCTCGGCCCGGCCCGCCGCCCGCGCGGCCATTGTCTCCGCGCCTCTGCCGCAGGCGGGCTCGGAAGGCGGCGTGGCCTCGCTCCCCGCGTCCGGCCCCGCTCGCTCCCCGCCGGCTGGCCTCGGGCGGCGGGTCCGTTCCGCACCTACCTCCGGCAGTGGCTCCGGGACGCGGTGCGGACCTGCGGGCTAGCGGCGAGCGGGGGCGGGGGCGCCTCCGGACCCTCTGACCATCTTTGGAAGAGGCGCGGCGGAGGCTGCCTGCTAGTGCAGCTCCAGCCCACAAGCGGCTCCTATTTTGGTGCCCCGGCTGCTCCCCGCCTCCAACCGAACAGCCCCCCACGCGGCTGGGGCGCGGGGCCACTCGCGGGAACTCACGGGTGGCGGGGCCGCGCTGCGGGCAGGGGCGGGGTGGGCGCGCGGGCGCGCGGCTGCACTCCTACCGGAGGCTCCCCCTGCAGCAGGTGGGAAGGCTTCTCCGAGGAGACCGCCGGGGCCACTAGCTTTTCCCTCTTTCCTTAGACCTGTCTCCCTAGCCCCACCCCCCACACACAGACACTCCCGAGAGTTTTCTCTCTAGACAAACTCTCTAAGTCCTGAGTTAGAACCAGATATAGGGATTGGGGACCTCCTTTCTCCCTCCTTCAGTAGCTCTCCGCAGCCCAGGACCTAATTGTGGAGTGGAATTGGGGGTGGATGTTGGAGAGAATGCACCAAAGCTGAAGGTCTGGGGTTGAGGTTTACCTTCAAAATGCCAGAAGTAGGAGCTACTTTCCCGTGAACTCCATCCCACCCTTAGGAGAGCACTCTGGAGCCCCGGGGACTAATTTATGCAGTGTGGGTTAACTTGGAGCTTTGAGAAAAACTGAAAGCAGCCAGGGCCAAGGATTCAGGTTACAGTATTTAGAATAGAGTAGCTGGAAGGAGCAGCCTCCAGTCTTTCTTCTGGTGGCAGCCAGTCCAATCATGTAAAGGTGTCTATATGCTACACCAGAAAGTTCATTTTCTTGTTCCAACAAAACCTAATATCAAATATTTTCATTTATTCAGTCATTTGCAGGACTGTATTGGGTGCCTGCTCAGGCATAGGCACCGGTAATGATGTAGTGAAAGATGGTCCATAACTTTCATGGAGTTTACAATGTAGCCCGTTGCTTCAAGGCAAATAGATGGAGAAACAATGGAAACAGTGACAGACCATTTTCTTGGGCTCCTTAATCACTGTGGACAGTGACTGCAGCCATGAAATTAAGACAGTTGCTCCTTGGAAGAAAAGCTATAACAAACGTAGACAGCGTGTTAAAAAGCAGAGACATCACTTTGCCAACAAAGGTCCATCTAGTCAAAGCTATGGTTTTTCCAGTAGTCACGTCCAGATGTGAGAATTGGGCCATAAAGAAGGTTGAGCGCAGAAGAATTGATGCCTTTGAACTGTGGTGCTGGAGAAGACTCTTAAGAGTCCCTTGTACTTCGAAGAGATCAAATCAGTCAGTCCTAAAGGAGATCAGTCCTGAATGTTCATTGGAAGGACTGATGTTGAAGCTGAAGCTCCAGCCACCTGATGCAAGCAGCCGACTCATTGGAAAAAGACTTTGATGCTGGAAAAGATTGAAGACAGGAGGAAAAGGGGATGACAGAGGATGAGATGGCTAGAGAGCATCACCGACTCAATGGACACGAGCTTGAACAAACTCTGGGAGATGGTGAAGGACAGAGAAGCCTGGCTGCTGCAGTCCATGGGGTAGCAAAGAGTTGGACATGACTTAGCAATTGAACAATAACAACAGTGTAGCCAGCTTAAGGGAGGAAGGAGACCAGGATGAAAGGAACACCAGAGGCCCAGTGTGTTTCTCAGAATATGGTCTGAGAGACAATATACAAACAGACAATGACCAGACTGTATATGACACAGTACTTTGAACAACACAAAAAGCCCAAGAAGCCAAACCACAACTTCTGCAGCAATTAGACTAGAACAATTAGACCAGCAATTAGATCAGAATACTGGAGTGGGTTGCCATTTCCTTCTCCAGGGGATCTTTCTGATCCAGGAAGTGGTCACTGACAGCCAACTTACTGATTTTTACCCCTACTTCCAACTCAGGACCAACCAGAGAAAGCCAGTTTGTTCCCCATACCAACCGCATAAAATATTCCTTGATTCTGTAGTTGGTCTGGAGCTTTATTTACCAGGCCAACAACCTCCAGTAAAGCATACTGGAGACCTGCTTCTTCTTCCTCTTTTACAAAGCTTGTTCCCTTCCCTACCTGCCTTTGAGTTTCTATCAAAGATAAATGATGTTCTGACTCTCTGGCTATAGCATGATCTGAATAAATGGCCTCTGTTCTCATTTGAGTGATTTTAGTTTAATTCCACAAGTCAGGCCATCTCAATTGAATTATGTGGGATGCTAGAATCTGCATTTAAATCAAGGGCATCAGATGATTCTTTTGCACAATTAGAATGTCGGACCTAAAATGGGAGAAAAATGAAAGATTTACTATCTCAACATTCGGTAAACAGTTTAGTAGAGAAGAAAAGTATATGAGATCTTTTTCAGGATTAACATTCTCCTGTGTCACTTATCTATCATGTAACTTAACTGAGCTTCTCAGATCCTTAATTTTCTGACTCGTAAAAGAAAATATCAGTACTTTCTCAACTAACATAAGGTTACTGGAAAGATAAAGCAAAATTATGACTGATGCTGAAACTGAAGCTCCAATACTTTAGCTGCCTGATGTGAAGAGCCAACTGATTGGAAAAGACCCTGATGCTGGGAAAGATTGAGGGCAGGAGGAAAAGGGGACGACAGAGGATGAGATGGTTGGATAGCATCACCGACTCAATGAACATGAGTTTGAGCAAACTCCGGGAAATGGTGAAGGACAGGGAAGTCTGGCACACTGCAGTCTACAGGGTGTGAAGCATCAGACATGACTTAGCAACTAATCAAATGACCGTGAAAGTACTTAGGATGTGGTATGTAAATGTTAACTCTTATAATGAAAGAGTGTGAGTGTGTGTTAGTCACTCAGTCGTGTCCAACTCTGTGCAACTCCATGAACTGTAGCCTGCCAGACTCGTCTGACCATAGAATTCTCCAGCCAAGAATGCTGGAGTGGGTTGCCATTCCTTTCTCCAGAGGATCTTCCCAACCCAGTGATCAAACCAGGGTCTCCTGCATTGCAGGCAGATTCTTTACCATCTGAGCCGCCAGAGAAGCCCATAATGAAAGGATGTTTACACTCCTCTATCACAACCTCGATTTGAAAATTAGTATCTTATTAACATTTCTTCCAAAATTACAAACTTTGTAGTTAATTGTAATTACAGTTTGTCCTTCATAATGAGTAGTGATGTCATTGTTGGTGTTGCCATTCAAGGACACAATTGTGATTGATTGAAGAAGTGGCTGCTTGTGGCATGATGCTGTTTGTTGTACAGTAAGTATAGGCTCTATCTAACTCAAAGGAGGGCTTCTAGAATCATAATAGCATGTAAACATGTAACAAATGATTCTTGAATTACAGAATTCACTACTATATTGTCATTTGTGTAGTTATTTCAGATTGCTGCAGAGCCCAGTTAATACTTTTGCTTTCAATGCCTGACATTCGTTGGTTTTGAATTATTGCTTAAAACTATATATCAGCTACATGTCTACTATAACTAAAAGAAAAGACCGAAAAAAGTGCATATCAGTATAGAGTAGACTGCTTCAACCTGCCAGAAGAGCAATCTGCCAACAGAAGAGTATGGGCAGGAGCAGTTCCTCTTTACACATGCTTTATCAGAAAACCACTGCAAATGCTAATAGATGCAATGCACTCAGAAATATATAATTAGCGTTCATAAATCAAATAAATTAATGACACTGTTCAAGAAAACAACCATGCCATCTGTGAGTCCAAGTCTTAGGGAAATAAAGGGCCACCATAAGATGAAACTTGAAAGACTTGTGGCAGATACTGAGATTGGCATGGAGTTGGAATCCTTTGGACATCACACTGTACTTTTCAAAAGACACTTAGTTTCTAAAAATAACAATTTTGTTTGTTTTTACCTTATTAGTACACCTTTCCACTAAATGTTGCTACATCATTAAATGGTTGGTATGCTAATTGTGATATCATTATCAATACATATAAATGTGCCAGTATATACAGAAAACTTTGTGTACTTCATTTAAGCTACTCATTAAGATGAGTTGATGTTAAGTAAAAAAAAAAAAGGTATACTTTATAAGGCCACGAATACAGCTGTATAAGTTGTGCACTGCACAATTCCAGCTCATTCCACTCAGATTGCTATGTGAACAGTCTCAGGAATTGAATGGTATAAAACCAGCACAGGTACATGGGGCTGCCCTGGAGTTGCTATGTCTTGGAAAAGCCTTTTTGGTATGCTTCCTGGAAAATAAACATTCTGATGACTGGGCAATAAGTGCTTTCACAAGTCAGAAGGTTTCCAGTTCCTTGTTTTCAACAAAAGTCAAAGAGCATTTTTGACAAATAACTTGGAAAGAATCCATGAAATGAATAGCACTGCTATAATAAAATTCCTCTCATTCCTATCTAGTTGTCTGTGTGAACACATTTTCTCAGGGACTGTATCTATAGAAATGAAAAACAGGAATATCACTGATCCTAAAGTCTGTCTCATGCCAGCAGGAAGCAATAGTTAGCCAAGATACATGGTCTAAATGAAAGGAAAATAGCCCAATTCATCAGACTGAATTTTTGATAAATTTTTACTTTTGATTTAATTTAAGCATATTTATGTTCTTTGGTTAATTATAATAATCCAGTTCAGTTCAGTCGCTCAGTCATGTCTGACTCTTAATCAGCCTAGAAATTTTTTTACTATTTAAGAATCAAGAATATAAAATAGTTAAAATTCTAATTTATATATATTTTTGTTTCAGAGAAGCTTAAAAGGTACTAAGATTTTCAAGTATAAAAATATATAGAGGGAATGCAAACTAGTACAGCCACTATGGAAAACAGTGTGGAGATTTCTTAAAAAACTGGAAATAGAACTGCCATATGACCCAGCAATCCCACTTCTGGGCATACACACTGAGGAAACCAGATCTGAAAGAGACACGTGCACCCCAATGTTCATCGCAGCACTGTTTATAATAGCTAGGACATGGAAGCAACCTAGATGCCCATCAGCAGATGAATGGATAAGGAAGCTGTGGTACATATACACCATGGAATATTACTCAGCCGTTAAAAAGAATTCATTTGAATCAGTTCTAATGAGATGGATGAAACTGGAGCCCATTATACAGAGTGAAGTAAGCCAGAAAGATAAAGGACACTACAGCGTACTAACACATATATATATGGGATTTAGAAAGATGGTAACAATAACCCTATATGTAAAACAGAAAAAGAGACACAGAAGTACAGAACAGACTTTTGAACTCTGTGGGAGAAGGTGAGGGTGGGATGTTTCGAAAGAACAGCATGTATATTATCTATGGTGAAACAGATCACCAGCCCAGGTGGGATGCATGAGACAAAGTGCTCGGGCCTGGTGCACTGGGAAGACCCAGAGGAATCGGGTGGAGAGGGAGGTGGGAGGGGGGATCGGGATGGGGAATACGTGTAACTCTATGGCTGATACATATCAATGTATGACAAAACCCACTGAAATGTTGTGAAGTAATTAGCCTCCAACTAATAAAAAAAAAAATATATATATATATATATAGATGATCCTTTCTTTGAATGTTTCCAATATGCATGAATTTCAGTTACCACCATTTTGTTAAATAATACCAATCCATCAAACAAGGTTCAAATTTTAATTACTCTTGTGTATTTTTAATAACTTTAATTGCATAAAATAGAAATTTTGCCCTCTAGCTCTTCAGTTCACAAATCACTGCATAAATAACAGATGAGCATCATGGTTAGTGACCAATCACGTCTCTTCTTTCAAAGTCCATGGTGATTGGTCACTGTGCATGTTATTCAGTTCACATACAGACAACAAAGCTTCTGGTTGTCTTGCCTCCTGTCTGTGATAAATCTGCACAGTATTTTACAAAAATAGATGATTGAAAGAGGGCACTGGACAAAGAAAATTAAAATGTAGCAAAGAACTAAAAGTGATATTGCCAAAAACAGAGCTTGAATTCAGCATAATGAAGTTCTAGGAGAGAGAGCTGAGCATGGGAACGTGGGCAGTGCCGCCAGTGAAAAGACTAGATTGCAGTCAGCTGAACTTGGTGCAGGTGAACTTTTTGACTTAAAGAGGAAAGTGGTTGTTGTCGACAAAAAAGGTAACAGTGTCCTAGAAGAAGTAATGCTGGTAAAAATTTTCACTTTCAAAAGAACTCTTGGAGATAGGTCACAACATTGAAAGTGCAAAGGATAAAATGCTGGAAGCTGATCCGAATTTAGAAGTATGACAATTCACTAAGGCATAGAAACATAATCACTCTGTATTGTAAGTTACAGGACAAAAAGAAGAAGGTGAAAACTCTTTATTCTTAATAAATGTTTTACAAAAAAAATCATACATTTATTTCCAGTGTTTCTAATTGCAGTGTGTATGTGTCAGTTGCTCAGTCGTGTTCGATTCTTTCTACCCCATGGATTGTAGCCCACTAGGCTTCTCTGTCCATGGAATTCTCCAGGCAAGAATACTGGAGTGGGTTGCCATCTTCTTCAGGGGATCTTTCTGGGAGAAGGAATTGAACCTGGGTCTCCTGCATTGCAGGCAGATTCTTTACTATCTGAGACACCAGGAAAGTGTACTAAGTAAATATTGGTCTTACTGTTTTTCATTTTCCTATACACTTATAGGAAATATATAGAAACTGTCTTCCTATACAAGTCAGTTTTTAATATTCTGACCAAAAAAACTTAAAGGTCACAGGACAATCACAGTTGTTCTTACTGATTATAAAGACTATTTTGCGTGATAATTTTGCACGTTTTCATATGAGGACTGCCTATATTTTCAGTAGGACAACATTCTCTGGGAGAAGTGGAGTGGAAATACAAGCTCGAGAAAAAAATAAAGAGGGCTTCTCTGATGGTCCAGTGCTTGAGAATCCACCTGGCAATGCAAGGGATATCAGTTCGATTTCTGGTCTCGGAAGACCCCACATGCCTTGGAGCAACTAAGCCTGTGCACCATGACTACTTAGCACTCTAGAGCCTGCAAGCTGCAACTACTGAAGACTGTGCTCCGAGAGAAGAGAAGCCACTGCAGTGAAAAACCCACACACGACAATGAAAAATAGCTCCCCCCTGCCACAACTAGAGGAGAAGGCAATGGCGACCCACTCCAGTACTCTTGCCTAGAAAATCCCATGGACAGAGGAGCCTGGTAGGCTGCAGTCCATGGGGTCGTGAAGAGTCAGACATGATTGAGTGACTTCACTTTCACTTTTCACTTTCATGCATTGGAGAAGGAAATGGCAGCCCACTCCAGTGTTCTTGTCTGGAGAATGCCAGGGACGGGGGAGCCTGGTGGGCTGCCGTCTATGGGGTCACACAGAGTCGGACACGACTGAAGTGACTTAGCAGCAGCAGCCACAACTAGAGAAAGCCTGCATGCAGCAACCAAGGCCTACCACGGCCAAAAATAAATAATAAATCTTTAAAAAACAATAAGATAAAAATTTCCCACTGTTAAAGAACAACTTGTTTATGTATTTTTAAAGGAACTATGGTAGGTTTCAAATAACTATAGTTGGCTTTCACTAAATAGATTTTAAAGAGTTATTTTAAAGTCTACTAAAAAGTCATTATTTATAATATTCTAGAAATTACAACCTTGGAAAATGTTTTAACTTATAATGAAAAGTTTTCAATATCAATCTAAAAATGTGGAAGTGAGTCTATATGTTACTTTTGGGGTACTTGTTCAAAAAACACATGAAAGACCACTGGCTCATTCTCAAAATAGGAACTAGCTTACTACTCTTTGAGGGAGGGTCATTTAAAAGATAGTGGTTCACTGAGGATATGTTTTTGGGTGCCACAGTTAAAGCTAAATTTCAGATAAAATTAATACAAGGCAGAAGATAATAAACTAGGGCCTTTTTCAATTAGAAAAAAAAAAAAAGAAACCCAATTCTTCTGGCTAGAGAAAGTACCATGTGATTCTCCAGGCAAGAATACTAGAGTGGGTTGCCATTCCCTTCTCCAGGGGAACTTCTTGGTCCAGGGATTGAACTCAGGTCTCCTACCACAGGTGGAACTTTACAGTCTGAGCCACCAGGGAAGCCATTCTTCTGGCTGAAAAGTGTGAGTCACACAGTCGTGTCTGTCTCTTTGGGACCCCATGGACAACAGAGCCCGTCAGGCTCCTCTGTCCTTAGAATTCTCCAGGCAAGAATACTGGAGTGGGTAGCCATTCCCTTATCCAGCGGATCTTTCCTACCCAGGGATCAAACCTGGGTCTCCCACATTGCAGGCAGATTCTTTGCCATCTGAGCCAGCAGGGACCCAGAAAAAGTAAGAGCACTGGCTCAAATCAACCAAGACAGACATATACTCTCCTAAGTCACAGATTAAAACTGTCCGATGACTCTCTATTTCATTCAGTAAAAATCAAAGTACTTACAAGGGTCTCCAGCACCCCCTTACCCAGCCCAGCATCTCCCCTCACCAGGAATGGGTTGCCTCAGGGTCTCACTGCTAGCTATTCCTTTTGCCTGCCCAGCTCTTTTCCCGAAAATACTATATGAAATACTGGTCACTCACCTCTCCTGGATTTTTTGCTCAAATATCAACTTCTTAACAAGGTCTTTTTTTTTTACCAAACTATTTAAAATTATCTCCACATCCTACCTATTATTCCCTATTCCCCTTCCCAGCTTTAATTCATAATCCTTATTACCATCTATAATATCATATATTCTGCATATTTTTTAGTTCATTGTGAGATTTCTCCCACTAGAACATCAGTTCAGTTGCTCAGTCATGTCCGACTCTTTGCAACCCCATGAACCGCAGCATGCCAGGCCTCCCTGTCCATTACCAACTCCCGGAGTTCACCCAAACTCATGTCCAACTAGAACATAAACTCCATGAAAGCAGTGATTTTGTGTTTTGCTCACTGTATATCCCCCATTCATTCTAGTATTCCTAAAACAGTGTCTGCCACATAACAGGTACTCAATATTTTATACCAGTGAAAATATGAGCAGATTATAAGTAAGACTTTTGGAATTTGCTTTAAAAACTCGCTCAGGGCTCAGAGTTCTCCAAGAAATTATATAAATGACAATCCACAGACAGTGCCTTCCTGTAGAACACGATCTAAAAGTTTTGTGCTTTTCTTCATTTTCAAATTCAAAGCATCTGGTTTATTTTTTTATTAATTAATTTATTTATTTTTGGCTGTGCTGGGTCTTCATTGTGCACACGAGCTTTTCTCTAGTTACGGACAGCAGAGGCTACTCTCTAGTCGCAGTGCTCTGGCTTCTCATTACAACAGCTTCTCTTGTTGTAGAGCACAGGCTCGAAAGCATACAGGTTTCAATAGTTGTGCCTTCTGGGCTCTGAAGCTCAGTAGTTGTGGTGTGTGGGTGTAGTTGCTTCACAGCATGTGGGCTCTTCACAGATCAGGGATTAAACCCATGTCTACTGCCTTGGCAGGCAGAGGATTCATTACCACTGAGCCACCAGGGAAGCCTGCATCTGGTTTATATATCTCTTCGTTTTCCTTCTCACTCACAGCATGCTTAGGAGGTCTTTATCACTTCTACCTTGACTTACTGCAAGACTTTTCTGTGTCAGTCTCTTCCTTTTCCTCCCAAGCTGTACATTACCTTTCATACCACCTGAATACAGCTTTCTTGACATCACTTCCCTTTACTTGCTCCCTTAAGAGGTACCTGGAAGAAATGCAGACTCCATTGATTAGCTTACAAATCTGTCCATAAATTGGCCAAATCCTACTTACAAAGCTTTATTCCACTACTCCCCAGTTTAAACATTTAACTTCATCAGGCCAGATATTAATATATCATCACTACCTAAAGATTATGCTGTACCCATCCCCATCTTGGCTCACATTATTCCCTTCATCTGGGAAACTCTATCAAGTCCTTCCCATTTTTCCAGGTCCTTCCCATGCTGAAGGTATAGATCACAGTCTACCTCTTTCATAAAGCTTCTATCACAGTGAATCAATCGAGTGAAAACAAAACACAAACTGTATGGTCATCTAGTCCTTCTTTGACTTAAACACTTTTTATGCTGAGTACTAAGATGCTTTATGAAGCATACTTGGGAATTATGAATTACATGTAAATGTATCTCACCTCTTCAGTCAAACTGTAAGTACTTTGAAGGACATCATTCTTTGTAAGACATAGTCCTACACGTCTTAAATGTCCACAGGTTTTTGTTTTATTTAGGTTTGCTTTCTTCCACATATTAGACTCTCAAAATATTTGCTTACTGTAGTATTTTTATCCCCTCAAAAATTGTTCAATAGGATATTTTTCTGGATTTAAATCTGAAAAAGGTTAACTTGTTAATAAATCCCTAAAAGAACATATTCTCATATTGAACTGAGGAAAGTAAAACATTGCATAGACCAAGTTGTGAAAAGAGTTGAGATTTTTGGTATGTAACAAAATCCAGAATATGGCTGTAGAGTGGTAGAAAAAAAACATGAATGAGCAAGTTTTCCAGTTTGCACAGTTTTAAAATCCTATGTGACAAATGTTAGTTTAACTGTAACCATTTTTTACTAGTTGTTTAAACATGAATCTGAAAATTTATTATTTGAATATAAAAGACAAACTAATTTTTTACTAAGTAATATCTTCCATAAACAATGAGTGTTTCTAAGAATTTCTGTGTTAGGAAACATTTCTGTTAATGTTTTGTTTCAATATGAACCATCATCACATAGATATCAGATTGTATGACATAAACAAGTAAGATAGATTTAGCTTTTGGCCAGAAATATATTATTCCATAAGCCCTAGTAGAGCACATCAAAAAATCTCTCTTCAACAGAACCATCACACTGTCCACCTGAAAAAGAAACCCACCAGAAGGTAGGTTTTAAATGATAGGGTTTTAGGTAAAAGAGTTAAGGCAATTAATTATTATTAATATATTCCCTATAGCTGGTCTCATCTAAAGATGTGCTGTGGGGTTGTTAAGTCAGTAAAGGGCTCTCCCTCTCATCTTCTGAAAGAAAAAAGCATATCTCATAATCGAGGTAGGAAGCGGCTGTAAATTGCAGTCCCATTATCACACTATTAGCAGAGCTCGGTCTGGGGCCTGCCTGTGATATGCCAGCTGTCCCCTGGAAGCAGCTTATGAGACTACAAGTGAAAATCTTTTCTAACTCTCCTTTAGGACTAGTACAAACTAGGAGCTAAACAAAATTCAAATGCTATGACAGTAAATGAATATGTGGGCATATCAGAGAGAACATTTTTTAAAAAGTAGAATAAAGATGTAATTATAACTCATATTATAAAAGACTGTACTTGTACTACAAAAGCAGATTGAAAATAATAGATTTGTTGTGCCACAGTACATATAATATATAGGAATTTCCAGGTGGTGCTAGTGGTAAAGAACCCTCCTGCCAATGCAGGAGATGTGAGATACACAGGTTTGATCCCTGGGTCAGGAAGATCCCCTGGAGGACCTTCAATGGCAACCCACTCCAGTATTCTTGCCTGGAGAATCCCATGCACAGAGGAGCGTGGTAGGCTACTCCATAGCATCACACAGGGCCAGACAGGACTGAAACAACTTAGCACAACACATATAATAGATGGGTAGGAAAAGAAGCCTAATATGTATCTAATGCATGAAGGAAGTGACTGAGCTAGGCATCAAAAATATTAAACACATAGGTGGTGATTGCTATGATGTGACAAGGCTGTGGACTTGGTCAGAAGGAAATTATTACACGGGGGAAAATATTTTGGATCTGTCACTGTAAGAGTAGCAGTATTCTGTACGTACACTTGTGTATCTTCACTTCATCCAGAGATAAAGCGTACAGACTTTCAGTCATTAAGTAGTTCTCAAACAGGGATTATTGGCAATGTCTAGAGATGCTTCTGGTTATCACAACTTGCCAGTGAAGTGAAAGTTGCTCAGTTGTGTCTGACTCTTGGTGACCCTATGGACTATACAGTCCATGGAATTCTCCAGGCCAGAGTGGGTAGCTGTTCCCTTTTCCAGGGGATCTTCCCAACCCAGGGATCAAACCCAGGTCTCCCGCATTGCAGGTGGATTCTTTACCAGCTGAGCCACAAGGGAAGCCTAAGAATACTGGAGTGCGTAGCCTATTCCTTCTCCACCGGGTCTTCCCACCCCAAGAATCAAACTGGGATCTCCTGGATTGTAGGCAGATTCTTTACCAACTGAGCTATCATGAAAGCCTGAAAATGAAAGTCGCTCAGTAGTTTCTGACTCTTTGTGACCCCATGGACTATACAGTCCATGGAATTCTCCAGGCCAGAATACTGGAGTGGGTAACTTTTCCCTTCTACAGGAGATCTTCCCAACCCAGGGATCGAACCCAGGTCTCCCACATTGCAGGTGGATTCTTTACCAGCTGAGCCACAAGGGAAGCCCAAGAATGCTGGAGTAGGTAGCTATCCCTTCTCTAGCGGATCTTCCCAACCAGGAATCAAACCAGGGTGGTCTCCTGCATTGCAGGTGGATTCTTTACCAACTGAGTTATGAGGGGAGCCCTAACTTGGCAGGAGGGGTGCTAATGGCATCTAGTGAGTAGAGGTCGGGAATGCTGCTATTCTACAATGTACAGGAAACACACACTCCTCCCCTGGCCCCCAAAAAGAAATCGTCCAGCCCCAAAAGCCTATATAGTGCCAAAGGGGAGAAAGCCTATACCAGTTCCCACTCTAGCAGTTAATTTCTATGTCTAGGAACTCCTCTTTGATGATCAAGTTCATATGAGCTGTGGTAGGCTATTCTGTAGCGGTAAGCCTGAGCATAACCACATTTTGGCTGCTCATTTAGAGAGGCAGGCTGGACTCACCTTTAGGAACTAAACTGATTTTCAGGTTATTTCTATGGCACCCGGACTTGGCCTGTAAGCCAGTCAAGATTGCTTTCTGGGTTTTATTGTCTTTATAGGAAGTGGTGCTAGATTCAGCAACTTAGGCAGTCAAGTGGTAACTAAGTATTAAGAAGCATTTTATCTATGAGTGTGTCAGAAAAGCAGAATCTCAAGTCCCACCCCAGAACTATTGAAAACAATTTGTATTTTAACATGATCCCCAGCAAAGCACTGTTCTAATACACACTGAGGAAAAAAGGAAAAGAGAAGAAAGACAATGCTTATAAGAGCAAAATGAGATAACCGGTGACTTGATCCTGAATATAGTCTTGTGTCCAGTTAAAGGACAGTCGTAAAGGTCCGAGAGGATTATGAGTAGGTCAGAGAAGAGTCATGAATATAAAAACTGCCTTCTGATAATCAGATAAAGAAGTCATAGTTATTTAGCTCAAAGACAAGAAAACTAAGCAACATGAAGAGTTCAAACCTGTGACCTATTAATATGCTAAAAAATTAAAAGCAAGGTTGATCCCAAAATGGTTTTGCAGTAAAAGGAAAACCTCCTTCTAAAGGCCTTAAAAATAGGATGAGTTAACCTTATTTAGAGGATAGCTACTTAGTCAGTTCAGTCGTTCAGTCGTGTCTGACTCCTTGCAATCCCACGGACTGCAGCACACCATAGACAGAAGATAGCTCCCTGCAGCCAAGACTAGAGAACACTTAAATTCATGACATTACAGAATTTTAGAACTGGAAGGCAGTTAGGGATAAAATTCGCTCAGTCTAGTCATTTTACAGAAAGTAAAATGAATTCCAGAGAAGCAAAATAATTCACCAAAATCACAGAGCTATTTACCAGTTAGAACTGGGACTAGTGTTCATGTTTCTTATTTCAACATCACCTAGTTCTGAAGAATTCTTTTATTACTTGGTTCTGTGACCTTCCCAAGCTTGTTTTCTTATATAAAAATGTTGGAGCAATATTCCTATTTTAAAAGATAGTTGAAAATAAAATGAGTTTATACTTAAATTATATATGTAGCTTGAAGTGAAGTGAAAGTCGCTCAGTCATGTTAGACTCTGCGACCCCATGGACTATACAGTCCATGGAATTCTCTGAGCCAGAACACTGGAGTAGGTAGCCTTTTCCTTCTCCAGGGGACCTTCCCAACCCAGGTCTCCCGTATTGCAGGCAGATTCTTTACCAGCTGAGCCGCATGGGCAGCCCAAGAATACTGGAGTGAGTCGTTTATCACTTCTCCAGTCGATCTTTCCCAGCCAGGAGTCAAACGGGGGTCTCCTGCATTGCAGACAGATTCTTTACCAACTGAGCTAACAGGGAAGCCCTGTTACATACCTTCCTAATATAGTAGCTTATATTCCTAATATATACCCTCCTAATATAGTAGCTTATAGCGTATACTTTCCTAATAGCTTGTAGCTTATACCTTCCTAATACAGTGACCATGTCAGACTTCAGTACTGTTCTCTTATTTTACTGTATGGATTCCTTAAAGGACAAGGATCTTTCCTGTTTTCCTTCCTCCCAACTTCCCTCCCTCCCTCTTTTCCTTCCTTTCTTCCTTCCTCTTTACCATTATTAATTTTTTAATCTCTTCATTCCATTTAAAGTGCAAAACTGTAAATTTAAAAAATTTACCTTAAAGAATATTAATACAGGTAAATACTTAGGCTATAATTTTAAGTGATAAAAGCAATGTAACAATTATAAATAATCCATCTATGTCAAAGAGCACATATATATATATATATATGTATATATATATATAAGAGACACACATACACATACAAATACACAAACACATTTGGGGAAAATTCTGAAAGGATTTGGTGTATAGTGACATTATAAGCAATTACTTTGCAAATGTCACCCAAGCAGTGAAGCGTCTGGACAGTAGTAAGCAGTGCTTGGCAAAGTTTTATCTAGAAGTTGCTGGAGAAGGTCTGGGCAGATTTGGCTGCACGTGTGACCTGTGCAGTCAGAAGGATCCCACTCTTGGTTTAATGCTTTGGTGTCTTGAAATCCTTAATAATCTTTGAACAAGAGGTTTCATATTTTCACTGTGCTTTGGGTCTCATGTTTAGTCAGTCCTGTGTGAGCAGGTTAGGGTTATAGGGTGTGCTCTGTCTCAAGAGGTCTTGATTTCTTTAAATTTATTTTTCTTTTTAAAGAAGTACAGTCATATTATAAAAAATTAGAGAACATATTAGCAGGAAAAATTAAGTCCCTGTTAAAGCTCTCAAAGGCAGAGACATTTTCACGAGCATCTCTCCATACATCACAATGATGTTCAGTGTCTGGTCAGAAGAATAAAAAGTAATTTGTTACTTTATAGTTTAAATTGCCAAGCAATTTATTACAAAACAGCTATGTGTATGAAAATCAGACTTTTCCTTGAGATTAGCTATTGTGTTAGTTTTTACTGCTGTGTAACAATTAACACAAATTTAGCAGTTTAAAACAACACAAAAACATTGTCACAAGTATCTGTAGGTCAAAAATCTGGGCACAGTGTGGCTGGGTTCTCAGCTCAGGGTCTCACCAGGCTGAAATCAAGGTGCCAGCCTGGGCTGTGTTTCTCACCTGGGGCTCACAGTCCTCTTCCAGACTCACATGGCTGGTGGCAGATTCATTTCCTTGCAGTTTATTGTAGGATTGTAGTCGCTGTTTCTTTGTTGGCTGTCAGCCAGAGGCTGCTCTCAGCGCTACAGGCTGTCCACATTCCTCATTATATGCCTTCTTCCATCTTTAAACCAGCCATGACATGTTGAATCTTTCTTGTGGTTGAATCACTGACTTCCTTTTCCGCCACCAGCCAGAAAAACTCTGCTTTTAAAGGGCTCTTGTGTTTAGGTCAGGTCCAACTCAGACAATCTATTTTAAAGTCAATTGTGCCATAAACCATAACCTAATCGCAGCAGTAAAATACATCAAATTCACAGTACTAGGGATTATGTTTAGCGTGTACACCAGGGCATGGGACATCTCAGGGACCATTTTAGAATTCTGCCTACCACGGCTATCCTAGAGTCTCCTGTGAAGAATAGGAAGTTCCTCTACTTCTGTGTTCAATCCTATTATGATATTAATAGTCTTTCTCAATTTCTATTTTTAATTCTAGCATCTATATTAGCTCACAGTTTAGCAGCCATGGAAAATCTGCTTAGCTTTGAGGGAAACAGAGATTCTTTTGCTTTCAAAGGAAAATTTTTAGAGAACAAGAATCTTACATTTTAAAAATCCTAATTAGTTAGTGTGTATCAATATATTTGTTTCATTAAATCTAACATAATCTAATGAGATAATAAGGTACATACTAAATTTAGATGTTTGTATTTTAAAATAAAGATTAAGAACAAATTATCTAGAAATAAAACAAGGTTTAGAAAAGATGAACACAATATTAATACAAACAATATTTATCACAGATATAACAATAGTAGTATCTTCCATATACAAAGTGCTCAGAAAAAGATAAGCAGAACATAGATCTTATAGATAAATAAGCAAAGGACATGTCCAGACATTTAAAAAGAGGAAATAGAACTAACTTAATAAAGTTGGACCTTAGTGAACTAACATTGAGTGTATAGTATGTGCGTGAGGTGCTGGCATAAATGAGAAGTGCTATGCTTCTATTCAGATCCAGACACTGTTATGGTTGTGGCCAGCATCCATTCTTATTTGGTACTTCTGTTTTTACTAGCTGGTTCCTGTGCTGTAGTAGTTGCTAAATATATTGACTATTACCACCGATTGTGTGCAAAACGCTCTATTACCTATAGTAGGCTGAATAATGGCCACCAAAATGTATCAAGTCCTAATCCCTGGAACCCATAAATGTTCCCTGGAACCCGTAAATGATCGCAAAGAGTTGGACACGACTGAGCGAGTGAACAGTAAGGAAAATGGGCCTTTACAGATGGAAGTTAAGGATCCTGACTCGGGGAGACTGTCCTGGATTATCTGGTTAGGCTCTGAATGCAATTACAAGTGTCCTTATAAGAACAGGGCAGAGGGAGACTTGACACAGACCAAAGAGGCGAGAGCAATGTGGTCATGAAGGTAAAGACTGGGAGGATGATGCAGCCACAAGCCAAAGAGAACAGGCAGCCACTAGAAGCTGGGGGAAACAATAGATTCTCCCCTCAAGTCTTTAATGGAAGGTTGTCCTGCTGACACCCAGGTTTCAGCCCAGTGAAACTGTTTGTGTTTTTAGCCTCTGGAACTGTGAGTGTTTTACGCTACCCAGGTTGTGTTACTTTGTTAGAGCAGCCATAATAAGCTAATAGCATGTACAATTCAATATACCTTTACAACAATCTTAGGGGTGGTAGGTACCATTATCATTGCCACATAAAGGATAAGAAAATTGAGATGTTTGGAGGCCAGGAATTAACCAAATCCAGGGCTAGAATTCAAATTCAGGTCTAACCAAGAGCAGAGCTTTTAATCACCATGTTAAATTAGGAATTAAAAATGAGATACTACAATTTCCCAGGAACTGGGACTGGTCTAACCATCCCACTATAAACAATAAGAAAACTTGACAAAATATATGAAATAGGAGTTTCCAGGCACTGAACAACAGGCAGCACAGGAATGTGATCCATAAGAGAAGAGAAAACAAATGAGGTAAGTCCTATAATGCCTGCATTCCTGCCTGGAGACATTTTCCAGCCTGAGGTGCAGGCAAGGGGAATCCCAAGCAGACCACAGTAGTCTCACTGAGTTGAGGAGTTGGAGGTAAGTTTGGGGAGGTAGAACTGGCTGGAATTTGTAGGACAGAGTACCAGATAGGAAGGAGCTAAATGGAGAAAGAGTTTCAGAAATCTGTAAGAGGAATTGTCCCCCTGACTCTATGGTTAGATACTAAGACACACATGCATAGGGTGAAACACTGTTAAGTCTGGCAAAGAATGATCCCAAGATCATCACAAATTAAGTTATTCCCAGAGTTCACACAGAGCTGGAAAAGATCTAAGTTCCAATTGAAGCCAGAGAAGTACATGCTTTTTTACATTGGGAAACAAAGAAGGAAAGGGGACAAAAAATGCTTATGTTAAGAGAGGCAGAAGAAAAAAATTAAAAAGATGGCTAGATAGAGGAATGGACAGCTATGTGATAAAACAAGCAGAGTAAAATGTTAATGTAAAATCTAGACAGCAGGTATCCATGTGTTTACTGCAAAATTAAAGGACTGATAGGGCAGTATTATGAAAAACTTTATGCCCATAAATTTCACATGAAATGGACAAAGTCCTTGAGAGACACTTTACTGGCTTAAAAGCATATCCAACATCCTTCAACTCCTCCCTCAAAGTACAGTTTAATTCCCCTCCCTTTGATTGTGGGCTTGACTTTGTATTGGTTTAACAAATAAAATATGGTAGAATTGATGATGTTTAATTTCTGAGACTACATCACAAAGGCATTGTGGTTTCCTCTTTGCCCTCTTTCTTGGATTGGTCACTTGGCAGGAAACTATGTCTTTAGGATATTCAAGCAACACTTTGAAGACACCCATGTGGTTGGAAATTGATACCTTCTGCCAACAGTCAGCAAAAAGTTGAGATTTCTAAAAACAATCATTGAGAAACTGAGGCCTCCTGCCAAAAACCATGTAAGCCAGCCACCTTGCAAGAAGATCCTTCAGCTCTAGTCAAGCTTTCATATGACTAGAGCTGGAGGTGATACCCTGACCTGAGATCCTGAGCCAGAATGATACAGTTAAGTGCCCCTGAGCCAAAGGAACTGTGAGATAATTAATGCTGAGTGGTAACCTGTCAAATTCTGAGGGTAACTTACTATGCAGCAAAAGATAACAAATACTGTCACACACTGCCAAAGCTTACTCAAGAAATACTATACAACCTGAATCTATAAACAATTAAGGAAATTGAATGAGTAGTTAAAAATCTTCCAGCAAAGAGAACTCCAGGTTTAGATGTCTTCACTCTTCAACTTTATCAAACATTTAAGAAAATATCAGCTGTTATAATTGTTGCTCCTTTCAAAGTCATCTTTTCCCCCTCTTTAGCTGCTTTATGCTTTTTCCATCATAGATTACTGGTAGTTTTAAAAGGATGTGATTTCATGTGGTTTTCATTTTCCTGTTTGTGGTTCATAAGAACTCTTGAACATGTGGTTTGATGTCTTTCATCAACTTTATAAGGTTCTCAGTCGTTATCTTCAAATATATTGCTTGTTTCATTTTCTCCTTTCTTTCTGAGACACCAATTTACTATGTTAGATCTTCCTATATCTTACACCTCTTAATTTCTCTTCTGCATTTTCATTGTTTTGTCTTTCTCTGCTATATTTGTGTATTTTCTTCTAACTTGTGTTTATTCACTAGTTCTCTCTTGAGCTATGCCTGTTCTATTATTAAATCCATCCATCAAGATTCTAATTTTAGTCATGGTAATTTTAGTTCTAGTATTTCCAAATTATGTAATTTTCAGCTCTGCCAAAATTCTCATAAGTTTAGTTTGTATCTGAAAACTCCAATTCCTGACGGTCATGCAGATATGTTTAAGTAAAAGCTTCTGCTGGTGTTCATTTTTATCTATTGGTGTGGCTACTTTTTACCACATGCCCTACATTATACTTACAAAACTGTTTAGATTTTGCAACCTACTGCATTAATTTGGCATTGCTACAAACAGTATTACCACAAACTTAGCATATTCAAACAATATACATTATCTCATATAGTCTATAGTGACCGGGATAAACACAAAGGTGTGGTCACTCACCTAGGGAGTGAGACATCCTAGAGTGTGAAATCAAGTGGATCTTATTACAAGCAAAGCTAGTGGAGGTGATGGAATTAGTTAAGCTATTTCAAATCCTAAAAGATGATGCTGTTAAAGTGCTGCACTCAATATGTAAGCAAATTTGGAAAACTCAGCAGTGGCTACAGGACTGGAAAAGGTCAGTTTTCATTCCAATTCCAAAGAAGGGCAGTGCCAAAGAATGTTGAAACTACTGGACAATTGCACTCATTTCACATGCTAGCAAGGTTATGCTGAAAATCCTTCAAGCTAGGTTTTGGCAGTATGTGAACTGAAAAATTCCAGATGTACAAGCTGAGTTTAGAAAAGGCAAAAGTACCAGAGGCCAAACTGCCAACATTCGTTGGATCATAGAGAAGGCAAGGGAATTCCAGATAAACACCTACTTCTGCTTCATTGACTACACTAAAGCCTTTGACTATGTGGATCACAACAAACTGTGGGAAATTACCAGAGATGGTAATACCAGATCACCTTTCGTCTCCTGAGAAACCTGTGTGTGGGTCAAGAAGCAACAGTTAGACATTACATGGAACAACCTGACAATTTGATTGGTTCAAAACTGGGAAAGAAGTACAAGGCTATATATTGTCACCCTGCTTATTTAATTCTTATGCAGAGTACATCATGCAAAATGCCAGGCTGGATAAATCACAAGCTGGAATCAAAATTGCCAGGAGAAATATCAATAACCTCAGATATGCAGATGATACCACTCTAATGGCAGAAAGTGAAGAGGAACTAGAGAACCTCTTGATGATGGTGAAAGAAGAGTGAAAAAGGTGGTGGGGGAGGGGAGTGCCGGTGTGGGGACAGAAAAAAAAAAAAAAAAAAGAGTGAAAAAGCTGGCTTAAACTAAACATTCAAAAAACTAAGATTACGGCACCTAATCCCATCACTTCACGGCAAACAGAAGGGGAAAAAGAAGAAGCAGTGACAGACTTTATCTTCTTGGACTCCAAAGTCATTGCAGATGGTAACTGCAGCCACGAAATTAAAAGATGCTTGCTCCTTGAAAGGAAGGCTATGACAAATCTACAATGTATTAAAAAGCAAAGACATCATTTTACTGACAAAGGTCCATATAGTCAAAGCTATGATTTTTCCAGTAGTCATGTACAGATTTGAGAGTTGAACAATAAATAATACTGAGCGCCTTCGAACTGTGGTGGCAAGAGAAGACTCTTGAGAGTCCCTTGGACAGCAAGGAGATCAAACCAGTCAATCCTAAAGGAAATTAACCCTGAATATTCATTGGAAGGATTGATGCTCAAGCTGAAGTTCCAATACTTTGGCCACCTGATGCAAAGAGCTGACTCATTGGAAAAGACCCTGATGCTGGGAAAAATCAAAGGCAGGAGATGGGGATGACAGAGGATAAGATGGTTGGATGGCATCACCAACTCGATGGACACAAGCCTAAGCAAACTCTGGGAGATAGTGGACAGGGAAGTCTGGCATGCTGTAGTCCATGGGGTCACAAAGAGTTAGCGACTAAACAATAGCAACTAAACTAAACACAACTTAGCGACTAAACAATATTCTGTAGATCAGGAGTCCAAACATAGCTCAAAAGGGCCTGTTTCAGGGTCTTACAAGGTTAAATCAAGGTGTTAGCCTGAGCTGTGATCTCAGCTGAGGTTCCACTACCCAAACTCACATGGTTGCAGTATTCAGTTTTCTGTAGACTTTTGGACCTAGGACCTACTTCTTGTTATCATTTGGAGGCCACCCTCAGTTGTTTGCCATGTGGCCCTCTCGGAAGGCCAGTTCATAACATGGCAGCTTGCTTCTTCAAAATCACCAAGGGAGAGAGTTTATTAAGATCAACATAAGAATCTGACATAATATAATCATATACAGATTAATAACATATCCCATCATCTTTGTGGTAATGTATTGATTAGAAGCAAGTCCTCAAGTCCTATCACCTTCTCCACACATACACAGAGCCAAGACCAGCTTATAATTATGGGGGTTACCTTATAGACTGCTCACCATACTAAGGATAGTAACTTCCTCGTAAGACAGTTCAGATTTGCTTTAGCCAAGCATCTGGGAACTCTAAAAACTGTAGATAACTTCAGTCCAATTTCAGGGATTGAGAGTATTCAGAGGTGAGCTGCCTGCCCTTTGAAGCCCTGCTTACTTCTGTTAAGTAAGAAGCAAGCATGTCACTGTTACACATCATGGGCAGCCTTCTGGGATCATTATTCAAAGAGGAAGAGTTTATCACCGCAGGCCTCATACTTCAATACCTCTTCCCTCAGGTCCCAATAAATTGTCAAGATAGCAACTTCGTATCTCAGATGCCATTCAGAGAATGCCCAGCCCTTTCAGGGAAAAGCAGCTCACTACTTAAGTTCTTAGGGTTCCTTAGTAATTTTTTATCATCATCAGTTCTCTCATGTCTTTAAGCAGATATTTTAAAAATCTGTTTAGTTATCAGCTTTCCAGATGCAAGCTGTAGAAGATCTGGTCCAAATTACTTGATCTATAACAACTACAGAAGAAAGTCTTATGGTTTTTTTAACATCTATAATTTATCATTTGCTTCAACTTGTAGAGAAATCCCAATTTATAACAGTGTTTCAACATAATCTAACCAGTTAATTTAAAGCAAGACAAAGTTTACTTTCTCAACTTGGAAAAAAATAAAAGTACCAATTTTTTTCCCATAAAAGTACATTGAACATTTTTATTTCTGGAGCTTTCCATATGGAAAACAAAATCCTAACATTATTATATAGCGAGTATTTATGCCTACAACATGTGAACCTAGAAATTAACATGGTACTACAAAATGTTCTAGGTCAGTTGACATTTTGCTAATATCCCTATATAAAACAGCTTCTTAAATGCTGAATATTCCTACAAATTATGTATTACATCACTCAATACTTAACTGCCAAAGAGTAATAACATACTGATTAAATCAGCATTCTGGAGTTATAGTCTGTGATGATGATATTAATTTAAAATATTTGCTTCTGTAAATGACATTCCAATCACTTCTCCAAACTTATTCCTGACTTAGTTCTAGAAGAGGAAATAAATTACTTTGAATAAATAAAATAAAATAAAGTATTTGGCCTTTCAATAAATAAATAAATAAAATATTTGGCCTTTCAAAGATTTAGAAAATTAATATCATTTGAACTTATAATGTTCAGCAAGTTTTAGCACGAGTGATTTTGTTTCACAAGGCTTATCCTTTACATAAACTGTTCATTCTCCATTTTTGTAATCATTTGTAGTAATTTTTTTTAATAAAATGCATTGTTCAAAGTTTTCTGAGAAATGGGATTTGCAGTTCTCTCCAACACCCAAAGCATATTACTTATCATTTATCAATTGTGTGAATTTCCCTTCTTCATTTGTATTCCAAATATACGAAGTTCAAGTAAAAAATAAATAAATATTTGAAGAACATTAATTTGTATTTCATTTCAAAAGGAAATTGTGAAATTGATGAAAACTGGGACAAGATAATGAATTCTTATCTCTAAAATTAATTGATTTGGAACTAGTGAATTCTTATGTGAATTAAGAATTAGGTTATATTTTTAAGATCTGTAACTGCTAGATATGCTTTGGAAATAAATACCTAAGTGAAACTCAGACTATTCTCTCTGGGAATAAATTTAAAAATATAATCTGTCTATTAACCATCTTTGGTAGAGACCACTAGTTGCACTTACCTCAATTTTGTACTCCATTTTCCCCCAATTTTTCCTAGGCATATGACCATCTGGAATAAAAGCTACATTTTTCATCCTTCCTTGTAGTTAGGTATTGTAAGTTTTGACCAATGAAATTTAAATGAGGTTGCAACCTTCTCTCACTATCCTCCTTGCTGGCCAGAATGTTGATGTGACAGATGGAGTTTGAACAGCAATCTTGGATCATGAGTTGGAAGCCAAGTGCTGAGGTTGGTAGAGCAGACAGACTTTGAGATACTAAATTCTGAAATTCTTTTAAGTGAGAGGAAAAACTCTTTCTCTTTTTAAAAGCCACTGTTATTTGGAGTTTTATGCTGCTATATCTAACCTTAACTGATACACATTTCAATTGTTGGCATATTATTCCTTTATTAGAAATTGTAAATAAGAAATTATTTCAACACCTGAAGACCAAGATACAACAGAAGATTCCATAGGCTCAAGATTTTGACACATCCTATAAAGAGTTTTCTGTAACGCATATCCCTTCCGTGGCATAGCAACATCGTTCTTCTTTAAAAAAGTTACTGGACAGACATCATTTCCTCCATCACCTATATAAACAATTCGTGTATAATTCACTCCTTGTTGTAACTGCTCACCTACAAATTCTACTAAAACTACATTTTTGCAAAGATTTTGGGGGCACCGAGTGCAAGAATGAGTGTGATGTTTTTCCACAGTGAGATGACCACTGCTATCAAATGCTGCTGGATTTGTAAACACTTTATCAAACACATCATGAAAATTGGCAGCTTCTAAAACCCAATCTATGAAGACTGAATTTGAATCTGAAATAATGATGCAGTCAAATTTATTCTTGTTCTTTCTTATAAAGTTTAAAAGTTCCACCATCCCTGGAGTGAAAGGCATTGATATCATTGCTCTCTTCATTTCATCTTCTCTTACACCTTCATCTCCCAAATACTTAAAGACTCTGCCCATAAATTCTGTCCAAAATCCCTTTTTGTAAGAATCTTGCAGTTCAATAGGAAGCTTTTTCTCTGGAGCACATTGTACAATCCAGGTGTCACTATTATCATCTATGATTGTATTGTCAAAGTCAAAAACCAACAAAATTTTCATGGTTCCAGAAACAGATTTGGGTTACCCTGGAAAAGAAGAAATGTTATTTCCTAAACATATGTTGTTTTATATATCTAGCTATGAGGTGAAGTGTGAAAGCATTAGTCACTCAGTCGTGTTTGACTCTTTGCAACTTCATGGACTGTAGCCCACCAGGCTCCTCTGTCCGTGGAATTCTCCAGGCAAGCACACTGGAGTGGGTAGCCATTCCCTCCTCCAGGGGATCTTCCCGCCCTGGGATGGGACCTGGGTCTCTCACATTGCAGGCAGATTATTTACCATCTGAACCACCAGGAAAGCCCCACCTAGCTATAGTTACCTATCTAACAACTCTTAATCTGCTAAAAAACAAAGGATGAATAACAAGTTAAAATGACCAAGCACTATAAGACCCACTATTTAAGCACTTTTCCCTAAGCAAAGTTCATATCTGAGTATGTTAAATGAATGGAAAACAGAGTATCTAAAAAGGATACTCATATTATTGTGTTCCTGAGGAAGTGATTCTTTGAGCATTCAGAATTAAACTATAGAACAATTCAACGAGAGAAGCAATGAAACAATTATCCCCTTCAAGTTTAATTCAGAAAAGTTGTAAAATAAGACCAGAAAAATGTAGGCTAATCATTCTTATTGTCTTTAAATTATCGATCACAAACTTATTAGTTTAAAATATTTACAATAATCTTCGTACTAAATAATAGGTCATGTACAATACAGATTCTCTGTGAACTAACCAAAATTCTGACCAAATTTAACATAATGTGAAATCTTGTAAACCTAAAATAACTTTTCTAAAAAGGTTTTTAGCTTGAAATCATTGCCAATGTTAATCAAACGGTTGCTTGATGCTGTACCTGAAATTCTAAACAAATTACTTGAACTGGAAGTGGATTAAATTCTCCCAGACTAGAAATAACTTGTGTTAACAAAACCACATTTATTTATATTTTCTCTAGACAGTTTAGCTCTGGAGTTCCAAATAATCTGGATATAAGTGAGTAATCACACTGCTTTTGATATGATAATTACTCAAGTCTCTATTTTCATTAAAAGATAATGAAGGTCATTAGCTGTAAATTTCAAGAGAAAAAGAAAGAATAAACTGGTCATAGATGGTATGAATATCATCATGTAAAAAAGGTAATTATACAGAATTCCCAGGAAAAGTTGCAATTAATGTCTGTAAACTAAAAAAAAAAAACAATTTTTTTTTAAAGAGTAATTGATATTTTTTGAGATATCTGGACTAAGACATTGGACTAAAAACCTCACAATCTCACTGTCTCATTTAACTGTCAGAAGCTCATTTAGTAGGATTATTATCTTCATCTTAAAGATATGTAAGGGCTTCCCTGGTGGCTCAAAGACAGTAAAGAATCAGCCTGCAATGCAGGAGACCTGGGTTCGATTCCTGGGTTGGGAAGAACCCTTGCAGGAGGGCATGGCAACCCATTCCAGTATTCTTGCCTAGAGAATTCCCATGGACAGAAAAGCCTGGTGGGCTACAGTCTATGGGGTCACAAAGAGTCAGACACGACTGAGCTTCCAAGCACACCTAAAGATATGTAAACAGGAGCTCAAGTATTAAGTTGGTTAAGTATTAGTTAAATGGCAGAGCTAGAATTCGGATTCAAGTCTGCCTGACTCCAAAGTTCATGCTTTAGTAACACATTCTAGTGCCTAAGAAATAGAATAAAGACTATAAATCAGTTTAAAATAAAATAGTAAGCCAATTTGATGAAAAGATGTTAAATATAAAAACACCGATTAATTTCAATGTATACACTAACCATGATATTGTATCTGTGATCTACTTTACAACCATTCTGAGGTTTTAGTAAGAAGTTCCAAAAAGAAAAGTGAAGAACCTCATCAAAAAGAAAAAAAGAAGAGATCAATTAAAAATAGAAAACATGATATTTATCTATATGTGAGTGAAGTGAAGTCGCTCAGTCGTGTCCAACTCTGCAACTCCATGGGCTGTAGCCTGCCAGTCTTCTCAGTCCAAAGGATTTTCTAGGCAAGAATACTGGAGTGGTTTGCCATTTCCTTCTCCAGGGGATCTTCCCAACTCAGGGATCAAATCCTGGTCTCCGCACTGCAGGCACATTCTTTACCATCTGAGCCACACATGATCATATCTATATGTATTCTCTGGTTTATGATAGATACGCAGTAATTGAAACTGAGACTAGAGCTCATGACTCATATACAAGTAAGCATTTTTGGTCTCTCAATTTAGAAAATCTGGAGAACAACTAACCAAGAGATTGTATCTCCTGTTGTATGCATTTAGATGGCATAAAATATTCTGATAGTCTGGATCCTTGAATCACTAAATGTCTATCCAGGGGTCTCTGATTGGCTTTCAGAGATTTAAGTGCAGAATTCATTCTCCCTAGAAACAATGTAATAAATAACAATAAAGCACAGTTGACAATCCCATTAGAACTGCACCTAAGCACATTTTAAATTAAAATGCTTTTTAGGCATTCTGAATTTATACATAGTTTAAAAAATTTTTGCAAATGTAACTCACTGTGGGTTGAAAAGTGTTTCAAGCCTAGACTTAATCAGCCACAAGTTACTAAAATCCCTGCAATATTAACCTCCAAATAAGATGTATCATAAACCTGAAGTTAACAAAGTTCCAACTGTGTTAACTCAGTTTCACTGCTAACTACTAATTTTTATCAACTGTACTTTTCCTAATTTTAGATCTTTTTCTATTAGTTTTTTTCCCCACCACTCAACACAAACCTTTTTTAAAAAAAATACTTACCCAATTTAGTATTTCCAAGACAATCTTCCTTCAGCATACAGCTTAGGTTAAATAGTCATGACTATCTTCATCTTTAAACACCCACCAGTTTCTAACCAACATTACTCCTACGCTATATGCAGGGGAAAAAGTCTTCTGGTTTGGAGCAAGGGAATGGAGACTTCTTAAATTGTAAAATAAAAGAATTTAAGACATTTTAAAATTTATGTTTTCTAATACGCTTTCTTTTACATCAGAAAAGCACCTACTGGCACTGGGAGAAATAAAATTTTGTTTAAACAAAAAGTTTAAATACAAAACAGGGAATGTCATGTTAATATAAGTTCCAGTAATGAAAACTAGAACTTACATACAAGAATAGGGAACTGCTTAAATAAGATATGCACGATAGTCACATAACAGAACATCTATTTCAGCAGTAAAAGCTTAAGATGTTCAAATTAAACAAGTCACAAGAGTGTTTACAGTATAATCTCATTTTTGTTTTTAAAAAAGAAATATCTGTGTACAGTGGTAGCATCAACTGCAGTTTCTACACTGATTTTGTAATAAAGGTGTTCCCCTCCAAATAATTTAAGCTCTGTTTCAAAGTGCATATGCTACCTTCTTAATTTCACAACAAAGGGGAAAAAAAGGAGTGGAGGTCAGAGTGGGTAAATAATTTTAGATACACTTGGCTGTAAAGATCCATGCACCAGTTAGAACCAAGTGCTGTTAAGTGAAATCATTAACTGAACATTATGTCAAACTTGCAAATTACTGACACCAAATCTTGTAAGATTCAATACTTTTTGTAACCAATTCAGTTAAAATTCCACAGAATTTTTGTTGAGATCATCTCCTTGGGTCTCTAGTGGTTCTGCATAGCTTGTAAACAAGGTACTCACTGCCCTTTGCTCTGGACTGTTGTCTCAAAAATGTTATGTACAGCGAACAGTTTTAAAAGGCATGCATCCTATGGCAACTGGGGCAAAATTACTGATATTCTGGATACTGCTGTAATTCATCACGCATCTAGGGGGCTGCATCTTCTACAAAACTGTGGCAGGCTAAGTTGTTAGCATGCAAGCAAAGTAAAATCTCTCTCTTGCCAGTTTCTTACTTTTTTAAAACTATGCTTCCAAAAACCCACCAATGTTATATGTGCAAAACTATATTTCAACAAGTATTTTTATTAATCCTCTCATACTTACCAGCATTATTACGATGGATCATCTGATAGAAAACCTGAAGAAAAATAGTACGACTATGTGTTAGAACTTTAGTGACTAAAAATCTTACCTCCCTTACCAAACTGAGCAACTCCAATTTGATGCCTAATGTGTATGTGTTGTACCCAACTAGCTTGTAATCATTTGTACCTCGATTTGTTAGCAAAGGATCTTTTGAAATCAAGTCTCTATCCACTCTTAACAGGTTTGTGTGTCCTTTGAGGTCTGACTGGTCCTCCAAATACATTCAATTTAGTATAGTATATTTACTGAGCGATTAAAGATTTCTTAAAGGTCATAACATGAATATTTCAATCCAAGTTTTAACATTCCGATTTAAAAAAACAAAAACAACTACGCCCCATCTAGTCCGGACATGCCTTAGAAACCAAAGTATTTAAAAACAGATTTTCTGTCAATTAATTCTTGAGTATCCACAGTTAAGGGAGCAGGGCTTTGCCCTTCTTACTCCCGCGAGGAGGTCCATGGGCCACACACGCCAAGCCCAGGCCTCGTTCTCCCACACACCTGCCCGGTACATCCCCAAAATACGGGCAGGAACCTAATTTGGTGTCGTTTCCCGCGGGGTGACGGGGATGACGATGGGAGCATCAGGCCGAGCGCGGCCGGGTCCCCAGGACTCCTCACTGACCGAAGCCAGGGATCGCAGCCATGCTAGACTCGGCGCGGCTCCCGAGTACTCTGTCCGCCAGCCTCGTCCGGGGGCCTGAAAAAGAGTTCCGCCTGACTCGGACGCCGGGCCTTGACTTCCCGCGCAGGCGCACTCTCCCTTCCCCATAGCCTACAACTGCGCGTTCTTCGTTCCTCGGCGACGATTACCGTCACTTCCGGTGGCGTTGCTAAGCAACTGCGTGGTTTGGCGAAAACTCTGCCGCCTGGAGGCCGCGGAGCTTTCGCTTCAAATCGCCTTTCCAAGTGTGAGAACGCCGTGGGCACCTTAGAGATGCTGGTGCGGTTCGGAAGGCGCAGTGGACAGGCGAAGGAAAGCATGGGTGAGCTAAACTGGCCCATCCCGGCACAGGGATTGTTTCTGGTTCCCAAGCATGGGGTGAGAGGCGAGGGTACATTACCTTCTGAAACGGGCTCCACCAAATAAAAACAGCACTGTGGGCATCGTCGGGCTCTGTGTAAATTAGACAGTTTTGACCATGGATGAGTGTGTAGGTGGGAAGTTCACAGAAATAAGGGTAGAGAAGAAGTCAGAAACTTAACAGTTGACTAGCTGGTCTGGGTCTCAAGCTGCGCAGTTGCAGCTCCAAAAGTCTGGTGTTTGCTGAATTCTCGCGCACCTACGCTTTGTTCTTCATTGAGTGACTTGGAATGTATTTTGGAAATATAAGTGATCTTATTAGAGTCTTGGCTCTACTGTGAACCTACTGAGTGCTCTTAGGAAAGTGTCTGAAGGAAAGCCTCATTTTCTTCAAATCTAGAATGAAGGTAATGTCTCACCCTACGGCATATAGTCCGATATATCAGAGTGTACAAATAATGCTATTTAAGGTGCATTAACTCACATGACCTTTTATAAAAATTTGATTTTGTAATAGAAGTAGCTTAGAACATTTAAAGAACTCTTTATTAATTTCAGTGATTTGGGTTTCTTAAGTCTGTAAATTCCCAATTAATGCTCTCATTAATTAGAACCCTGGGAACTTAGACTCTCTTCCTGTCATTGCTTCGGTAGCAGTCGAGTTCCTTGTGTCAAGTGAGAGCCAGCCATTCTCCCACCCAGTGGGCACTCGTGCATATTTATGCTGTGGAAAACTGAAGAAGTACCAGCAGAGGATCATGACATGTAGGAGGTAGTACTTAAGGGGCATGTATTGAAAAAACACAATTGCTCTCACGTATTCACTTTCCTATATATAAAGTACTGCACTGGGAGTTCCCTGGTGGTGCAGTGGTTAGGACTGGATGCTTTCACTGCCTGGACTGGTTGCACTCCCTGGTGGAGGAACTAAGATCCCACAAACTTCAGGGAGCAAAAAGAAAAAAAAAGTGCCGTGCTAAAATATTTACCTGATAGATTGAACTCTGGCAGTTGGTTCAGAAGTTCCCATCTGAGCCTCACTGCTAAATTTTATCTTCATTTGGAAGATGTCGAGACTCCAAGAAGTTAAATAACTTGCCCACGTTTACATAGAAAGCAATTGACTGAGCCAAGGACTCAAATTTATGTCTTCTGATTTTTAACTCTTGCATACTTTCCACTTAATCCCAGCTGTTCTTGAGATAACAAGAATAAAATTATTCTTTGAAACAACTTCCAGATATCATGCCAATATAGAAATGTCTGTGAAAAATCACTTAAACTCTTCTTGGAAGTTTTTAACTCATTTTTAAAAATTTATTAGAAATGAAGAACTGTGAAGAAGATCAAGTTCTCTATCCACCTCTTCTGCCTAGCAAAGTAGATCTCCGCCAGGTCACCATAATTCCACACAATGAGTGGGAAAGGATTCGAGATAGCCTAGACAGTTTGACAAGAGAAGCAGCATGCCTTCGTGCAGAAAGAAAAGCAAAGAAAGAAATGCATTTACGATCCCAAGAAGTGGTAAAACATTGGACTAATACATATGCAGTAAGTATTAACCACCTCGGAGTACACGTGCACTGAAGACTTACTCTTCTTAGTGCTCTTTTATAAATATTTTTAAGATGTAAAATAGCGTTGCAGTGCATTGTAACACATTTTCAACAGCTTTATTTAGGTATAAGTGGCACACAGTAAACTGGATATATTTAAAGTGTACAGTTTAAGATTGGATGTGCCTATTTACCCCTGCAACCATTATTATAATCAAGATAATGAACATATTCATTGCCCCCCAGAAAGTTTTCTTGTACCCCATTTTACTTCCTCTCATTGCTCACCATGCTAACTCCAGTGTCTCCAGGCAACCAGTGATCTGCTGTCTATTATAAGTTTCACTCAGACAATTATTTGGAAATTCTTTCATATTTTGTATCAATTATTAATTCATTTTATTGCTGAGCGGTATTCCATTGTATGGATATAACACAGTTTGTTTTTATGCTCAGTTGTTGATGGATGGACATCAAGCAGATATTGACATTCGAGCTGCAACAGAAAGTAAAGACAGTTTATGAATTTTACTTCTTTTCCAATCTGGGTGTCTTTTATTTCTCTCTTTCTCTTTCTTTTCTTTTTGCCTTATTGTACAGGAATGGATGTTTGATTTTTAAGGTGCTTTTTTTTTTTGCTTGTCTCTGTTGACGTAATCATGAAGTTTTAATTCTTAATTTTGTTATATGGTGAATTGATCAGTATTCAAACATTGAAGCAAGATTGCATTCCTGGGATAAATGTCTGCTGGTCATATGTTATCTTTTTGATGGTTTCAGTTTGTTAAAATGTTAATTTTTGCATATGTGTTCATGCGGGATATTGGTCTTCTTGAAATGATATTGGTTTTCTTGAAATGTCTTTGTCTGGTTTGGATATCAGGATAATGCTGGTTATTGTTATGATGGAGGATTGTGCAGAAACACAGGTCTTGAAACTGAGGAACCAAGGAGCTTCTTGAGGAATCCAGGCAGCTTCTTTTCATCTGCCTCTGTCTGTCATTCCATTTTTTTCTAGAATGATATATGTCTTTGCTGTGCCCTTCTCTGTGCATCTGTAAGATTCTCTACCTAAGAGGTACAGTAACCTTCATTTAATGCTATGAACATGAATGGGAATCTACTTCAAAGTGGGGAGGTGTCCTCTGACTCCTTTTATTATCTCACCTGGGGAGAAATGCTGGGAAAAGATATTCTCATCCCACTATAGCACTTGTCTGGATCATAAGGAACTGAGAGGCAGGATTTTTTCCTGTTTTCTAGTAGAATTTTTAAAACTCTGCAGGCATAATATCTGCTTAGCGAGTTCTGACCTTTCCCTACCCCCCAACTTTGCATATTTCTTTCTGTGTTGCAAGGAACATTATGTGTCTTTGGGAGGGGACACAGAAATCTTGTCTTTCCTTGCTTTAGGAACAGTGTTGATAATTTATGAATTCTCTTTTTTCTAAAAGAGGGAAGAGTTACATCATGACTGATATCATATAAGTAATATAGTATGTGACATTATGAAAAAGGCAAAACCTACAGGGAAAGAAAACAGATCAGTGATTGCCAGGGGGTACAGATAGGGGAAGTTGTTGACTCTAACAGGACATGAGGGAATTTTGGGGGAGGATGGAACTGTTCTATAAGTGACTATGCATTTGTAAAACTGTATGCTAAAAGAGCATCTACAACATATACTGTAAAAAATTTGATTTTAGAAAAGCCCTTGGTCCATAAATAGATGGGGAATATACTCCCTGCTTTTTTTTCCAGAAGTACCACACTACACCTAATACTTTACGCTTTCATGGGTGTTAAAGAAGAAAAAAAAAATGTAGTAAGTATAGTAGAAACATAATAATAAAAACTGCACTATAGGCACAGGGATTGGCAAAATGATCCATCAGCAGAGAGAGCCTAGGAGCAATCCTGTGTTATACGTGGGAACCTGCCATGTGCTAGAAATGTCATTGCAAATTAGATGGAAAAAGATGGAAATTCCATAACAGGTACTGAAATAATTGGCATATGGAAAAGATGAAATTATATCCCTATGGTACAGAATATACAAAAATGAATTTCAGCTGGATTTAAGACCTAAATGTGGAAAAGGGAACATTTAAAAATAAATCCTAGGATAGCTTCAAGGTTTCAGGGTAGGTGAGATTTTCTTAAGATGTAGAAAGTATGACCCATAAAGGAGAAAATGACTTCATCGACATGAGACATTGGCTACCTCCTCAGGGGTGTAGAAGAACATGTGAAATATGCTGTTGTTGATTTTTTAAAGGGTTTCCCTGCTGGCTCAGTGGTAAAGAATCTGCCTGCCAATGCAGGAGACACGGTTTCATCCCTGATCCAGGAGGATCCCACGTACTGTGGAGCAATCAGGCCTGTGCTCCACAACTATTATTGAGCCTGTGCTCTAGGGCCGGGAGCCACAACTACTGAAGCCCGCGCGCCCTAGGGCCCGCGCTCCCAGCAAGGGAAGCCACCACAGTGAGAAGCTCTCACACCACAACCAGAGAGCCACCCCGGCTCACCACAACTAGAGAAAAGCCCTCGCAGCAACGAAGACCCAGCACAGCCAAAAATAAATACATAAATAAAAGGAACACAATTCGTAATATTATTTATTAAATATAGAATGGAATTATGGAAGTAAATGTGAGAAACGAAGGGAAGTGTTTAATCTTAGAGATTCCAGGTGGAAATTAGGACTGGAGGGAGAGGTCCATTATACACTTTTGTAATATTTTGGATTTTGAACCACGTAAATTGTATTACTTACTTAAAAAATTCAATTAAAGATTAGCTCATAAGTATAACCTCATATTTATTAATGGTATGTGCAAATCCAATGCTCAGGGAAAGCTCTAATTATAATGTTAAATTTTGTCAGGTTAAATTACAAAATGAAAACAAACTACTGCTTTTATCTTTTTGTAGGGGATGAAAGAACAGAAACTTGAAGCCAAAAAGAAGCGTGATGAAGAAATAGAAGCAGAAAGACAAATTCTTGATATAGAAGAAGCAATATACAAACAAGGAGAAAGGAAAAAGGCCATTGAACTTGCAAAGCAATACCAATTTTACCAGACAGAACGAGTGAAAAACTTTCATGTACTACTTGGGTTTTCTTACATTTTATATATATTTAACACATCTGTATATAACTAGACTTCATTTTCTTAAAATATTGCAATTTTTTTTTTTTGTAGTCAGGACTACTTCTTAGTAGAGTTATGAAAGAACGGGATGCACAGATTGAATTCCAAAAGAGTAAAATAAAATCAGATAAAAAATGGGAGGAACAAGTGAAACTCAATGTTGAAAAAGCTTTTAAAGAAGAACGAGAAAAAGCAGAAAAACAACGCAGAGATAGAGTAGCTCTTGCTAAAGATCATTTAAAACAGTATGTATATATAAATTACCTTTTTTTGTACGTTTTTCTTTTTCTCATAATGGATATAGCTTTTTTTTTCTGATTATATATATAAAAGTAACATATGCTAATATACCTAGTAAGTAGGAAAAAAATACAAAGAAAGAAGTTAAGAATCACTATTACTCCTTTTGGTGGCTCAGTCACTAAGTCGGGTCTGACTCTGCGACCCCATTGACTTTAGCCTTCCAGGCTCCTCTCTCCACGGCGTTTTCCAGGCAAGAATACTGGAGTCGGTTGCTATTTCCTACTCTAGGGGATCTTCCCGACCCAGGGATCAAACCTGTCTCTCTTGCATTGGCAGGCAGTTCTTTACCACTGGCACCACCTGGGAAGCCCCTGGTATGTCATGAAATCTTGCCATGTTGGTAAATGGAAATCAAAGCTGATTTTTTTTAAAGTAGCTATTATTAAAAAATAAAAGTAGCTTTTACTGTACATATGGAGAGGAGTATATTTGGGTGTTATTTTACTTACTTTTCTAAATAACTGATGCATGCACATAGGAAGAGGCACAAAGGGGATTTAGTGAAAAGTCTTTTCCTTGTCCACCAGCCACCTTGTGTGAGACCATTTCCTTTATACTATAGTTTAAATGTATTAATATATACATTGTATTAATGTACCCCCCCCAAAATAAACAATACTGTTTGCGGACATTTTTACCATTTTTAAAGAAAAAATACGATTTTTATACTTAAGCATTACATCATTAATTCATTCATCATTAATTATTTTTAAATATCATTAAATAAAATAGGATATAAATTAAAAATCACCAGAAATGCTTGATCCAGATTAAGCACTATTAACATATGAGTGTATATTCATCTGCTCTTCAAAATTTTCTTTTAAATTTCACAAACTGTAAATGAATGATATGCCTATTGTTTCAAATTCAAGCAATATAAAAAAATTTGGAGGAAAATTTAGAATTTCTTCTTTATTTCCACTCTATTCAATGTCTTTAATTTTCATTTTGCTCTTCGAAAATAGCCATTATTAGGCTCCCTTGGTGCCTCAGTGGTAAAGAATCCACCTGCCAGAGCAGGAGACACAGGTTTGATCCCTGATCCAGGCAGATCCCACAGGCAGCGGAGATAGAGAGCCTGGGTGCTGGAGGGCTGAGGACCCAGCACTGAGCCCTTGCACTGCAGCTCCTGAAGGCTGAGTGCCCTAGAGAATGTGCTCCGCAACAAGAGAAGTCCACACACTGCAACTCGGGAGTAGCCCCTACTCCCTGCAACTAGAGAAAAGCCCATGCAGCAACCAAGACCCAAAACAGCCAAAAATAAATAAATAAAAAATTTAAAAGTATCCATTATTAAGAGTTTTATAGCTGTCACCTTGGAATGTTTTATTGCAGTTACTAATATTTATGTTCAGGACAGTCTCTGTCCATGGGATTTTCCAGGCAAGAATACCGGAGTGGGTTGTCATTTCCTCCTCCAGGGGATCTTCCCGACATAGGGATTGATCCCACACCTCTTATGTCTCCTGCATTAGCAGGCAGATTCTTCACCACTGAGCTACCTGGGATGTGGAAGTATATGTTAATCATTGATTAATTGATTAAAAGCTGATAATGAGTGTATTTATATATATTAGATGTTAATTTATTAGACATAGTGCAGATTTTTGTCATCAGTATTTGGAAAATATGGCCTATTTTATTGTTTGTCTTCTATCAGTATGAGAGTCTGCCTGTGACTCTCAGTGGGCATGATGAGGACAGGGCAAATGGACTCTGTGACACCAAAATCCCCCCAAAGAGGATTTTTGGTCGACAACCTTAAAAAAATTATTGTAAGGACACTTAAAAAGTATAGATGAGGTTGATTACATCAAGGAAGTCCCAAATGTAAGCTTCTTGAGGGCAGGAACATGTGTTGCTTGCCTGGGCGGGATGCGTGGATGTACAGACACAGACACCTCAGGCTGGAGCTGTCTTGCCAGTATGCTGAGGATCGACTACCAAATGTGGGCAGGCAGACTCTGTGATAAACCACTGATGGTACATGCTGCTGCCTGTGATGGTAGTGGGGCTGAGGGTGTGGGTTGTACAGAGCTGGTGCTAAATCCGGATCGGAGCTCTGCAGCGAGGAGGCTGCTCACACGTAAGCCCTGTGAGAGAACCAGCACTTGATGACTCATCAGTCAGAAGGCATCAATAGTTAGTGTTAGCTAGGGAGGGATAACAACCAACGTGGCCTGCAGGGTAAGGAAGTTGTTGCCTTCTATCAAACCGTTTTGTGAGGGGCCAGGTCCATAGCTTAGGTAGTGTCTTGTAGTGCTGAAATCGAAAAGCAGAAGGGATTAGGGACTTTTCTGTAAAACTGTCACCATTTCAGCATACTGTCTGTTGTTCAGTTAACTGGTTATTTCTAAAGGAAAGAAACATTTGAATCTGGTGTAGGACTTAATTTTGGTGAGTAATGAAACAAATTTGAAGGAAGAAAAATAATTGGCAATCCTGGGATAACCAAGTTTGGATTTGGTTTTATCACTGCTCTTTACCTATCTGTTCTTGTCCCCAAAGAAATCCAGAAGTTTTCCTTTACAGCTTCAAATCATCCCAGTAAGAATCGAATTCATTTCTTTAAAATATATTCTATTTTTCTGCTTCACTCTCAACTTTAGTTTTTTTTTTTTTCTTTAGAATAAAAGAACATGAAGAGGAAGAAGAAAGAAGGAGAAAAGAGGAAGAAAAGGATGCTGAGGAAATAAAGCGACAGAACTCATTATATGAAATAGAAATGAAAAAAAAACAAGGAAAGAAAAAAGAAGAGATCAATGAAAGCAGGAGACTATTTTTTGTAAGTAGATAATACTCAGAAATGTATCTCTTCAAGAATTGTACAAAGTCCAATGCCTAATTTTCAATATATTTTTTTATAAACAATAGTGGAGTAGAAAACAAGTTTACTATTAAGTTGGGTTTCTTTCCATTTTTAGTATATGTGCTGCCGAAGCAAGCACCTAAGTTGGGTTTCTAAGTATACTTTGAGGGGAACTATATTTGCTATAGTTCTACATGTATGTGCTGTTACTCATGAACAAGGATTAAGAGAATGAGACTTTTTGTCAAATGAATTTTCTTATCCTTAAAATGAGAGCTGTTACAAGCAATGAATGGGGTGATACATGTTCAGTATCTGCTGCACTATTAATTTGTGCTCAGTAAATGGCAATATTTGTTTTTATGGTTGTTGTAATTTATTTTGTAATTTTTAGCATCCTTTTCTTTATAAAGTTATTTTTTATTCTTAAGTAACATATTCATTGTTGTTGTTTAGTCACTAAGTTGTGTCTGACTTTCACGAAGTTACATATATACAGATTTAAAACATCAAACATCACAAAATGCTTAAGAGTAGTAGTCCTTGCCCCACTCCTTCTGCTTCTTGGAAAATTATATTCTAAATAATCTATATTAAGCTTTAAAGATATGTATCTTGATTTATCAGTTTTAAATGTTTTCTGTCTCTCTGCCCTAAAGAGGATTTAGCTCTTTTCCAATATTACCCTCTTCCCATTCTCCTCTTCTCCCTAAATAATCAGGGCATAATTTTAGTTTAATCATTGAGATGATTAAATGACTATTGTCCATCAAAGAGTTAAAATACTATGACTATATTTTCTGCTTCCATAAATATTTTTCTGTGATTAAAATAATTCATTGTTTTCATTTGCTTTAAAGTTGTACACCTCAATTTTTTCCATGTGTTCCATGTTCTGTCGAATGGATGATACTAGTTTTCAAGTGTTCAACTAAGTAATATTAAATTATCTATGTTATTGGTTTTTTTGGTGCTCCCACATCCAGAGTCCTCCGTCCTCTGCCTTCTGGACTGGTTGCTCTCTCGGCCTGCTGCTCAGCTGCCATTCTGGGCCTTCCCTGTGCCGGTTTCCTGGGTCACAGCTCCTATTGCCTCACTCTTAAGCCTTCCTCTTTCTTGGTTTATGCCTTCGTCTTGCTGAGATACATCTTTGAGTAGCTTCTGAAGAAAGGATATAGAGGAGGTGAAATTTTTGAATTCTTATCTGGAAAGGTTATCATCTAATGTAATGCTAGCTTTATAGTTTGGATGTAGAGTTCTGGGTTCAGAATTCAGAGTTTTATATTATAGTTTCTTAATTGTCTAGCTTTCAGTGTTGCTATTGAGAAGTTTTATTCCATTTATGGTCTCATCTTATGTATGTAATCTACTGTGTTTGCTTTTTTCTTTCCTTCTGTTTTTCTGAACGCTCTCAGAGTCTTTATCTGTGTAGCTGTAAGATTTCACAGAGACATACCTTCTTTAGGTCTTTTTCATTTTGCTAAGCACTCAGTTGATGCTTTAACCCATAAATGTGTCAAGTTTTCTTATTTCTTCTATAATTTATCCCTTTCTGTTTTGTTTTCTCTGTTCTAGAACCCTTCTGGACTTTCTGAAGTGATGCTCTAATTAAAAAAAAATAGTTTCTCATATTATTAGTTAGAGTACAAGCATATAACAGAAAACTCCAAATGAAAAATGTAAAAAATTACAAAATAAATTGCAACAGTACCTTAAAAATTAAAGCTTTCTCTGAAGAGCAGAGCTAATCATTCCAAGGCTGATATGATTCCTCCAGAATCAACAGGGAATGAGACAGCTTTTCTTTTTTTGCCTTCCTCTTCTCAGAACAGAGGTGGCTTCTGTTCTCAGGATTGCCTCATGGCCTTGAATAACTGCTGGAGCTCCCACCCTCTTGACCAGACTCCAGGCAGCAAGAAGAAGAGAGGATAAAGGACAGAAAAGAGTGTTTTAACTATCTGTTCTCCTTTTAAGGAACTTTTTCAGAACTCCCACTTAACAATTTCCATTAAATCTCATTGGTTATAATTTAGTGACACCTCGCTGAAAAGAAAGCTTGGAAATATAGTCTTCTAGCTGAGAATATTGCCTCTCTGAACAAAATCTGGGTTCAGCTACTTATGCAGAAGGGAAGAAAGACTCTTCAGTAGGCAGTTAATTATTCCTGCCATGTTGGGGTTTTTTTTTACTTTTGAGAGTTATCCTCAACTTTGTCTTCTAAATCTTCTATTGAATTTTTAATTTTAGTGATCAAAGTTTTAATTTCTAAGAGTCATACTAGTAATATCATTATTCCTTTTGCATGAAATCTTATTCTTGGTTCATGAATATAATATTTTTATCTCTCCAAGTCACTTTGGAATAGGACAGACCTATTTTTTTTTTAATGTTAACTTGGCCACTTACTAGCTATGTGACCTTGAGCTGAGGCTTTTGGGTTTTAAAAAATCAGAATTAACTTTGTGTTAATTCTAACTCTTTTCTTATTATAAAAATCCTTATGAATATTACAATAACTTAGAAAAAACAATAAAATAAAGCTTTTAAGAAATAATTCAAAACAATCACTTTTAAGAGTTTGATATTTTCATTACCTTTTTATGTCAAATAATCTATCTCCTAACCATATTACAGGCTTTTAAAAGTAATATCCTATAAAATAGAAGAGTACTTAAGCAAAGTAGGTACATAGTAATCTTGAGTTATAAATCTGTTGGAATAATAAATAATTGCACCTAAAAATATAATAATTGCACCTAGTAACTTTTACCTTGAATTCATTTCTACTCTTGGTAACAGAAGCACTGATCTATCTATATACCCGGGCTGTTGTGTTCAAAGGCACCTATTGTTGTGATGACTAACTGAGGTCAGGCAGTAGAATATATGCTGATATGAACAGATTTTTATTTTTTGTTTAAAAAATGACCTACTTTTAAAATTTTTGTTAGAATATACATCTGGATAATTTTTTGTATATGTGCAAAAAGAAAGCCTAGACAAGAAATTAGTTTCAGAGTAATTGAGTCTGGTGGGTGGAATTAGGCATAGGAAGATAGTGGATGTGGTAGGAAAAATTTTACACTATGTGTTTTTAAAATATTTTAAATTTGTATAGCATATGACTATATTAACTATTCAAATATTAAGTGAGATTATACATATTTACTGTATTTTTGATTATATTAATAGTATTGTTTTAAATTACATAGTTGTAAAGAAATGAGATATTTGAAAAGAAATACAGAAAATTAAGAAGATGTAAAAGTCACCTATAATCCCATACTCTAGAGACAACTACTGTTAACATTTGATACATTTCTTCCAGTTATATATTCAATATAAACTTATATGTGCTTGAAAAACTAAAATACACTGTGGTAATGCTTTATATTCTGCTTTTTCCTCCTACCTACTGATTGTTATTTATATCCTCCAATGTCCTTGAGAGCATAGTTTAACTGTTTCTCCATCATTGAATATTTAGAAGTTGTTTTTAATTTTTCAATATTATAAATAACTCTGAGATGAATTACATGGTACATGAAGTTTAATGCCCAGCTATGATTATCTCCTTGAGATAAATTTCCAAGAGAGAAATAATTATATTAGAAACTGTGTCCATTTGACAGGTTCCTGTTAGATATCTATATGTTGAAACTTTTGTGATAGGATAACACAATTTTTCCCCGCCAAGGAACATTTGAATGATAAACATGTCATCAAAGCTGTAGAACGGCAGCAGCAAGAGGAAGAAGATGAAAAGATTAGAAAATTTATCAAAGCAAAAAAGCGTCTTACACAAATGGGGAAAGAGAAAGAAGCTGAAACACACAGGTCAGTGTCTATAAAATAATTTTTGTGCTTAATAAAGTACTATCTGAAATTATTTTATTTTAAATCAGAAGTTGTGATATGAGAGTGCAGTCTTTAGGAATAAAGATCTTATTATTTTATGTATATCAGGGCATTTAGTCACTTGGTGATTTCAGCTTGGAGCATGTGAATTGGGGTTCCGTTGGAATATTGATGTCATCTATGTGATAGATGACTGGAAATACTGAAAATCTCTGATTTAAGAGATGGGTATGAGAGCTGTCTAAAAGCCAGAGATGGCTTTATGAGCCATTGATAGACAAGTGGCAGCTGGAACTGTGGGTACAGGTGAGCTCACCTAGGGGGAGCAGATAAGAAATGAAGGTGACATAGTCCCTATGGAAATCCATAGTTAAAGGTCAAATGGAGAACAAAGATAATATGAAGACCAAGGAATAGTTTCCAGAGAATGGAGGAAAAGCAAAGAAACTGCAAAGGGTGGTGCGGGTTGGGGTGGTGAGAATTTAGTAAGGAGAGAGCAGTCATTAGTGTTAGATGACCAGAGGGAGAGAGTTTTAAAATAAAGCAGTCCTCAGATGTAGAGGTCGTTGCTTACCTTAGTGAGCAATTTGGGATGAAATGAATGAAGATACAGTACATCGTGTTTCTGTCTATATTATGCTTTTCACTTGTGCAAAACCCTCTGGTGACTTCACACCACACTTAGAGTGTTGATTATCGCCCATAAGGCTCTGTACCCATCCTAATTCCCAGTGACCCTAACTCCCTCTCTCAAACCTCATCTCTTACTGTTCTCTTTCTTTCCCTCTTGATCACTTACACTGAACTTCTCCTGTACCCTATTTGGGAAATTCTCACCTCCCTTGACTCTTTCAGATCATTACTCAAATACTGCCTTCTCATTCAGGACATCCCTGTGTTATTTAAAATTATAACCCCACACCCCACATTGCTTATCACTTTAACTGCTTTATTTTTTTCATTGGTGATACAGTACTATTTTAATTATTTAGTTTGCTGTGTCTCTACCCCAGCTATTGTGAAAGCTCCACAAAGGCAGAGATTTTTAATGTTTTTGTTTACTTCTATGTCCCAATAACTTCAATAGTCCCTGGCACAAAGTAGATAATCAATAAAAGTGTTTAAAATATTGTTTTTGAAAGCCTAGATGAAATGTGACTTTTCCCATGAAGTCTTCCTTTTTTCATTTGCCCATATCACGTTCTAGGTTTATTGTGGCATTTATCACCTTTTGCCTGCATAGTTATTTACATAGTTGCCTTTTCTCCACTTTATTGTTTATTAATTAATTCCTGGCTGTTCCGGGTCTTTGGTGCTGTGTGGGCTTTTGCCTCGTAGGAGTGAGCAGAGGCTGCTCCCTAGGCATAGTGGGTGGGCTCACTGCAGTGGCTTCTCTTGTTGTGGAGCGGAGGCTCCCGGGCATGTGGACCTCAGGAGTTGTGGACTGGGCTTAGTTGCTCCATGGCATGTGGGATTTTCCCAGACAAGGGATCAAACCTGTGTCTCCTGCATTGGCAGGCAGATTCTTTACCACTGAGACAGCAGGGAAGCCCTTTTCCCACTTGAGATGGTCACTTCCTTGGGGCAAGCATTGTGTCCTTTCTCTTCATTTCTCCAGTGTGGCTTCACAGATTCACTCAGTGATCAGTGAATATGTCACAGCTACAGTTGAAAGTTTTTGCCCAATTTCCTAAACCAAAATGCCCCCATTCCTTTAACAGATAGGTAGTTATTGTTGATGAGGTGCCAGGCACTATGCTCGGCCCTGAACTAGAGAGAGGACTTACCCTGTACAAAAGGAAAGTTATTTATCTTCATTTAAAGTATGTTGGCTCCATAATAAAACCATTCTTGAAGACTTGACTAGTAAATGGTTATTTTGTTATAGGCTAATGGAGGAACGGAGAGAAAGAATAAATAACTTCCTGAGTAAACTAATGAAAGAGAAATTTGACAATGAAGATTTGATTATTGCTAGAGATATTGCAGAAGCTGAGGCTGAGTGGGAAAAAAGAGAAAGAGAAAAGTATGAAAAAAACAAAGCAGAATTAAAAGCAATCGCAGAACATAGAGCTCTTGTGGTAAGCAATTCACTGATCACAAGTAAAAATCAAACAAAATTGAGCCCTTTGCTGTAGTTTCTAACTTACTCTCTCTGCTTCTCTGACAAAAAACTAAGAGATTTGAAAAACAATGTATAAAATTATCTTCCAATATTCTGGAAATCAGACCATGTTTACTCTCTACAGAAGATGACATGGTAATTACAAATAAGATCTTTATAGATGCAAAGTAATAGTCTCTTCTGTTTCAGAACCATCTGAAATGTAAAAAAGTTATTACCTTTCATTTGAATGTTTTTAAGATAAACCAAGTAAAAATTACCCCATTGTGTTTCTGTATATCTTGATACTTCAGAATTTATCCCTTACATGACTGACTTTCATAAGATTTAAATTAGATAGTTTTTAAGCATTGTAGCAATTATATAATGCTATATATGTTTCCCTATTTTTGAGATGGTCTTGCTTTTCTGTTCCTATATATTTTTAAACCAGTATCATTCTACTTATGTTTTCATTGTTTCTTGATGTTACTAGAACAAAAAGTAAACTGGCCATGTGGGAGTCACCCCAATTTTTGGCCCTTTCATTGTGCCAGGCTGACTTTCACTTGGAACTTTCTAACTTCAAAGCTGTTGGTTGCTAAAAATGGTTTTAATTTTTTCTTTTGCCTGCTATCATCTAGATGAAGAATAAAGAGGAAGAGGAAAGACAAAGGAAAATAGAGGCTACAGAACAATTGCTAGCTATCCTAAAAGCAGACCAAATTTTTTGGGAGCATGAAAAGGAGAAAAAGCGGAAAGCTGATCAAGAACGTCGAGAAGTTCAAGATGCCCATATTCAGCAAATGGTAATTATTCCTAAATGTTTATACTTATAAATAAATATGTAATATAGATTTCATGAGTTTTGTTTCCCAAAACAGTTTTATCAAGTAAGATTAGACAGTTGCTATGGTTATGATACAATAAAATGTACTACAAATGTGAAGAGTTACTTTTTATCAATATTGAGGTTTCTGTACTAGGTTTATGTCTTTTGTACAGATATTTTTCTTTCTTTAGTTTCAATTGTGTTTTAGTAAATGTGAAAGAAAATACAAATGCATATGGCAGGCCATGATGCTTTTTACTTTTTCCCCTCTTTATAACTATTATCCAGAGAATATGTTGATTGGGATCTCATAGGTTTCATATTTGAGGTGAGTGGGGGTCCCAGAGATTTTAGAACATGTATGCAGGACTGGGCATGTAATCATGTTTCTGAAAACTGTTTTCCAGAATAGCTCTACCATTTTCCATTCCTTCCAGCAATGTATGCAAAGACAAGTTGCTCCACATCCTTGCTAACACTTGTTATTGCCATCTTTTAATTTTTAACAATTCTAGTATAGTGTTATCTCATGGTGTTGTTTTGCATTTCCTAACAACTAAAGATATTGAACATCTTTTCATGTTCTTTTTAGTTGTTTTGTGCCTTATTTTGTGTTTACTTAAATCTTTTGCCAGTTATTTAGTTGGGTTGTTAATGTGGTGAAGTATACTGTACTATTTTTAATCATACAGTCCAAGGGCATTAAGCACATTTATACTGAGGTGCAGTTGTCAACACTGTCCATCACCCTAACTTTTTCATCATCCTACTCTGAAGCTCTGTACACTTTAAAGAGTAACTGTCTGTTCTACCTTCCTCCCAGTTCCTAGTAACCACTGTTCAACTTTTTGTCTCTGTGAATTTGCTATTCTAAGCACCTCACATTAGTGGAATCATACAGTATTTGTCCTTTTTTTTAATTTCACTGAACATAGTATCTTCAAGTTTCATTCATATTGCAGCATGTGTCAGTTTCATTCCTTCTTAATGATGAATAATATTCCACTGTACATATATACCAGATTTTGTTTATCCACACATCCATCAATGGATGTTTGGGTGGTTCCCATATTTTGGCTATTGCAAATAATGATTCTGTGCACACTGCTATATTGATAGATACCTGTTTGAGTTCCTGTTTTCCGTTCTTTAGCTTATATACCCACAAGTGGAATTGCTAGATCATGTAGTAATTCTATGTAGTTGTTTTTCAGAAGCACGATACTGTTTTCTACAGCAGCTGCAGCATTTAATGGAGCCACCAGCAATGTTCAAGAGTTCTACTTTCTCCAAATTCTCAACACTTGTTTTCTGTATTTGTTGTTGCTTATCATAATAGATTTGAAGTGATATCATGGTTTTCACATGCATTTCCCTCATGATTAGTGATATTGAGCATCTTTTCATATACTTATTGGCCATTTCCATTCAGTCTCAAGATTTCCTTTAGCATGTTTTACAGCACAGGTACACTAGTAATAAATTAATGTTTTTCTGGAGGTCTTTATCTTGCCTTCATTTTATTGGATATGAAATTAATTGGATGTCATTATTTTTTTCAGTCTTTTGACTGTTCCAGTGCCTTCTGGCCTTCACCATTGATGACTGGAAATCTGTTAATAATATTGTTTGTCCCCTGTATGTGTCAATTTTCTCTTGCTGATTACAAGCTTTTTTATTGTGGCTTCCTGCAGATTGACTGTGATGTTTTTCTTGAGTTTTTCCTATTTGAGATTTGTGGTGGGTCTTGGATGTGCTAGTTAATATCACCAAATGTGGGGAGGTTTTTTTTTTTTTTTTTTACTATTTCAAGTATTTTTCCTGCCTCTTTATCCTTTTTTTTTTTCTTCAGGGACCCAGTTTGCACATGCATAGAGACATCTGATATTGTACCAGAAATCTCTGACATTCTGTTCATTTTAGTCAATATTTTTCTCTTTTTCTTCAGATGGGATAGTTTCTATTGACCTACCTTCAAATTCACTGATTCTGATGCTGAGCTCACCTAGTGAATTTTTCATTTCAGTTATTGAACTTTCAACTCTGTTTTTTTTTTTTTTTATGTATAGTTTCTAATTCTGATTCCCAATTCACTTGTTCTGAGCATATTTCTTTTAATTTACTGGGTATTTTCATAACTGCTTTGAAATCTAATTGCCAAAGTCAATAAGTAGTCTCATTAAGTTGTAACTTTTGTAACTATTAGTTATAATTGTTTCTGTTGAACTTTCTTTCCTGAAAATATTTTTCTACTACTTTGCAGTCATTTTTGGTTGAAAATCCAACACTTTATATAGAAAATGTTGCAGATTGTTTTGTTCTGAGGCTTGTTGCTTTTTTAGTAGACAGTTCCTTTCCCTGGATGCAAGCTATGAAATCTGCCTTCACCACAGTACCTCTGATGTCTTTGCTCACTTTTATGTTTTAAACCCTGGATCCCTAGGGTTCTTTCCTCACTGTACTGGTTTTGTTTGACAGTCATCCAGTAATATGGGTAGTTTATGTTCAGACACCATTAGCCAGTAATGCTTTTACTCCTGTGCCTCCTGTGTGGATGTATTTTTATCAGTCAGGGATGTGTGTAGATTTATCATTACAGCTTTTCTCTCATTCCAGAATCTCCTCAAATTTCTAGCTGTTTTGTCACTTGACCCAAATAGAATCTGCCATCATTGTCCAGTAATCTGCATGTTTTCGCCACCTGAGCTGAAGTGATAGCAATGCCCTCCGGACAAGAATGTTATGAACTTGTACTTCTTACCTTGATTTAGCAGTTTTTCATGAAAAAACACTTCGCAAGCAGTTGCCTGTACATAGTCATTTACCAGTGCTCTGAAATGGTTGACTTTAAGAATCAACTTTTCTGCAGTTTTGCCCAACCTCGTGTGGCCATTATCAGAAGTAGGATCTGCCATCTTATTTTGAAGCAAATACCAAATATCATTATAATTTTATCAATGTATATTTCACTATCTATCTATAAAACCCAGGGACTCTTTATAAATTAACATAATCACAATTCTGTTATCACATCTAAGACATTCGAAAAATATGTAACATTTAACATTTAGTGTTGTTTCAATTTCCCCCCGATTGTCTCATGAATTATTTTTTAAAGTTTTTTGAGGATGAAACAGGGTCCATACATTCTATCTGGTTGATTGTTATATCTTTCAAGTTTCTTGTAACCTGTAACTCTTCCTTCATCCCCATCCTTCTTGTTCTTTCTCCTTGTCTTCATTATCTTGCCATTTGTTTGTTGAAGGAACTGGGTTTCTTGTCTTTTAGAGTTACTATAGTCTGGATTTTGTGGGTATCCATGCAGGGTAGTATAGTTCCTTACATTTCATGCAAAATTCAAGAGTAAGTCAGATTCAGGCTCAATTTTTTGCTGAAAATCCCTCATAACTGGTGTATTTCCACTAGGAGGCATGTGATGACTATTGTCTCACTTTCTGTGACACAAGCAAACTTTGGTGATTGTTACCTAGATTTAATTCATAGGTGGAAAAATGTATTTTCTCCTTCCTTCTCATTGATTGCTTAAGTGTTCAAATAAATTTTCATGATCAGCAACTGGTTTCCCTTAAATACAATTTTAAAAGACAGGATAAATATTTGATTTTCACTTTTTTGAGTTTCCAATTAGCTAACATCTCCTAAGGTATTTGTTACTTTACCCACCATGTGATCATTTTTAGGATTTTAAACTGATCAATATTTTACAAATCTGTATTTGATGTATATAAAGTTTGAGGTACCAGTCATATGATCCATTTTGGTTATCCTTTCCTTCCACTCTCCTTTCTGTACTTAAAAAACGTTTATCCCTGTTCCCTCAATGTTTCTACAAAACTGCTACCAAATCAGTTTATCCCAATTGCTCCTTGTCAAGATCCCAAATTTCAGCATCTTACCATTGATGAGACAGTTTTTAGCCTTTTCTATTTTTCCTAATGTTATTTAATGTCATTTTCTATTTTTTTAAACTCCTGGTGTCTGTTCCTATTCAACAAATAGCATAAAAGTCCTAGTGTTGAAATATAGCATTCTAATAAAAATTTGGTATTTTGTATTGAATTCAAAATAGTTGTTCTATTTCATCACAAATTTCAGTTTATGATTTTAAGCTACTATTTTATGCTGCAGTGTTTGGTTATTGATTTTGAAAAATTTATTTGCATGAGTATATAATACATTCACAAGTGAATTTTTTATAAACTCATTTCTTAAAATGCACCAGATACAATGAAAAGCTGTCAACCAAAACACAGAAATCTTTAAAAAGCCATTAGTCATTTCATATGATATAAACAGAACGTGTTTGTAAATTATAAAAAGAAAAAAAATGAAATGTTAGTAAACTAGTTGATAGATTGCTTATTCTACCTAGCTCCTTCCTGATCAACCTACACTAATAAATGTCACTTGTTCCAACTTCATATTCTTAGGAAACAGAGAATGTAACTAGTTTAACTTAATTCAGATATTCATTGAAGACTTAATCTTATGTGGCTGGGTCACATCGTATATGTGGCTGGTTTGGGATAGCAGGTTTGAATGCATCCTTTCAAAATAGTGGATGGACTGGGACAGTGATTGGTATGTCTTCTATACTTGTCAAAGAACACACCTTATAACTGGTAGAAACAGGATTTTAAACTTGGTTATTTTAATCTTAATTTCATGCTATATTGTTTGAAGATGTACAATCACATATTAAGGTAAGCTTTACTGAGCCACTGCTTTGAACATATTGTGAGAAGCATGGGGGAATTTCTGAAATAAATTATATAGTTAAGTCAGGACTTGTCAAATGTTAATGAATTTAAAAGCTCTACCTAAAAAGAAAAAAAAAAAAAAGCTCTATCTACAACTTCATATGCTATGTGTGTTTAGAAAATTGGTCAATTTTCTAAACGTATCAATATGTAATTATATTTTCTTTCCCCAAACAGGCCAAACATAAGTTTAATGCACTGCAAGAAAAACAAGCAGAATCAGAGTACTGCAGACTTACTGAAGCTCTGGTGGCTGAAAAGGAGAAGGAATTTCAGGATTATGCCAGAGAAGTAATTGAATCTGAGTCTGAATCGACAAACAAATATATTTATCCTCTTGTAAAAGCTGTGCAGGAAGGACCCGGAGGTGGCCGTGGACCAGTTCTCGTGGACAGAGGTGGATTAAGACCCAGCTATCAGGCAAAGGATACCACTGGAGTCCAGCTCCCTTTTTATAACTCTCAGGGATCGAAATATAATAATTTTCAAAAGTCTAAGAGAAGGCTAGGTTTTACATGGTAGAAAAAAATTTTATTTTTAAGATTAAGAAGACTAATTTGTAGCTAATCTGAGCTACACATTCAAGTGAATTATATGCTTATAATTTGTAATAAAGCTGCTTTTCTTCGAAGTACATTTATGTCTGACCTAATTGATTCTTCCCCACTCAAGATTAAGTCAGATTCTCTTTTTTATTCTGATAAGAGATATACACAACAAAATGTGTAATTTTAACTATTTAAGAATATTCAGTGGCATTAAGTATATTCATAATATTGTACAACCATTACCATTTATCTAGTTCCAGAAGTTTTTCATTGTTCCAAATGGAAACCCTGTTATCTGTACCTATTAGTGCACAACTGTTCTAAGCCACTAATTTGATAAAACATAGCTAAAACTTGTGGCAAAGATGTAAATTTGAACTAAAACATTTTGGGTTATTGAGAGGTCTTGGGGGTGAGGGAGGTGTAAAAATTATGAATCAGCACTACTTAAAAATAAAAAGAAATACAGTATTATATTAGGAAATATGTTTAGGAAAGAAACCTAGAAAGCAATGAAACTAGAAAACACAAATTGAAACTAAAAGTATTTTAATACATAAATCTGTACAGCCCATATGACACACTCACATTTTACATATTCTCCTGGCTTAATAAAACATTTAAAAACACTCCAGAATTTGAGAATTCAATAATATTCACCTACTAACACATATAAATCACTGAATGGTCAAAATGTTTTTATTTAAGCATATATATGTTCAGTGACTCAAGTTAACTAGGTTCATTTTCCCTAAAGATGTCTAATTTAAATTAAAAAAAAAAAACTAGACAGTATGTTTTATAAAATTTAGTTAACGTTTATATGGCTTTATAATGCTAAGTGTTATATTAAAACTAGCAGGCACAGGATATAATACAATGTTCCCACTGCTGAGAAATTTGGAGGAATTAAAAAGCAAATGGTAGCATTCCAGTAGATAGTAATTCCATGTATAACCTTAAAAGTTTGCTGAGGCAAAAGACACCCTGCAACATGAAGCATTATGATTAAACAATTACACTAAAACTTATCCCTAAACCGGAAACTGTCACTGCCGGCTCAGTTCTTAAAAGTTCAGCGTTGTTAAAACTCTGCTCAGTTTTCCCCCAATACAATTTCTGTATTCTTATGGGTAAAATAAAAGTATTAAATGATTATTTTTATTAAAAGCTAATAATGAAATAAAAGTCCAAATAAACTAATACAATCAATAATTTAAAAAATACAAAACAAACCATTTGATAGTATAGTTTATTTAATACAATGTTTAACTATAAAAGTTGATACAGTTTCAGTTTAAATTCTGTAAAATGCAGTTTGCATAAAACAGTTTAACAGTTACTAGACTAATGATAAGAGAAGCAGCATTTTGAAACTAATTATACAACTGCAACAAGTTTTATTCCTAAATTTCATTAAAAAAATATACATCACAGTGACTTTTGAGCTAGGAAAAGAAGTGCATTTAAACCTCATTTGTTTTTCCCTTCCACAAAGAGCAGCCACAACTTTTAACATCCTCACATACAAATACCCAATTAATTTATCCTTCAAAATACTATAAACACACAAAGGGGGACACAAAATATACAGCATGTGCTTTTGGTAAACATAGGTTATTTGCTTGCAAAAAAGGTGGTGGTGGGGAAACACACAAATCAATTCCACCATTCCCCCCGCGTACATAAAAACAAACAAAAGCCCCCAACAACTCCCTTCTTCAACCTTCCTGATGAAATTTCTAAAAATCTGTGATTTTTCTTTTCCTTTCATATTTACTTGTGTCACAACACAGGCCAGAATTTACATTTGCCTCAATCCTTTAAAGGCAGTTGGGAAGTCACTATTAGCCAATGTTACACTTCTGGAGTTTATTTTTTAAGCAAGAATTTGTAGCAAAACAGATCTTTTCACAATAAACAGGTTAAAACTTACTACTCTTTGGGAGTCTATTCAACAGTAAATGTAGGAATACCAAACTGAACAATTACAGTATATACAACCAAAAGGAGACAGAAAAACAGCCCATTTCATGTTTCTCTGTAACAACAACATGGTGTATATTTAAAGTACCTTCTATTGAAGGTAAAGGGAACAAGTTTCTATAGACATCTACTATAAAAGTTCAGTGTGATTACAAAAAAAAACAAACTGCCACCAAGAGTAAAGCAAAATCAACTACTAAAAAATATACTAATTTGTTTCACTCACTAACTTGAAAACAAATTAGAACTGCCAAGTAATATTATTACTCAAAATACCAGAACACCAATGTATTCCTATCCCCAATATTAAAGAAATTTTTACTTTTCAGTTTCATATTTTCTACTGGGCACAAGAATCAAAGGCCATTAGGCAAAGCTCAGGTGAGTTAATATTACATTTGTGCAAAGATAGATTTTTATAAGACAAATTCTTTGAAATTTCTGTGAGGGATCTGATTAAGAAACTTAGAAACTATCATGCTCTATGAACTCTCTTAACTATGGAGTAGTTTTTAAATGTTTTAAAGCAACCTGGTATCTTCCCTACAAGCTCATTAACATTAATCTCTCTGCAGTGTCAGTTCTGTGGCAGATGATTTACACAGAAAAAGAATTCACAGGAAATAATCATAAAAAATTTCTCATTTCTCAGGTATTGCCAATCAGGCAATAAAAACAAAGTAAAAATCTTTAAATGGATTTAAATCTGCTTAAAGATGTTTGAGTTTACAATTTACCTCAAAGTAACTATAATATCAATTTGGCAGGAAACAAATAGTTGACTTTTAGGAAGAGTTGTTCAAAGTAAAAAGTAAGGGTTGCACAACTATTAAAAAGGTAATCAAAGAATTACTTGATCAGTGCAGTATTCAGATGCAAAAGCAGATGTATGGTTAATGCTGTTTGATCATTTTCTAAATGTTATTTACATTCTGAAAATAAAATCTAGCTGATTGTCATCTTTCACTTCAACTCCTTCACCATACCTCACTGTAAAAACAGCTAACAGTTTTTTTTTTTTAACAGTTTTTATAGGTCTAGAAATAATGCTTAGCATAGAATTGCTTCTTTGATAACCAAAATAGCATATTAAAGTAATTACTAGTTTTCCCCCCTATGGTTACTTATCTGTAATTCTTAGTAAAGTTCTGGGATCAGATAACATACAAGTATTTTTTAATTAGCATGGATTTTCTTTTTTTGTTGTTATTATTAGAAATCCTTTCTTAAACAGCACCTTTCTTGAAGCTCAAATAGTTTATAACAAAGACTTTTTAAATGCAGTTCACTGAATTTAAGACAAGCAAAAACTAATTTAAAATATATAACACATTATACAGCTTGGGGACTCAGGACTCAATTATCTCTAAGGTTTGTAATCAAAATCTCTAAGGAATCAATCACCCTGGATTATCACAAACATCTATTACTTTTATCATTAGGAAAAAGATTCAGTAAGACCCTGATATGGATATTTGTTTCAGGATAATCCAAACAATCTTATAATCATCACCCTATTCATTATGTAAGTGGCTACCACAATGCCAAATGTATCATTACTGTATTAATCAATAATGGGAAGTATTATATTAATAAGCATTGCTTTGCTCAGTACAAACAGCATGAGTAGCTACTGGGTTTACCAAGGAGCTACCTGGTAATAAGTAGCTATAAGTATCAAATAAGGGATAAGTAAGTAGCTATTTGATACTATATTGACAAATATTAAAGTATAAAACACTCTAAAGGCAACTACTAATTGGAATTCTGAAATTTCTTTTCAAATGAGGCAGGTTTTGTGTTTACTGGATGTTCAGTATTCTATTTAGAAGAGAAATTACAGAATAAAAGGCCACACTTCACTAAAATAGCAATATACAATACACAAACTTCTAAATGGACTTTGAATATCTTTAGTGTTTAACTCTGTAAGCTATCAAATTTTGCCACTTTCTACTCTACTCTATGTGGCAATGTTATACATGCCAAGTTAAAATAATGATTAATAGTAATGATATAAAGCCACCTGAATAGAAAGAAATCAGAGTCATAAACATGCTACAGCCTGTGATACATATATAAAAGAGATGCATTTTTTTGCCAGTTGAAACTCAGTTATGAGATTTAGAGAGGTCAGTTCAAGTTTTAAAAAAAAACAACCAACAACCATGCAACATAACACTCAACTCTAGGTTAGTGGCCAAAAAGAGAAATCTCATAAGTTTATGTGTCAATACCAACAATTTTTAGAATTTGTCTAACAAAGACCTGCACAAGTGGTATGTTTTAGTGAGGAAAGTATTGTTTTCATTTTAGAGAAGGGCAATGACAATAACAGAACATTCGCCAAAAGCAAGTTTCATCTCTTCAGACCAAAAGCAACACAGAATTGAGAATTACAACCTGATCCTCAAGGTATAGTTCTTGTTAGATGCTGTATAACAGCCACTCAAACCCAAACAGTACATCAACTGAAAAAAAAAAACTATATCTATAGACAGTTGATAAAACAAAACAGGAAAAATAAGAAACCAGCTACTGGTAGCACTATAAAGAATAACACAGGAAGTGCAATATAAATATTTTAAAGCACAAATTAATATAAAATCAAAAGTGATGACTTAATATCTCAAGTTATTAGGGTCCCACTTCTGTATAATTAAAAGCTGCTGCTGCAAGCCTCTATTATAAATGCAATCGAAAAATCTATATAAGATTTCTTCTAAAAAAAAAAAAAAAAGATTTCTTCTACCAAGTGGCTTCTAAGGTTACTTTAATCATGAGAAACACAAGCTTCTATAATAATGTATTCCAACAATCAGTTATCCTTCTTTCCAACTGGCCGATCACACAAATTAGGGTAAAGAAGAGCATGTTTGCTACTGGCTGATTGTTGCAACACAAAAATGCGTACATGAAATAGTTAAACACAGCACACAGTATTACACCAAACTGTTTTTCTCATTTCAAGTTTATTAAAACTTTAGCAGTACAAATTATCCAGGCTGCAGATTATCAAAAGATCAACTCAATAAAGTCCACATTGGGGAAAAAAAAGGACAACCAACCTCAAAACAATGAAAAGAAAAAAACAACATAAGGAAGATCATCAGCAAGTCTCTAAAACTTAAAATCTGAGACAGAATGGAAATAAGAAGTTATATAACTCACTCATCCACTTTTGTCTTCATCTGTTCCAGGGCTTGATTCATGATCAAATTTTTTATTTTTATCATGTGCATGGTCATTTTCTTGACCCTTTGATTTTTGGTTTTCTTTTTCCACTGAGGATCTGGTCTTCTCATCCTCCTTATTTTTCAAAGTGGAGAATTTTAATTCATTGTCCTGACTACTTTGTTTCACTTTTGAGAATGGACTTTGATCTCTATCTGCCTTTTTTTCCCTATTATTATTTGAACTACTATGATCACGATTTTTAGAGTACATTCTCTTCTCACCCTCAGAATTCTCTTTTCTGTGTGAACTTCTACTTTCTTGGTTTCTGTATTTTTCCCTGTTTCTGCTTTGACTTTCTTCTCTCTCCGAGCTCCGTGAATCTCTCCTCCTTCTCCTCCTATCTTTACTTCTTGATCTTCCTGGCGTTGCTCTTCTCTCTCGGCTCCGTGACCTTCCCCTTCTCCTGTACTCTTGTTCTTTGTATCTATGATACTCCTTGCTTCTGCTGCGATCTCGGTCATGGCTTCTAGAGCGCACTCTTCTGCTCCTGTCCCTACTTCTGCTTCGTTCCTTTGTTCTACTGTTGTAACTGTGTTTGCCTTTAGTTATATCACGTTCTCTACTTCTAGACTGTGCACGTCTGTCTTTGTCCTTACTTTTATTATGATCGTGCTCATTGCTTTTGGATTCTGACTGTTTAGACTTCTCTTTACTTCTACTCCTCTCCTGATCTTTTCCTTTAGAATCAGGCTTTTCTTTTTCTTTCACATTCTCATGATCCCTTTCTTCACTCCTTGACTTCACCCTCTTTTCTTCATGTCTGTTATGCTTTGGGTCTCTTTCCTTACTCTTGGATTTCTCTTTGCTCTTACTCCTACTTTTTGATTTGGCCCTTTTCTTTACCTTGTTCTTATATTTATCATCTTTTTCTGAATTTCTTCTGATTTCTCTTTCTTTGCTGTTAGATTTATGGTCTTTAATTTTCTTTTCCTTTTCACTTTTCCTGTTTGGACTCTCAGACACATGCCTATGATCAGTTATTTTTTTCTCTTTTACTCTAACTGGGCTTCTTTGATTTTCTTTTATTTCATTTAACTCACTCCTAAAAAATGAAGAAAAAAAGTTTTGGGGAAACTATATTAGCTGAAATGATATTCTATTTTCCTTAAGATTTTCAGAAACAACTAAAATGACTCTAAATCAAATAATTTAAAATAGTTTAAAAAATACCAATTAGCACATTTGAAATAAGAGTTAAATCTTACTTATCCCCTTTAATCCATCTTTCACCAGTTGACACTCTCATTCTCTGAGCTCTCTGCATCTCCTGCCTCCAATGTGGAGGAGTCTCACTACGTCTGAAACGATCCCTTGATCTGGATCTAGAAGGAGTTCGATAACGCTTTAAAAAAATAGAGGGGAAAAAAATTAACATATAAACATATGAAAGCATTACAACAGTTGCTAAAGTGTATGTATTTTTAGGTTTCAAAAAATGTCTGATATTTCCATGCCTTCTAAAATAACTAAACTCTCCCAATTTTCAGGTAGGAAATCAACAAGGCACGACATGGTTTGATATCTGTTCCCACTGCTAATGAAATGTGTGCTTACATACTCTTGTTTTAAATAATTCCTGGGTTTAAGTTCTAAAAGAGTAAATACTGACAGCTATAACCCACATCAACAAAAGCTCTTTTGAATCTTCTGTCATTTTTAAGACTGTAAAGAGATCCTAAGACAAAAAAGTTTGAGAACTGCCATGAGACCAGTTAGGAAGCCATTTATAGTTCAGAGACTATATAATAGTGAATCGAACTAAGATGGTAGGAGTGGCACTTGAGAGAAGTAGATGGATTTCAGCGTATCAGAGAGATTGAACTAACAGGATTTGGCAACAGATAAGTATAAATGGTAGAAAAGAAAGATGAGAAATAAAATGATTCTTGGGCTTCAGGTTTAAGTAACTGCACAAATGGAGGTGTTTATCACTGAGACCAGGAACCTAAAGGAGGGTCAGGCCTGAAGAAGAGTGCTTATGCTCAACACTGTAAATGCTGAGTTTGAAGTGTCCACCAGGCATCTAAATGGTCATCAAATAAGGCTTTGGTACCAGAAAAGCAGATGAAAAACTGAGTTTTCAGTGCACAGGTACCCAGTGAAATTACAAGAGTGATTTGGGCACTCAAACTGCCCAAGAAGCAAATACAAAGTGAGAAGAGTTAGCACTCTGAGGTACTACAATATTTAAACATCAGGCAGAGTAGTATGAACTGGCATTGGAAATTTAAGATAGACTAGCCAGAGACAGGAAGAAAAGACAACGGAAACAAAGGAGAAAGAGTATTACAAGGAGGGAGATTAACAAAGATAAAGACTGAAGGATCCACTGGATTTTGTGTCATGGAACTGACCATAAAGCAAGTGCTGTTTTCAGGAGAATGGCAGAAGACAACCTGAAATGACTAAGGAACAAGCAGGAAGTGAAGAAATAATATACTAAGTATAGCCTTGTTTGTTAAAATGTTGCAAACATAAGAAGATATTTAAATTCTGAAGAGGACAATCCAGTGAAGAAAAAGAGTATGAAATGTAAGAATAGGATTAATTTTTAACAAGAGTAGATGCACAGTGGTCAGGAAAGTAACAAAGAGGCACAAGAAAAACCTCAATCTCATTTTATACCGTACATGTAAAATCCATTAACATCTCATGGACTTTCAGCGTAGAAGAACCAACACAAAGATGGACTATAAAAAGAGAACATACAATTCAATATCCACATCTACTCTAAATTTTAACTACTTATGTGAAAAAAAAAATTAAACACTCCAAGATTTAAGATAAATGCAGTATTATCAGGACTTCTGGGAAAATAATCACCTACCCTTGGTCCTCTTCCTTTAATTTTCCTGCCAGACCTAGTAACTAAAAGTCGTCTCTGGTATGAAGGAGGCTGGGAGTTAGGTAGATTACTAGAAGGAAGCAAAGGGAAAATTAAAACACATTATATAATAAAAATAAATCTGGAGAACATAGCTCTATTAACATAAACTAATAAAATCTTACATATAATCAGTGGTTCTCAATGAGGAGTATTATCAATTTCAGTAGGTATTTGGAAAAGTAGGGGAGCATTTTAACAACTGTCAATGATGAGAGGGTGCTATTGATACTGAGTGACCACAAGTCAGGAATGCTAGAATCTTGTAATGCATAAGAAGAACTATTCTAACGCCAACTGTGTTCTGTTGAGACATACTGTTATATAATCTTTACGAAGATAAAGTCAACTTGATAGTGCTAAGGAACATGAAAAAACTTGGAGTAGGCTGTATGCTGTTCAGAGAACAATTTTAAAGCTATCTTATTCTAAAGTACCTCATTAACCTACCAGCAATTATTCACTGGTAATAAAACTATGGATAAGTGCAATTGATGTGAATTAAACAGAGATAACTTGGTCTGAATTAGAAAAATATTTAATATCATGCTTTATATAAAACAGAGAAACTACTTATTTTCAAATAATAATATGAATATTACCACTAACAACATTTATGTATGCTATATTTGAAAATGTATTTTAAAGTAGTTCAAATATTTTCTCCTTAATATTACTTCCTTAGAAACATCCTTTCCTAACAGTTGAGTAAACTCAATTCAATCCATCAACATTAACACAATTCAAGTAACCAAGATTTATTTTATATTTTTACTGTATTGTGAAAGTATAGGGGGAATGAATAGATTTTTATCACTTTTATGTTATTTCTGATCATAAATAAGAGAAAGCTATCCACCTTTTTTTCCTATTTTTGGACATAATTATTAAAACGATACATAAAGAACCAACAGAACTACTAATTCTAATAATGTGAATTATGTAGAAAAATTTTCAAGGTACTTGAATATAGTATCAATTTTCAATATCACAATATTGTAAACCAGGCAAAGAAAACAGCATTTTCTCCCACCAGACAAACTGAAACATAAAGGTTCTTACTGGCTTAAAAATTTAAGGTACGCAAATAACAGAGTAAAACATTTGTTTTACATGGAATTTGTCTGGAATGCCACTTAACATACCTTTTTGCCATCTGCAGTGCTTTTTTAAAAAGTTACTTTTATTTAAAAATCTGTCTAAATTAAGTCAATTTATCTTTTCAGCTGTGAGATTGGCAAAAAGGAGCTTTGCTAACACTATCCAATTAAAAAATTTCAATCTTAGGACAAGGTCACCAATTAAATCTTATCTAAAATTTTTAAATCTGTTGTTTTTTTTTTTTTTTTAAAAGAAAGGTTCTATGATAGAGAATGTAGGGCCCTTTGTAAAATAAACATATTGACATACCATTCTCTCTCTCTCTCCCTGTTCTTCCTTTCCTTTTCATCAGCTTTTGGAGGACTTTTTCTCATTAGGAATCTGTTTTCAGGTATTGGAGGGATTTCTTCTGGACGGACAGTAGACTGGGGTTGTGCTTCAAGATTTTCAGCCTCACTTTCACTAGATGCGCTTAACAGAAATACACAAACAAGTTCCATTTGGTTATTATGTACCCACCTCAATTTTCCAATTGTTGGTCTTTCTTTCCTTTGTAAATATACTATCCATCTATCATCCGGTCCCCAACTGCTGACCAAAGATGCAGTTACACGGGGAAAATACTCGTTCCTCTGACAAACCAACCTAAAACCAAAACCAAATGTATCTATTATCACATTCTCAAAATATAATTTCCTTTAAAATGGAACCAAAATATTCCATATGCACTGCACTGATAAATTTAAAATACTTTAAAATACACATAAAGAAACTGCTTTAGAGGCAACAGGCTTATGAAGATGAGCTTGAGTACACATTTTTTTCAGACATAACAGAAAAGAAAAAGTAAATATGCTGACATAATTTGCTTTATGCTATCATAGGAGGAAAAAAAAGGAAAATACTCATTGGTTTCCTACAATTCTTATTAATTTTAAATTCCTTCCATAAAATACAAACATATCTAATCAAAAAAGTCTTTGAGTTAAGACAAAATGAACTGAATGATTCTGTTGAAAACTGAAATGTATCCAAATTTAATCTATAGACTATAGAATATCAGAATGGTCTTAAACGTCATGCTACGAAGTATTAATATTTTCACGTACCATATAATTGATTCAATATCCCAACAGGTTTATATATAAACAGAAGGTAATTAGAATACAAAGCCAGTACTGTAAAAGTAAATTAAGACCTTTTCTTGCTTTTCTTTCGCTTCTTCTTCTCTTTCTTGTGTTTACGAGAATTTTTCCTATGTTTCTTCTTTCTTTTTTTTGATTTCTCTTCAGAAGCACTTTCAGAATCAGAAGAATCAGAAGACGACTGAGAATCGCTTGAGCTATCTGAGTCACTGGATGATGAGGAGGAGGAAGAAGATGATTTATGCCTTTTCTTTTCTTCTTTCTTAGCTTTAATAAAAAGCAAAATGGTTCGGTCAACACTTTTTAGACAAACTTGGTAAGAGGAAATTTAGATTTTTTGGGGGAGATTCTCCAAGTCCAGTATTTAATACTTAGTTCATCCAGCTATTTGAACTGAGCAGTACAGGAAAGGAGTTAAGACTCAAGATTAGAATCCAGACTTTCAGATTCATGGGATTTCCAGGTGGCTCAGTGATAAAGAATCCGCCTGTCAATGTAGGAGACGTCAGAGACATGGCTTTGATCCCTGGGTCAGGAAGATTCCCTGGAGAAGGAAATGGCAACCCAAATCCAGTATTCTTGCTAGGAAAATCCCATGGACAGAGGAGCCTGGTGGGCTACAGTCCATGGGGTCACACAGAGTTGGGCATCACTGATAATGTGCACATTGCACACACCCACCAGATTCATGGGTCTGAGTTATATCTATATCTAAAGAATTCTGGAAAAGTTAACAGGTGAAAACACTAAAACTAAGTCAATTTCAGGAATTAGTTGAATAACATTTTTTTAAAGCACAGAAATAACACTCAAGAATCTCAGATTCTAATATTCTTATAGTTTTCAACTTTTTCTCTTATTATCAATATTGGAAGCAGAACTGTAGGAGAGAAGTAATAGAAAAAATACTTTGCATGAATGTGGAAAGGTAAGAAGCACGATTCCATTGGAATGGGCTTATTCAATGCCTGAGCATGCCTCTAATGATTAGAAACTGTGCTCCCCAACAAGAGAAGCCCCCACATGCTGTATTATATAGAAAGCCCAATGAAGACCCAGGGAAGCCCCCCCAAAAGTTAATTTCAAATTGAAATTTTATTTTGGGTTAAAGAAAGTTTTAATTTTCAAAAGGGGTCACCAAGCTCAAATGATTTAAGGACTAGGAAACTAACACAAATAAGTGAAGTTAATCAGGAATTGGGGAAAGACATGACAGACTGGATAGAGCCTGGCCACCTACAAGTATTCTAATTCAAACCATGGTGGATTTAAAGATGTGAATTGAACTATCCAATTAAAACAGGGGCAGGGGGTGTTTCTCTGGAGATCCAGTGGTTGAGAATACTTCTGCCAAAGCAGGGGACGTGGGTTTGATCCCTACTCTGGGAAGATCCTACATACCACGTGGCAACTAAGCCCATTGGCCACAACTTCTGAGCCAGCACTTCAGGGCCCATGAGTCGCAACCACTGAGCATGTGTGCTGCAACTACTGATCTCCACGCGCCGCGAGCTTGTGCTCCCCAACAAGAGAAGCCACCACAACGATAATCCTAGGCACCACAACAGAGTAGCCCCACCCACAAAGAGAGAAAGTCCTTGAGCAGCAATTAAGACTCACACAGCCAAAACAAAACAGAACAGCATCTGATCAATTTTCTAGGTCTAACGACAAAGTTATATAAAATAGACGCACAGAAGGAACACATTACATAATACAACAATGCAAGTAGTAAAGTTCAGTGTGTGCAATGGGAAAGAAACCCTACAGGTAAAATGACCTAGCTTGTTCAACAAATAAATCTCAAGAAAACATAAAAAGAAATGGTGGGAGAATCTACGAAAACAAACCAAAAAATTACAAGACTAATCCAAATGCTTGAACCTGATTTGGATTCAAACTCAAACATCAAAAAAATTAACATTTATAAACTTAAAAATGTGAACACTGTAAAGATTTTTTACATTTAGGAATATACGTGTATATGTCTGCATATGCTTATGGTATGCTTACTTTTTTTTAGAAAAGTCACCTTTTAGAGATAAATAGTGAAAAATTTATCAATAAAAACATTATGCTTAGAATTTGTTCCAAACAGGAAATGGAAAAGTGGCCAAGGATAGGAAACATGAGATTGGTAAAGCTGGGTAATGAACATGGTGATTTGTTATACTATTTCAACCATTCTAGTAAATGTTAGTATTTTCCATAATTTAAAAAATCAAAGAGGACAAAAAATTTATCTTTGGGACTGACTACTGGCTGTCTGTTTACTGACCTTAACTGAAAGGGTTCACAGTTGGTTTGTAACCTTTCTGTGTTCCCCTCTCAGGAACACCTGAGGATTTGGCACTTGATCAAATGATTCTCGAAACTCTTTTTTTTTCTTTAATGAATTTAGTGGCTTAAAAGAACAATCATTATTTCTCACAAATCTAAAGGTCAGCTGAGTGGCTTTGCTGAACAGGGCTGAGGTCTACGGATTTACTGTTGTTGTTTCGCCATGCTGTGTGGCATGTGGGATCTTAGTTCCCTGACCAGGATCACACTCATACTCCCTGCGTTGGGGGCCTGGAGTCTTAACCACTGGACCCCAGGGAAGTTCCAGGGCTCTGCTGATATTGCTGGGGACTCTTGAAGCTCTTAACTCAGAATTTCTAGGAGTGCACTGAGTTGCAGAGGTAAATGAGAATCTGGCTGAGTTACTGTACACCTGACCCAGGGTTTGTGACTCACCATCAGGACTGTTTTTCTAGTACTGACGAGATGCTGCTGCACTGCAGAATGGCATCTAGGTATAAAAGCTTAAGGGATACCAGAGGTAAAAGCTTCATTAAACTAAGGTAGTCTTTTCTCACCCAAACATGCTTCTCAGGACCATGAACCTATTAATATTAAGCATGAGATGCCCGGGACACATGCAAGCTCTGCCTAGAACCAGAGACCTCCACTATGACGCTGCTGTCCAAGCTGTGCTGTTTCCTGCCCTATATCCATTCACAATGACAAATAAGCTTAGTGCTGAGTGAAGCCTCTCTTGTCTCATGAATCCAACTGTTAATCTCGTCCCAAGACCACTGTTGCTGGTGAGGCAGAGTGGGTATGGGAACTGAAAAACCTACTTGTATATACTAAAATCCTGAGGTATGGGGACTAGTGGGGAGAATAAAAGTTAAAGAAACCTAAGGAAGGAAATAAATTCATAATGAATATGAGAAACTCTAAATAAAAATATCTGGGACTATATAACATGCAGGCAAAATAAAAATATTTCACATAAGCACAGAAGGGGCTTCCCTGGTGCTCAATGGTAAGGAACCTGCTTGCCAATGCAGGAGACATGGGTTCAATCTCTGGGTCGGGAGGATCCCCAGGAGAAGGAAATGGCAACCCACTCCAGTATTCTTGCCCGGGAAATCTCAATGGACAGAGGAGCATGGCAGGCTAAAGTCCATGGGGTTGCAAAGAGCTGAACACAACTTAGTGACTAAACAACAACAAGCACAGAATACAGCTGTTAAAATTACTTGACAAAACATAGTCATGCTTTACCCCATGATTAACAAAGCTTTATTCATCAGCTCCAATCCATATTTATTTTACATTGTGATTCTTTCCAGAGAAATACACTGCAGTTGGTTTCTTAAAAAGCAAGCCCAGTCTCCCTATTAAATGTATTGAGAGTGCAAGTGTTAGTTGCTCACCCGCATCCACCTCTTTGCAACCCCATGGACTGTGGCCCACCAGTCTCCTCTGTCCATAGAGTTCTCTGCCACCAAACCCCGATCTCCTGCATTGCAGGCAGATTCTTTACTGTCTGAGCCACCAGGAAAGCCCTCTAAATATATTAAATACATTTAAGAAACCAGTATTTCGTTTTCACATCACTTTTCATGTAAGCGTCTGAGAAAAGCAAAATATCACAGCAGTATAGAAGATCAGAAGGAGATTCATAACTATTTTTAGGGCAATATAATCTGCCTGAGATATGGATAGATATGAGGAAAGGCTTTTCAATGACTATAGTTTTTATGCTTTCTAAATTTTGAACAAAATGTATTAACTTTTAAAATGGAAGAAAATTTAAAACTCTCAAGTCTGACAACAGTTGTCACCATATTCTCCAACAAACCTAAAAACCTACTTCCTGTCTAACCACTTAAATAAAATCTATTTCAAAGCATCATTTATAAGCATATAACTATCCCTAAAATAAAATGAAATAGTACTGAAAGCAAAACACAATGCAAGTTAAGAATCATTAAGCGTCATAATGGATAAAAAGGAATTACAAAGAGCAACACTTTTAAACTCTTGATAGGGTGTGGTATATAACATTACCAGATACTGACTTTACTAGAATGATGTTAAGGTGAAAAGACAAGTTTCCAGAACGTTTTACTTATAAAAATGTAATGTAAGAAAATGTTGCTTTACAAGTTTTTTGAGAGCTATAAATTTTATACCTATGAATTTCACAGGAAACCTTTATATTGAAGAAACCTTCCAGGCCATCATCAAAATAAGGTTTGAAGTAAAGAATGGAATTATACCTAAAATAACCCTCTTTTCATTTTAAAATTACTGGGTCTCCCCTCTAAACAGTTCCTAAGTTTAATATCCCACTATTTTCCATGAAAAGTGCCATCATCATGGCTCTTAATTCCAGAATAAAGACACTGAAATGGGATCCTGTCACCATACAAATGAGTCTCTGATCTTTTCCACTGTTTCCTAAGAACAAGATCCACCAGCTCTATTGTGCTCTTCTTTTTGTAATGCCAGGTAATCTGTTTCCTATTACATATATGCAAAATTTCTGCTCACTTAACTGTTTACTGCCATTTTCCATAACTCAGCACTTGTGTTTCTATGTACTCTGTAATATATCACTGGTTCCATCTCACGCTGCATGGTAAAGGTGTACGGATATCTCTTTAACAACTGCAGTGAACTCTGAAGAGACCAGCATGATCTGAGATCATGGTAACTTCTAAAAAACCAGGACGTGTTCTTATCAAAGCAGTGGTCTGTGTTCTATCCTCCACTCTGCCCCTTGATAGCCTCTACAGGGATGCAGTTTTGGTTAGTCTCCAGTGTTCCCCCTCTGCGCCTGTTGGAAGGATGTTCCCCTTGACTCTGAACCTTCTCAGGCACATTCAAATAGCCAGAAAAAGTAGAATTTCCAATCTCACAACAGCAAAGGTACAAAGGCACAAGATGATTGCCTAGACTCACCAAGACCACATATAAGTGGGCCCAGACAGATTTCTTCAGAAGTCTTTTTGTTTTCTTTAAGGAAGTTAGAAAAAGAAAAGAAAAAAATTCTATATTTATTTTTTTTTAAATTGGGGTGTGTATCCCTCAAACAAGGTTTTGAATATGATGACGATGAACACCACTGTGCTACCCAAAGCTTTTTGACTATTTCCAATTTAAGACTGTAAGAAGGCCATCAAATATAAACTGGATGTAAGACATAGCTACGCCTAAAAAAAAAAAAAGATCATACAGAAGCATGACAAAATTCATTCTGACCAATGTTCTGAATGATAACTGAAGGACTGCAGGGTAATAGGTGCTCTTTTCCTTCTTCCAGTGTGATCCAGAACAGAGCAGGCATGGACAGTATGTTTGAAACAAACCTGATCTTTTCAATAACTCCTGGGAAGACACTAACAAAGGGACAGGTTTTCCTCAATTGATGAAATGGATCAGGGCAAGATATGCTTCCTCAGCATGAGTCTGAGGAACACACACTTGAACACTACATCAACTTTCAGCACAACTTCCTGGCCACAATGGCATGGGCAAAATTAGTATTTATCAATTCAGGTGAAAATACATGACAAAAACATAATAATATATCAACAGTGATATTCATTCACCTTCTCATCCATTCAGCAAGTATTCAAACACTGACCAGTTAATACCAAAAAGAATTTTACACCAGATGTATTAGAGAGTCTGTGATAACTTTTATGGTTTAAGATGTAAGCTTTTTAATTACCTCAATCTCTTTCTAAATATGTAACCACACAGCATTCTTAACTGTTATAAGCAGAGAATAGATCCTAACACATGATCCTTAAAAAATTATAAAACACAAGAAAAAAGCCAAAAAACAATTAAGTACAAAATAAAATATGAAGATTTTCTAGATGATATGGGAAGAAATGCCTTAAACCAAAATATTCTAATTGTACCAACAACACTTTGAAGAATAAAATGGCAAGATTCAGGGTCTAAAATTTGCAAAGTTTAATATAGATTGCTTTTTAGCTTTAATGTTTTTTAAAAAAGGTAAGATACTCAACAACACTCATTCTTTCTGAATCACCTCAAACACAAGGTATGCATTATAACTGTTATTTGTAAATAAGGACAGATAGCCAGACTTATGAACAGCCCCAGTATGAGCTGCAGCAATATTCCTGCAAAGGATTACAACGTATATGTTTGACATACAGAGATGAAATAATTTGAATCAAAGTGAAACAAAAAGAAGAAAATTAAAAATAAGTCTTCTTCAGGGATTTCTCTGGCAGTCCAGTGGTTAGGACTTGATACTTTCACTGCCACGGCCCTAGGTTTGATCCCTGGTTGGGGAACTAAGATCTCACAAACCCTGTCTGTGTGCGTCTGTGTGTGTATGGGGGGATCTTCCTCCAGAAATATTGTGGGTCTTTTTATATTAAAGCAAAATGAAATGTACATATTACAGAGCACATCAGTATACTTACACTTGAGAACAGAATGCTCTACTTATGGCAATTCTGAAAGGAATATTAAAGACTTTAATGAGTTAGCAACACCTAACAAAGCTTTAGATCTGGAGCCTGCAAACTTGGGTCCAGTTCCCTGATGTGGTAAATAACAATTTCCTTGACCGTATCTGTGGAATGGAGAGAAATAGTATTATATAGTTCTCGTGAGGATCAGAAAAGAAAGGTTAGATGATTCTCACATTTGTTAAACATGAAAAACTAAGTACTGATATTATTTATTATTCCTTAGATGATTAAGAATAGGTCATTTCAATATTTTATTGTTTTCCATACAGATTTGAAGGTAATCTCACCTCATTACTTTGAGACTTATCAGACTCAATATGTGTAGTAAACAATAGAAATTACATATTTCATATTTAACATAAAGACTTTAAATACTTAAAACCAAGTTCTTACAATTTCAGATAGTATCATAGTAAACTATCAGTTGTGTTAACTTGAAGTGTTCTTGTTTAAGCAAAAAACGTGTCTCAAACGTGCCAGATGCTTATGAATCTATGCAGTGCATGAAGGGGAAATAATTTATTCCCATAAAGTTTGTTAGCTTATGTTAATCTCTTCAACTGTCATCCTCCCCACACTCTTTTCCTAGAAGAATATTTACCACACTATTTAGACAACTATACTTTTCAAAAAATCTAAAAAACAATGTGGAAGCAAAAGGACAAATTACTGTAAATTAATGACAAGAAAAGTTAATCAGTTTCACAGTAAATGAACAAAATATGGAGTAAGGTAAAACACATTTAAAAAATACAAAAATACATTAAAAATACACAAAAATGTCATACTTATGGTCACTCTAGTATAAAGTTCATGCCAACTAATTAAGACTGTTTTGTAAAAAAAAAAAAAAGACTGTTTTGTGCACATAAAAGTTAGCATATACTTGCTTTTACCTTTCGATTTTGGAACTAGCTCTCCACAACTGAGTATCCGCACCTCAGCAAATGGTTTGCTAGCTGCATCTGTTTTCTGGTTTTCTATTTCTCTCACAACTTCTTGACCAGAAATCACTTGCCCAAAAACCACATGATGCCTAAAGAGTCAAGTAAAGATGATTAAATAAAAGTTTCTTATTTTAATATATTAATTTAAAATAGGTTGTAAAATACATGAAAATAATCTTTACCCATCTAAATGAGGAGTTGGTTTTGTTGTTCTTTTGGAAGTCATCAGATAGAAGAATAAAAACAAAGTCAGAGAAAAACAAAGTTAGCATCTCTAAAAAGGAAAAGAAAATAACTGCATTGGAAACAATGTAGAAAACAAGAATCCATACATACGCTAACATTAATAGAATCTTATTTACCTTAACCTTAAACAGAATTGAATACAAGATGCTTTTGACATAATGCATTTTCAAAATTTTGTTCTGAAATACCTATACATTATTGAAAACATACATGAAATTAAATTGATGTTTTCTTGTTACATCTATCCATTCATGTTTCTTGCATATAATTGGGTTCTTATTGAATATCCATAATTGTACAATGTTCTACTATCTGGGTATACCATAACTTACCAAAACATTGCACCAGTTTGAGTTTAATATCAGTACTTTTTCAGCCTTAGCATTTTAAACAGGTAGAGCCCAGGTCACATTCTGCCGCATTCATGCGTGTTCCATGGGGCCTGAACAGAAGTGGTCCATCCTGTGTACTGTTTATAAATTTTTAAACTAGCTGCCAAGATTTACAAATTTGGGTACTTCTATATAAAAATCTGTATTCCAGACCTTTTTTAAAACCTGGAAGATGTGGCACTTGGCATGTGGCAATAACTGGTCATGCTGAATATCCCTGTCTTCTCTAACAGAAAGATTAATAATTAAATTTATCATTCCAGCAGTCTTTATTCCCTTATGTTACCTGCTGAAGACCTGTGGGTCTTAGAGTTTGTTATCCCTAACATAAAGTAAATCTCAAGTTGAAGAAAGAGATTTGCATTAAAATTTAGACAAAATCTAAAATAAGCAAAAATTCATTTTAAAAAAAATCCTTTTTTTCTCCAAATGAACCTTAAAACTTTCTAGTTAAAGCTGCTATCTGAGTAGCTATGAAGACATACTGGTATAACGGACTAAAGATGGGTACTATATGAGATTTATTATCTAAAAAAATCTTTTAAAAAGCATTAGAAATTTGAAAGAAGGAACACAATTTAAGCTAACCTTTGGTTAAAACACAAACGATACTACTAAAAAAATTCTAACATATACATGTATTTCATGTACATGTTAGAACTTTAAAATAAGCTCACCTTATTTTTAAAAAGTGATAACCTGTTATTGTTTTCTCAGTGTAACAGCTGTAATCACCTCAACTTGATAAAAGCACCTAGAAATGTAAAAACCTAGGTGTACACTATATATGTATTTGTGTTACATTCACTATATACAATTTGCATCAAGATATAGTAAATCCTCATTTCACAGATTTCATATTTGCCCACGGGCTTGCTCACTATAATTTATTTGTAACCCCTAAATCAACACTTGCAGTGCTTCACAGTCATTCTCAGATTGGTGAAAAAGTGATGAGAATGGCAAAACTAGAACAAACAATGCTAGAAGCTAGCATTATTTGTATAAAGCTGGTAGGAATGCGAAATGATGTAGCTGTTCTGGAAAAGTTTGATGGTTCTTCAAAGAGCGAACCATACAATTACCATATAATCCAGCAATTCTACTCCTAGGTATATATCCAAAAGAACTGAAATCAGAGACTCAAACAAATATATATGTGTGCCAATGTTCAGTGTAACATTACTCACAACAGACAAAAAGTGGAAACAACCCAAATGTCCCCTAACAAATAAACATGGATAAACAAAACGTGGTCTGTATACACACTGGAAAGATAGTCAACCACAAAAAAGAATGAAGCTCTGGTACATGCTATAAAACACGGATAAACCCTCAAAAGATGCTAAGTGAAATATGTTAGACACAAAAGGACAAATATTGTATGATTCCACTCATACATATAGACCAGGCAAATTCTCCGAGACAGAAAATAGAATAAAGGTTATCAAGCGGCTGAGTGGAAGGGGAAATGGCTACTCTATGGAATGATGAAATAGTGTTGGAGATAGTGGTGGTAGCTGCACAATTCTGTGAATATAAATAATATCACTGACTCAGTTACAAATGGTTAAAACAGCAAATTTTTTATGTTACCACAATATTTTTTTTAAAAAATTAAAAAACTGAAGTTGTTTCCTTAAAAAAAATAAAAAGAACAAAGAACAAAGAAGTAAAGATGAGTTAACCAGAATTGGAAAGGAGTCAGGAGAAACCAACACTAGGAAGATTCTGAGAATATACATGTGAATTTAACATAGGGATTTTGGAGAAAGCGGGGCGTTCGGCTTGCGAGCGGGAACTTCTCGGTCGCGCCCAGAGAAAGAACGATTTAAAAATGGGTGATGTTGAGAAGGGCAAGAAGATTTTTGTTCAGAAGTGTGCCCAGTGCCATACTGTGGAAAAGGGAGGCAAGCACAAGACTGGGCCAAACCTCCATGGTCTGTTTGGACGAAAGACGGGTCAGGCTGCTGGATTCTCTTACACAGATGCCAACAAGAACAAAGGTATCACCTGGGGAGAGGAGACGCTGATGGAGTACTTGGAGAATCCCAAGAAGTACATCCCTGGAACAAAGATGATCTTTGCTGGCATTAAGAAGAAGGGAGAGAGGGAGGACTTGATAGCTTATCTCAAAAAAGCTACCAATGAGTAATAGTTGGCCACTGCCTTATTTATTATGAGACAGAAGTGTCTCATGACTTTTTATGTGTACCATATTTAAATTGATCTCACACACTAGAATTCAGATCATGAACGGCTGATGGAATAATTCTGTTGGACAGTCCTGATTTAAATAAGATTGGTTTGTGGCTAAACAAATATGGTCAGCTTTTTTAATTTTGATAGTAATTCCGGTTCAACAAGTACTATCACTTTTCCCATTCTAAAGAGATGATTGAACTTGAATAAGGAATATTAAACTTCTTAGGGAGATGGTGCATTCCTTCTCAAACCCTGTAAGAGACTGGTTTTATATTTAGATTTCTATAACTGGTTATATTAATATATTTAAATACTGAAAAGGTCCCTTCACTGTCTCATAGAACAGAGGAGGATTCAGATGTGTTTGAAGTTGTGTTCATTAGCCTGTTAAGGCAAGAATTGAAAATACACTGACAAATTCCACTTTATCTTTTTGGTTTTATAAACTACGCCAATTTAATTAAAATTCTCTATCTAAAATTTAGCCTTTTACTTAATGAAAGGCATTTTAGTGTGGTTTATGTATAGCATCAAATAAAGAGTATTTAGCACCTCAAAAAAAAAAAAAAAAAACCATAGGGGTTTTGGTTAGCACAGGAAGGATTTTATTTTAAAAAGGGAAAATAAATGGTAATAGTGTTGCTGAGGATCTGGTAAAATTAGCACTTCCTTTTGGAAGTCAATGCAGCAATATATATGTAAAGCCTTAAACATATATAAATACTTGACTAAGTAAACTTCCAGTCACTTGCATAGAAGAATTTAAAAATGCATCAAACAATAGGCACAACAGTGTTCACTGGAGCAGTTTGAAAACAAGAAGCAACCAAATGTTCAAAACTGAGATTAAATAATTAAAACCATAGTACATTCAAACAATGGATTAACATGCACTATTAAAATGTTACTAATTCATATTTAGTAACACACAACCAGATTTATATTATATCCAAAAGTTGATTACAGAGTATATGCAACTCTATATTTTTATTCCATGAAAAGATGCTCTTGGGGAGAGGATTGTTTTTCTTCTTCTTTTTTTTTTTTTTGTTTTTCTTCTTCTTATCTGTGTATTCTAACCAATGCAATATAAGTTGTTTCTGTTTAAAAAATCAGGAACATCCATACATAGGTAATTGGCTGAATAAATTACAGTATACACACACACAATAGAGTACTATGCATTTGTGAAAAAAATGAAAAAGATTTCTATGAACTGATATGAAATGATTTCTAGGATGCATCATTAAGTGAAGACAGAAAAACATTATGTACAGTATGCTATCTATTATATAAGAAAAAATGGAAAATAAGAAAAAAGTGTATATCTGTGCTTATGTTTGTAAAAAGAAATACAGAAAAATAAGCCAGAAACTAATGAGGTTGGTTAATAATATGGACAGGTGGTGTAAAAAGGGGTGAAAAAATGGGGGAATGGAAATGGAGTGAAGAGTTAGGTGGGAGTGATAATTCAATGGTATTCTCTCTGCTTTGACTCTTCAAATCATGTTAATGTTTTAAAAGCTTAAAAAAAAAAGGACAAAAAACAAATCAATCTGGCAGGAAAAACAAATGAAATATAATCAGAAACAAATGAATATAACATATTTTGAGTCATAAAACCATACAAAATTTATACTAAAAAGTACTAACAGAAGTCGCTTTTAAATGCAATAACTACATACCCTCACTCTAAAAACAAAAACTGCTAAAAACAGTGAACTCTCGATAGTACGTTACTTTTCCCAGTGTTATAGGGTGGCAATTTTTAAATCTAGGATTCAACAAATGGGTAGAAATTTTTTTAACATAATGGAAGAGAGATTTCTCATGGTTGAAGAAGGGAGTTACAAATATGAAATAGAAAACACATAAATAATCCATATGGTGCTGACAGATTAAATTCTTCTGAGACCAAAAGAGTTTATGTTACTGAAGAGAAGAGCAAATTTTTACCCATGGAACATGATAAAAAAACATGAATTGCTGACATGAGCCCTGGTAACAATTTTTTCATTGTCAGAATTGGAAAACATTAGTAGTATTGACTTTGGATTACAAATAAACCTAGTGAGTTAGCAAATTCACAAATAAAGAATCTTTGAAAAATGAGGAACAACCCGTATTTTTACTCTTTTCTAATTAAGTAATTTATAAAGAGATGCTCACTGCAAATATTCTGTTCCTTAATTTATCCTCCATAGATAATTTTTTCCTGGATCAATTACTACTAAGATGATTGGAAACTCTTCAAGCTGGCTCCTGTGTCCTCTTGACAAAAGTTTTCATCATTTGAAAACTTTAGCAGCAAAAGGGGAGGTCAGCTGTATTGCTAAATTCTTTGTTCTTCCACCTTTAAAAATTCTCCCCCTTATAGGTCCCTCTCTTATTAGTGATCAGTAGCAGGAATCCAGAAAAATGACACACCAAAAAAGGGATATTTTAAGTCAGATCATGAATTCTTACATGAAGAACTGTGAGCCATTTGTATCCTTCCCTCTGTTGGCCATTGACAAGAGAAACTCTTTATTGTGTTTAACAGCAAAACTCTCATCTGTAGAGAAGCAAAGTTTCAGTTACATTATAGGCATAATTTCCCCCTCAAAATTCCTTTTCACTCCTCTATATATCTTGGGTTCCTATCATGTGATCTTTAGCACCAAGCAAAATTTAGATTAAAAAGTCAGGGTAAGAGAAATCTAATATCAACCAATTCCCTCCCCTATCTTTTCATATTAAAATATTTTTAATTTTCAATCATCTGCTATAAAATCCAAATACTATATCAATCTCTCTTCAATATTATTTTTAGCACACAGAGGCACTCATTAACTTAATTTCTGCTATTGATAGAGAAAACAGCTTATTGCAAAGAAAGCAGATTGTCTTCCAATCCTGTATTAGAACAAGAAAAAAGCAGGTAGAACGTGAAATTTCACTGACTCCCCAAAGTTAAAGATGGGTAATATGAAATTAATTCTACAACCACATGTTTAGAGTCTTTCAAAAGATCTTCACATTAACAGAAATTCCACAGAGAAAACTTAAATTTGGGGGAAACATTACAGCCAAATTTAGAATATCAAAGATTTTTAAAAAATCTTCATAGAAAAATGGACACACAAAAATGTTGGTATTATCACTAAGAAATACAGCTGAATCTCTCTTTTAGTAAAGATTAAGATCAAGCCTTTAATTTAAAAGTAAACATTAAAATGTTTAATTTAAACATAAACATTTTTACCTTCAAAAAATCCTCCATAAATGGATTCTCCTCCTCGTCCATTTCCTAAGAATGAAAAGCATGGACTCTTAGAACTGTTAGGTCAGTAATTTCCTTGAAGCATTCCTAAATAAAATGCTTCTTACAAAGTAGGTACCTCAATGACTTTATACCAACAATACTCAAAGGTTCACAGCAAATCATAAAAGATACTACTGACAGGATCCCAAATTACCTTTTCTCTTCTCTGATACAACAATATGAGTGTGACAAAGCCTATTAATAACTGTAGAAAAAAGACTGTTCAGATTCTAATGATTGTGTAGGTCCTTTAACAGAAATTACTAGTAGCTTTCAAAGTGTTTTTACAAAAAGAAAGGAGGTAAAAACTACACTGTAGTAAAAGATAACTGGATGTGACAAAATCAAACATGAACACAGACAGGCTACTAGGAGATATATAGTGGGTTTGTTGTTGTTGTTGTTTAGTTGCTAAGTCGTGTCTGACTCTTGTGTGACCCCATGGACTGTAGTTTGCCAGGCTCCTCTGGCCATGGGATTCTCCAGGCAAGAATAGTGGAGTGGGGTGCCACTTCCTTCTCCAGGGGATCTTCTTGACCTAGGAATAGGACCTGCATCCCCCTCTTTGGCAGGTGCTTCTTTACCACTGAGCCACCAGGGAAGCCAATGTTTTTTTATCCAAAAGCAAATTTCTGAAATTAATTCATGCACCAAAGATGAAATTTTTCCTGTGTGTTTCCTCCTTTATGTCTATTTCTATGAGTTGTTCTAATTTTTATTTTTGGCCATGCCAGGCAGCTTGCAGAATCTCAGTTCCCCAACCAGGAATTGAACCCGGGCCCTCAGCAGTGAAAGCTCCATATCCCAACCACTGGACCACCAAGGAATTTCCAGTACTTTTTTTTGACCAAAAGATTAAGTGGGCTCAGAAGAAAATTGGACCAGTACTTCCAGAGACTTGTCTAACTTTCAGATCCATGTACATAAAAGAATATAAATTTATAAACAAAGAATATTTGATTTTGTTTTTTAAGAATTGAAGTCTTACCTTCACTGAAGTCACCACCTTGAACCATAAAATCTTTAACAACTCGATGAAAGAGACAACTTTTATAATGTAATGGCTTCTGAGTTGATTTCCCTGTCCCCTTTTCACCTAAAGAGAAGAAAAATCAGTATGTCATTAAGTAGAAAAGAAATTAAGGAAATAGTATTAAAGCAATATTAATGATGAAATCACAGGAAAAAATTTTTTCCACACTTCTTTAATTTTGTATCTATATGAGATGATGAATGTTAACTAAATTTATTGTGATAACCACTTTATGATGTATGTAAATCAAACCATTATGCTGCACTCCTGAACTCATACAGTGATATATACCAATTACATCTCAATAAAACTGAAAGAAAAATTTAAATAAAAAGAATAAATAAAAAATTATTTCTCTTGATCTATAAAGACTTCTCTAAGCTACAGAATTTTCACTCCTCTCAGGAATTCTTTTAAAAATTCATTTAAGAAGCACCCATGCTTTTCTAATGAGTGGAAAAATCAATCTCTGATATAATCTCTGTTACAATCCTTAGACAATTAATATGTCTAAGAATTACTTTCATGTCTAGTCAATGTTGCATAATCAGCATGCTGAGAAAGAATGCAAGAAAAAATCTAAAATGTGTTAAATTTAAACTATTAGGGTGAGTGAAAATGTCAACAAACCTGTACAAAGACATCGAAAGTTCTCACATGTTTTGGGGCACACATCAGAAAATAATTCAAAGACAACTCTTCCAGCTGAAAAAGAAGGTAGCTGGTTTATATTTCTTCATGTAAAGATAATTTAAAATATTAAATATTCATATATAAATGTTAAATAGGGACATTAATTTCCTTACCAGGTTGATTATTAATGGCGATGTCAAAAAAACATCTAGGACGCTGAACCTTTATTCCCATGGCGTCAATACTTCAATCTGAGTAAAACAGTTTCAGGTAAACACACTAAAACAGCAAAGATTTTTCATAAATTTCTGAAGAGAAAACAAAACAAAACTCTGTGGAACATAACAAGAAATGTAGTCTGATTTAATATTTACTTCCATGACATAAATTACATGATTATTTTCTTTGAAAGATTAGACCGTATCTTATAGAAAAGACATAAAAGGTTTAGTCATTATATAATACAACTGCTATTTTAAAAACCAAATATAGACTGTCACCTCAAACAGAAAATTGTATTAAGTCTGTATGATTTAGTGAACTAGAGACAGGTTACCTTTAAATAGGGAAAAATCAAGGACAAACTGATCCAATCTTTTTGCTCCTAGAAAACAAAAATAAATTTTGATTAAAATAGTGGAGTTTTAAAAAGAAAAATATTTAAATTCCTAAAAATAATTCAAGGAAAAAAGAAAGTGAGCTACTTTAACAATAGTTATATATATGGTAGATTAACATTATGAGTAAAAATACATTACACTTTACATATGAAATTATTTTTTGATCATTAACAACAGCCTATACTGATCTATCTAATGTAGATAAAAACATCAATAAGTAAGATACTCTATGTAAGTTTTATCTACAGAGCAGATAGCTACTAGATAAGACATTGTTTTCATAAGCATTTAAGTACTTCCTCCAAATTGTAATACCTGGTGGAGAATGACAGGGTAAAATGAAAAGCAAAAGAAACAAAGGTACTTAGTGTAAACAGCATTCAAAACAATGAACTATAAAAATCTGTTCATCTGTTCAAAACAGAGACTAACTGAAATGTTTATGTTTTTGCGAAAATTATGTCTTAAGCTAGTAGCTCAGTAATCTCAGTAAGCAATGAAAGATATTTTAAATCTAGTGAAATTTTTATAGATTCATAGAGTTATAGGAAATAATACACAGGGATACATGTTTCCCCCACGGTAACATTTTACAAAACTAAAGTATAATAGCACAGCTGTAGGGTAAAAAGCATAACAATGCTGACACGATCCACATTTCCCCAGTTCTACCCGGACTCATTTGTGTGTATTTATTTAGTTTTACAAAATTTTATTAAACATATAGGTACATATTATCTACCACCATTCCTTATCAATTTTACACACACCACAACCACAGGTAAGAACAGTCAACAACAAAAGCATGGAAGACTTTGCGCAAATCACCAACAATTTGAAAAATACAAATCCAATGTATTTATTCATTATTGAATGGAAGGGGGGGGTACAAACTACTTTTTCTGCAATCTCCTCCATTTTTTATTTCTAAAAGATACAATATATATACTAACTAAATAAACTAAAATTTGTTTCATATGAAACAAAAAGAGGCCTTTCAATCCTCCAGGAAGATTACAGACACAGACTTCTTGAAAACAATAAAACAAAACTTATTAATTTTAATAGCTTGCTAAGTTTGTTGCATTTTATTTGTATAAAATTTCAATGGATGCACATCTGAAGTTGAGAATACACTGGATCCATAAATCTGAGGAAACTATCTTATCTTAAAGAAAAATATTAAATTATTATTGATACTTAGTACCTGATTATCTTTTATCTTTTTTTTTTTATCTTTTATCTTCTAAATAGCTTGTGCAGGCCTTCTTAAATTCTCTACATTTGGAGACAGAAAAAAAAAAGAGGAAATTTAGAGATTTAATTATTTCCCTCCACAAAAAACTTCTAAAGTTAGCTGTTTAGCCACAATTATCCCAAAGATTTCCATTCTCAGAAAAGGAGTATAGTATAGATAGCACTGCCCAAAACATACCAAATTGTTTACAATTACAGTTGATTTCCTATTTACCGTGTTCTTAAAAACTCCTAAACTGAAAAACAGGTAAATGTTATGAAAGCTTAGAAAGTAATTCCTAATACCCTTAACCTTTTAGACAAAATATTTGATTTTCCAAGTGTCTCAATTCTAAGGCATATTGTAAACAATCCTATAATTCTGAGACTTTGAAATTGCAATAAATGCTATCACTAATTTATGGAGTTAGAAGTATAAGTGGAAGCTACCAGGATAGCAGTTTGCTCTGGTTTTTTTTTTTTTTTTTGCTGTTGTTTAAGTGCTGCTTACATGAGTAAGTTTACTTTGAGAAAACATTAAACTCCACTTAGAATATGTGTAGTCTCTGGTATGTTATGTTACCCTAAATTTACTTTGTTAAAACAAAGTAAAACTTTGTTAAAACTTTATCTAAAACAAAATTCTTGGGGCTCCTGGTGTCTCCTCCAAGGCAGGAGACACGGGTTCGATCCCCAATCCAGAAAGATCCTACCCGCTGCAGAGCACTAGGCCGTGCACCACAACCACTGAGCCCGCGCTCTAGAGCCCGGGAGCTGCGACCGCCCAGCTCGCGCGCCCTGGAGCCAGCGTCCACAGGAAGAGCAGCCACTGCAAGAAGCCCACGCACCACAACCAAGAGCAGCCCCGCATTTGCCACGACCAGAGAAACGCCGAGCAGCAAGGAAGACCCAGCACAGCCAAAAATAGATAAATACATATCATTTTAAAAATAAAACTCTTATTTCTCTACCCCTGACTCTCTCAAAACAGTAAACACCACTGTCCAACGCAGCTGCTACCAGTGAAGAAAACATAAATTTTATTGAACTCAATATGTCCAAAATATTATTTCAGCATATAATCAACATAACATGCTATTAATGATAATTCACATTCTCTTTCTGTTACTATCCTGTGCTAAGTTGATTCAGTCATATCTGACTCTGTGCAACCCCTATGAACTGTGTAGCCTGCCAGGCTCCTCTGTCCATGGGATTTTCCAGGCAAGAATAATGGAATGATTTGCCATGTTACCAAGTCTTACAAGTCGTGGAAATCAAGCGGGTTTGTTTTTTTTTTGCCTTACTGTGAGGCCCTGTGGGATCTTTGCTCCTTGACCAGGAGTCAAACCTGGGCCACTGCAGCAGAAGAGTCAGGTTCTAAACATTGGACTGCCAGGGAATTTCCAGAAATCAGTGTTTATGCCACATTTCAAATGTTCTATAACCACATGTGGCTGGTGGCTCTTGTACTGGACAGCATGGTCCTAAACACTTCAGCTCACGTTGATCTCTACAACTTTATGGGACATTCCCAAGCTGGCTGCAGCCACACTAGACAGCCTGCTGCTCTTCAAAAGCGTGTGCGTGCACGCTCAGTCATGCTCTTTGCAATCCCGTGGACAGTAGCCCACCAGGCTCCTGTCCATGGGATCTCCCAGGCAAGAATACTGGCCACTCCAGTAGCCATTCCCTTCTCCACGGGATCTTCCCAGCCTAGGGATCGAATCCACATCTCCTGAATCGGCAGGTGGAATCTTTACCACTGCACCACCTGGGAAGCCAAAACAGCCATGGCCTATCCTTTGTCAAGTCTTTTACATTTACTATGCCCTCTGAGGAATGGTCTTACCCCAGATCTTCACATGGTTCATGTCTCCACTTAAGTTAGTGTTCAAGTATCACCCTCTCATGGAAATAATTCTTTGCCAGTACATTCACAGAAGCAGGCCCTAATCCTCCAGCACTTTATATTCCCTTATTCTGCTCTACTTTTCTTCCCAGCATTTATTGCTACTTGATATTTTAAGTTTTTATATATTTTCCTCTTACTAAATTATAAGCTTCATGATGTGAGAGACCTTTTCAGTTTTGCTCCCCTCTTGATTCTGAAGTAACTCAAACAGTACTTGATTATGGCAGGAAATCAATATTTAATAAATCAATAAACATACAAGGAAGAATAGGCATGTGTGAGAATGCTTTTCTGCAACAATGCAATAACAATAATTAAAAGCAAACACCCAAAATGTCCCCAAATGAGATAACATCTGAGTAAATTGTGGTATATACATGCTATTTAATACTATAAAACAGTTTAAAAAGTCTTTACACACACTATCCAACACACCTGTTTAGGTGAAAAGAAAAAACAAAGCTGCATTCAAGTATTTTTTTTAATACCCTAAAATAATATTCTGCTTCCACAGAAAGGTCTTGAGATAAATACCAAAACTTCAAACAGTAAGTACTCTGCTGGGGTACAGGAGTAAGGATGGAAGTCAATGAGGGTCTTTTAACTATAATGTTTGATTTTTTTGCAACAAGAATATGTTCACATATTAGTTTCCAATTTAAAGAAAGACATGTCTTCAAAGTAAAATAGAAGAAAATATGTGAAAATATTTAGAGCCTATTTCTAAGTGAAAGAGTCATAGACGATTTTTGTTTTAATTTTCTCATTTTCCAAGTTTTCTATGACAAATTCAGACCTGTAAAAGTAACTCTTCAAAAGAGCATTCAAGACTTAAGAGTCCTTTGGACTGCAAGGATATCAAACCAGTTAATCCTAAAGGAAATCAACCCTGAATATTCATTGGAAGGGCTGTTGCTCAAGCTGAAGCTCCAATACTTTGGCCACCTGATGTGAAGAGCTGACTCACTGTAAAAGATCTGACTCTGGGAAAAACTGAAGGCAAAAGGAGAAGGAGCTGGGCAGAAGATGAGACAATTAGATAGCATTACCAACTCAGTGGACATGAACTTGAGCAAACTCTAGGAGACAGTGGAGGATAGGGCAGCCTGGGGTGCTGTAGTCCTTGGGACTGCACCACTTAGTGACTGAACAACAAATAGTAAAGAAATAAATGACGGAGGCAGACAGATTTGATCTTATGAAAAAATGTATTATTTCTATTTTCCAAAGGGAAATTAGAAAGTAAAAAATTGGGGGAAATATTTCCAAACATGATGTGCAAGTTTCCTTCCTGTAAAACACTGGCAAGGCCCATCTTACTCACTGTAGAACATGAAGCACCTTTGGTCCTGATTGGTAAATAGCAGTGCCTGTGACAACCAAAAGAAGCCTTCTTCCCTCTTCCCTCCATGAGGACCGCAGGGTCCATGCAGGAAACAATTAAAAGCACAAAGGCTACCCAAGGGAATATAAACAAACAATTCATAAAAAAATGAAATCAAAATATAAACAGCGTGAAAACTTTTGCTAAGCAACTTGGCACTGTAGACCAAGAATATATTCATAATCATTCTAACCTTTAACACTTTAGTAATTCAAACTCTTCAAATGTCTCTAAAGGCAACCATTTAAAATAAAATCTTCTTTAAGGCTTTTTAAATTTTTAAAATAGTAATTAGGAACAACCTAACAGTTCACACAGCCTAAAAAATTAAAAAAAAAAAAAAAAGGACAGAAGACCTAAATAGACATTTCTCCAAAGAAGACATACAGATGTTCCAAAACACACATGAAAAGGTGCTGAATATCACTAATTATTAAAAGAACTGCAACTCCAAACTACAACGAGGTATCACCTCACACCAGTCAGAATGACCATAATAAAAAAATCAGGGCTTCCCTGGTGGCTCAGTAGTAAAGAATCTGCCTGCCAATGCAGGAGACATGCATTCAACCCCTGATCTGGGAAAATCCTACCTCCCTTGGAGCAATTAAGCCCAAGTGCCCCAGCTACTGAGAATATGCTCTAGAGCCCAGGAGCTGCAACAAGAGAAGCCACTGCAATGAGAAGCCAGTGCATCACAGACCCAGCAGAGCCAAAAATAAATAAAATTATTTTGAAAAAATTTACAAACAACAAATGCTGGAGAGGCTGACAAGAGAACCTTCTTACACTGTTGATGAGAATGTAAACTGGTGCAGCCACTATGGAAAATAGTATAGAGGTTCCTTAAAAAAACTAAAAACTGAGTTACCATATGATCCAGCAATCCCACTCCCAGGCATAAAATCAGAGAAAAACACGGTTCAAAAAGATACATGCTCATTTCAGCAGTGTTTCCAACAGCCAAGACATGGAAGCAACCTAAATGTTGGTCGATAGATGAAGATAAAGAAGATGTGGTATATATACAAGATAGAATATTACTCAGTCATAAAAAGAATTAAATGCCAAGTGCTGCCACATGGACGGACTTAGAGATTATCATATTAACTGAAGTAAGTCAGAGAAAGACAAATATCATGGCATCACTTAAAATGATACAAATGAACTTATTTACAAAACAGAAATAAACTCATAGACACAGAAAATAAACTTATGGTTACTAAAGGGGATGGGGCGGGAGGGAGTTAGAAGTTGGAGATTATAGACACATAGACATACTACTGTATATATAACAGCTAAACGACAAGGACCTACTGTATAGCACAGGGAACTATATTCAGTATCTTGTAATAATCTATAATGGAAAAGAATCTGAAAAAGAATACACACACACACACAACTGAATCAATTTGCTGTACACTTGCAACTAGCACAACATTGTAAATTAACTATACTTCTATAAAAAATAAACAAAAAAACAACCTAAATGTCTAACATAACAAGTAAATTAAGAAATATTCATATGACGGACTGCTACGCTGCTTATGAAAATATAATTTTTAACATAACATGGAAAAAATGTTTAAGTGTAAAAATAGCAAAATTATGTAGTTAAAAGGATTTTAAGGGTAAAAAAATTCATATACACTGTCACTGTAGTGCTTTTTATAATAGTAAAAATATAAATTGTATAGTAATAGAAATTGGTTAAATAAATGATATCATCGTGAAATGGATAGTATTCATCTAGCCACTGGAAATCATATTCTTATATGTTAAAATAAGAGGTAACATTTTCACCAACTGGATTGAAGGAAATAAAAAATACTGACCTCATACACTACTGACGCTAGCAAAGGGGTAAATTTGATAATCCTTTGCCAACGTGACAACACACATTACAAATGCATTAATGACCTTTTGACTCAATAACCCTATTCCGAGGAATTTATACATCATTCGTGAAATAAGGTAAGTACAGGGTCATACAAGGCACCATCATTTGTAATAGTTAAAAGGCTATAAACCTAACTGTACATAGGGGAGGAAGAGGTTACATAAATCATATGACCTCCATACAAGTTACTGGCTATAAAAAGGAATGAGGAAGCTGGTTATCTGCTATCTCCCAGCCCTTTTAAGTGAAAAAAAAAAAGAAAACAAAAAACCCCAAAACAACAACAACAACAAACTACAGAAACGTATATGGTATATTTTCTTCGTATTTTTTCAAAAGAACTTTTAAAAAATGTGTTTTGTCTAACATAGACGCATCTGGTGGGAGAGGAAATGGGTAGCTGGGGAAGATGGGTAAGATTTTTTTTACTGTATAACTTTTCAATTTTATGACTTTTCAGCTTTTTAAAAAATCTTTAACTTTTTTTTTTAAACTTTTAAACTTTTTCAACTTTATGCCACTACTGATACTAAAGCACACTAATACTACCATTAAAAGTTCTTTAAAAGTAACTTTTAAAAATAAAAGTTATTTAAAAATACTGAAAAATTATCAAAGACCATTCAAGGATAAGAAGATATTCATAATATACGACATTGTTAACACAGTTAGCACTGCTGTATGGTATATTTGAAAGCTGCTAAGAGAATAAAAGTCTAAAAGTTCTCATCACAAGGAAAAAGCAACATTTTTTCCCTTGTATCTGTATGACATGGTGGATGTTAAACTGAACTTATTGTGGCAATCATTCTTCAATGTGTAAGTCAACTCATTATGCTATGCACTTTAAACTTTGACAGTGCTATACCTCAATAAAACTAAAAGGAAAAATAGGATTTACATCAAAATATTAATGAATCATGAATTATGCAGCATTACTTACAGTAGCCAAGACATGGAAACAACGTAAGTGTCCCCTGATAAGTGGATAAAGAAAATGTGTCACACAGACACACTGAGGAATATTATTTAGTCACAAAAAAGGAAGAAAATCCTTCCACTTGTGACAGCATGGATGGGCCTCAGGGGCATTGTGTTAAGTGAAAAGAGTCAGGCAGAGAAAAACACTACAATCTCATACATGGAATCATAAAACAAAACAAAACAAAAAAACCCAAATCTGAACTTATAAAGTCCCAAGAAAATAGTGTGCATGTGTGCATGCTAAGTCTCTTCAGCTGGTCTGACTCTCTGTGACCCTATGGACGGTAGCCCACCAGGCTCCTCTGTCCAGGGGGTTCTCCAGGCAAGAATACTGGAGTGGGCTGCCATTCCCTCCTCCAGGGGATCTTCCCGACCCAGGGATCAAACCCGTGTCTCTTATATCTCCTGCACTGCACAACTAGTGCCGCCTGGGAAGCCCCGAGAACACAGCGCACAGCGTGTGCTCTGTACTGGAAAGCTGCTAAACAGACGACCGTGTCACAGGGAAAAACAATTTATATGTGAGGTGAACGGTAACTAGACTTACTACAGTGATCATTTTGCAATATATACACACAGTCACATACACATGGGCTTCCCTCATAGCTCAGTAGGTAAAGATCTGCCTGCAATGCAAGAGACCAGGGTTTGATCTCTGGGTCAGGAAGATCCCCTGAAGAAGGGAATGGCTACCCACTCCAGTATTCTTGCCTGGAGAATCCCACTGACAGAGGAGCCTAGCAGGCTACAGTTCATGGCGTCACAAGAGTTGGACATGACTAAGAGACTAAACCATCACCAACATCAATCACATACACAGTGAATTATATACACATAATCATATATATACACAGTGATCATGTTGTACATCTGAAACAAATTTAAAGTTATATGTCAATTACATCTAAATCAAAAGGATTTACAACAAAATATTAACACTGATAATACCTGGGTCATGAATTTAAGGGTAATTTTTATGTATTTGTTTTCCAAATTTTCTTCAACAGGTATAATTTTATAATCATGAAAATATCTTTAAAGAAATACTAACAAAATAAGATAATTTTCTTATTGAAATAGCAAAGATCTTTTAAAAGAATAATTCCCAATACAGTAAGCAAATCCTCTGGAAATGTATGTAAAAACTGTTTATACCTCAAACTGGTTTATACCTTAAAAACCCAATTGCTAGAAATCTACTGTAAGGAACTATCTTAAAAAGCCTTCATATATAAAGTTGGCCATGTTAGTGCTACTTTTATACTATCCGAAGTAGTGTTTTCAGTATTATGAAAAATGATTAGATTATGATCTCTAGTTGGACAAAATATCACAGTTGTTGCAGCAATGCTTACAGTGATCAATAATTTGGAAAATGCTCATAATTTGTTAAAAATACTTGATATAAAACAATAATGCAATATTATTATAATCACATAAACTACTCCTTCAAATTCAAAGATTTACAAAAAAAGGAAAAAGACTGAAAGGAAATAATCACTACAGTACTTGATTTTAAGACTGGAGACTGGGGGATATATGTATGTATACGTATAGCTGATACACTATACGTGAATAACAGAAACCAATACAACACTGTAAGCCAACTATGTTCCAATTACAAAAAAAAAAACACTGAAGGATGTTTTTGCCTCACTGTACTTCTTTCTACTTCTTTAACAAACATAACTGCTATTATAAATAAAAAAAATTCATAACAATAAAAAAATGTACATACAATCTAAGATTATAATGTACATGTCTCTGTGTGGTTATAATATGCATTTAGGTAACACCACACAGGGATACTTTTCTTAGAAACAGATTTAAATGATATCTTGAAATAACAAATCAAATATGCTTTAAATTTAAGAAACATGAAAGATAGCAAATTATTATTAAAAGCACTATATAAATATCTTAAGTATGTAAATGTTCTAACATTAATAGCTAATGAAGAACAATGAAAGATGGCTCAAAGCTATGTCTCTAACATTACTGGTATCAAATTTTATCTAATCAGAAATAGGATGTAGTATTCCCTCTAGTATTCCCTCTTTAACTATTATTTCCTGTTATTACAATATCTAAAAAATGCAATACAAACACCTAGTCAATATTTTTTTTTTTTAAGAAGAGGTGGCGCTAGTGGTAAAGAACTTGCCTGCCAATGCAGGATATGTAAGAGATTCGGGTTCGATCCCTGAGCTGGGAGGAACCATGGAGGAGGGCATGGCCATCCACTCCAGTATTCTTGCCTGGAGAACCCCCTGGACAGCGGAGCCTGGTGGGCTACAGTCCATAGGGTTGCACAGAGTCTGACATAGCTGAAGCAACTCAGCATGTACACAAAGAGAAAACAATACTGCCAGATACCAAAAACACAATTCGGGACAAAAATCAAGTCTACACAATTTTCAAGTCTATGCAATTTTCAATAAAATAAGTCATGAATTTTCTAAGAATAGTTCACAAAGAAAGCTTTCAGAGCAATAATCTTCAGGTGAACTGTTCACTGCATAGCTGTTTAATCTAAATGAGTTGCAGCTATTCCTGTAAAATGCAGCTATAATTTTTTCTTTAAAAAAAATCATATCAAGCAACATGCCCCATTCCTGTACAGCAACCAGCATAGTATACCCCATCAGATGAGGTACATATGTTCCAGTCTGACCTAGTTTCCACTACTGTATGTTAGCTGTTACCATTTATCATTTACTGGAGCTCTTGCATTCACCTCACCTGCCTGACTCCCTCAGAAATCTGAGTATTTGATACTTCCACCTACTTTATTTATAAAGAAAATACTTTTAAAGATAATCAGTAAAGCTAACAAGCTCATGAAAAAAGCTGAGCACACAAAAATGCATAAAATTAAGCCATAACTTTTAAAATTTTAATGTATATTCTTTGAGTTTCTTCTAAGCAGATAGAATTACAAACATTTTTATTTATCAACAGTATCATAATCACTTTAATATGTCAACAATATATAATGCAAAAAAGTTTCAAAATATTAAATGGTAGGATGTATGATATGCCATGTGCTCTTGCGCTCAGTTGCGTCCAACTCTTTGTGACCCCGTGGACTGCAGCCTGCCAGGCTCCTCTGTCCATGGAATTTTGCAGGCAAGAGTACTGGAGTGGGTTACCATTTTCTACCCTAAGGGATCTTCATGACTCAGGGATTGAATCTGTGTCTCGTATGTGTCCTGCATTGGCAGGCGGATTCTTTACCACTGCTCCACCTGAAACTTTTGCAACAAATATATTTCATAAAAATATCAGAGATGAAACAAATTCATAAGTAAGAAGTTTAATCCTATAGCTCCAGACATGAAATAATTTCCATATTCACCTAAAGTAACATGAAGGTTGGAGGTGGGGGGCAGAAGGACATAGGCAACTAATTATTAAAACATATAGTAAAAAAAACATAGTATTTGCAATCGTGCTTTGTTGCTGAGTGGTGTCCAACTCTTTGCGACCCCATGGACTGTAGACTACCAGGCTCCTCTGTCCATGGGGATTCTTCAGGCAAGAATACTGGAGTGGGTTGCCACACCTTCCTCTAGGGGATCTTCCCAACCCAGGGATTGAACCCAGGTGTCCCGAATTGCAGGAAGATTCTTTACCAGCTGAGCTGCCAGGGAAGCCCCAAAGTGAAAGTGAAATTTGTAATCAGGCAATAAATAACACAGTGACTTTATTACATTCTTCATTACATGGAATTGCATTCTTAATTCCAAGAATTACTTGGAAGTTTCACACAGTATGAGGGAGTCTGCAGAGTACTAGGTCTTGAAAAAGGAGATAGTAAATAGTCTTAACTATTGCAATGACAAGCAGGTCTTTGCCCTTTCTGATTCCCTCGGTTAATTCCTAATTGTCCTTAAAGATTGAACACAGCCAAAGTACACTCTAGGAATTTCACCCTGACCCTCTGAAGTTAAAAAGATTGTTGAATTTTATTTTCATTATCATAAATTTGTCTGGAGAAGGAAATGGCAACCCCCTCCAGTATTCTTGCCTGGAGAATCCCAATGACAGAGGCGCTGGTGGGTTACATTCCATAGGGTCGCAAAAGAATCAGACAAAACTTAACAACCAAACAATAGCAAACTCCTTGAACTCAGAACCTTTCTATCTTCAACACCAAGCACAATGCCTGGTCCGCACTACACTGCCCAACAGAATGCTAGCGAAGGCTTGAGCAGAAGACCTTGCTCAGGGCCTTTTCTCCACATGCACTGCTTCCCACGTGCAGTAGTGCTGATATGTATCTGTAGTGAGCAAATCCGCTCAGCCTATCCCACAACTGAAAGGAGCTTATTCTTTAGACATGCCTACTGAGACTGCATTCTCTTAACAAAGTATCTATTTTCTTTTCTTTAAACAGAATCCACTATAAGAGAGAGCATTTTCAGTTCAAGACCAAGAAATAAAGATGGGAAGTTCTCATCTGTTTAAGTTTAATAAAACAGGTAGCAATATTCATAGAAGACTTGCACCTCTAAGTGCAATCATATTAAATTAAACTAATTAAAAGCATAGCAGATATTGAAGACTTTCAAAGATAGCAATCTAACATCACATTTTACATTACTGTCTACCTTAATGTAGTTCATAGAAATCAAATGAAAAATTAAAACGGATTGGTTAAAAGATATCTAAATATATTTACAAATGCCAGGTTGTTAGTGAACTAAGCACAAACAAACTGACATTCTGGGGTGTCAGAAAAGGCAACTATGATCTTCCATATAGTTCCTTTTCCCTTCATGTCTCTGACAGTCACAAACCTCTGCACTGATTAAAAACATGATTAACAGTGTATAGGCAGTTAGTAGGGCTTCCCTGATGGCTCAGATGGTAAACAAACTGCCTGCAATGCAGGAGACCTGGGTTTGCCCTGAGTCAGGAAGATCCCCTGGAGAAGAGAATGGCTATCCACTCCAGTATTCTCGCCTGGAGAATTCCAAGGACAGAGGAGACTGGTGGGCTGCACTCCCTGGGTCATGAACACTCAGGCACGACTGAGCAACTAACTCACTTCACTTTCAGGCACTTACTAAATTCCTAAATCCTTCAGAAAACTTAAAAAGAGAAAAGCTGGTATGATGCCAAGTTTGGTGTTAAATAACTTGCTGCATGTACAATCTGAGAGACATAAAAATCTAGTACAACTATGCTAGTGCCAAACTAAAAAGCATATACCAACTGGGAAATCTCTGCTAATATTCTTAATATTGTACCTGCAATTATCTAAGCTCTTATAACAATAAACTTATCCCACTGTCTCAAGAGATAGAACCAAACCATCCTAGCAGTGTGTTATTTAATCCAGTAACTCCTAAATAAAATATTACAGACTTTTGAAGTTTGAAGGAAATAGGTAATCTGGTCCAATCTTCTAACTGTATAGACTTGGGCACAAGAAGACTAGAGAGTTGAAGTGACTGGCTCAAAGTCACAAGTGGAGGGAAAAAAAAGTAAGAGTTTTCTGGTTAAGATTATATCTTCACTGTGGAAAGTAGCTTATAACCTGTGCCTGATTCATATGGATATAAGACAAAACCCATCACAATATTGTAATTATCCTCCAATTAAAATAAAGTAGCTTAAAAAAAAATAAAAAAAAAAAAATAAAATAAAGTAGCTTATTCATAAACATTCCAGATAATGGTTACATAATTTTACTTTTTACCAAGTGACCACGATGCAAAGATTTAATTATGAATAAACCTTAAGCTAAAATTTATGTGCAATTAACAGTAGCTTATTAACATATACAATCAGGTTTCATGCAATTTAAAAATCAGTACATTAAGGAACCATTCATGATTTAAAAATAACCATTTTAATATCAAAAATTGATACCCATAAGTATGACATAATTAAATTCCAAGAACAAGTTGGTAATCATTTTAAGCCACTACTCAAACTAAAACGAAGTGTAAAACATTTCCTGTCTGGTACTAAAAGTACAAAGTCCCAGTTACAGCATACAGAGAATTTATAACACTGCCTGTAGTATATTTCAAGATGCAAGATTTGCCTTAAAGAAATAAAAATATACGGAGTTCTTATGGAGACCATATATTCATTAAACCAGGTCAAAACCACTGACACTTAAATGAAAACTAAAAACTGGTACTAATATTAAAGACAAAAAAGAAGAAAAAAAACTGTGTAGCAGAGAGATTTGCAATAAACTCTTCAAATAACTTGAATTAATTATCTATGGATTCCAACTACATATAACAAGTAAGACACCTTAGTACATGAGGATACAGAGAATAAATAATACATTCTAATCCTGTTGAAATATCCTATAAATAAAACAATAAGGGAAAACATCAACATGTATTTCTTAAAAGAGCAACACTTGAAGAACTGTAGATGGTGCCCTGACAAGTAGTAGAACTAGTTCATCCTACTATGAACTATTACCAATTTCCCGATGTATGGGAGAATGGATGCTGCCTGACAGGAAATCTAACTTAAAATAGGCAAAATATCAAAAGAATAAAGTCTTTACCTAAAGAACACAGATACTGCAAGACCACAGTATCAAGCACCAAAAATGAAAGGCCTTTAGTAAGTCACAATAAATGTAATGTATGCTTTTCCCTCATAGGGGAACCACTGAGCTCTTACTCAAAGCTAATTTTACACAGAATTTTAACAAAGCTGAATATTTACTTTTGAAGCCCACAGCTTGATAATAGCCTGAAATTAGAATATAATTTTATAGATGAAAAAAAATAGTGAGGTTCAGAAAGATGGCTGGATCAGAAAAGAACTCAAAATTTCTAACCTTGTAAGTTTGCTTACTTGTACACTCCTGACAACAGGGGAAGGCAACCCTGACAAAAGTTCGCAAAAGCAAAAACCTTAAAAAGTAAACAAAATTTTTAAAAAGGCACAGAATCCTACTACAAGACGCCATTAGGATCTCAGGACACCAATACTCTTGAACCATAAAGAAAACGTTAAGGTAAAGGGAGCTCTGTTTAAAACAGATGTATGTAATTCCTTATAGAGAAGATCCCATCTTAAATGATTAAACTAAAAAAAAAAAAAAAAAAGAGGGGGGATAAAACGGGTAAATTTTCACATAAATAAAAAACATGAATTAGAGAAACAGCCATTCTTTTTCTGGATTTTATACCGCGACTTCAAAACTGGTTTTACACACCCCCTCTCCATCATCGGTACAAGCCGGCCATTCTTTGCCAAACGGTAATCCACAGACTCACTTTTTCTATCTGGTTTTGGCTACTGAAAATTAAGCGTACCCCCTAATTTCCACATTTAATTGTTCCTTGGACGCATTTCTGACCACTACTGCAAACACTTGGTCCTGCATAAAGTACCATTGTGGTTAGAAATGAAAATCAATGCACAAAATGGTGCTTTTACAACATTTTCAAAACGACTAAGAGTTTCCCATTCCTGCAGACCTCGATTCAGCACCTTAAAAGACTAAAGACGAGCCAAATTCGCACACTTCCCCCAAAGCATTTGGAATTCCGAAGCCATCACCTTCCTCCAAGAGTAATTCCTCCTAAAAGGCCTGCGCTGCTCACAGTTCTTCGGAAACGTGGGAGAACTTGGGAGTCAGTTCTGGGATAGAAGGGAAGAGCCTGGATTGGAGTTTGGGGAGAACTAAGTGGCCTGTGCCACTACACTACGCAAGATAGTCGCTACGAGAGGAAAAGGTCGGAGCAGGGGGAAAGCCTCTCTTCGTTCTAATCTTAACCTGAGATCCAGGCTCCCCGTCTGCCACTCTCCACCCCTAATCTGACAGGATGGCAGGTAACGCGTCCCGTGTCCCCACCTATCCTCCCACCTACCCCGCATTCGTGCTCGGTCTTACGATTTTGAAGCATCAAAATCACCCCAGCTCCCTAGAGTTCAGGCCACCGTCGCTGCCGCCATATTACAGCTTGTGCGGCAAAATGCGTCAGGGAGGGAGGTGTGCGCCCGAGAAGGGAGGGCGGGGGCTGGCAGGGGGAGGGCCATCTTCCAGGTCCGGAAGGCACGGCTGGAAGCCCTCTCCAGCAGCACCTGCTGCAAAGCTAGCGCCACGATCCTCGGGGACCCCTCTGGGGTCGGGCAGCCCCAATATCTTGAGAGGAAGACGGTTAAATCGGTCTGGGCCTATCGCGCCGGCTCCGCCCCTCTTCTAGGGCCCTTCCCGCTCTCGCACCCCGACACTGCTGCAAAGGACGGTACCGAAACAACACAGGCCCTGCGCCACCTACTTGCACCAGTCCAGTCTCCTCTTCCCGGGGTCCGGTCCTTTAAAGCGCTTCAAATCTACCGCCGCCAGAAAAGGCGCTAAAGACCACTAACCGCCTCCCTCCCCCCACAACCCAGTCCCGGCGTGGAGGGGAAACGTCGCGCCGGAAATACGTCACTTCTCGGTGGCCCGCGTCTTCTGGTGATCCCTTGCTTGCGTTACCTCACCCTCCCTGGAGTTCTAGGATTTTGGAGCGAATTAAATGCCTGGCCCATAGGTAGCTTAATGTTTTTTGTGTAAGTTGATTGACAGCGTCTGTAACCGTTAGAATGCCAAGTCGTTCGTGAAATGAAGGCTTCACTTAATAAACATTGATTGAGCCTCTGCCAGGGTATTGGGAAGGAGACCCTACTTTCAAAGAGCTTCCCAGAACAGCTTCTAGTTAATGCTGTGACACACATTAAAAAAAAAAAAAAAAAGAAAGAAATGAACAAAGTGCTATTTGAGGAAAGGAGGAAATTATAGAGGACATTAACGCCCTTTGTTGTCTTTTAAAAATTTTCTCATAGCAACCCCATGATATGTTGTTATCCTTGTTTCACAGATAAAGAAATTGAGGCTCAAGGAAGATAAGTGCCTTCCCAAATACATTGTTCCCAAATACCAAAGTAAGGCTTTGACTCCAAATCCAGTGCTTTCTGGGGAGAATACTATTTAGGACATATGTTGCTATTTAATTGTTTCAAGAGGTTAAGAGTTCCTAGATTGTTAGAATTATAATAATTCCCCCTGATATTCAGGGGAGTTGAGGGCAGTCATTGTGAAGATACGCCATGTGTTTTAAAGAAAACAGCTCCCTTGTGATGGTTAGTGTTATGTGTCAACTTGGCTAGGATATGGTGCCCAGTTATTTGGTCAAAGAATAGTCTAGATGTGGTTCCCAAGGTATATTTTAGATGTGATAAACATTTACAATTCCAAGACAAAGTAAAGCAGGGTGGAACTCATCCAATCAGCTTAAGGCCTTGAGAGCAGAGGCTGAGATTTCCTAAGGAAGAAAGCGTTGTGCCTCAAGATGGCATTATAGTAACTTTGCGTGGGTTTCCAACATGCTTGGCCTGCTGTGTTTATTTCAAACTCATGACTGCAATATCAACTCTTATGTGCACTTATAGCCTTCTCACATACCCTACAGATTTCAGACTTTCCAACCCCCACAATTGTAAGCCAATTCCTTACAATAAATCTGTTTTTCTGTAAAAACAAACAAAAAGAAAGAGGACTTAGATTTTATTATTGTATGAAAAGAAAGTTACAATCATTAAAAATTTTCACTCCTTTATCTTTGGTAAATTAGTAATTATCAACAACAGCTGAGCATGTGGTAGGTACTTTTAAGGGTCTTCACCCGTTTCATTAGCTGTAAAACTGAGAGGACAGTCTTGGCCACTTTAAGCCATTGCTTTCATTGCAGGAAAGTAGTATCATACTCATCTTCAAACGATTTAGAGGTTATGTGAGTTCACACTTTGCAGTGAGGAGGGCAATTCTTTAAAATTCTAATTTATAGTGGGCAGTATATTGAGATAGATTTTTTAAAGCATTGGTTTGACTTTTGTTAATTCAGATTCCTTAGAATATACTTTTATTTAGCTGTGATATACAAATTCATTTCTTAGATTTCTACTTGTAGAGGTAATGTGTAACATTGCTATGACATTGGTGTAGTTTCCCTCTTTCTCATCCATTCAGTTAGAGACAATCTTTGAGGATATAGTACAGATTATACCATAGTTAACATTTTGAGGTGTGCAAAGGTAGTATTACTAATTTGTTCCAGGATATACTTTTTTCTTAGAGAGATAGACTTTTATATGAAGTGACTGAAGAATTATTTAATAGTAAAGTATTAATAATTACTTAGATATAGTATACATTATAAATGGTCACATTTTAGAGGATTCCTGAAAGAAGTCTTGAAGCATCTTTACAAATGTCAATTCAAAGACTGGTGGCTGGTGGTGAACTATGACAAAGTTTTCACTATTCTTTTCTTAAGAAGAGTTGTTTTGGGGGGAAATTCCCTGCTGATCCAGTGGTTAGGACTCTAGCGCTGTCACTACTGGGACCCTGGGTTCAATCCCTGGTCAGGGAACTAAAATCCCAAAAGCCACATCTTTTCTTAGACTGTGGTAGTTGCTTTCTTTATCCGGATGTCCTTACTTAAACGAATGAAAAACTGGTGTGCTTTGCTGGGTCCCAAACATTTTGAAAGTTCAATGGTCTTTGAAATCCAAAACTTTCCCAAATAAATTTGACATGGTTTATTGTTCCAAGAAGGAAGCTCTTGCAAGTAAAAGGAAGTGTTACCTCCAACAATATGCTGGCTTAAGGAACAAAGGACTTATTTCTGTCTTAAATAACAGGTCTGGTGAGTGGGCCAGATCAAAGGGCAACTCCACTCCACATAGTCAGGACATTATGTTCCTTACATGTAATTCCAACCTACTCCAGGGCCTCGACATTGCATGATTAGGTTAGAATGTATTGCCTTGAGTTTCAGTCATCAGGAAAACATTACAAAAACTAAGATCCTGGCATCCAGTACCATCACTTCATGACAAGTAGAGAAGTGGAAACAGTGACAGATTTTATTTTCTTGGGCTCCAAAATCATTGCAGATGAAAATCATTGCAGACGGTGACTGCAGCCACAAAATTAAAAGATGCTTGCTCCTTGGAAGAAAAGCTATGACAAACCTAGACAGTGTATTAAAAAGCAGAGACATCACTTTGTCAACAAAGGTTCATATAATCAAAGCTATGGTTTTTCCAGTAGTCATGTATGGATGTGAGAATTGGGCCATAAAGAATACTGTCACTATCATTTAGGCCTATTGTTGCCGGGAGCTGGTCTGGCACTCATAGCTTAGCCTTGGTATTTCTGCTGAACATAACAATTGCACAGAATACCAACATGAAACAAGGCCACTTTCTGACTGATGCGTCAAGACCAAAACAAGACCATACCATAATCATACCTGAACTTAGACAAAACACAGTAGTGTCCAAACCACAAAAAATGACCAAACATCTACCTGTTGTGGCTAGTAGGAGTGACAGCTGCTTCTTTACCAATCCCAGCTTTAACTTAGCTTCATTCTTTCTGCCTTCTAGATAAAATTTATTAAGATGCCCAGTAAATTCCTCATAGTAGCCAATCTAGAGCAAAATCCCTGTTAAACTTTTTCAAGATAATACAAGGCCAAAAATTGATTGTGGTGATGTTCCACAACTCTAAATTACAAAAAGTCACTGAATTTTACACTGTGAATGGGTGAATTGTATGGTGTGTAAATAATTTCTCAATAAAGCTGTTAAAAACATTTGTGGTCTAGAACTGGTACCTGTCTGCCATGACACAGTGCAGAAATGGAAAGAAGTTTTGACGCTTTCGTAGCCATTCCATAGCTATTCCATACATGTTGAATATAATAAGAAATAAAAATCTGCACATGTCTTTTCCACATTTAAGTTTTCATATTTCACTTTTCTAAATATTCATTTATATTGTATGTTATAAAAATATCAGTGTTTCATGGACTGGCAGAAAACCTCTTAAAGTTGAGAAACAAGTACCCTAAAGGCTTCCCTGGTGGATCAGTGGTAAAGAATCCACCTGCCAATGCAGGACACGCAGGTTCCGTCTCTCGGTTAGAAAGAGCCCCTGAAGAAATGGCATCCCAGTCCAGTATTTTTGCCTGGGAAATCCATCCCATGGACATAGGAGCCTGGTGGACTATAGTCCATGCAGTCACAAAAGAGTCCCACACGACTTAGCGACTAAACAAGGACCTATAATTACAATGGTTTACGACGTGCTACCCAAGTCTCTCTCAATGAGGAACTACAATACCCAGAATTCCCTCAAAATGCGTATGCCACGTCTATTCCACGACCCTCGACGCGAGGTCCCCTGGGGCATGTAGTGCATGCTTTTGGCCGTACACGTTGGGCTCCCTCGGCCTTTTTTCCGGTTTTGGAAAGGGCACCACCAGAAGAAAGGTCTGGGATAGAAGGGAGGCGTGAGTGACATAACCAAGCCTGTTGCGTCCCATGCTAGGGGACCAGGAATAGCAATGAGTTCTGAGCCTTCCCCGCGATCCTCCAGAAAAGTTCCCTGGCGTTGAGGAAACAATTTGCCCGCAAATCAGGATCGGGTGACGGCGATAGGTTTTCTTCTTGTACCCAGCACGTTTCGGTTCCGGGGTAGAGAGTTTGGAGGCTTCCTTCCAGGTATTGTATTTCCCGGAGCGCGGAGGACTAGGGCAGGGCTGAGCTCTCTCGCAGCGGGACCGGGAGACCACATTCGTTCAGCGCCACTGTGTGCCAAGCGCCGAGGATGCCTGCCGTTTTCAAAGGGTGCTGCTGCACTATGTACCCTGCACTATACCTGTTCACGGCGGGTACCTGCCTCTGTAGTCCCGAGATCCCTCCTTTGGTAGCGTGAGTTTCCCAAGGTCGGTTAGCTGGGTTGGTTAGACTTGACACTGGTATTCTAAGCCGTGAGCTACTTCGTCTTTCAGCTGTAGACAGGCAGGAGATTCTTGAAGATACCTTTGCTTTGTGCGGGGATTTTTGTGTCTCTGTGTGTCGCAAGTCAGGCTGGGTCAGGATTCAGTGCAGATTGCCACAGAGTAGCCAATATTGTCTCATCGTTTATTCTTCCGTGCAGACAGCTTGGCATAGCGATAGAGAGGATTCTGAGGCATACTTTTAAAATTGGTTTGTTCATGTAATGAGGCTGTTCAGGTTGAAAGAGTGAAAGAACTATGTGGTTGTCCCAGCTTCATTAGTACTAGAGTAGGTTTTTAATCTTTATGAAAGTAGCTTTTATCTGTAAAATTCAAACGATAGCATCTCTCTGGCGGGTTGAGAGAATTTATTGGGATAATACTTAAAAGTCCGTTGTAAACTGTTGTAGAAGTGTTAGATGATATGGTTTTAGTCCCGCTTTTTAACCATTGCTTCTCAACTAGAAATTTAGACATACTTTAAAAACAAACTATTCTTTTTCACAATAATCTTTGGTTTTCATGTTGCTTCACCACACCCTGATACGTTACTTGATTTCTTCATATTTCCTGATTGGGCTCTAATCATCTCGTTTATTGCTTAAAACCTACCTAAGGCCAATATAGTGATTAAATTGTTTGGGTGCTTTTAGAGTACAGGGAGAGAGAAGCAAGAAATTATCTTGGAATTAAATATACCAGAGACTATCCTTCTGAAAAAAAATTTGAAAAATTGTGGCTATGAATTCATGGCTACTCTTTGTAAAAACTATAAAGGCATCTGGTTTTATAGTCAAATTTGAAAACTTTATGTGTCAGATTTAACATTTATTTATTTATTTTTGGCTGTGTTGGGTCTTCCTTGCTGCTCATGGGCTTTCTCTAGTTGCAGCAAGCAGGGGCTTCTCATTGCAGTGGCTTCTCTTGTTGAGGAGCACAGGCTCTAGGTTTTAGTAGCTGTGGTGCAAGGGCTTAGTTGCTCCATAGCACATAGAATCTTACCTGACCAGGGATCAAACCCGCGTCCCCTGTATTGGCAGGCAGACTCTTAAGCACTGGACCACCAGGGAAGTCCAGACTTAACATTTTTTTAGATGAAATGCAGAAAGAAACTCCTTTTCCTGGACATTTCGCTTTGGATCAAATCCTGCTCTCTGGTTCAGGCTAAGAACAAAGTCTGTAGTTATTTCAGGAAAAAAATTGTTCCTGTAATGAGAATTTTGGAATTAATTTGGTATTAATAACATAAGTATGACCATGTTAAACCAATTTCTTTACAGAAGCTGCATATTGAAATGGGATTTGGAGTCATCATAATGGAAGCAAAATACATGAAGGAAAAACAGTTATTTTTATACCAGCATATTGCACCTGACTACTAGTTACAAATGGTTTTCTTTACCTAAGAAAATTTGTGATGCAAATGAGAAGATAGTTTTTTTTCCCCTAGATTCATTGTTTACAATATGCTTTGCCTAAGAGCTATTCGTCCATTCTCCTGGAGAGTATTTCACTTTCGACCCTTTAGTTTTGAACCATTTATTAGTCAGATGAATAATTGTACAGATGAAGAGCAAATATTCGGTCTTATTGAAAAAAACAAATCCCTACTTTCAGAAAAACAAGTGGGATGTGCACTTAGTATGCTTTGGCAGTTTCAAAAGCAGAAGACCAGCTCTGTAAAAAATGTGGACTGTATCAGAAACCATCCCCAATTTCTTACTCTTCGTAATTTAGCTACAACTAAAATGGGATTCATGAGCGACAGTACCTTGGTGAATGTGTTATACATCATACAACAGTAAGTAATGTGCTTTTAGGTTTTATAAAAATGATTATAGTTTATTTTTATATTTTAACTTTATAAAAATCTCTTTGAAATGAAACGCAATGTGGTTTTTTCCCTTAAAATAGTTTTCCTGATTATCTAATATTTTAAAGATACTTGGTGGATATTCTTTCATTACAGTAATCATTCCACTGTGTATATGTGTATCAAAACTTAATACTGAAGGTGGCTTTTTGTATGCCCTCTATCCCAAGACTATGGCCAGAGGGATATTAAGGTCACCAAGAATAATTTGGAGGTTGCCAAAGACTTGTTTTTGAAGTGTTTTCAAGTCTGACCGAGAACTCTGACATTTAGAAATGAATAAGATATGAATGTTTAAAATCATGTTTTCTTTAAAAAAAAATATGTTGTACAACCTAAATATATACAATATTTGTTAATCATACATCAATAAAGCTGGAAAAAATTTAAAAAGAAAAAAAATTTTACATTATTTGGAGAGGAATTCAGCAACTGTACAAAGAAAAAAGAGCAAAAAAGTTAAAATTAATCTGTTTATTATCTCATTGGTGGAAATTATTGAAGTTAAATACTGCCTAAATAACTATAGATATCAGCACGGCACAGAGCAGAGATACGGTTGTTTTTATTAGGGCTCAGTGTATACAGAAAGGGGCTTAAGGCTTTTCTTATTTTGGGGGGGTAGGGTTAGACTAAAAAAGAATGATATACGTCTTATATCAGTGATAATACTGTTTATAGTGATATACCTATAAACAAAATAATTTTGTTTCTAAGATTTATCCTAAGAAAGTAATCTAAGATACATGTTAAGATTCCTGTACATGGTTATTCATTCCAGCATTATTTATAATATTGAAAAACTAAGATCCTAGTAAGTAGGTAAATGTTTAAAATGATATTTTATTCACATAATTAATAGTATGCAACCATTAAAAATTATGTTTTGAAGTATATGTAAAGATAACGGGCAAATGTCCACAATATAGTGTTAACTTACTAAAAGAGGCAAGATACAAACATGTGAAAGAAATACATATATTTCATTAAGTGTGCAGAAAAAGAACTGAAAAGAAATGCTACAAATTAATGATGGTGAGTGTTTATGAGTAGCAGAGTTATAAATTATTTTTATTACCCAATTGAAGTTTTTCTTTATTTTACAAGCTTTCTCTTTTAAAAATCTTTTTGTAATCAGAGCAAAGTAGTACATGTTAGGTGTACTTTTAAGATAAAATATATCATTGAACATTTTCATTGTTCAGTGGACGGCATTGAAATGTTACAGATAAAAGGATGAGAAGGGCATGGGATAAAGTATAGGTGTTTATTAGGTAGTACTGAGAAATCAGAATAATGAAATGGGATCAGACCAGAAATAAGGGCTGACTGTGTAAGAGTGTAGTAACTTGAGGTTCACTTTTGCATTATAATTCTTACTGCGTATGTGCTTTTAATAATTTTAAAATGTTTCTATGTGGAAATTTATTTTCTCTTGATTTTATTGAGGTTTGGTATTGAGGCCCATGACTCATTAGTTGAAGCACTCGTTACAGAAGCATGGAGAAGACTGGAAAGGCAAGTACTCTGGGTTCTTCAGCTAAGATCAGGGTTATTCTTTTCAGGATTAGCACAGTGAAATCTTATAGGGGAAGAATAGGGAGCTGCTGCCTAACTATCAAGCTTTATTGAAATGTATTTAGGAATTTCCCTGGTGATCCTGTGGTTAAGATTGCACTTCCATTGCAGGGAGCACGGATTTGATCCATTTTGGGGAACTAAGATCCTGCATGATGCGTGATGTGGCCAAAAAATTTTTAAAAAGAAAAAAATGTATTTAAATTCAGTTTAGTTTTAGGGTTTTTTGTTTGTGTTAAGGTGTGTTTTTCTAGCACAGTGAAATCTTGTAGGAAAAGAATGGGGAATGTGTTTTTTTCCTCAAGAGAAAGAAAAATATTTCAAATATTCCTGAATGTAAGTGCTTTTAAACATATATAATTAATCAAAATATAATTAAGCTGACGTCACTGCTATTCTTGGACTATGCTTTTTAAACTTTATTTTCTGAAAGAGTTTTGCTTCAGAAGGAAAAAATTCTGAGTGATAGGCTCTCAGTAAAATCCCTAGATGTTCATAAAAAGTGAAAGAAGAACAAGTGTATGAGAAAGGAAAGATTTTACTGTTTAACAACATCTATAGGTACTTGCCTATCACTTCATTTTTATGAAGATGGATTGAATAGAGCTCATAGGTGTCTTAGAATATTTCAGGTCCACTACTGTGAATAGTATCAATTCAGATATCTTTCCTACTCTACACATGGCTATATCTTTAGCATACTTCCATAATCAATGATCATCTAAAACACGGAACAGCCAGAAAGGTGGCTGCCTGCTCACCTGTTTGTGGGGAACCTGGTGCTAAAGCATTCATAGACAATTTACTTCTGGGTCGGGGTTTCCTTTAGAGCAGAGCAGCTCCCTTCTGCGAGTCTGCCCTCGACACGGAGTTTGTAAAAAAATTAAAATAGAAAAAAAAAAGAGAGAAAAAATAAAAAATATCTAGAAAAATATGAAATTTATTCAGAGTATTAGGAGTTCAGTTCAGTTCAGTAGCTGAGTCATATCCAACTCTTTGCAACCCCATGGACTACAGCACGGCAGGCTTCCCTGTCCATCACCAACTTCTGAAGCTCGCTCAAACTCATGCCCATCAAGTCAGTGATGCCATCCAACTGTCTCATTCTCTGTTGTCCCCTTTTCTTCCTGCTTGCATCTTTCCCAGCATCAGGGTGTTTTCCAATGAGTCAGTTCTTTGCATCAGGTGGCCAGAGTACTGGAGTTTCAGTTTCAGCATCAGTCCTTCCAATGAATATTCAGGACTGACTTCCTTAGGATGGACTGGTTGGATCTCCTTGCAGCCCAAGGGACTCTCAAGAGTCTTCTCCAACACCACAGTTCAAAAGCATCAGCTCTTTGGTGCTCAGCTTTCTTTATAGTTCAGCTTTCACATCCATACATGATTACTGGAAAAACCATAGCTTTGACTAGATGGATCTTAGTTAGCAAAGTAATGTCTCTGCTTTTTAATTTGCCAGAAAATTTAGAAAATTTGGAGTACAGAGAAGCCTATTATATTCTGTACTATACTATTTATATTTTGTAAGAATATATAAAAAATAATAAAAGAATACATGAAAAGCTCTTCATTTATAAAACAGCTGAGGGCTCTTAGCTGTACCAGAGGGCATTTTGGTGATTTCTGAAAACTTAGAATTTTTAAACTTAAGGGTTCTGGGTAGCCGTGGTCCATTACTAGTGGGATAAAACAAATATTAATGAGCGAAAGGAAAATCAAGTTGGGAAAGAGAAAGGAGCTTTTGGAAACCACAGAACAACACTCCCTCCAAACCAAATAGTAACCTGGGGCAGAAGAGAAAGGATTGCCTAAGATAAGAAACAGTAACTATTTGTAGATGAGAGGACCAGTCATCCTCATTATACTTTTTTAGCATATTGCTTTTTAAAGCATAAACAATGATAAATTCTTACAATTGTAGTCGTACATGACTGCAGGGTGAGCTCTGTAGGCTTTTGTGGTGTGAGCTGAGTTAAATTAAACAACGTACCCAACAGATTGCAAGGTACCCAAAGCAAAATGGCTTTCTGAGGAGGCCTTACAAATAGCTGTGAAGAGAAGAGAAGAGAAAAGCAAAGGAGAAAGGGAAAGATATTCCCATTTAATACAGAGTTCCAAAGAATAGCAAGGAGAGATAAGAAAGCCTTCCTCAGTGATCAGTGCAAAGAAATAGAGGAAAGCAATAGAATGGGAAAGACTAGAGATCTCTTCAAGAAAATTAGAGATACCAAGGGAACATTTCATGCAAAGATGGGCACAATAAAAGAAAGAAATGGTATGGAACTAACAGAAGCAGAAGATAATAAGAAGAGGTGGCAAGAATACACAGAAGAACTATACAAAAAAGATCTTCATGACCCATATAATCATGATGGTATGATCACCCACCTAGAGCCAGACATCCTGGAGTGTGAAGTCAAGTGGGCCTTAGGAAGCATCACTACAAACAAAGCTAGTGGAGGTGATGGAATTCCAGTTGAGCTATTTCAGATCCTAAAAGATGATGCTGTGAAAGTGCTGCACTCAATATGCCAGCAAATTTGGAAAACTCAGCAGTGGCCACAGGACCGGAAAAGGTCAGTTTTCATTCTAATCCCAAAGAAAGGCAATGCCAAAGAATGCTCAAACTACCTCTCAATTTCACTCATTTCACACGCTAGTAAAGTAATGCTCAAAATTCTTCAAGCCAGGCTTCAACAGTACGTGAACCGAGAACTTCCAGATGTTTAAGCTGGTTTTAAAAAAGGCAGAGGAACTAGAGATCAAATTGCCAACATCCGCTGGATCTTCAAAAAAGCAAGAGAGTTCCAGAAAAACATCTATTTCTGCTTTATTGACTATGCCAAAGACTTTGACTGTGTGGATCACAGCAAACTGTGGATAATTCTTAAACAGATGGGAATACCAGACCACCTGACATGCCTGTTGAGAAACCTGTATGCAGGTCAGGAAGCAACAGTTAGAACTGGACATAGAACAACAGACTGGTTCCAAATAGGAAAAGGAGTATGTCAAGGCTGTATATTGTCACCCTGCTTATTTAACTTATATGCAGAGTACATCATGAGAAATGCTGGGTTGGGTGAAGCACAAGCTGGAATCAAGATTGCCGGGAGAAATATCAATAACCTCAGATATGCAGATGACACCACCCTTATGGCAGAAAGTGAAGAAGAAACAGCCTCTTGATGAAAGTGAAAGAGGAGAGTGAAAAAGTTGGCTTAAAGCTCAACATTCAGAAAACTAAGATCATGGCATCTGGTCCCATCGCTTCATGGCAAATAGATGGGGAAACAATGGAAACAGTGAGACTTATTTTTTTGGGCTCCAAAATGACTGCAGATGGTGACTGTAGCCATGAAATTAATGACGCTTACTCCTTGGAAGGAAAGTTATGACCAACCTAAATAGCATATTAAAAAGCAGAGACATCACTTTGCCAACAAAGGTCTGTCTAGTCAAGGCTATTGTTTTTCCAGTGGTCACATATGGATGTGAGAGTTGGACTATGAAGAAAGCTGAGTGCCGAGGAATTGATGCTTTTGAACTGTGGTGTTGAAGACTCTTGAGAGTCCCTTGGACTGCAAGGAGATCAACCAGTCCATCTTAAAGGAAGTCAGTCCTGAATATTCATTGGAAGGACTGATGCTGAATCTGAAACTCCAGTCCTTTGGCCTCCAATCCTCCAAACTGATTCAAAGAACTGACTCATTTGAAAAGACCCTGATGCTGGGAAAGATTGAAGGCGGGAGGAGAAGGGGGTGATAGAGGATGAGATGGTTGGATGGCATCACTGACTCAAAGGACATGTATTTGAGTAAACTCGGAGTTGGAGGTGGACAGGGAGGCCTGTCGTGCTACGGTCCACGGGATCACAAATGGTCTGACACAGCTGAGCAACTGAACTGAACTGGACTGACCCAACAAATCTCTGGGCTTAGAAGTTCCACATCCATTTACTGAATGGTGATTATAGTTAATCTCATTATCTAAACCTATCTGTCTTCTCACATCTAGGTTTGCGTTCTCTCTACCTGTAACTGTCTTTTTGTTGAGGGTAAGGAGACCAATCTTTGTCCTTTGGTGAGGTAGAGAGATCAGTATAATGAACTCCTAAGTACCCATCATCCAGTGTCAATAATTACCAACATATAGCAGTCTTGTTTTGTCTGGATTATCTCCAGTTCCCTCCCTACCCTTCAGTATAGTTAAAATTATGGTATAATTCTACCAGTAAATACCTTTGCTATTACATATCGTGCTCTTGTGAAATTCCTTATGCTTGTCTTTTAATGAATTCAAAGTCTTAAAAAATCTATAACAATTATCCTTTCTGCTCTTTTGTCTTGCCATTTTTGTTGAAGAAATTGGGTCATTTGTCCTATGGAAAAAAATCAAGTTTTTCAAGCATGATTATAGTAGAAATTATTTTATTTATTTTTTAAATATTTTTGGTTTTATGAGTTAATATGGGCTTTCCTGGTGGCTCAGATGGTAAAGAATCCACCTGCAATGCGGGAGACCTGGATTCCATCGCTGGGTTGGGAAGATCCCCTGGAGAAGGGAACGGCTACCCACTCCAGTATTCTTTTTCTGTGTGTGTGCTAAAAAGCAATGTCTTTTATTTAAAGTTGTTTATTTCTTTTTTGTTTTTTGCAGAAAACTTTTAATGGGTGATTTTTTAAAATTTATTTTTTAATTGAAGGATAATTGCTTTACAGAATTTTGTTGTTTTCTGTATTCTTGCCTGGAGAATCCCCATGGACAGAGAGGCTGGCAGGGTGGGTGGCAAAGAGTCAGTCACGACTGAGTGACTTTCACTTTCACATACAACTTTGAGTAGAAATTGTTCTGTCCCCTAAAAAAATTAATAAGTAAAATGATTCAAATAACTCTGAATGTTTTTTCCCCGCTTTTAAAAATCTTCTAGAAGAATCTGACTTTTTTTTTTTTTGTAAATTAAAAGCTTTTAGACTGTTAGAAAACCCCATTATACAGTTACAGACGTAAGGCAAAATAGTCATTAAACCAAGTTAAAATCAAAATGAAAAGTCACATTATGTCCATAGTTACATCAGTCCATCTTAAGGTTGTTAGATGTCATCAGTTTAAGAAGAGGTATCACATGCGATTGTTGAAGTTACTTGCAGACTTGGAGAAAGTCCTTTCCTTGAAGTGGAGATGTCCACCATGGAACGCCTTCCACTGATGAAGAGGGGAGTGCTCCGCAGACCCAGCAGTTAGACCGATTGTGGAATGCAGCATAGGAGTGAGCCCAGGACAGGAAGGCATTGTCTTGAGGATCAAACGGCAGACTCAGGATTTCTGGAGTCAGCAGAAGTAGGCTCACATAGATTATCGGGCCCATCTTGTCCTGAAGGATCCCGGACGAGCCCCCAAGATGAAAGGTTGTTACTGAACGATGAGACGCGGGATTCTTGGCCTATGGAGGAGATGAATTCAATCCGGGGCCAGAGACGAGGCTGGATCGCTCAGAGCTTTTGTGTAATAAAGTTTTATTAAAGTATAAAGGAGATAGAGAAAGCTTCTGACATAGGCATCAGAAGGGGGCAAAAGAGTACCCCCGAATCTGACTTTTTAACTCTTAGCTTGGGTTACTTTTAAGAATAGAAAATCAACATTTTAGAAAATTCGCGTTATGTTAGTAATATATTAGTTTTTATTTTTGCCTATTTTATAACTGTATTATGTTTTAAGTGAAAATAAATAGTAAGGATCCCCTTTGTATATTTCCTTTAATAGGTTTGATATTAGTGTGCTGTCAAAATTTTCCTCTTGCCTGGCAGATCAACATTTATATTATAGTCCATTAATGGGAAAAATAGCTGATATTGTAAATAGGAACTTGGAAAACATACAGGACTTAAGGTAAGTTTATTTAGGGGCTTTGTGTTGTGGTGGAAAGATTCTGGGCTTTGAATGCACACACAGTTAGACTTGCTAGTTCCTAACTATGTGACTTTATTCTCTTGCAAGTTCACTGTCCTCACCTACAAAACAGGAATCTACTGTGCAATGTGGCTGTGGGAAGTAGACATAAAATATGTAAACTATGACACAATGTTGTTGAACTCTGTGATTTTTCCTTACTTGCAAGCTAACATGTTTGCTTGCCATCGTTATGACCTCATTTAACCTTAAATTACCTCCCTAAAGGCCCTATCTCTAAATATAGTAGGGCTATATTGCCAGTAGGGCTTTAACCTATAAATTTGTGGGGAGAGGGCATAGTTTGGTTTGTAGCCTACACCAGTGTTCATGGTAACATTAGTCACATTAGCTGAAGGGAGGAAATAACCTAAATGTCCGTCAGCAAATGAATGGACAATCAAAATTTCGTATATACCCACAATGGAGTATCATTCAACCTTCAAAAGGAAGGAAATTCTGATATATACTACACATGTATAAACCCTGAAGACATTACGCCAAGTGAAATAAGCCAGACACAAAAGGATAGATATTGTATGAATCCCCTTTACATGAGGTACCTAGAGCAGTCAAATTCACAGAAGCAAAGTAGAATGGTAGTTGCCGGATGTTGAAGGAGGGGAGAATGGGGAATTACTATTTAATGGGTAGGAAGTTTTAGTTTGAGAAGATGAAAAAGTCCTGCAGTAGATGATGGCGATGGTTGAAGAGCAATGTGAATGTACTTAATACCACTGAACTGTGTACTTTAAAATGTTTAAAATGGTAAATTTTAAAACAGAGATATAAAAACAGAGATAATAAAAATCACTGTAAATTTTTTCAACTTTAAAAAATTCTTATAGACCCATTTGAGAATCTAATGAAATCTTTGGGTACTTCCCCACTCCAAATTGCAATTACAAATACAATTTAAAAAATCATATCCTAGTTTATGATTAAACTAAATAACAACACTAGGTTACTAATTAATGTTAATTGATGTTAACATTAAACATTTGGATTAGAGAAGCTGAAGTATTGTACAATTGGGTTTTTAAAAAATAATTTGTTTTATTGGAAAGATTGAAGAAATTTTGAAACAAAAAACTTCCAATAGTTCCACTAATTGAGATAGTGGAATGTTTGAGATAGTTTTAGATTCACATTTTCATGTCTTTTTTGTAGATGTTTTCTAATTATCATCCCCACATGTTCGTTACATCATACCTTTTACATTTTACATTCCTTATTCATTATTAGGTGTATTCTTGTATGTAGAGTTTTATGATTTTTGTATCATGTAAGAACTATCTCCTTTTGAGAAGAGAAATCTCACCTTTGTAATTTTGGTGTCTTCCACAGTGCCAGAAGATTGATTTATGTTTCTTAAAAGTGTTTATTGAGTGAAGAAATATTCATGTTCAGTATTGTCCTACTGTTATATATTAATATCAATATAGCATGAAACATTAAAAATAGGAAGTCATTCATTAGTGAGAAATATTTTGCCAATATTTTTACTGGTAGATTATAAATACAGAGGAAGGAGTAATAAAGCAAAGTCTTCTTCTGAAAATGTAGAATAAGACCTTCCATGTTGCATTCAGTTGGCTGTTGGTACAGAGTGATTTCTGAGTAAATTTCATTAAAATATTTCCCTTCAAAGTATTTATCTATAGAACAAGACATTATACACATTCAACAAAAATTATTATTCAATCCTTTTTTTGTCTGCAGGCTTTTGATTACTAGGAGATCAGAATTCAAGTTCCACTAGTATTTAAAAGAGAAATTTTGTTGTACAAAGCCTGTAGTATTTTTATCAATTCCTTTCTGTTTCTAAGCATTTAGTCTCAGAATTTTTCATTATTCTTAGATAATGTAAACCTTTTGCATCTTCTTCCTCTTTCAGGTCCTTGTCTGTTTTGATGGTCAGCATATCCTCTTTAATATCACAGCATTTTCAAGAGAAATTAGTGAACAAAGCAGAATTACTTTTTGACACTATGGATTCTTCCCAGGTCAACACTGCAAGAAGAATAGTACAATTTCTTCGAAATATTAAATATAGCTATTACCCACTATTAGAAAGGTGTAATAAAGTATTTTTGAGCAATATGAACCATCTTGATTTGGACTCCATCAGTAAAATACTTAGTCTATACCACTCTCTACAGTTTCATAGTTTTGAGTTTATTTTAATGACTAAGAAGAGGCTAACAGAAATGATTCCTCTGTTTGACCACCCTGCTAGCTGTGTAAAATTGTTTGTAGCGTTGGGACCCATGGCAGGACCTGAAGAAAAGAAACAGTAAGTTCAGCTAAAAGCGCTTTACTTTTCCTATTGAGAATATCTGGAGTCTTCAGGCATAGATCTCCTTGCAGTTCTAGAAGTCAGAAAAGTCACTCCACTCAAAAGTAGAAGGGAGTTGAGTACTCTGCTCCTTGATCTTTCTCTGGTTATTCTAATTTATATCTCAAACTCAGTCTCCTAAGGTGTTTTGAATGGGGGTCAGTAATCCCCTGGGGGTCAACGTAGCAGTGATGAAGGAGAACATAGTATCAGTGCTATTCTTCTCCCTTCTTAGGCCACATGACTGGCGGTGGTGGTTGTGGTGGTTTAGTTACTAAGTAGTGTCCGACTCTCTTGCGAACCCGTGGTCTGTAGCCGCCCAGGCTCCTCTGTCCATGGAATTTCCCCAGCAAGAATACTGGAGTGGGTTGCCATTTCTTTCTCCAGGGGATCTTCCTGACCCAGGGATTCAACCTGTGTCTCCTGCATTGGCAAGTGGGTTTTTTAGCACTGAGCCACCAAGGAAGCCCCTGTAAAGATGAGCAAATATTAATACATGATTACTAGGTATGAGCAAACAGATTAAGTGTGATTAGTAGATTCAGTTAAGCAGGGGTTCCAGGAATTACATACTGGGTATATGTAGCTATCCTTGTTTCTGTTAGCAAAGACTTCATAGAGAGTTTTTGAGAGTCCTCTAAATTACATGAAGAAATTTAAGGGTACATTTTAAGAGACTGGATCAAGATGGAAATAAGATGATTATTAAAAAACTTTTATTGGAAGTTTTTTCTTGTCACCCAGTGCTGTTAAAATCTCTTATGCCAGGGCAGTACAAATTTTTGAGTCTCTGACTTCAGGGAATTTTTATTCTACTTGGAAGGATAAAAATATGCAATTGAAATAAGTAAATACCATGACACGTCAATATAGTCTATGAGTATACTAAATAGATATAGATAGTAATTGCTGTGGGCAGACAGAAAAGTAAGAGAAAAATGTGGATTAAAATGGTTGGGGAAAAGCTATGGGAAGAAGCTGGGTTTGAAATACTTGATAAGGTTGGTGAAAAGGATGGTGTGGAACTATGCATGATGAATAGACAATTAGTTTGACATGCTTTCTTCAGATTTCATATTTTGGACTTGCCTTCTAAATTATTCTAAAAGACACTTATATACTTATCACTGAACTATTTAGATGATTTCAAAATGGACCAACTGTAAATTTTCAGTTTATAGTGTTATAATAAGTATTTAGTGTTAAGGTTTCTGTTAATATGTAGGTATGTTGACTTCCTGGTTAGATCTTAGTAAGTTTTAAAAAACTGGGGCAATATTGAAATATCAATTGTTCACTCCATAGCTCTCTCCTACTGAAGAGTTTCATTGAATTATTGTATTTTATAGCCAATGAAACCATATCTTATTTGAAAATCATTAATTAAAAACATTTCATCTATATTTTTTAAGAGACAGTTTAAGATTATACTAAGGCCTTAGTTACTTTGAAGAAAATACATTTTTCTTTATATAATAATATTTTGTGTTATCACCAATTAGGTGGGGAGGAAATTGGAATTATATATTTAATCTATTTTTTAATTTAGTTTTTGTTTATATTATTTCTATTTATTACCTAAGAACTATTATTTATAAAAATTTAATAAACTAGTCATTAATTTTCTAACATATTTTTCCTTGCTTCTAGACTTAAATCAACTATGTTATTGATGTCAGAGGAGCTGACTGGCCAGCAGGCCCTGGCAGTGATGGGAGCAATGGAAGAGATGGAAAGCAGAAATTCACGTCTGATTAAAAAGTATACTTTCCTGAAATTCTTGGTGTTAAGTTTAGTTGACATTCATAAGTTGCTTTTTTTTTTTTGAGAAAAAAATGTTTTTTTTTCCCTATAATCTTGGTTTTGAAGAAATAAGAAATTAACATTTAAGTCACTGTTTATTTTCTAAATAATTTTTCAAAACAGGTTTTTAATTGTTTACAACATCTTTCATTTCATTTGCTGCTATTCTTATTCTCAGGCAGAGGATTACAATCTAGGAAAGTGGAGAGCATAAAGTACAAGTGACTTTTTAAAAGGACAGTTTCTGTAGAACTGTTAACATCTATCTACATGGACTTGAATTGTTTCATACTATAGTTGTTACCTTGAAATTATACTGCAACATATTGGCTTTTTAAACTTGAGATTTAAGAAGAAACAAAAATATGTGGTTCAGATTGTGTATATTTATTATTTCATTATATGTTATATATTCCTTTAAAAAATATTCCTTCTGCCCTAGTTCCTCCAATTTATTGACTGTATTTCTCATTGCTTTTATGCATCTCCATTAGAGGACCATCCTGGATTTAAGGAAGAAAATTCATTTTACATTTCTGTCGTCATCTTGAGACAGTTCTTCAAGAACAGAAAACTTTGAGTCATTCATTGCTATTTCTCTAGCACAGAGCATGGTTGGCATGAAGCAGCTCCTCAGTAAAAGTTTAATAATAGTACATGAGTGAACTGGTTATAATACATGTTTTATCATTCTTTTAGGATTACTTCAATTCTGCATAAACATTTGGATAACTATAAACCAGTAGAGTTGTTGAGAATAACTCAAGCATTGATTTTTCTACATTTTCAAAGTAAAGAGCTTTTTGTGAAACTCAGAGAATTACTGCTTAGGTAAGATTAAAATAGATGTGTTTAAGTCTTTCATTGTATAATCTAGCCTGTTTTATTTAGTTATGTATAAGTTTAGTTTAGTTATATAAAAGTTGTTGGAACTTTCGAAGACAGAAATGGGTAGATTATTATTAAAATTGTTAAGACACTTATCTTGCTGCCTTGCCCATCCTGCTAGTGTTTGTCCTTGATATATTTTCTTTCTTTTTTTTTTTCTGATTTTTTTTTTCCTGTATTTTTATTAGTTGGAGGCTAATTACTTCACAACATTGCAGTGGGTTTTGTCATACATTGACATGAATCAGCCATGGAGTTACATGTATTCCCCATCCCGATATACTTTCAAATAGAAGTGAGGTCAGTGGGGGGATGAGAGCTTTAGGGCATGAACACATAAAACCAAGCCTTTCTCTTTCCTGCAGCAATGGAATAACCATCCGTGAAAAGATTAGAGCTGCTGAAGAAGGCGAAACTCCATTTAGGAGTACTCATATTTGTAGGCCTCTGGTCTGCTTACTTGCCTGTTTTAAGGAATAATTAAAATTTGATTAATTAATTTATTTTAAATTTTATTTATTTATTTTTGGCTGTGTTGGGTCTTCATTGCTGCCTGGGCTTTTCTCTAAATGAAGTGAGTGGGGGCTACTCTCTAGTTGTGGTACACGGGCTTCTCATTGCAATGGCTTCTCTTGTTGCTGAGCACAGGTTCTAGACTCGCAGACTTCGGTAGCTGTGACATGTGGTGTCAGAAGTTGCAGCTCTTGGGCTCTAGAGCACAGGTTCAATAGCTGTGGCACACGGGCTTAAGTTGCTCCGTAGCATGTGGGATCTTCCTGGATCAGGGATCTAGCCTGTGTCTCCTGCATTGGCAGGTGGAGGACTCTTTATCACTGAGCCACCCGGGAAGTCCAAGGCATATTAAAATTTAAAATTTTAAAACTAAAATATGTGGTGGAAATGTTAGTAAAGTATTTTCATATGATTTTCCCTTTTATAATTAAAAAATTTTTGCATTTCTATGAATATAGAATTCATATTTCAACTAATAAGTTATTCAGCTTTCCATTGATTTTTATATTACTTTAAAATGGAGTGTTCCAAAAAAAAAAATAAATAAAATGGAGTGTTCCATTAAAAAATTTTGACTTTAAAGATCAAAATAATGACTTGAATGAAATTAAAACCAGATTAATCTTTTTCCCTCCTCTGTTTTTCCCATCCTAGTTTGATTTCTTACTGTGATTTTTTAAAGACCAGGCATGTGACTTTATGCTGTAATCAAGACTGACATATAATTGAAAATGATTTTTACTGTAATAAAATGATATGCTATTATGGTTAAGGATTTGGACTGAGGAATAAGAGGTAGCACTTTATCAGGTGAAAATTTAGCATATTAGATATGTTACAGGAAGGTTCACTGTTTTCTTAAAGAAATAACTTTCTTATCAAGGTGATTACAGGATTGTTTCTTCACTCCATATTTATTAATAACATCCACTTTCATATAGCCTCTGAATTAAGAATTTAATGTAATTAAGTTCTAAATTAGATATCATAAACTGGCCCAGAGACATGATTTATTTGGCCAGTACAGTGTTTCTTTAAATAGTAAATTACACAATACTGTTGGCCTACAGGTATGCTAACAGAAAAATAAGACAGGAGTAGGAGTATCACAGGAGATTTCACTTTACCGGTAATGCTTTGTTTACTTGATTAAAAAATTTGAAGCAGATATGGCAATGTTGAAGTTTAGTAATTCTGCATAGCAAGAGCCCTTACATACCTCCGTAGTTTTAAATTTAACCCTTCTCCCACTTCAGTGCAGGTTGTACGAAGGAATACAATCTAGTTAAAATAGTTCACATAAATGTGTGAATATCTCCTGAAACTATCTGGGGAACCCAGGGAATTCATGTACTGGAATAATATGTTCTTTAAAAAAAAAAAAGATGATATATTGAACTATCTACATAAAATAGACATATTCCCTCCTTATGACCCTACTCTCTCCTCTATACCCCTACCCCCTTTCCCAGGCTAACTGTTGTCCCTGCTTCTAACTGCATGGATTAGTTTTGCCTGTTTAGGGCCTTGCTTCTTTTGTTTAACATTTTATTTATGAGATTTACCCATGTGTTTGCTATATATTCTTGTAAGAATGTAACAGGGTTTTTTAGTCTATTTTAATGTTGATAGATATTTGATTTATTTCCAGTTTTTGGCTATTATAAATACTGTTGTGGTGAACACCCTCATTCGTATCTTTTAGTGAACATATGTATGCATCTCTGTGGGTATTTACTGAGGAGTATGATTGTTGATTATACATATGTTATAACATGTTCACCTTCAGCAGATCCTGCTAAATAGTTTTCTATTTTGTCTTTCTTTCTTTTTCTTTTCTTTTTTTTAACAGTTTCCCAACTAGCAATTGAACCCGGGCTACAGCAGTGAAACCCGGAATCCTAATCACTAGTCCACCAGGAAACTCTATAAATAGTTTTCTAAAGTGACTGTACCAGTTTATTTACCACTAGCAAAATGTGAGCATTCCTGGTTCTTGAGATCTTCACCAACACTTGGTACATTTTTATTTTAGCCATGCTGGTAGATTTGTGGTAGAATGTAAATAAACACAATTGCATCTGTTGTGAGTTTTGGAATTTTAGGGAACACCATAAGGAAAGCATCAAGTGGAGTCTGGCATGTTTGTGTCTGTTGGAGGTTTATTTTCAGATTAGTATCACAAGATTGGCAAATACTGAGAGTTCCTGCCTCTTGGGTAAATTCTGTAAACAGATACAACTCTGGAGGTCTTTCTTTTCTTTATATAAAATAGTATATTAATTTTTTTTGGTTATAAGAATAAAATACTCATTTAGTACTTATTGAGTACCTACTTTGTGTCAGGCAATGGGCCAGATATTATGTGAAAATCATTTTGATTGTAGTTCATAAGCTTAATAATTGGGTGTTCACACTATAATATGAGATGTGCTTCCCTCAGATCTGTTGTGAGGTCAACACATGACCCATCTCATGTGAAAAAAAAATCATTTTGAAAACAGAAAAAAGTATAAAGAAGAAAATAATCATTTGTAAGCCCTTTCATTTATGGTGAACAGTTTGGTTTATTTGGTTGGTTTATTTGCTTGTGGTATATACTTATATCATCTATATGTTTTTTTCATAGTTGAGAATCAGGAATGTACAGTTTTGTGTTCCTCCTCCCACATGCTTAATGTTAACAGCATTTTCCTACATCATTTAAAGCTATTTGTAAATGTTTTTAGTGATTGGATATTGCCCATCATATGACTGTATCATAATTCCCATAACTATTCCCCTTGCTGGGGTATGTAGACTGTTTTCAAATTTTAGCCACATAAAAAATATGATGAATAACGTAACATAAAATGTTTGCCTTCATTTTAGATTATTTTCTTAGGTTAGTTTAACTAGACAAAGATTGATCATGTCAAATGATGTAGTTACTTTTAAAGTTCTTAAGCTATACTGCTAAATTACTTTCCAGAAAGGTTACACCAACTTTTTAAAATTTACTATTAGTGAATGAGAAAGTCTGCATCAATATACCCTTGCCAGCCTTGAATATCATCATTATTTTAATATGCTAATTCAATATGTGTAAAAGTAAATCAGTTTTCTTTTAATTTATATTTGATTATCTCTTCCAGTACTTCTAAACTTAAAAGATGCTTTAAAAGCTCCCGTTTTTAATTTGTATTTTAACAACTGCTGTCCTGGTGGTGGGACTCTGAGCATAGGGATTTGGGGAAGGAGGAGTAGAGAGTGGGGTCAGTTGTATGCACTGTTTGTCTTTTTTGTCTGTTTTTTTTAAAGGTTGGGCTTCTTACGTTGCAGAAGAAGGGGATCACTGTTACTGAGTGGTCACTCTTTGCCTGTTCTAGGTCATACCAGCTTCTGACAGGTCATATCCAGAAATTCAGTACAAATTCTGTCTCTCACAACAGCTCTGCAGACATTGTTCTAACGTTGACCTTTTGTTTGTCAGGGACTGTGGTTTTATTTTTGCATAAAAAATTGAGGATATGCTTTAGAACATCTTAAGGCTTCCCTTAGTAAGCCTTTGTGAAACTTGTCATCTTTGAACTTATGTAACCCTTTTTATTTATTTTATTTTCATTTATTTATTTATTTTCAGCTGTCCTGGCTCTTTGTTGCTGCACAGGCTTTTCTCTAGTTGTGACAAGCAGGGGCTACTCTAGTTGTGGTACGTGGGCTTCTCATTGCTGTGGCTTCTCTTGTGGAGCACGGGCTTTAAGGGCGCAAGGGCTTTCGTACTTTCGGCATGTGGGCTCAGCAGCTGAGGCTCCCGGGTTCTAGAGCGCAGGCTCAGTAGTTGTAGCACACAGGCTTAGTTGATCCGGGCGTGTGGGATCTTCTGGACTAGGGATCAACCTCATCTCCTGCACTGGCAGGCGGATTCTTTACCACTGAGCACCAGGGAAGCCCCTGACCCTTTTAAAATTATATTTTAAAACTATCACACCTATTAAGTGTAATAATAATTATATATTCACGTTTTAATTCTTATAACTAAGTTTTGTTGCTGATATATTCATTCTGTTCTTTTTATTTTTCCTTCTTTCTTTATAGTTATTTGAAAGCCAGTGTCATACCTAGTGAGATTTCCATCCTGGTCTATGCTCTTTCGATGCTTCCTTCTGCTCACCTGGACGAAGTGAGGATGTCTCAGATTGAAGCCGTTTTGCCACAGTGTGACTTACATGACCTGAATATTTTTGCAACATCTGTTTTAAGATGTATTCAGTATGATCACATGTATATGGATAATATTCCTGGGAAACAGTTGAAAGTACTTCAAAAATTAGATCACTATGGTCATCAGAGACTACAAGAATGTAAAAGTTTGAATCTGCTGTGGGAAGAAGTTAAATCTTTAAAAGGAGACTGGTTTGCTGATTCACTTCTTGAAGAAACAGTTGTTACCTTACAGCGTTTGATGGATGAAATTAATTACATCAATGTTGCAGGGATTGCATCTTTTATTTCTAGAACCAACATCCTCAGTACTTCAGTACTTGATAAGATAGCCTCAGTGGTCCTTCAACAGATTGAAAAGGTAAAATTGAAATGTTGCATATTATTGTCAACTTCTAGAAGCATAAATGTTTATAATAAGTGCTTGAAGAACTTGATTGGAATTTGAAGTTTAAAAATTAAGCTCTAGTTTCTGGTAAATAATAATAGTTGTGTTAGGATAATGGAGATGTATGATTTTTGCTTTCTTTTTCTTATTTTCTATAATCCTGTGATACTTTTACTATTTAAAACTATTCAAAAGAGTAAGATAAATGTGAAAACTGAGAAAATTGTAGGTCTTCACTGACTTTAGTATAATTGAATTGTCAGTGTGTCTTCTTACAGTTTTATTTCTGGAACTTGTAAAATGCTGTTTGTTTGTTTGTTTTTTAATTAATTTATTTATTTTTGGCTGTGCTGGGTCTTAGTTGCTTCATGGGCTTTTTCTCTAGTTATGGCAAGCAGGGACTACTTTCTGGTTGCAATGCATGGGCTTCTCATTGCAATGGCTCCTCTGCTGCTGGAAGCCCAGGCTCTGGAGCACAGGCCCAGCAGTTGTAGCACATGAGCTTAGTTTTTCCATGGCATGTAGGTTCTTCCCAGACCAGGGATGGAACCCGTGTCTCCTGCTTTGGCAGACGAATTCTTTACCACTGAGCCACCAGGGATGCCCCAATGATGCTTTTTGAATTATGTGAGAAAACAGTCACTTACAAAATCAATTATATATATCAGAATATGGCTTTTACTTAGAAGACAGTATTTCTAATAAGTGAAAATAAAAGTCTCTCTTTTTGCCTAGCATAGTGCCTGCCATTTATTAAGTTTTGGATGAATGAATTTAAAAAAACAAAAGAAAAATGAAGTCTGATTATTATCATAAATTTGGAAGCTTTCTTATTATATGATGAGTCTATAAAATGCACTTATATCATGGAAATTAGTGATACTATCTTCTTGTCATTTCAATGACTAAGGAATTCTGGAACAGAATTTTATACTTATAAAATCAATTTGTATCTTATCCGATTTATTTTTTTCTACATTAATATTTAGAGTTACTAGAGATTAGTGATGGAATTAAATAGATAATAGATAGGTAGGGAACTTATTAACAGTGATACATGTGTCATTTAACTGTAGGCATGTTAAATGCCCACATGTTAAATTAAATGCCCAAATGTTAATTTGACTATAGGCATGTTAGATAAAGAGTTCCACTTAGGATAATAATTAGGCTAAATTTTGTTTTGTTTTGCTGAGGTTTAAACAGTAATTTTTTTGTTCAATTTTTTACAGATTCATCCTTTTGCAATTCTTGCTATTATTCTTCCATTCAGCACCCTGAACTATGATCCACCTCAAAGGGATGAATTTTTTGGAACTTGCATTCAACACCTTAATTCTTACTTAAGTAGGTATATTGTTTAGTACTACATGGATGAGGAGGTTGGAGAATACTGTTGCTGCTACTCTTAAGACATACCGCTTTTTTAAAGGATAACAAAAATAGCCATGAGTTTTATACCTTCAAAAAAATGTTTTGGATCCATTTTTAAAAACTTTTTTATTATGATAAATGTCAAAATTGCGTTAAGAATTGAACAAGTAGCACCTGTGAACTCACTAGATAGATTCAGTAATTGTTCACATTTTATCATATTTGCTTTATTGTTTCTCTTGCTCTCATTTTTTCTGTGCCATTTCAAAGTAAGTTGTAGGCAATGTGACTCTTTACATCTAATTGCTTAGACACACGCCTCCTAAGAATAATGATCTCCTAAGTCACCACAATACTGTTATCACACAGAGAAAATTAATTGTCCCCTGATATATAATATAGGGCTTCCCTGATAGCTCAGTCAGTCAAGAATCTGCCTGCAATGTAGGAGACAGGGTTGGAAGATCTTTGGATTGGAAGATCCTCTGGAGAAGGAAATGGCAACCCACCCCAATATTCTTGCCTGGGAAATCCCATGGACAGAGGAGCCTGGAGGGCTACTATCTATAGGGTTGCAAAAGAGTCAGACATGACTTAGAGACTAAACAACAACAATATGTAATATACAATCTATTTTTAAGTCTCCCTCATTATTCCCAAAATACCTTATTTACAGTGATTATTTTGGACACAGGCTCTAGTCAAGATTCACTCATTCCAGGAGGTAATCTCTCTAACATTTTGCCAGATTTGCTCTGTGTGTTTGTGTGTGTGTGTGTCTATCTGTGTATACGAAGAACCATTTGAAGTGCCAGCCCTAAATACTTCAGGTTATAAGGACATTCTCCTATGTAAACACAATGCCAGTATCACACTTAAGAAAATGAACAAGTACCACTTACTATCTAGTATTGGTCACTCAGCCATGTCCAGCTCTTTGTGACCCCATGGACTATAGCCTGCTGTCCATGGAATTCTCCAGGCAGGAATACTGGAGTGGGTAGCCATTCCCTTCTCCAGGGGATCTTCCCAACCCAGGGATCAAACCCGTGTCTCCTGCATCTACTGCATTGTGGGCAGGTTCTTTACCTTTTAAGCCAACTGGGAAGCTACTGCCTACTCAATCCATAATAAAAATTTCCCAGTTGTCACCAAATTTTCTTTGATAAATTTTTTAAAGAAAACAATGTTGCGCTATATCACTTTCTCCCTATCTTTTTATCTCTTGATATTTTTTTTGTAAAAGGGATTGGCCTTTTATTATGGGTTGTGCCACATTCTGGATTTGTTTGAGTGCTTTCTTCTAACTTGCTTCTCCATCATCTGTATCCTTGGTAAACTGGAAGTTAGTTATAGATGCTTGGCTAGATTCAGAGTAAACATTTTCAGCAAAAATGTTTTGTATGTGGTGCTGTATATCTGATATTTGTATCATTTCTGGAGACATGTAACATTTGATTGTTTTTGTCAATTTTAATAGTTTTGGTTTTTTAAAAATAGAAAACAAATATTTCTTAAGGTCCTTTATAGATATTTATTAATTGTCAGAAAGGTTGTGGCTCTGGTGCTGATTATTATATCTCTTTAAAAAGTCTAAATAGTGTTTTAGTACCAGAAAAAAGGTGGAATAGAAATATTCCTTCCTACTACTGGCCTTAGCAGAAGCAGTATGTGAGGACAGCAAAGACATGGAATTATGTTTTTCTTTTCATTTATTTTGGTCCTGAATTGTATTTGTTTCTATTTGTCCTTAAAGAAAAAGGCTTTATGGGCCTTCTCTTCTCAGATTCATACTTCTTGCATGTCAGGATAATGTGAGAGTTTCAGAGGTGAAATGTCTGGCTCAGTAGTTGCTGCTTTTTCAGTCACTATTCACCAGGTACTGTCAGGTGGTCGTTAGTCACTGGAGATATAGGAGAGAGTAAAAAACAGAGAGACTTTATCATCATTGAGTTTACTTTCTGGCGGGGTGAAACTGGCATACATAATAAGCAAGTTCATAAGGTCTAATGGTGATAAGAATCTAAGAGGACCAGAGCAGGGTAGGTATGTAGGATGGAGGACAGTGAGGCGGGCCAGATGGAGTAAGGAGATGTCATTGACCATGGATTGAATGAAGTGAGAGAGGAGCATCCCAGGATAAAGAAAAGCAAGGGCAAAGGGCCGTGAGGTGAGAACATGCTTGATTTCTTTGTAGGAACAGCAGATTCAGTGTGGCAGGAATGGAATGGGGGAGACCAAGATGATAGGAGAAGAAACTGGCTCTCCTCAGAACTTTTTGCTGTGCCTGGAGAGTAAGAAATAGTCATTCTGTTATCCAAGCCACAAATACTTAACTGAGGGCTTCTGTGTCCAGCGTAAGATGTTAGGCTCTATTTTATGGTATGTTTCTCTAGGCTTATAGACCTCTAGTTAGGCTGTGTGAGACAGTATAAATATATTAATGATGTCAGTATGATGTTCATGGACTGTGGTGTATTTTTTGTAGGATCTTTGTGCCAGATAGTATCTGACCTATTTTTGTGTCTCTAATAGACAAGTAAAATGCGACTGTGACATGTGTGTGTTTATTCATGTACAGATGTATGCATGTATGGCATTCATATATACTCCCCTTTTAGTAATAGACTGTATATAGAAAGATGAGACTTGAAACTGAAAGATGAGACTTTGCATATGCTTTCTTGGTTGTTCAGTTGTGTGTTAACAACCAGAAGGAAATGAAAGTACATTCTTTTTTTTTTCTTCTTCAAATAAGGGATATAAGAGATGAGAGTTTAAGAAGTACAGCTTTGATTTTTGAAGACTTTACTGTGAAAATGATGGCAAAATTCTTGGAGACCTAAAGCTGAATTTTAAGTAATTTATGGAATGATACTTTTCTTTATTTTGAATAAACATTAGTTTTGACAGATCACTTTTGCTGGTAGAGGTCATCACATAACCTTGTTTGTGACTTGATCTTGCTTTATTAATAAACTCAGCAAAACAATTGGAATATTAACTTTTTTTTTTATCCTGTGTAAGAACATTTGCTGCTAATGGTGCATTTTAGGTGATCCCTTCCCTCTCATCAGAAATGTCTTTTGGCAGAGAAAGACAAATACCATATGATATCACTTATATGGGGAATCTAAAGTATCATACAGATGAACTTATTGACAAAACAGGAACAGACTCGTGACATAGAAAACAAACTTATAGTTGGTTACCAAAGGGGAAGGGGATGGGAGGGATAAATTAGGAATTTAGGATTAGTGGATAAAAACTACTATATATAAAGTATATAAACAAGTTCCTGCCATATAGCACAGAGACCTGTATTCAGTGTCTTGTAATAAACTATAATGGAAAAGAGTATGAAAGAAGAGAATATATGTATATATTCTCTTTTTTGATATATTGTTTTTCATACTCTTTTCCATTATAGTTATGTATATACTGAATCACTGTGCTGTACGTCAGAAACTAACACAACACTGTAAATCAACTATACTCCAATAAAAATTTTTTTAAAAAGAGAGGAAATTCCTCTTGGATGAGGCAAATCAGGTAAATAACTGCAAGCCTTATACTCTGGGATACACAGTGTGGTGCTGGCTGACATGTCAGGGAGGAGGTGCTAGATGAGACCTGATCTTCATACGTGTCTGTCCTCAGCCTGGAGGTCTGAGAGGCCTAGAAAGCAGCGTAGCACAGTGGTTCAGACTCCAGAGCTGGACTCTCCCAAGTGAAATCTCACCCTCCACTAGCCAATCATGCTGAGGCAAGTCATTCAACTTCTCTGTGCTTCAGTACACTTGGTTTATGAAGTGGAGATAATAATCATTCCTATTGTACACTCAAGTGAGGTTTTGAATGAGGCAATAATTTGTAAAGTGCTTAGAATGATTCTCCACAGTCTGAGCAATATTATCATCCGTATATAGAGACTGGTTATTTTTACATACTTTACTGACCTTTTGTTTCTTTTTTTTTCCCCCCACAATATATGAGTCTTTATTGAAAAACAAAAACAAACACGTGTACTTGAACATCAAAAGTTTTTGTTAATCACAAAAACAGACATCTCAAGTTAATGATTTTAGAGTTTTTCTATGTGTGGTAAAATACAAGAGTCTGGGCTCACTGAAATTTTTCCTTTGATATGAATCCTAACTACCTAGGGCCAGTGTCCTGTTTTTCTTCATCCTGAATTCCCCTCTGGGTGCACTGTTGTAGGTGGTTGCAGTGGCTGATGGCTTGGTAGTATGGCCTTTGTTTCCAGTCTTTCTCTTTTCAAGGCCATTTAAAGACTTTTATTGGAAGTATAATAATAATGCAAACATGTTTATACATCCTTTACATATATATATATACATATATATATATATATATGCATACACACACACACACACACACACACACACACACATATATACATAGTGTGTGTGGATTCTTACATGTGAATCATGTAAGAAATCAGTATCCAGATCAAAAAAATAGAATATTATCAAGAGCATGGTAACCTTCTTCCTGGCTTTTCTTTCCTGTTCTTCCCCCACCCAAAGGTAACCACTTTACTACCATCCTTACTTGTGACAGTATAGATTAATTTTGTCAAGGTTGTATTTGTATCATTTTTTAAAAACCTGGTTTTACCTGAATAAAGCATGTACTTACATGTATGTGAAGCAGCTGTACATTTTAATTTTTTTTCCTTAATTTTGTTTTAGGTGTATTGGATCCTCTCGTGTTAGTATTTCTTGGTTACTCTTTGGCCACACTTGGATATTTTCCAGAAGATCTATTGAAGGCAATTTTTAACATCAAATTCTTAGCCAGATTAGATTCTCAACTTGAACGTGTGTATCAACAATTTAATTTAATAAATTATCACTTATATTTAAATCCAAATTTCAGCTCTGCCTACCTACTTAAAGCATTTAAATGTTCATACTGATTTTTTTCTGTTTATTATTGTAGAATATAGAACAGTATAAAATAGAAAATGAAAGATTATTCATAATCTTACCACCAAGTGAAACTACCACTTTTAATATTTTAGAATGTTTCTTTTATGTCTCCTACCTTCATATATATATGTAGATATAGCTATATGTTTTAAGACAAAACTTGAATTATATTCACTTTTGTCTTTGCCTTTTATCACTGAACTATATTTTGAAAAATTTTCCATGCCATTCCTTTTTTTTTTTGATGTCATGATTTTTTTTTTAAATAGAATCTGACATTGTCCTCATCTTTGTTTCCTTAGGATAAATTGCTAAATGTGGAATATTAGGTCAATGAATATTCTTTGGCAGTATTTTTTAAAATAATGGTTTTAATGTTCATAATTAGAGAGAACAACATAGGTGTTGGTCCTATGATCCCACTGAGTGTAATAATTTAAAAATGTAAAACATGTATATACAAATGAAATGATTTTATAATATGAAAATAAAAGCTACATTCATTAATGGGGATAAATGAATGTGAAAAATGAATTGTCTTTGCTGAGTTCAAAGTCTATTAATGTATTTTTAAAATTTCAGTTATATGTTCATCTCTAAATATGAAGGTCCAGTTTCGTCTTATGGAATTAAATAGAGCAGTCTGCTTGGAATGTCCTGAGTATCAGATTCCATGGTTTCATGACCGCTTCTGTCAACAACACTATAATAAAGGTTTGAGTTTTCTTTGGGTCAAAAAGTAAAGTTTAATTCTAAAGCACATTATTAGGTTGTATGCACTGTTTTTATTGTTTAACCTATCATGACACCAGAATTCCCAAGAGTGCCATAACTTGTTTAAGGGAAACATTTTGTAGATGAAATTTGTGTTGTAAAAATTTCTTAATATTTAGGACACTAAACCTCTTTTGGTAGAGAGCCAAAGAACTTGTATTGAATTTAATGTCATTGCATATGGTATTATCAATACAGCAAGGCTCTTGTTTGAAATATTAATCTTTATTTTTTAGTTTGTAGATGTGGAATGATTTTCATTCAAAAACGGATTATTTTAAGTGAACTAATTGTTTTTATCTCATGAAGATTTTGGCAGCATGAATGGAGCACAACAGCAGATTTATAAAATGTTAGCAGAGGTACTGGGAGGAATCAATTTTGTGAAAGCCTCGGTTCTTACACCTTATTACTACACAATAGGTAAGTCTTTGGTAGGTTATTAACAATTTTCAGAAAATCAGACTAAATAGAATCATCTCATCAGTTGGAATTTTAAAACTTTAAAAAACTTATTTCATTATCTTGAAGATTTTCAGGGAATTCCCTGGTAGTCCAGTGGTTAGGACTTGTGCTTCTACCGTAGGGAGCATGGGTTTGATCCCTGGTCAGGAAACTGGGACATAATATATGTCCCAAGCCCATTGTATTGCCAGTTCATATTTGTATTAATATCTCATGTTGTCAAGAAGCTTATTTTTATGTGAAAATATATATGTCATTAAAAATAAGATTTAATTGGTAATATTTGTATATGAAGATATGGTATAATTAATACAATTGTATGATTACCATTTAGTACCATTTAATACAATGGTATGATTACCATTTAGTACCACTTAGTACAATGGTACTAAGATTGGAAAGAAAACACTTACTTACATGATCTATAACACATGCTTATAGAGAAGGGACAAATAACCAAAAAAAGGAAAATCACCCATGATACAACCGCTGTTTGCTTTTGATGTCTGTTTTTCTGACTTTTTTTTGTTCATTTTTAATGACATTGTTTTCTTTCTAAATTTTATAAGGAGTACTTGTTATGTGTATAAGCAATATGTATCTTAAAAAGTTCTGATTTTTTAAAACCAAAATGACTTTTTATAGTATGTAACTTTGAAAGTGAAGTGAAAGTCGCTCAGTCGTGCCTGACTGTGACCCCATGGATTGTAGTCCATGGAATTCTCCAGGTCAGAATATTGGAGTGGGTAGCCTTTCTCTTCTCCAGGGGATCTTCCCAACCTAGGGATCGAGCCCAGGTCTCCCTCATTGCAGGCAGATTCTTTACCAGCTGAGCCACAGGGAAACCCAACTTTGTTTGTATATTGTGAATATTTTTTCTATGTCAACAAATATAATTATCCAACATTATTTTTAGTGACTGTATATATTTCATTGAATGACTCTGCTATAGTTTACTAAGGTTTTTTGCTGCTATGTGCATCTTTCAAACAATGCTGTAATTTCATATAACAGCAATAATAGTAATTGATACACTCACATATTGATTATTATGTTAGACATTATTTAATTCTTTTACTTACTTATTTTTGGCTGTGCTGGGTCTTTGTTGCTGCACGGGCTTTTCTCTAACCGGTGAGCGTGGCTGCTCGCTAGCTGCGGTGTGTGCACTTCCTGTTGCAGTGGCTTCTCTTGTGAGCACAGGCTCTAGAACACGTGGGCTTAGTCATTGTGGTTCCTGGGGTTAGTTGCTCTGTAGCATGTGGGATCTTCCCACACCAGGGATCGAACGAATGTCTCCTGCATTGGCAGGCAGATTCTCTACCACTAAGCCACCAGGGAAGCCCTTAAGTGCTTTATATATAATAAGCTTATTATATCCCTTTAAGTTTTGCAAATACTGTATTTTTATAGATAAGGAAACTGAGACCCAGAGACATTGTTGTTTGCCCAAGGTTATGTAGCTGGCAAATGGCACAGCCAGAATGACTTATGCATTCTAGCTCCAGAATTCATTCTCTTAAAAATGAGAAAAGTATATTTCATGTTTCATAATTAACTTGAAGATGCTTCAGTGCCTCAGTTTCCCTGAAGAATAGGTAATTAAATCCACTCTTTCTTCTTTTTCATTCCTTGTTTCTTTTTTCATTTTTCTTGGTTTAAATACTTTTATCATTGTTTTTATTATGGGAAAAATTTCAAACATATACAAAAATAGAGAGAATAGTATAATGAACCCTCATCCAGCATTAAAAATGATCAATACTCACTAACCAGAATCCCACCTGATCCTTTCCAAACAAATCACAGATAATATATCATTTTAGAATGTATATCTAAAAGGATATATAACCATAGTGTCATCATTTTCATCTCTACAACTATTCATAATAATTTCTTGATATTATATTGCTTATCAACATTTAAATATTTCCGTTATCTTGTATATGTTGTATTTTACTGTTTGTTAAAATTGGAATCCAAATTTGACCTTTGGGTGATCTGTCTTTTTAAGTTCTACCTTTCTGTCTTTTTTCCCCTTACAGTTTATTTATTGAAAATAAGTTTTTTGTTTTTTCATATTTTGAACTTTTCCATTTGCAGTTCTGTGATGTCATTCAACATGCTCCTGCATCCCCCATTTTTCCTGTAAACCAAAAGTTAGATCTAGAGGTTTGACTAGACTAGTCAGCTAGGTTAGTTTGGGGACAGTAGTGGTGGTTTTTTTTGCCAGCTCTTTCATAAGTGGTATGTGCTTCTTTTTTTTTTTTTTGGTATGTGCTTCTTATTGCATCTTATCATAAGACATACAATTCTAGTTGTCTTACTATTATTATATTAAGATTCATCAGTGTGTTTGTAGGTCATCATTTCATCCATTAGGAAGTTTGCTCCTCAGCTTTTCACCTAATGATTTTAGCAGCCATTTAAATTATTATCTAAATGCATCATTCATCAGGGGTAGCAAAGTAGTGGTATTCTACATCTATCATTTCTTCTGCATTTGTTAGCTGGAATTTGTCTAAAAAGAACTTTCCTATGTCACCTGTTTAGTTACCCAATGTACAGTTCATACAGGAAAGACTTGCCTGAATCTTTGTCTTTGCTAATTTTCTGATGAGTTGGTTTAGCTTCTCAGACTGTGAACAAGAGATTTAAAGGGATTACGATAAAACGTCTTAATGTGATTTGGCTTGAAGTGAAGTGAAGTCTCTCAGTTGTGTCCAACTCTTTGTGACCCCATGGACTGTAGCCTATGAGGCTCCTCCATCCATGGGATTTTCCAGGCAAGAGTACTGGAGTGGGTTGCCATTTCCTTCTCCAGGGGATCTTCCCAACCCAGGGATCAAACCCAAGTCTCCCGCACTCTAGGCAGATGCTTTACCGTCTGAGCTACCAAGGAAGCTGTGATTTGGCCTAGTGCAGTGCTAATTATAGCCTTCATGCTAACCAATAGTTTAGTAATATTTGCTGGTTGATTTTTATTGATCGATTTCAAAGAGAGGTGCTCTTGGATCATATAATAAGTTGGATAGGGACTTCCCTGGCAGTCGAGTGGTTAAGACTCTGTACTTCCACTGCAGGGGGCATGGATTCTATGCCTAACAGAGGAACTAAGATCCCCCATGCCACACGGTGTGGCCTAAATAAGTAAATAAATGAAACAAGTTGGATAATTAGAGAGGTACCTCATTCTTCATGTTTGTGAGTGTGTGTCTTTATATACATGTGTAAATATTTAAGATATATCTTAAAATTTTACCTATAAGAATTTACCTGATTCATATTGTTGGTTCCTGTGCTTCCTTATAGACTTTGAGTGTATCTTGGATAAAAGGAGAAACCCTCTTCCTTATGGAAGCCATAATACAACTTTGGAAAAACTGCCAAAAATACACTTGGAATCAAATACTCAAATAGCTGGATCAAGACTGCCACCAGGAGCTGAAAAGTAACTTTCTCTTAGCTTCAGATTTTATTATCTAAATGTTAAATTTGACACAATTTAATGAGCTCAACTATCAAGGATTGTTTATAGTAGAATATATTCCTCATATATGTTACAAATTCTACCTACATACATTTGCTTTTGTTGTGTTTTCTACCTTAAGTGCCATCCTTCACTGTCCAAAGCTGAGCAGTCTCTAAAGCACTAACCTTCCCATTGTCCTCATTGGAAATAAATAGTATCTTCTTCTTTGGACCTCCCATGCCTCTCTACTTTTCTGAAAAGCACACCGCTGCTTCCCACACTGAATTACAGTTATGTGCTGTATATCTTATGGTCTTTGACTGTTTGTTGTTGTTCAGTCGCTCAGTTGTGTCTAACTCTTTGTGACCCCATGGACTGCAGCACGGCAGGCTTCCCTGTCCTACACTATCTCCTGGAGTTTGCTCAAATTCGTGTCCATTGAGTCGATGATACCATCCAACCATCTATCTCATCCTCTGTCGCCCTCTTCTCCTCCTGCCCTCAGTCTTTCCCTGAATCAGGGTCTTTTCCAATGAATCAGCTCTTAGCATCAAGTGGCCAAAGTACTGGAGCTTCAGCTTCAACATCAGTCCTTCCAATGGATATTCAGGACTGATTTCCTTTAGGATCTCCTTTGGATCTCCTTGCAGTCCAAGGGGGTCTCAAGAGTCTTCTCCAGCACCACCAATCAAAAGCATCAATTCTTCAGCACTTAGCCTTCTTGATGGTCCAGCTCTCACATTTGTACATGACTGTTGGAAAGATCGTAACTTTGACTAGATGAACTTCTGTCAGTGAAGTGATGTCTCTGCTTTTTAGTACGTTTGACTATAAGCTGTGTCTTTTTATTTTTATGTCTCTCACAGTGCCTTACATATGGTAGGTGAATAATAAATATATGCAGGACAGAGAAACACACAGATGAAAGCATGTAGATACTATAATTTGGTTTAATCTAATGGAGAGGATTACTTGTCATTATTAATTTAAGTAGAAAAATAACAGTATACTCAGTTGGCTTTTTTAGTTGATAAGGATACACCCTTGTTTCTGAAGTGTTTGTAATTACTCAGTTTCTCACTTTAATTTCAAAAGTAAATATTTATTTTTTTTTACATAGAATCGCTTTGGAATTTTTGGATTCAAGAGCATTTTGTAGAAACATCCCTCATTTAAAAGGAAAATCTGCTATGAAAAAACGACATTTGGAAATTTTGGGCTATCATGTGATTCAGGTATGAAATACTTATAATTCAGCCTCTAAAAACCCCAGAGACATTGGTTTTACATGTATCCTCTTTTAAGGTGAAAGTTATAGATTTACCTTTTTTTTTTTTTAATATTAAGGAAAGCTATATTAAAATATCTCTGAAATAGAATACTCTCCATTTTTTTTTTTGAAGAATAGCAAATAAAAATCAGTTTTTAAATTGTCTCTAGACGATCTCTTGATTTTTATATTTATTTTACAATGAAGAGAGGCTCTGTGCAGATGGACGGAGTTGTAAGAGAAAAAGGCTAGTGTATAAATATAAGACAGGCACATAGGAAAAAACGTCCACTCTTGCTATGTAGGAACTAGGAGCATGAAAGCTCTGAGGCAGAAAAGGGTCTTCCAGCTGTTGTCATGAAGGACAACCTTCCAAAAAGGGTTCAAAGGCTATGCTTATGTAAACTAACGTCTTAGGGTCTTACAGCTCTTTTCAGTATTCTTAGAAGCCTTCCCTGATCTTTTCTGTTGTTGCTTTTGAGCTTTTGTTTAGACTACATTACTTATTTTACAGATCCCTCCTTTCGAATGGAACTCCATGGCACTGTCAACAAAGGCTGCTCGAATGGACTACTTGAGAGAACGGATATTTGGAGAAGGCAAATCATGACTGTAGCTTTTACTGAAAATTAGTTATCATGTTGTGTCATATTTGGACTTAATTAAAGTGACTTGATTCAATTAAAAAGTAATAAGGTAGAATTGACTGATTTCTAGGTCAATTGAATATCTATTAAAATTAACAGACATTTTACAATTATTTTCTCTACTGTCTAGTTGGGAAACTGTTTAAAATTCTTAAGATAAAAGACATATAGCTTATAGGAAACTTAAATAGTTTGGCATTCATTCTTTGAGTGCATACTGTGTGCCAAGAACTATTTAATTTTTTATTTTGTTTTAATTATTTTTTTGTTCCAAGAACTATTTTAGACACTGGGTATACTGGAGTTAGTACAGTATATCTTTCATGGGTTGAGTTAAACACAATAAATTAATACAATTCATTCTATCAATATCTTAGATGATACTAAAAACTGTAGAGAAAAATTTGAACCTTGGTGGGGGAGTGATAGGAATATTGTGGGTGGGTGTAATTTACATAGGGTAATCTGGGAGAGGCTCACTGAGGTGATATTTGAGTCAAGACATAAGGAGTTATCTGGGAGTAGAGAATTGTAGGCAGAAGAACCAGTAAGTGCAAGTATTCCTGGCATGTTTGAAAATAACAAGGAATCTACTGTGGCTGGAGCAGAACAAGTGGGAGGTGGAGGTTAGAAGTATATTAAAGGGTAAGCCTGATAACAGTGTCAAATATATACTACCTCCTGGCTACCCTGAGCTAAGAGGCCACTGGAGAGTTCCTAGTAAAGAAATAAAAACTCGTGTTTTCACTGGATCGCTTTTGCTACTCTGTTTAGCTGATGAGAAAAAAAAAAAAAAACTGCAGTGGGGCAACTGTATAAGCAGGAGAATCCATTAAAAGGTGATTGCAGTAATCCAGACAAGAAGTGACTTGGAGAGAGTAGTAGCAGGGGAGGTAACAAGAAGTTGTCAGTTTTTTAATGTATTTTGAAGGCAGAAGCGACACCACTTGCTCACTGATTGGATAATGAGGTATGAGAGAAAGGAGTTAAAGATAGTTCTAAGTTCTTGTCCTGAGCCACTAAAAGGATGCCATTGCCATTGACTGAGATTGGGAAGTCTATGAAAAGAGGAAGAGGGGGTAGGAGAAGATCATGGGTTTGGTTTTAGACATAGAGAGTTTGTGATACCTTTTAAACATCTAAGAAGAGATATCAAGCAGGCAATTCAATAAATGAATCTGGAGGTCATGGGAGTGGTCCAGGCCTTAGTTATAAATGTGTGACAGCAGTTTTTAATGCGATGAGAGATGACAGAGTCGCGAAAATGTGATCAGAAGAGTGTGTGAATGGAGGAGAGGTCTGAGGATTGAAGTCCTGGCGCGCCAACATGAAGTCAAGAAGAGGAAGAGCCCGATGCTGCTGACGGTTCAGGTAAGATGAGGACTGGGCAGTGTCCATTAAACTTAGTAACACGCAAATCATGTTAGCCTTGGAAAGAGTAGGTTTGCTGAAGTGGTGGCTATGAAAGCCTGACTGCTTCAACAAAAAGTGGGAGGAGATAGTTTTCTTACAAATGAAAGCAAAGAAAGGGGGTTGTAGCTAAGGGGAAAGTAGACCCATCTTTTAAAAACTTGTATTTATTTAAGAACTGTCTTTATTTATTTATTTTGGGGTCTTCATTGCTGTGAGGGCTTTTCTCCAGCTGTGGTGAGCCGGGAAATACTCTCTAGTTGCAGTGCCTGGGCTGCTTCTTGCTGTGGCTTCTCTGGTTGTGAGCTTCCCTGGTGGCTCAGGCGGTAAAGTGTGTGCCTACAACATGGGAGACCCAGGTTCAGTCCCTGGGTCGGGAAGATCTCCTGGAGGAGGAAATGGCAGCCCACTCCAGTATTCTTGCCTGGAAAATCCCATGGATGGAGGAACCTGGTAGGCTACAGTCCATGGGGTCGCGAAGAGTCGGACACGACTGAGTGACTTCTCTCTCTCTCTTGTTGTGGAGCACTAGGGCTCTAGGGCATGCAGGCTTCAGTAGTTCTGGCCTACAGGCTTAGTTGCTCTGTGGCATGTGGGATCTTCCCAAACCAGGGATTGAACCTGTGTCTCCTGCGCTGGTGGGTAGATTCTTTACCACTGAGCCACTAGGAAGCCCCCAAAGTAGACCAATCTTGACCTGGTCTGATCCCATACATTTTGAGGGGATAATGATTTTCTGTCTTATATTTATTTCATAACACAGTTACTAAGAGCCTACTGTGTGATAAACTCCCTAACCCTTATTCCAAGAGTTATATATGTGTGCTTAGCAGAAAGCCACTTTGTAACTACCCACAGGCTACTTGGTGGGGGTGCAGGTCATTGGCCATCTGAAACTTCATCTTCCAACTCTGTGACCCTGGAAATTCATTCTGTCCCAAAACAAGTTGTTAGCCAGAGTGCCTTGAATCTTAAGCATAGCTTTAGAACATGTGACCTGGACATGTTTTGGTCCATTGATATTTAATTTAGGCTTAGTTGAAGTACTTGTTTAAAATATCCAATTACTGTGCGTGATTTGAGCTCCAAAATGTGAACTTCACAGAACCGTCTTTGAAAAACAGAATCAGAATTGGAAGCAAATGAAAGATGTCTCCTTGTAACCAATCTCCCTCATTTTGAATTTCCTCATGATATTCATTTGTGTTTGCTGAAATCCTGTTTTAAGTGCTTGTTATCCACATTCATGAGTGTGTTTTATTTCCCAAGCAAATGATTACAGGAACTAAACCCCCAAGTAGGTTGAAATATCTTACTATCCAACTTTTAGAATTACATGACTAAGCTGATGAGGGTTATAAGTGGTTTCCTCTGTATATAAATTAAAACCTGGTTTTTGAATAATTAATATATTCATACATGGAAATCTTGATTAAATGACCCTAAGGTACCTTTTACTTACTGTTACACATAATCTGACTTCTCATGTACCACATCTCTTACTTCCCTTTCTCTAGGCTGCCTGATGCAAATGGTTTTCTTTATGTCCTTGTATTTCTATTTGATGATTTTTCTATCTAAATAACTTTGGTTGTTATAAAGTGTCCCTTTTTTTTGATTGAGATATATACTCCATAAAATCTAACTTTTTAAAGTATATAGTCAGTTTTTAGTGTACTCACAAGATTATGCAACCAACACCACTACCTAATTCTAGAACATTTATTTATTCTAGAACATCATCCCAAAGCATTGTTTTTACAACTTAATCTCATGTCTACATAGGTCAGCACTCTCCCCCACAAAGTAACCACTATCATGCTTTTATAGTAAAGACTTTCCCTTAATAATTCTGTCACCCAAGTTTGCATCTCTAGACTTCATAATTCCCCACCCCTACCTTATTTTTCTCTACCTAATCTTTAAAAACATTCTTTTTTTGCATTTTAGTTTCTTTGACCACACCATGCAGCATTCGGGAAGATCCTCAACCATAGAGCGAACCTCAGACCCCTGCATCGGAAGTGCAGAGTCCTAACCACTGGACTGCCAGGGAAGTCCCTCCTACCCCAGCTTTTAAGTCTGTCTTAATCTATTAGCATCTCTCCTTCTTAACAATTTATCTGCTAAATAACCTGTAGTTTCCCACCTTTGGGATTTGCTGATTGTATACTCAGGGTGCGGTTCAATATAGAAAAGTACTCAAGATTATACTTCAGAGATCCACAGTATGACTGAATTTTATTGAATGTTCCCATATTTATGATACAGAAAATAAAGCTATAGCTTTATTTTATAAATATGAACATTCATACTTTTATGCAGTTGCTTAACAATAATGGAATACTCCAAGTCAGGCCTCTCAGAAAATAACACATGTAAACCTAGAAGTCAAACATGTCTGTGAAAGTACATGAGACCCATAAGCGATGATTAGTTCATGACTTGCAGACAGTAGAATGTAATGGTTTTGGACAGACTGAGATGTCATCTTACTGTGTATGATAAGAACAAACAACTTGAATGTAGGGTTTTACATCCAAGAAAATAGAATAATACAGTCATCTTTCTATCTGAAATTTGCAAATAGGTAGCTCTTTAAAGCATAGATAAAACTCAAAGCAATGAATACACACCCTTCTCCATACCACCCGCTGGCCCCAAATTCTGCCCCAGCAGTTAAGGAATCAATCCTTTTCCTAAGATTGCCTCCCAGCCCTTCTACTACAGATACTGCAGTTAAGGACTTGAAGACTGTGATTTACTGGTTTTAAATTTAAAATTTTTAAATTTGATTTAAATCACAAAAAATATATCAGTGTTGCAAAAAGAAAGGGGAGAAAAGAAAGACAACTTGAATTTGACTATTTTTACTTAGAGACTTTTCCCTTTCAAATGAAATCCATTTATTATATTCTTCTGACAGCATTTCCAAAGTTTTCTCACAGCATGTAATCTTTAATATATTGCACAGAGTTCTTGTTATATCTTGAAGCATGAGGAAAGGTTTTGCTATTTAAAAATTTTTTAAAATGTAAATGTACATATTTCATTCTCCAGTTTCATTTGTAATAGAAAAAGGAGTGTAAAGGCACCTTAACAATGCAAATGAAAGGATTAATAAACTCAAATTTAGGAGGCTCCTTTATAATTGATTGAGACAGATTAACAAGAGAAATAATCTGTTCAATTTAATATTTATTATTTTTTTAAGCTCTGATTGTTACATTGAAGATTCAATAACTTTGAGGTTTTGATGCCCGCTGCTAATCTCTTGGACAATAACACAGAAGATAATTTCTACATGGAATCTCTGTATAGGCTTTTTAAAAACAATAAATTAAGGCCGTATTACCCAAACAGACCACCTCCCTATCTATTATGTTTTTTTCACCTTCTTGTTTATAGCTTAGACAGTTTGAAGAGATTTAACCGTGTTGCTAGGCAACTAGCTCCTGAAGCATAACGTATTTCCTTCAGCATCCCAGCCCATTCTTTTTTATCATCTTCATACCTGATGGAGAAAAAGAACATTATAAGTTGTTTTAAAGTAGACAGTCCTATAGATCTGGTATTAAATATTTCTCTGAGAAAACCCTATTTGATCTCACCCAGAGGAGGATGCACCTGACTCATAGACTAACACTTGAATTCCTCCAAAAATGTGCATTCTCTGAGCATATACCCAAATTATTGCCATGGTATTTAATCTGGATACTTAGGCAGTTAAACCTTCTCGGGGAATCAAAGACTGTCCAGGGATGATGAGTTAGCAGGCAATTAATCCTTCACCTTTGGACTGCTAAAGATGGCTGGTCCCCATGAGTCAAGGTCAGCAAAGAGTAAGAACTGGGAAGAGCAGAGATAATTAAGTCACCTTGATTCTGATTTCAGCTGTACCCATACACCAGTGTGATGCATGGCCCTGGACACCAGGGGTCACTCTGTAAGAAACCATTGTTCTTCCCCTTTACTGTCCTGTGTGAGTACTGCTCTTAGACTTTGTACTTGACCTTAGGTAAGAACTGGTCACCCTCTCTGAATATTCAGGGTCATGAAGACACAGACAACTTGAGTCCCTTTGAGACCTGTGTGCTTTTCCTTTGCCTGGTGCCTGAAATGCCATCTCTGCATGAGAAATTCCTCAACACTGCCTTCTCTCTGAAGCCTTTCTCGCCTTCCTGCAGAAGAGTTTGTTTTGTCTTCATTTCTCACAGTGTTCTTTGTATGGTATCCATTGATGATAACAATTATCATCCTATTTTAATATTTTTATATTTATGTCCTCAACAAACTCAAAGTTACATGTATTTTATTCACTTTTAGTATCTTCCCTTCTCCAGAAGCTATCAATACTTGGCACATAGGAAATACCCCCAAATCATTCTATGATGAGTGAATGAGATTTAAAATAATTTAAAAATTAGCTGATGCCTATATTAAGGTCAAGAATCACTGACTATTCTTGTTTTCCAAACAAGAATTATTATCCCTGTTTTTCAAAAACCCCAACCTTTCCAGCCCTCCATTATTTCATCTTTTTTTTCTGCTGCTTCCAGTGTTTTCCCATCTCACCCTCTTGCTGAGTCTTTCCTCCCTGGGAATCTCCAGTTTCTTTATCTTCTTCCCTCTTTTTTGAAGGGAAAATGATAATAGTTAACTTCCTTTTATAGTCATTTTCTCTTGCCCTCTACACAGCTAGTTACGGTTACAATAACATAGGGAAATGATGTTTGATGCACAAAATAATTGTTTGGTTAAGCTGCCAGCCTTTGAGCCTTCCAGTTCACCAGCTGGGAATAAGGCATGTACTGGTTCAGGTACAGAACAAATATTATCCATTTTTCTCTCTTAGGCTCAGTGGTATGCCTCCCTTGATCACTCCTCCAAAGCTGTACTTATAAATTTAAATTGGCAAGCAAATCTAAAGCATAAATTTGGCACTTTCTGGATGAGTATAGCCAAAGCTATGGTTTTTCCAGTAGTCATGTATGGACGTGAGAGTTGGGCCATAAAGAAGGCTCAGCACCAAAAAATTGATGCTTTCAAACTGTGCTGTTGGAGAAGTCTCTGGAGAGTCCCTTGGACTGCAAGGTGATCAAACCAGTCAACCCTAAAGGAAATCAACCCTGAGTATTCTTTGGAAGGACTGATGCTGAAGCTACAATACTTTGACCACCTGATGTGAAGAGATGATTCATTTGAAAAGACCCTGATGTTGGGAAACAGGAGGAGGAGAAAAGGATGGCAGAAGATGAGATGGTTAGTTAGCATAACCAACTCAATGGACAGGAATTTGAGCAAACTCTGGAAGATAGTGATGGACAGGGAATCCTGGAGTGCTGCAGTTCATGGAGTCACAAAGAGTTGGACGTGACTTAAGAGACTGAACAACCACAAAATATACCGTGAACTCATGCTCACCTCAGGCAACTGATATCTACCACCTATAAACTTAGATCAGCAAGCATGACGCCTAGGCTGAAGACCACACATGGGGGGGATCTGATAGTGACCAGACATCTATATACTGTATGCCCTGCCTCAAGTGTGTTACCATGTGACTCTCTTTTATGATACAAGTTACACTTCTGCTCCCAAGACCTCAGAATACACTGGTCTCTATATGCTATTCACTGCTTTAGAAACTATGGTAAAATACACACACACACCCCTTCTTTATAAATACATTCATTTTAAGTTTAACTGTAAAATAGTTCAGTTGAGTAACAACTATAAGTGTCATACTTGGGAGACCTGCCTAGCACATATCTCAGGGGTCAAGTGGATTGCTACTTTTCACTTCTCTTTTAAAAAGCTTTTATAACTGGATACTCCGAAATTTGGAAACATATTTAAATTAGATTCTAAATAGAATTAATGAATCATGGAAAACTCAAGAGGTTAAATGTTTCTCCAGAGCCCTGTTCTCTTAGGAAATAAAGTACCCCGTGGGAGGAAGGTAAATGGTTTGGAAGCCTTTACTCTACGGGATGCCTAGAGCATTCATTACACTTTTAAAACTGGAAGGGAGCTTAAAGGATGAGTTGTCCAACTCTTAATTACTGATTAAGATATAGGCCCCAGTAAGTTCTTTCCCAAGCTCACAGCTAATTAGAAGCAGTACTTGATTAAGTAAGTGGCAATGTGAAAAAGTTCAATAGGTTCAAAGAGTGTTTACCACCTAAAAGTAGTGTACATTTTGGGAAAGTCTGGCTTCCTATGTACTTCAAAACTGTTTTATCTTACTTGACTTAATATTTAGTTTGGAAAATTGGAGTGATCAAAACTTACTTCCATATGTCATTGACTTCAGTGGGTGCAAATTCTTTAGATTCCAGCTGAATCATGGCAAAACCACCGATGGCATACAGGGATCCAGCCAAGCTGACCAAACTGATGGAACTTCTTTCTTGGGGAAATTCAGTCATTACTTCCCACCTGGGAATCATTGAAGATATAGTTAATGTAAAACTTTAAAAAATGCCAAATGTATTTACTGAATAATTATAAAAAATTAATAATGAAAAATTTTGAGTAGCACAGGCACCCAAAATTAGAAGATTAAATTTGCTACTGGAAAATATCTAACTATTCCTTTATTTGAAAGATCTAACCAGATGAGATTTTAAGGCCCTCACTATATCAATCCAAAAATACTTCACCTTCATCAGCTAGCACCTTCAGCAGTGGTTACCAAACTGTGTGCCATAAACAGTGGAGTACTGGGGGGCAATTCCAGGGTTCCTAGGCCCTACTGTGTGGGGTTTCATTTGAGTGATAATACAAATTGTAAAAATCTTTGAGCTCCATAGTGTCTCAAGAAATCTCCAAACCCTTTTTAATAAAGCATGTGATAAGGATAGTTTCGGGCTCCCCAAGTTACACTAGTGGTAAAGAATCCACCTGCCAATGCAGGAGACACAGGACACACAAGTTCTATCCCTGGGTCAGGAAGAGTCCCCTGGAGGAGGAAGTGGCCACCCATTGCAGTATTCTTCCCTGGAAAATTCGATGGACAGAGGAGCATGGTGGGCTACAGTCCATGGGGACCCAGAGAGTTGGACACGACTGAGCACATATGAGGACAGTTAACAAACTAGGGTTGGAAATTTTCTTTTTAATAATTTATCCTTCATCCTTTTAAATAAAGGATTTATGGGAACTTTTTAATGTTTATGGCTGTATGAAATAGGACCACTAAAGATAAAATCAATCAAATTAGTTGGAAGTATCAAGAGTTTAGAATGAGTTAGTCATTTTGGTAGCTCTCTTCCAGTACTCTGGCATTAAAAGTAGACCTCATAGTTTTTCTCTAAATATATCATCTGTTTAACTATAAAAAATAATATAGGTACATTGTAGAAAATCTGGAGAAACAAGTTATAGAAGAAAACTATCACCCATGATCCTATCCTTCAAATATAATTATAAGCAAAACTTTGCTATATTTTTCATTTAAAAATGTATATAAATTTAAATATCCATCTATACATATGTACAAAACTAATAATATAGAGTATTTACAGTTTTCTGTGCTACTGCTTTAACTTCTTATGAGTGTTTACCCATATTATATAGTCTTCAAAAACATGATTTTTAATGATCATAAAAATCCAATTCCATAAAACTTCCTTGTAATTTTCAGATTAACTAAAGTCTATTTTGAACTGTGGTATAGGAGAAGACTCATGAGATCCCATGGACTGCAAGTAGATCCAACCAGTCCATCCTAAAGGAGATCAGTCCTGAGTGTTCACTGGAAGGACTGATGTTGAAGCTGAAACTCCAATACCTTGGCCACCTGATGTGAAGAGCTGACTCATTTGAAAAGACCCTGACGCTGGGAAAGATTGAAGGTTGGGGGAAGAGGGAACAACAGAGGATGAGATGGTTGGATGGCATCACCAACTCAATGGACATGAGCTTGAGTAGACTGCGGGAGTTGGTGATGGACAGGGAGGCCTGGTGTGCTGCAGTCCATGGGGACACAAAGAGTCCGACATGATTGAGTGACTGAACTGAACTGAACTGAACTGAAAGTCTATTTTGTAATCAGGCATACTTGGGTCCTTAAAAAAGTAACAATAGTGTTCTAATTTTTCTTTATTGCTAAACTAGGAGCATAAAAACTACATACTCATCTAGATATATGAGCTCAAAAACTTGAAAAGGACTAATTCTATATAAAGAATATCTGTCATGTATCTTCACATTAACTTTAAGCCAATACAATCTTAAAAGTGAAAAAAAAGAGAAAATTATAAAGAACACAAAAGAATCAAACATCTGAAGCATTCATCCTTTACAAATATCACAAACTAGGTGGAGATCTTTTAATATTTAAAGAAACTACACATTTCAAATCAAATAACCTTATAGAGAGATGTATATCCACTATTGTATATATAATTATTCAGAAGTATTACCTTTGCGAGGCTAAATTCACAAAATTAGTAACAAGTGAGGGCAAATTGATTACTCCAAAATTAACTTGAGGGTCATATATTCCAAATTACAAACACACATAATGCATCAAAATGTTAGGTGTTTCATACTCATAACACCAAAAGAAACACAGACGAAGATACTTCCTCTTCAGTCCTTGCCTCCCTGCCTTCCTCTCTCCTTATCTGAATTAGAAATTGAAACATACAATGATTCATATTCCATAGTAAGAGATAACAGCTTACTTATTGGTGTTGAGGTCAAAAGCTTCAACTGAAGCTGAAAGACCGTCTTCAGTGACGCCTCCAGCAATCACAATTTTGCCTTTATGGACTGCCACTCCAAACATGGAACGAGGGATTTTCATTGGAGCCAGATCTTTCCAGTCTCCTTTTTTAGGGTTGTAGACAAACACTCTGTTTGTACACTTTCTGTAAACAAAACACAACAAAATGGTCCTTTAAGAATTTTCCTTTTTTGAAAGAAACTTCACTAATCACTTAGCTTTGGTTCTCATTTGAAATATGTAATATAGTGAGGATCAGAAAAATTCTTAATCTGAACATATGTCACCAAGCAAAGGACAATAATAAATATGAGAACCAAAACTACTTTATAACAATTATACTACTGGAAGGTAGCATCCTTTACTTTCGGCAATTGCCTAGAGGCCCAGGAAGCATAGATTTTAATCCTATCTGCTACTAAGTTAAATGGAAAACGTGAATAGAGTTAACAAAATTCATAAATTCTTTATTGTGCCTCTGTTACAAAAATGTTTATTCATTTCATTATCTGAATATCCTAAGAATGAATCAGTTAACTTAAAAATACTTAGGTGTGAATGTACCTATTTTCAATGCAAATGTAATTTGATGATTTGTTACATTTTTAGTCTATCACTAATATACCAATGCATTTTAAGAAATCTGGGACTAAAGATTAGACAACAATCTGCACTGATGAGTAACGAGAACAATTTTACATGCTAAATCCTACCAGGAAGACCTGGACCCATCTGAATTATCTTTCTTAGGTTCTTATGATTCCATAATTTACTGATGGGAGTTTGAATTTCAAATAACAATTAACTGGATATATCTGGTAAAGCCAAAAGCAACAAAACAAAACCTCAACTTCTGGTGAGGACACTTTTTTTCACTAGTTTTATAAAAGACCAGATTTCTGGAGTAGAAGCATTTCCTGTAATATATGACTATGAGTATTATCTTAAAACTTAATAAGAACACGAACCGAGATCATGTTCTTCAAATTCAGTGGCAAAAACTAGTATAACTCAGTGCTTGCTTTTAGATAATGACTCATTTCAAAGTTCTTGACTCTGGCATTTGTCAAGCAATTCTGTCTTGGTTAATCATATTCTCAAGATGAATATATTCTTACTGACAAGACCATATGCTTCTTACTGACATATCAATTTCCTAGTTACTAATACTACTTGAAGGAAACAATTTAAATTATTTGGCAGGGTCACTATGTTTCCAAAGTCAAAACACTGCTTAACACAGATTTTCCATTCCATTTACTGAGGAAAAATGCCCCCAATAAGATTTAGCACTGAGTGTGTTTATAATATGGCCTTCCTTTAAATGTTTATTTAATGGGAATATCTGGCATTAAGGAGGATATCAAGATTTCAGAATATGTTATCATTGAATATAGATTACATAAAAGCTCATTGTTTTTTAAAATCACATATTCTATAATATATGTCCTTTTAATTGAATAATAACCATTAATTATTAACTCCAGAATACAGAGTTCTTTAATTCTAGCACATTTCCATATTTTACTCTCCTTTCCTTAAATTCTTTTTTGCCACTTTATTTTTTAATTAAAGGATAACTGCTTTACAGAATTTTGTTGTTTTCTGTCAAATGCCAACAAGAATCAGCCATAGGTACACCATGTCCCCTTCCTCCTGGGCCTCCTTCCCATCTCCCTCCCCACCCCACCCTTCTAGATTGTCACAGAACCCCTGTTTGAGTTCCCTGAGTCATAGAGCAAATTCTCATTGACTATCTGTCTTACATATGGTATTGTAAGCTTCCATGTTAGTCTCTCCATACATCGCACCCTCTTCCTCCTCCCCTCCCCCCGCCGCGTCCATAGGTCTGTTCTCTATGTCTGTTTCTCCACTTCTGCCCTGCCAAACCTAGAGCCTATTATACAGAGTGAAGTAAGTCAGAAAGAGAAATATAAATATCGTATTCTGACGCATATATATGGAATCTAGAAAGATGGTACTGATGAATTTATTAGCAGGGCAGCAATGGAAAAACAAACATAGAGAATAGTCCTTAAATTCTTAATTCTGGCTTCCTTTCCAGGACTGGGCAACTCTTAACCTGGGCAACTGATACAAACCAAATTAGGCAGAGCTTTCAGGGGCAGGAAATTTGTTATCACTATTGAAATAAAAAATCATCTTTTTACCAAACAGGCTACTGGCTTAACAGACTTCTGGAGTGCTCTGAACTCACTTCTTCCATAAGATCTCTTTCCTAATTACCTATGCCTTGAGAAATACCTAAAAATCAAGTTATATGAAGCTTCATCCTCTTTTTCTCCTAAGAGACTGCGTGCTACTGAGTATTCCAGGTATATTTCTTCTGTTTGATCAGTGCCTGTTTGTGACCAGTTGTTAAATATTCTGAATATCGAATATCATCTGTCCCGGAATAAATATGTGAAACATTGTTGAGGAAAGAGCTTCCTGCTTTTCAGTCACCATGTTTTTCAGTTTCAAACTCAACTATCTAAATTCTCTCTTATGAATGTAAAGTACAAAATCCATGACTTTTTTATAAACTATTGTTTTAGTAGCTCTATTTTAAATGCTACATTAAAGAGATATGCTTAATTTTTATCTGTCAATACTTATGGCTAAATGCATAAAGAGTCAACTGGTTTTAATGTAGTAAAATATAAATTAGCCAAATAAAAGATTTGATTATGCTCCTAAACGCTGCTTTTCCATTGTAAGAATGCTTATGATGGAGCTATTATGCTCATTCCTAGCAATATATTGGGCATATACAAACTGACTTCAGCAGTTTAATAATTTTATACAGTTTTCCTTCATAAGTCATTATTAATATCCTCCAATAACATTTCAAAAATTTATTTTTAAATTTTACTTCCAAAATGTTATGGGTGAGAACCAAGTATAATTCCAGTATAAACAGAAAGGAACTCTTGTAATAAAAAATCACCTGGATATAAACCATAAGATTTTAGGGTACTTACTTATCATCTGTCTTTCCTCCAAGACAATATATCATCCCCTTATGTGAAATCACACTATGGCCATAGACTTTGATAGGAAGCTTTTTAACTTCATTCCATTTGGCTGCCCTAAAATCAGAAGATGACAGAATTTATATGCTTTCAGTAAATTTCAGGTTCTAAAATTATGATTTTGTTATAGACACTCATATACCTGAATGCTTAGGAAATGAAAATGTCATGCCAACTTACACAGGATCATAGCATAATACTGTATCCAGAGAAGCCTCTGTTTGAAGGTCTTTGCCTGCAACTACATAGATTTTGTCATCTATCTCTCCCAGACCGAAGAGACACCTAGCTGAAGGCAGAGGTGGGAGTCCAACCCACTCAGATGCTACATTATCAAGCTGAAAGAAAAAAAATATGTGAGGAATTGTGAAGCTTGTTATAGGTGTACCAAAAAATATGCCATACTTTGTTGTTTAGAATTTATTGAGATAGTAGAAGATCTCATAAGTTTATAACTCAGAAAGGATCATATTTTACCTTTGAATTACCAGGAAAAATGAGAAAATCTACACGGCCTACCAAAATACCTAAAAATACTCAAACCTGGAGAACTTGGGAAGAGGAAAGTGAGAATAAAATAGAACTGTGATATTTCTTGTCAAACTTTCTTCCCACATTACCTTATTCAGGTTTGAACAAGGAATCAATACTTCAAGGACACTGGGGAAATAGATTGTCACTGTAGGGAGGGTCACAGTATGTGAGTGACCCCCCGCAAGCTATATTTAACATGCTCCAAGCTGGCGCCCAGGACAGCTGGACCTGTCGCTCAGTTCACAGACAACTGGGACATTAGATATTATCTTTTATTCTTTCCTTAAACATTTTTAAGTTCTCCATGCTTCACTTTATTACTTCAGATACAGGCAGGTGTTACCTATAACCTCCCAGGTTTTGGTGGGAGTCATTTAAAATGCTTTTTTCCTTCCCTCCCACTCTTTCTCTCTTTCTGATTTAAATTAGAAAGGAATTCTGCTTGTTTTTGCTATTGCCAATTCTGCAAGCCTAAGACAGCCTCCAAGAGCCCATGCTCTGGGATAAGTGATTGATTCTGACATGGCTGGCATCAGCTTTAGCACTTACTATTGGTAATTTAAGATTTTCCACTCTGCATTTTAGGACACCAAGGCATAAGAAAGCTGTTTTCTGAGGGAGTGCAGTCAGAGATTTGTTGTCTTCTCTAGTGCTATTTCTATGTAGCAGAAGAGAAAGGAAAAAACCCCAGAATAACTGGATACCAAGAATAGATGCAGATATTCAAGTCTGTGGTAAATCCAGATGGTGATCACTAATTATTCATTTTTGAAAAAAAATCCTTTATCAAGAAATCAGTTGGTAGTATAGAAGCAATAATAATGACAATTATTGACTTTTTGGGATTCCCTGGTGGCTCACTGGCAAAGAATCCATCTGCCAATGTAGGAGACGCGGGTTCAATCCCTGGTTGGGAAGATCACTTGGAGAAGGAAATGGCAACCCACTCCAATATTCTTGCCTGAGAAATCCCATGGACAGAGGAGCCTGGCGGGCTACAGTTCATGGGGTCACAAAAGAGTCAGACATAACTGAGTGACTAAACAACAAAAAAGGAATTTTTACTCTGTGATAGGCTTCATACTAGGTGCTTTACACAGGTAATCTAACTTAGTCCTCTCATTTGTAATCTCTGATTTAGAGATAAGAAAACAGGCACAGAAAGGTTAAACAATTTGCCCAAGCTCACAGAGCTTTTAAGTGATACTCGATGCAAACTATATAAATTCATAGGTTTTTTTTTTTTTCTTTTTTTTAATGGGAGCAGCAGCCATCATAATCCCAAATCAGAGGGTTTACTGCCCCCAGTACCCAATACTGTCTGCCTTGCCATACTACCCCTGATAGGGCACTTCCTACAGTAGACTGCCTGCCAGGTGTTTTTACAGACGAACTGTCAAGCTATTTAACCTCTCTGGCTTCAGTCTTCTCATCCCTAAAATTAGAGTTTGGACTCAGAATACTTAAGTTGTGGCGCTGTTCAAAGATTTGATGAAACTGTTAATTCTATGGGAAAAAACCCTCTCTTATCTAGGCAAAAAATATTATCATAACCTAATTCTAGTATACAATCAAAGGTCATGTGAATCCTGACTTAATACATTTTAAACAGAGGTGACAAAGCAGAAAATACAAAACCTGAAATTCTCACACATTTTCTTGTGAGTCATAATCCTCTCTCAGAGTCAGGTGTTTTTAATCCTGGCTCACTATTTTATCTGTGTCTCACTATTTGTGCCTTTTAAAGGAGCAAGGCATAGGAAATGATAGGGAGTTGACCTTTTCAACTTTGAATAATTGTTTTTGTAGCTATAAGGAGCATCAAGCATGCTTCCTGGACCAGAAATGTGAGGCTATGTCAATAAAAGCAAGGGTAGCAATAGGATAGAAGGGACTAAAGATAAGGCTAGAAGTATTCTTTGGATCTATGATTTCCAGGTTATTTGTCTGTATTTTGATGTCATTTTTACTTCCTAGATATATTATTGTCTTTTCAATTGAATTTACCCTTTCTGAAATTTATCTGAATTTAAAACTAGCCCTTAGGAAGTTTTCTGGCCCACATTCAAATACTTATGATTACAGCGTCTATTGTTGTTTTTATATTTCATAGTTAACATCCTTTAATGGAATTTGGAAAATTAAGAAGCATGATTGACATGTATTATTACATTTTTTTGAGATTAGTAGAAGCTGGTTAAAGTGTGTTCTATAAACGCACAGTATGTCACACAGTTTGAAGCGCTGTGACTGTGGTGTGACATGCTATACTTACTTATCTTTGGCCTTTCGAATTCAAGGCCCATAAACTACAGGTCATGAGTAGCCATGACCTAAACAAACCCTTCTGAACTATCTGTAAGCTACAAAGTACTGGTATTGGTATTAAAGATAAAGTCACCGATTCCTTCATAAACTGGTAAAGTATAATGTGTTGGTAACATGAAACTAATTCCTTTCAAACAAACTAGAGAGCTTGTTTAGGAGGATCTCTCTTCTTGGAAACATCTATGGTTTCATAAAACAGATTAAGTTGCAATAATGTCTAAGTCAACTCTGATCCAAATAAATTTAATCATTTATCATAAATAAAAACTTCTAAATACAATTAATCGATTCAAACTAGTAATGTTTGTATAGATAGTATTTCCTCAAAGGTAATCCAAAGCATGTAAAATACTTATACAAGTTCTTTTCACTTTCAATAAAATTGTATTTTAGGCAGTAACCATAAATAAGAGATGAAATACTACCTCTGGGAATTTCAAATCAAGCAAACTTGGAAAAAGGTAGAAAATCTGATCAATTATAACTTTTTGTAAAGTGTAAAGTACTTTGATTTTGGAAAATACCTATTTTTCAGAAAAAGGATACAAGATTAAATTTTGTTTTTACTAAAATACTGGGCTTTAAAGGATTACAGTCACAATCAACCATAAACATGACATTTTAGGTAAAAGAGCATAAAGGAAATCATGGGCCATCACTTATACATGAATTAGAACCTCATTCTTCATGAAAATATTTATTAAATATTAATAAGCAGTTAACTGATCTAAATATTTGTCAGTACTCTAATGAAAATGCAAGAGACTGGAATAGGACGTCAAATATTGATAGAATACAATACAAGCAGCCTAAGTAATTCACAATCAGCTAACTAGATGGTGACTAACATACTTTCCTTTATGTCTCTACATATGTGAGGATAGCCTTTCTTACCTGGAAGAAGTAGGACTGTAGAGGCTGATCTTTATTTTCTTCATCCACGTACAGTCCTCCTACCACGTACACCTGATTTTGTTGGGTAACGATGCTGGAATGATTTCTGGGGATCTGCTCAGCCAGCGCAGTAAGGTAGCATTCATTTTCCGTGGGATCATAAGCCACAGCAGCTGTGTCATTAACCAAGAGGATGAGGTCCTTGACAAACATTCCATGCCTGGGAATATCATTCAGGTAACCAGGAAGTAAATCTTCATCACCAACATCACCATTCACCTCACTAGCCCCAGCCTTCTCTGTGTTTTTGCTAGGTTCTGGGAGTTTGCCTGCAAAGGCATCTTTGAGAACTTTGATTTTTTTCTGGAGTTCTGGGTTGCTTTTAATTATATCATCTTTTTCAACATGATCTCTAAAATATTTTTCTGTCATAAGGCGAAAACGAATACAATCAAACACTTCGCTAAGGTTTTTAACCCTATTTTCTTTGTCTGTTCGCACCCATTTCATCACTGCCTCAAATACTGCTTCTTCCTTTTCTACATTTAGGCTGTCATTGGAAATGACTGAGATCAGCTCCTGCGGAGACAGTTGCATGAAGTCCTCTTCCTTACAAATCTGTACAAAGCGATCAGACACAAATTCACGGGCAGAGATGGCAAGTCTTGGGCAGTCAAGAAGAAGTCCTAATCTTAGAATAGCTAGACAGTTACCAGGAGCAAGTCTTTTCTGAAGATAAGAAACGCAGACAGTGAACACGGAGGGGATCTGAAAGCGGCTGGCCAAAGCAAAAATATCTTGCACGTTTCCGTCGTTGAGATCAATACTGGCAGAGTATAGGTACTTAATGATTAAATCCAGTACGGCAGGATCCACATTATCTAGTACTACCTCCTTTTTTTTCGCCTCGTCAATTTCAGATAAAAAATACTCACGGAAGTAAGGACTACAAGCTGACAAAATCAATCTGTGGCAAGGAAGACTTTTGTCACCTGCTTTTAGGGTGCAGTCGATGAATTTTTTCTCATCCAGGAGATCTTTTAGACCATCCTGAAGAAGGGTGGATTGGTAAAGCCGCAGTTCCTCTGCGAGTTCCCGCTGGGAATCCATTTTGTGAGTAACCTGGGTAAGGAAGGGGACACTAAGGCCTTAGCTCCTCACAGCACACAGGTCTAGCAGTAAAAAGGCAGATCAGTGTGCTCTGCCCAGCTTGAAGCCTTTGCAATTTAATCCCACCAGCTAAATATAGATACCAACGCTAACAACGGGAATGCAGGAGAGCTAGCTTGGAAGAAGAGTTGCTCTTGCAGCTGTCAGAGATTGAAAGGAACAACTGGAACTTTTAATCACTAAGGAAACAGCTAAGAAACAAGAGGTTTAAATGAAGTGGAAAGCTTTAAAATACATGAAGCATTAGAAGATAGGCTAATAAAGGATACCACGAGAAAATGTTCATTGAACTAACACAAAACTGAATCATAAAAATGAGTCAGTCCGCTAAAACTGGTTTAGTGGCAAGCTACTTGGCTATCTGAATTAATGATGCAAAGGTCAAGAATATTGAGGTGAGTTCATTTGAATACTCATAAGCAATATCCTCTTTCCAATAACTGTTATAAATGTTTATTTTCTACTTAAAACAGGATATATAATATTCTTTGAGAAGTAGGAAACTGAAAGACCGCTACTTAGGTAGATATTTTTTTGGGAAAAAACCTTTAAAATAATAATAACTCCCCCCATCATGACTAAATTAAATGGAAAGAAACTGCTAACTTTCTAAGACATCCTAAATTATCGTTACTCTTAGGTGGAAAAACTACAATTAGTATTGAATTATCAAATTACTTGTTCACACTCTGCCGTGCTCTACAAAGGATTTGATGTGGCAAATAATAATAATAAAACCAGGAAAAAAAGTTAAAAGTTGACACTAGGGAAAGAAAAATCCCACAACGTATACAATATGATTAATAAAGATATTCTGTGGTTTTAAGTGTTGATCTTTCATTAAATAAAAATTTAAAAAATGGAACAGATGTAACCCTATCAGAACAATGTAATCAACAGAACGCAGCAAAATCAGGACGAAGTGCTAAATCCCGGTATTATTTGAAAAACAGGCTTTATACATGAAAAAAAAAGAATATACAACTAGAACATAATTTAAGTTGTTGACTGTAATAGAACACACCATATTAAGTATGGGATGCCTAAGGCATGACTTGAAAAAAACTGATCCTTTGTTTATATACAAATAGCATCATATACTTCTTCATGAAATATTTTATTATAAAATTATGTTATCACATTATAAAAAACTCAGTCGGGCTGTAAATATACTTTACTTTCAAAGATTGGTATTCTTAAACATGCTCAAAAGAAGATAAGCTCCATAAACACAGGGATTTGGGGAGGTTTGTTTTGTTCAATGCTATAACCACACGACCTCACGAGTGCTCCATAAATATTTGTTGAAGGAATGAATGAATGTCCTTAGATCAGGGAAATATGTATTTTTAAATTTCAAGGTCTCCATCCATGAGTAAAGGCTTTTTCCTCTTATTTTACATCACGGTGAAGTCAATGGTACTGTCAGCTGCTAAAACAACAGCTGAGAGAAGAGTTTATTGACTCTTTTTCCATTTATAGATGCCACTAAAGGTTTTAACACACTAGAAAAAGCTAACAGCTGCTCTGTTTAAACAATAAATGACTCATTTCTCTCTACACGTAACACCTAACATTTGAAAAGATTAATGAGTCAGATGCAAGCACCATGATATGACTTTTGAGATTATTACTTACTAATCAGCAACTTTATAGTCTGTTTTGCTTGAAAAAGTATTAAAATAATAGTCTGAGCTGCATTTTGTGACCTGTATACATTTTTCAAGCACACTTCCCCCCTAATATAGGTTATTTTAACTCCATCCCTTAAAAATCCTTCCCTGTTTAAATATAGAACCAATTAATAGCTTTTGTTTATTGATTTTTATTAAACTCAGGTTGTGTGCATGTGTTGCTCAGTCGTGTCTGACTCTTTGCGACCCCATGAACTGTAACCTGCCAGGCTTCTTTGTCATGGAATTCTCCAGGCAAGAATACTGGAGTGGATTGCCATTCCCTTCTCCAGAGAAACTCAGGTTAGCACTTGATTATTACATGTCTATGGTTGTGCATTATCTTAAATGATTTTACACACTCAGTTTTTTTGCTCTAGAGAAACAGGGTTCCTTTGTTTAATTTTAATGTTTTGACAAAAGTTCCTTAGTTTCTTTATACTGAAGCAATACCAAAAAAAAAAGTGATGCCAGAGAAGTCACCAAATCTTACCTGACCAAGAAATCAGAAAATATTGAATTTTGAACACTTCAAAGAAGTTTCAATGAATACAAAGAGAAAGTCAATAAATGAACTGTTTATTTACAAACTAAAGTTATTTCCTTATAAATGTTTTCCTGCCAAAATGATATTGAAATTATTTACAAAACAGTGCCCCAAACTTTATATAGGGAATCGATAACCTCCAAAGTTAGCTATAATTTTTGGCTTCTACATAAATGATTACCTAAAACTGGTAAGCTTAAGGTTTGTAATTTATATATTCAATTTATATTAGAGCTATGTGATAAATATATTTAAACCAGAATTTTATAATTAAGAAAGCAGTATTTGATTATTCCATAAGAAGAGTCTTATACTTTAAAATAATATTTTCAGAACATTTAATGGTGCTGCATAAACTCTTTATTAAGCTCAATATAATACAGTCTTTTAATATCCACAGACTAATAATTTATAAGTACTAGGTACAAAATAAACATATTTACAACAAACCAGATACATTTCGATTACAATTTCAAATATAATTTTTGTAGAAGACTGGCAGTAAAATCTTAGATGAGTTTTTCCTTAATCATTAAAAAACTCTCTTAAAAACTTTTTCTGTAAATGTAAAAACTATTCCATGCCTTATAGTAGGCAACTAGTATCTTTAATCTTGAGATATCTGTAAAGAGAAATTCAGCTCAACTCAAGATCAATTCATCACTTCCCAAAGTCCCTGTAGGGTGAATCCATCCTTCAATTTCTCTATTGCAAGCCCCAGTTCTTCTGAAAACACAGGTTCGCGATCTTGTTGCTTTTTGGGAGATAAGAGGATAAGATGGGAATAGAGAAGGTGAGCAAGGAAGAGGAAAAAAACAAAAAATAGGTTTCACATAAGTGTGTGAATACTGAATACTGGAATATAGAAAGTTTTTTCATACACTATAGGTAAAATATCCTTACCTTGTTGCCATCAGCAAAATAAGCCTGTAAGACAAAGAAAATTATATTTCACATACTTGACACATAATAGGTTATGAGGTTAAGGAATAGGTAATTAACTTACAGAAAAATTCTGAAACTAACTATTTTATATTCTGTTACTGTGTTTCTAATGGTTTTCTCACCTATCTTTACAAAGCTGGTAGTAGAATTCACTTTTGTCAATATTAATGTCTTCAAGAGTTATGCTAAATTTAAGTGCTAAAACTGTGCTTTGTAACTGGTGCATAGTTAGCATTGAAAGTAGATAAGAGAATGATTTAGCAGATATAAAATTTTACCCCTACTTTTGGTTTAAAAGAAGATGCTGGCAAAACAAAACAAAGCAGTAAGTGCTTCAATGTGTCAGCAAATGCACACACTGAGGTTGCTGTAGTTTATAATTAACTATCTTATACTTAGCTTAAAATTTTTCATTCTCAGAGCAGTATTCTAGTCAGATTTATAGACCATGGTATATAGAATGCATTATTATTATTTTGGCTACTAATTAAATAATACAGATTTGCAAACAAGAAATTTTACTGTTCAAATAGAAATCCATTTTAAGATAATACACCTACAAAATTAAAAGGAGGGAGATCTTTCTCATAAAGATTACTTATGGAAAGTGTAGATTTTAAATTAATTAACTATATTTAACATATTCTATTATCTTAAAGTATGAAGAAACTTTTCATGTATCTGAAATCCTCTGAATAAGTATGTTCTCAAATTATTTCTCAGTTTGGTAATTTAAAAGTATTTTCTCACACAGAAAATTCCCTACCTTGGAAAAAAAAATTATTCTCCAACTCATGTTTAAAACAATCTAAAAAGTCTCAAGCTTTATGATATTTTACACATTTAAACCATTATTTAATTGAACATGACTCAGATAAAAAAAATACACAAGAAATTTAGTGATGCTCCTTCATAATGCTCACCACAAAAGCATCCGAGTGATCATCAGAGTCTATCTCTACATCATCTTGAATTTGTTTGACGGTCAGAGCTTCAAGGGGCTGTGGCTGAAAATCAGTAGGTGTTAAAAAGAATCAGTAGATGTTAAACTACATCAATAAGACCATATTAAACAAATAAATAATTTTAGTAGAATGTGCTATAAGAATTGTAAATACCTGCAAAAGGATATCACAATTAACAACTACTCAAGTCTTACAAAAATCACTGCATAATTTACATTCTACTAAAACTTACATGAACAGTAAAATGAAAGTCAGTTAAATCTTAAGCTTTTAAATCTGAAGTTAGTATTATCAAAAGAGTTAAAATGAAAAATTTACACAAACTTGATATGATACTTAGAAATATTCATAAAGAAAAAAAACTCTCATTGGGCTTTATCTGATTTTCTGATAGTTAAAAACTCTCTGGTAGTTTAAAAACCTAACTTGTATAATAGCATATTTTAAAATTTCCTCAAAATAGTCATTGAATAGAATTTGTGAAAAAAGAAATTCATGAAAAAAAAGAAACCTAAGATTTGTATGGAATATTCTAAAGGTAAAGCAAAATACATACAGTGCTGATATCTATTAATTCATTTTTCCAATATCTGAATATCTTTAGTGTATGAGGTACTATGCTGGCTACCTCCTCTGTCCATGAGATTCTCCACACAAGGATATGGGAGTGGGTTGCCATACCCTCCTCCAGGGGATCTTCCTGACCCAGTGATTGAACCGACATCTTTTACATCTCCTGCATTGACAGGCAGGTTCTTTACCACTAGCACCACCTGGGAACCCCCATGCTGGTACCACCTAAGGTATAAAGTTTTCACCCTTACCACAGAAGGTGTGTAATACAGTTGGAGTGGAGTGAAGGATAAAATACAATTATAAATAGCTAAATATCAGGTTGAACTATTAGACATTGCTATTTTTTTTAATTTAAAAAATGGTCAAATATTAAGAATATCATATGGTTCAACCTACAGACAACAGCTGTAACAAATGCAGTATCTATTGTAATAGAAGAGTCTGGCCACAGCACAACTTCTGGCTTGTGCACGCCAGAAACCTTCATGAAGAAAAGGCTGGCAGGTGCCTGAGGGCTTTTAGGACAAGGATGATTTTCACAGATAGGATTAGGGGAAAGGGCATTCCTGGCAGAGGGGATCAGCATCAGCGAAGGTGAGAAACCACAGGATCTGGCTGAAGATGAATAATACAACTTCCAGAACATGAGAGTCCCGCAAGGCAGAGGAGCCAAGCAGGAGTATTGTACTGAACAATGCCCAGGAGTATCACTCACACTGTGGTTGTGCAGATAAGGTGGGGAAGGTAGACTGGAGTCTACTGAAATGTTTAAATACCAGCTCAGACAATGTGGACTATTTATGGGTAATGTGTGGGGAAGAGTTGATGTAGGAGTGTACTGCTGACAAGAGATTGACCTGATTCCCTAGTCCGAGAACAGCTGGTATTTCAACCATGTTTAGAACTGTGTGACTGTGTACAAGTAAATTAACCTATCTAAGCCTCAGTCTCCTTAACAGTGAGATAGAGATGACAATGATGATGATGATACAGTTCATAGTGCTTTTGGCAGGATTAAATGAGATGAGGCATATAAAATTCTTAGAGCAGTGAACAACAAAGAGTAGGCACTCAACACAGTCATTCAACAATTCTGACTATTCATTAAGAGTCTATTATGTGCTACTTTTGATTGCTGGAGACAGAGTGGTTAAAGAAAATAGACAAAAATCCCTGACTTCATGAACATTATTTATAATGGAGGAGACTGATTAGTGTTACCAAAAACAAAGCAAGCAAGCAAGAGAGCAAATAAACAAGCAAAATAAGGGATAAAAAAGTTACAGGGGTGGTTGTTGTAGATGGATAGTCAGGGAAGAGCTCTCTAAACAGGTGTCTTTGAAGTAAGGACTTACACGCAGTGACAAAGTGAGTTACTCTGGCTAACTACTGTTACACACTGAGGGCCAAAGAAGGGGGAAAAAGGAGAAATAAAAGGTAGCAAGAGAATGGGTAGCAGTGTCTCCAAGGTGCTGGCCACTTTATGGACACAATCAATAACTTTGTGAAAGAGATTATCTTTATTTTATAATGTGAAAACTGAAGCTAAAATCTGCCTAGAATCACAAATAAATAGTGAAATTAAGAACAAAGTCAGAATTGTCAGGTTCCAAGGACCATGCTTGTTCAACAACATTATTCTACAATCAAAAGTAGCAAAGGAAACTGCAGTTTGAATGGAAAGAAAGGGATAGGAACAGGGGAGAGGATGGTATAACTGGCTGAATGTTTAAAATGAGATAACGGGAAAAATAAAAAATGGTAAATCCCAGGGTTTTGAGCACATCTGACTTTGACAATAAGGTAGTAAATAAATAGATAAATCGGTAGGATTTTGATTTTGAGAAAAATGACAAGATTTTAGGTATGCCAAGTTTGAGATACTCAACCATGTCCTACTGTATCTTACTGATTTGCAAAGTTATTGATTAAATTACTAAGATAAAATTGTAAAGGAGAAATTCAATTCATGTTATTTGGAATGCTCATCTATGTGAAAATACTCAATAATACTTGGAACCATGATAAGCTGAGAGAGTATGCCAAGGTCAGAAAGATCTGGGAGTCATCTACGTAAGTGCCAGCTGAAGAAACCGGGGGAGCAGTGATATTGCTGAGGAATATACAGAGGAGGCAGAGCCAAAGGGAGAATGCTGAGAGCCGTGCAGGCTGGGAAGAAAGCAGAAAGGATGGTTAAGGAGATAAAATACCTAAGAGTGTACAATATTGTGTCAACAACCCAAAGACAAATTTCAGTTGGAAGGGGAAGGGGGTATATATGGAATTTGACAGGGAGAGAAACAAGAAGCACAACGAAGCTGAAGTCAGAGGGTACGAGTTAGTACTTGGCTGCCGAATCTGACTTTTTGATCTTCCCTGGCCACCTGCTATAGTCCAAGAGCAGGAGAAGAGACAGATAATATATGTGATATATGATATAGCTCGACATGCACAGTACTGTTTGGGACACTGATGAAAGAGTGGGTGGACACCAGCAATAGACCAGACAGTGAGGGCCTCAGCAAAAGAACAGACAGCAAGGGAGCCTGGGACAGAGCGTCCCTGGCAAGGGCACTGCTGTCAGAGCAGATGGCGAGGGTCTCTAATGGAGCGGCTGGGAGGACACCAGTGAACCGCCAGATGGCGAGGGGCCCACGTGCAGAGGCTGAAGAGTAAAGTCAAAAGACAGCTGATGGACCTGGAGCGCAGTGACTGGGGCAGAAACCAGAAGTCGTGAGCAAGACAAAGAGCAGACAGGCAAGCGTGATATTCAAAGTATTTCATAACTGACTTGGAAGAGGCTCTGATAAATATGAACTGACACAGGCGATGTTGATGGAGCAGTCTCCTGCAGTTGCTATATTGTGGGTCACTAGAGGAAGAAAATAGTGTCTGTGAGGCCTGTAAAGTTTGACCAAATGCTAATGGGTGGCTGAGGTAGAATAAAAATAAAGTTGTCAGAGCAAGAGATTTAAGTCTCTCTACATCAGAAGAGCCTTGCACATGGGGACATCTTCGGATAGACTGCTACACAGATGGGCAGGAATGAATGGTGAAGCAGCCAGGGAGAAGATAGGTGGTAGGCACAAATAAGAGTCAGTCATACTGATGAAGCAGAGTCTGTATATTCATCATTTTAAACATGGTTTAAAATTAAATTGTGCATACAGCTGAGGTTTATAGATTATGTAAAGACAAGTCAGCAAATTCTATACATCACACACTGAACAAAATACCTTTTCTTCCATCTCATAATCCACTCCAAATATAGGATTGGCAGAATAGACTTTGTGAAGTGAGTTGATCTCCTTAACTGATTCTTTTAGTTTTTCCACAGGATCTATTTTGAAGCCAAGAACATATCCTCCACTCTACAGGAAAAAATAATGAAAAAACAGAAAACAAGCCTGAGGAATCATATTTACAACATATGATAAACTACAGTTCTAATTGTTCTTATTTCAGAACACATTATGTAAGTTGATTTTTTTAAATTAAATTTTTTATTATAAAAACTTCCAGCATACACAAAAATAGAAGAGTAGGATAACTGTCCATGTAGCTATCATCCAGCTTCAACAAGTAACAACATATGGCCAACTCTGTTCCATTTTTAACTTCCCCATCCCCCAAATCTCCTCCCCTTACCCACTCAGAATTATTTTGAAGTATCCAGATATCACATAAATTCATCTGAAAATATCAAAGGTATTATTTCAAGATTAAAAAAATACACTACTGTAGATTATGAAGGTCAAGGGAATTAAGTTTTTCCTGAGCTCAACCTTGAAAATGAATAGACTATATATTAAAAACAAAAAGGGAATGGCATATCTGTTGCTGGAGAAAAAGCGTTAGGCAATTTGCTCTGGGGTGAGACTATATGTTTTTGGGCTCAAATCCTGGTTTTACAACAAACTTACTAGCTGTGTGATGTTGGGAGATTTACTTTCCTTATCTAAGTTTTTTTTTTTTTTTGGCCATGACACAAGGCTTGCAGGATCTTAGTTCCCCGACCAGAGATTAAACCTAGGTCATAGCAGTATAAGAGTGCTGACTTTTAATCACTGAACTGCCAGGGAATTCCCATATAAGCTTTAATTTTCTAACCATAAAATGGTTATCATGTTGTTGTGAACTTAGCAAACAATAAATGGCAGCTACCAATGTATAGGCCAGGGGAAAGGAGTAGAAATTCCTGTTTAAATTTAGAATTCAGAAGAGAAACACCTATTTCAAAAAATGTATAAGAATAAATTACACCTGGCATAATGGGGCACAGCAGTTTCTAACCAGATACAGTATAACCTGTGTTTGATAGTATAAAATCTCAAATAGGGTGCGTGTATCTTGTATACCTGTGCTGCTCTATCTTCTGAATCAGTCAGACCTAGAAGCAAAAGCTAGCTCTACCACTTACTACTCATGAGACCACAGACAAGGTTCCTAACTTCTCCGAGCCTCAGTTTCCTTGACTGTAAAATGGGGAAAAATAGTAACTGTATCATATCATAGGGTTGTATAAAGACTGAGATAATGTCACAACCATAATCATAATTAATATGTCTGCCCAATAGAGAAACATAAGCAGGATTCTTTCCATGGGAACAATTAGTATATGACTTCAAACTCTTCATATAACCTCATGTTACAGCTAATATTCTTCTTGGATATAACCTGGTTATTATATAAATAAAACTAAAAATATAGACTGTCATACAGTTTTTTAAACCTATTAAAGATTAATAAAAATATAAAACATCTTACCTGCTGAGAGCTTTCTATGACAAGAGCTAAACCAAATTTTGAATCTCTAATCTTTATTGACCGCTAGATGTAAAATGAAAAAGAAAAAAAAAATGTTTATTTTTATCTGACAGTAGGGACGTTTTAACAGAAGTTTTCTAACTTTTACACAGTTAACTACTTTTCATAGTCTGAAAAACAGAATTCTTCCCTTTTCTTTTTCCTCACACACCCATGGAGATCAAGTAAATAAAAATTCTCATACTGGAAATAGGCAACAAACCTGTAAGGTAATTCAAAGACAATGCCTCTGAAATATGCACAAAATTCTGACTTAAATGTTCTCTGCTTCAGGGAGTCCGCAACTTCTCTGGATATTTTAAACCAAAGACCAACAGTCTTTTAGTTATGGAGAGCCAGTGTCTTTGGTGGTTCCTAAGGCTAGGTTAGTTTTTAAAAGTCACACGTGCCTTCTGTTTCTTACATCATAGATGGCTAAATTCTGAAAGAATCCCCATTCCATTTACTGAACAAAAAAAAGAAAGTATGGGTATTCATCACTGGGCATCAGGGAAGCCTGGGATAGGTCAAATGGAATTCACTCAACTGGTGAGAGGGACATGAGGATGAAACTTGGCTAGCAGGTGAGCAGTGACACCAGTGACCTGGAAGAAGGTTAGAGGGATAGAAGCATAATGACATGAAGGACCTGTGGAAAGAGACACAAAATGTACTCACTGGTAGGGTTAGAGAACCATGGAGAATCTAACAGTATGACCAGCAGACCAAAGGCCCTGGAAGGACAGTATTTGTGGTAGGTGATGGTATATCATACACCCAGAAAGATGGGTATTGTAAGGTGAGAAAGAAAAAGAGAGACAGACTAAGTGGTAATCGTAATGAAAACCTGGTCATCCATTTAGATTACTTCATACCCTGCCAGGAGTATACACAGTCCTGGTTAAGAACCATAGAACACTGGCATCCTGGTTGTGAACGGCTAATCTAACCAGGTGACTGAGGTTGACAGAGGCTGTCAAGAAAGAAACTGGCAAGAATATATGTATATATATACATACATCTATAGGAGTGGAAAAACCATAGCTTTGACTAGACGGACCTTTGTTGGCAAAGTAACATCTCTGCTTTTTAATATGCTGTCTAGGTTGGTCATAGCATAAAGAAAGCTGAGCGCTGAAGAATTAATGCTTTTGAACTGTGGTGCTGGAGAAGACTCTTGAGAGTCTCTTGGACTGCAAGGAGATCCAACCGGTTAATCCTAAAGGAAATCAGTCCTGAATATTCATTGGAAGGACTGATGCTGAAGCTGAAACACCAATACTTTAGCCACCTGATGTGAAGAACTGACTCAATGGAAAAGACCCTGATGCTGGGAAAGACTGAAGGCGGGAGGAGAAGGGGATGACAGAGGATGAGATGGTTGGAAGGCATCACCAACTCGATGGACATAAGTTTGAGTAAGCTCCGGGAGTTGGTGATGGACAGGGAAGCCTGGCATGCTGTGGTCCAAGGGGTCACAAAGAGTCGGACACAACTGAGCAACTGAACTGATAGGCGTGGAGTCAGGGCAACGGCTGAGGCACAGGGCTGAAGTTAGAAAATGATTGCCCCAGTGACAGACTGGCAGTATCAGATTGCAAGTTGTTCAGGCCAGGCTGAATTCATTCCAGAGTCCATATTTGGCAACTGTATTCTTAAAAAACGAAAAGTACACTACCTGAAGAACAGAAAGCACAGGGTTGTTTACTACTCAGTAATTAATTTTTCAGCATGAGAGGCTGAGCAAGCTACAGCATATGTAAATGCAATACAAAACAGCAATGAACAATACTAACATCAATTATATCAAATGCCTATGTAGACTCTCACATTTTCCTAGCTATGATATAAATTCTTATATTTCTTTAGATGACCAGAAATAATTTTCTTCCTATCAGATCCTGTAATTTTTTTGTTTAAGGTATTGCTTTTCTCCACCAGACTGAAAGCTCCTTAAAAGGCAGAAACTGCGTACTGGTTCATGACTTTCATTACTGAGCACAGGGTAGGTGCTCACTATTTGGCAAATCAATGATCAGATATTTTAAAGTAATTCAGATATCAAACAATTTAGCAAAATATAGGCTTGGGAATATTTTGCAAATAATTATCTTTCTCACAGGTCAAGAAATCTTTTTTAAAAATAAAATTTTCCAGGTATCACATACATTGCGTCTAATACTCAAATATTTATTAATGAAACTGTTTAGCCTTAAGACTACTTATATTCTACAATAAGGGTGATCATCATAGGATAACCTCACAGGATTTTTATTAACTATTTTTATGTTTCATGTAATTTGCACTAGGATCTGATGAGCAGTTTTTTAAATACATAAAATGAAATTCTTCAGCTTATTGGAGTTTATGATTTGTTTCACTAAATCACACACTTACCATTAAAGCAGTGCAGAGTAAAAAGAATCACTTTTATCTACTCCCAAAACAAACTAGTCTGAGATGTAATTAGTTCTTATTCTAAATTCTAACAGCTTTAATTTAAGGTAAAATCATTATCAATAAAAGCCATCTTGATTCCTTTCACCAAACCTGTGGTATGAATCCAGCTTACACTACAGGCTGTATCTGAATACAATAAAAACACTTCATTCACAGAATCAATGAATCCATTCAGGCTTTAAAAGGGTTTGAGCAGAAAGTTGCAAGCCATAGAGTGAGCCATGCCAAAGAACCACTATATATTGGGTTGGCCTTTAAAGGTTGTTCAAGTTTTTCCATAAGCTGCCCTGGAAAGTGCTTTGAATAAAATCTAAGAAAAATCACCTTAATCTGTGTGATAATTATTTAAAATTAAAAGTTTATTGAGGTATACTTAATTTACAAGGTTGTGCCAATTTCAGGTACACAGCAAAGTGAATCTGCCATACAAATACATATATCCACGCTTCTCCAGATTCCCTTCCCATATAGACCATTACAGAGTACTGAGCAGAGTTCTCTGTACTATACAGTAGATCCTTATTTATTTTATATACACTGGGGGCTTCCCTGATAGCTCAGTTGGTAAAAGAATCCACCTGCAATGCAGGAGACCCTGGTTCAATTCCTGGATTGGAAAGATCCACTGGAGAAGGAATAGGCTACTCACTCCAATATTCTTGGGCTTCCTTTGTGGCTCAGCTGGTAAAGAATCCACCTGCAATGTGGGGGACCTGGGCTCGATCCCTGGGTTGGGAAGATCACCTGGAGAAGGGCAAAGCTACCCGCTCCAGTATTCTGGCCTGGAGAATTTCATGGACTGTATAGTCAATGGGGTCACAGAGCTGGACATGACTAAGCAACTTTCACTTCACTTCACTTCATATACATTAGTGTGTATGTGTCCATGCCAATTTTCCAATTTATCCCTCCCCTCCTTGCCTTCCAATAACCAGAAGTTTATCTTCTGCATCTGTGCTATTTAAATTTTTAGAATCCAGTATGTGTGCATGCATGCTTAGTTGCTAAGTCGTGTCCAACTCTTTTACAACCCTGTGGACTGTAGTCCACTAGGCTCCTCTGTCTATGGGATTTTCCAGGCAAGAATATTGGAGTGGGTTGCCATTTCCTTCTCCAGGGGATCTTCCCGACCCAGGGGTTGAACCTGAGCCTCCTGCATTGGCAGATGGATTCTTTACCACTGAGCCACCTGGGAAGCCCAGAATTCAGTATATTTTCCTCTTAATGAAAAGAGAAATGTAAGCTGATAATGGTGCTGTTTCCCTTGATTGTAAATAGAGTTGGGTCTTTCTGATTATCAACATTTAAAAAGTATGCTCTCAGCTACACTGCTGTCACTTAAAAAGGGGAAGAAGGGACTCATCTAATCCCCAAAGTCCTATTAACTGTTGAATAGAAATTATGTATTCTACATTAAAATAAGGTCATCGAAATGCATGCACTTACTATTTGCAGATATGGTATACTGACGTTAAAACTGTCATTCATATTTGCATGCCACACAATTCTCACATTGGTAATAAAAAAGGTTCCTAAATTTCCCTGTAAAGGAGAGTGATGAGAGGGACATCAGTGATCATGTCTGAATACTTACGCTTTACTTTCTAAACACGAGAATAATTGTGATTAACACAGAAGCATAAAATACCAGAATTGAGCATTATGAGGAGTTACTCAGATGTGGAGCTGTCTACATCCTATAGCATATTTATCATAGTCCACAACTAGAACTTTTCTAGCGAGCAAAGTTTATTCACAATTTAAGCTTATGATTCCATGTTTAGCAAGAGCTCTTCAATCACAATGTTTCACCACAGTGGTTATCAATTGAAACTAGGCTGTAACACCCATGAAGGTTGGAAACTATTCTTAGTAAGAGACAATTTTTTTCTAGAAATTGATTTGTTTCTTATTCCCACTATTAGTTGCTTATATGTTTCATCTGGTTATAATTTCAAGAGGAAATGAAAAGTTACAATAATGGATGTAGGAGTCACCAAGTGAGTTAACATGTTTAATTCCACAAAGACTGGATTAAAAGGTTTCCATGACAGTCCACCCTATGACTCTCCTCAATTAGCCTAGGTTATCATGCTGTGGAGGGTAGTGCACTAAGGGAGGAAGAGTGAGACTGTAGGATAAACTAGATGCGGAAGTCACCTAAGTCTTTAGGGCCCAAGGTTTTCATCTGTAAGTGAATAATAAGATGATCCTCTAAGGTCCACTTAAGCTCTAAAGTTTACATAAAACAACTGTTGCTAAAAAGAGTATAAAGATATGAAAATCAGAGTATTATTTATATCAAGTGCTATAATGCAATATTAAGAGTTAAATAAATATCCAAACCCAATCATATATGGAAAAATGATTACCAAAGAAAGCACCACCCCAAAAGGTTTGCTAGTTCTTTGCATGGTACCTGATCACTGGATAAATTCCATACTCCATTGATTTTATTATATATATTTTCTTGTGGTAATAATCTTAGTTGCTTATTTTGAATTAGAGCACTTCTCAATTTAAAATCACGATACATTTTAGAAGTTTCATATGCTCTATTAAAAAAGAGAATAAAAGATTAATTCAAACTGAAAATGTGGTTTTCTTAGATTATGTCTACTTATCTACAAAAATACACAGTTGTACATCACTCAAATAGCTATTAAGGTAAGTTAAAAAAGTATTTTTGTTAATAAATTTTGGTGATTATAGTCTTTTGTACTGTATCTGTTTGTCATTTCAGTGTAGTATTTACAAATTTTTATTTTTTTTTATTATTATTATTTTTTTTTAGTACTTACAAATTTTATCTCAGTAACCTAAATTTGAGATGTCTAATTTTAATAGATACAGTATGGCACAAATGAGAAGAAGCAAATTTTTTCTTTAAGCTAAAAAACAATGCCTGTAAAAATAGACATGAATATCAATTTTTCTATCAAAAAGCTTCCCTTCATTTCTCTGTTTTTAGGTATAAAAGCACAATTATTCTCTTAACATAAATAGGAGTACAATTACTTTTCCACTGAAACCTGAAAACTTACGCCCACATCTACCTATATACAGAAAATTAGAAAGAATCTGTACCAACTCCAAAAGGAACTCTAAGACAGAGTATGTATCTGTGTGTGTTTGCATAGTAAGTTCCTAGACTTTTTCTTTCTGTGTTTCCCTACTGATAAATAATAAAAACAGGAGAAAACTCTGATTAACTTTTGGTTAATTCTAATTTTAACTCCACAAAAATACAGGCTAATTTACCCTTTTATTAAAGCTAAAGTGTTTTCTTGGCCTGAACAACTTTAGAACTCATTTATATAAGTTATAATATGTATTGTTAAACTAATGATTTTTACTTTAATCTTCTAATATATGAATTACAAAACAGCAGAATTTTAGCATTTGCCCATAAATCTTCATTTCCTTTAGGACTGTAATCATCAATATTTAACCAGTGGAAAAAATGGACATTATTTCTCTATGAATTGTTTTGGAGGAACACGCAACATTTTTATACTATTAAGAAAAAGGAGCTTCCCGGCTCCCTTCACACTCCATTTCATATTACTTCTCTAAGTGAGATAAAGAGATATGAGTCAGGTATGTGCTTAAGAGAACTAAAATAAAACATGCTTTAAAAAAAAAAATGCTTTCGCACAAAAACTTGTATATGCACGTTCATAGAAGCATTATTCCTAATAGCTAAGAAGCGGAAACAACTCAAATGTCTATCAGCTAATGAGTGGATAAACAAAATATGTGTCCATATAATGGAATCTTATTCAGTTATAAAAAGGAAAGATGTACTAATAATATGACACAACACGTAGCATCTCTGAAAACATTACATAAGTGAAAGAAGTCAGACATAAAATGTCACTATATTATGTGATTACATTTATATGAAATGCTCAGAAAGGGCAAATCCATAGAGACAGAAAATAAACCAGTGGTTGCCAAGAGCCATAGGGAGGAGGGAATGGGGAGTGACTACTATGAGGGTTTCTTTTTGGGGTATTGAAAATATTCTGGAATTGAGTAGAGGTGAATATATTAACACTAACAAATTGTAAACCTTAAAATGGTAAATTTTATGTTATGTGAATTATATCTCTAAGAAAACCAAACCATTATATAGATTAAAAAATCATCAACAAAATTTAAAAAAATAACTAGGAAACTAATAAATTTGCAATACACATAACAGTAAAATTAAGAAATTTACAACAGAAAACTATATACATAGCCAAACAGTATGAATAATTTCAACATCACTAGTAATAAAAGGAATTCAAATTAAAACAACATAATAAAACACATACATACTATATGTCTGCATGTAAAAAAAAATCTTATGTGTGTGTACTTTTTTTCTCCTGGCCTGGCATCTTAGCCAAACTTTTAAGAAAACCACACTAATTAGGGCTGGTTTTAAAAAAAAACGAGCTGAGGTAGTAAAAGAAGAGAATAGCTAAACAAAAACCCAAAACTCTTTAGAGAAATCATCCAATCATTCCTTCTACTGTTAGAAAAATAATCATAATTCCTTAATTGAATTATTCAACTTGGTTATCTACCAAGTTGAATGTCTCTGTTTCATTTTTTAACTATCTCTGTAGCTAATTTAACAGACTCTTCAGCAGTCTTATGTGTTTTATAAATACCGTCAAAGTGAAAGTGAAAGTCATGCTCAGTCGTGTCTGACTCTTTGCGACCCCATGGGCTTTACAGTCCATGGAATTCTCCAGGCCAGGATACTGGAGTGGGTAACCTGTTCCCTTCTCCAGGGGACCTTCCCAATCCAGGGATCGAACCCAGTCTCCCACATTGCAGGCAGATTCTTTACCAGCTGAGTCACCAGAAAATACCTTCAAAGTGTTTATTAAACAGTAATGTAACATGTTCTATGTATCTTTGGGAAGTCTGCAACAGACTTTGGAGGAAGGCAGCACCACATGTCAATATTTTATCCTCTAAACCTTTTTATCATAAAATTACCTTAAAAATATTCAATAATCTATCAAGTATTACCATACCTGTGTACTGCAATCACAGAAGTATAAAGTCTAGGACTTCCAGGAACCAAATTCGTAAATATAAACTCAAAACGAGTACTGTTACATTTTGTTAGTACATAAAGAGCTTCAGTTTGGCCTCGTAATTTCTGTAAGGACAAATTTTAAGAGCAATTTCTCATTTACAGTGAAAACAAACATCAACCTCAGATATCTACTGTTTCCTCACTATATATAATTCAATAAGATTTTTCCAACTTACAGAGTTAGCAGTCCTTGTTGTAATATTCAATATGCAGTTGTAACCAATAGCTAAAATTCAAAAGTAAAGAATTTAAAGAACATGATACACTGAACTAAGGGGGGAAAAAAACCATATATACACAGAACTCTGAGCTTAAAAAATCACATATGGATAAAAATACAACTTTAAAAAATTTTAAGAAATATCTACAAATTTAAATTAAATAATTAAAAGAAATATAAAGTTAATTCTGCCTCTTTTAAACAAACAAAAATAAGTCGAGCTGGATAATCTACAATAGTTTAAAAAACAAGTGAAACAACATTTAACACAATTAAAGGTTGTACTTTTTATTAGAATTTAGATCCCCCTTGAAACAGGTTATAGAAAATTTCAAAGTAAAGGAAAAAACAAAACCAAAAATCAATGTAAAAGCATTAATCTTATAAACATCCAAGAGATTAAACGGACAGGTTGGAAAAACATTTGTTTTGCATTATCATGTAGTCCGTGGTTTGTCTAGGATTTCTTAAGTTTTTATCAATCAAAACTTTTCACATATTTCATGGTATAGCTTTTTTTTTTTGGTATCAAGAGCCACTGTGCAAGCTGATGTGACAAATTACTTTTTCTTACATGCTTTCTAACAAAGATACTTACAAAGATTGACTCTGGGTAACGCCAAAGAGTGCCAGACAATTCTTAAATTTGTTACTAAGAGTCTACCTAAAAGCAAACAAACAGAACATCAGGTTACCTTACCTAAGGACCAACTTTTGCAGTACCGAATGAGATGGACATGAAACTTCTGGCCCAGCATCAACAGCAACACTTGTAGATGTTTGTTACACATTTATTAATTGAAAATATGGATTGAGCATATAGATTCTAGGTAAGGTATACAATGTGTGATTTAGAATCCCAGAGAAACAAAATCTGACAGTTAATAGAAAAAATACAGGTATTCACTGCCAACAGCTTGGTTTGACTCAACTGATAAAGGAGAAAACTTTGTACTTTTTTCTTTTTCTCTATAGAAGATGTTCTGGGGGTCCTAGCAGGTCAGATGCAGCCAGCTGAGTATGTGTGAAAGACAGTATAATTACTAAGCCATTCAGTGAAATTACCTTTCTCAAAGAACTCTCATATACACATGAATCCCTGCCATATGAGTGCTCTCTTAGCGGTTCTCATTTAAATAAGCCATATATATTTTTTTTTTTTTTGCTACGAGCAAATTTTTTCCTCATACGAAGTTATAGCTAGGCTGAAGTCTGTTAAAGGCTTATGCTTTTCATCCTTAGCCTCAAACTGATGTTCTTACACTGATATATGTACAAAGTTAGAGAAGCTTCATTTCTCAAAGTTTATCCTATAGTAGTCCCTATAGATGCCCCAAGGCAAAAAAAAAAAAAAAAAATCAAGTAAACCTATGCATGGTAAACTATGTGTCTTAGAAATATATAATACCATTGTGTGTGTGTATGTGTTATGTTGCTCAGTCATCTCCGACTCTTTGCAACCCTATGGACTGTAGCCCACCAGGCTCCTCTGTCCATGCGATTCTCTAGGCAAGAGTACTGGAGTGGGTTGCCATGCCCTCCTCCAGGGGATCTTCCCAACCCAGGGATTGAACCCACACCTCTTAGGTCTCCTGCACTAGCAGGCAGGTTCATCGCAACAGAGGATGCGATGGTTGGATGTCATCACCAACTCAATGGACATGAGTTTGAGCAAACTCTGGGAGATACTGAAGGACAGGGAAGTCTGCCATGCTGCCGTCCATGGGGTCACAGAGTCTGATTTGACTTAGTGACTGAACAACAACCTTGTTTACTGCAGCATTTCTTCACCAAATTATAACCATGGAATTCTTTTGATGAGTAATCTATAGCCATGACATACTCCTTCCTCCATGAAAAAACCCCTAGAATATCTAAAATCAGAGAAACTAAGCCTGTGTGAATGCCAGGGTGAGATGCAATAGGCGATTCTAAAAACAAAGGCAGGCATCTCAAGGGAAACTGTAGAGCATTACATGATATGTTTGACAAATAGTAAGTCCCCTAGCATGGCTAGAGTGTAAAGTTCCCACAAGACCACAGAAGACTGGTCTTCTGGACTGCCTGCATCAACTGGGGTCAAACAGAAAAGAGATGGATCACTTAAATTAGGTTAACTGAGGTTTGTTTACAGGACTTATTACAATAGTATCAGGAATCATAAGCAACATATAATGCTGTTTCCTATCTTATTCTCCAGCTAATATAACTTAACATTTTAAATTTAAACCAGAAACATAAAATACATTAGAAATATACTCACCTCTATCCCCATTATTTCCTTTGGTGTCTTCAACTGAATCTAAACAATCAATAAGGACTTCTCCAGGTCTTGTTTTCATTTGTCTAAAATAAATATAAAGGCTTTACTATTTTAGCTACAACACCCGCTTACAATCGTCGGAGAGAAAAGACATCTGTATATAACAGACAAAAGTATAAATGATACAGTACCAAATGTCCAGCCATTTGAAAATAAGGTTTGCAAGAACTTAAAGATCCTGGCGATCAAGTGGGGCCTGGTGTGACCAGGGACATGCAGAGAAGCCAGAAATATAGAGAAAGGATTTAGAGAAATACGAGAAGAGAATCCATGATTAAAGACCTTAGAAGTAAGAAATGATAAGAGAATGTGGGGGCCTGGTTGGGGAAAAAGGTACATGTTGAGAGAGAGTAAAAAATACAATAGGATAAGTGAGAACAAACCAGATTATGGAGAACTAGAATGCCAGTCAGACAGACATGGGTTTTATCTGGTGTACAGTGGAGAAGCCCCAGAGATTTCTGTATAGAGCAAAGAAGTCATGCAGTTACAGAAGGAACAGATTAAAGCAAAGCAACATTAAGACTTGGTAAAAAAATCAGATAAAGGAGACAAAAGAAAATAATGAAAAATAGGTTGCTGACTGACAGAATGCAACCTAGAGTGTCCATAAAAAAGAAAAAGAAAAAAAGAAAAATCCAGCAGAATATGTGGTGGAGCTTTCTAACACATTCTCAATAAAACTAACTCAATTATCTATTGGAAATACAGACATGATCATATCACCTTCCTGCTTCAAAGCCAAGTTATCCCAATGCCTAGAAGGAAGTCCAAAATCCTCAACTGAATATTTCATAATCTGGCTAATTTACCTTTCTATTTGCACCTCTTTCCTCTACTTGCCAGATCCTGCCTTCTAATCAGTGAGATTTATACCTCTAAGACTCTGTATCTAATTTTTTTCCTTCCTTTTTTCTGGAATACTCTCCCCCTGTCTCCCCTAGCAAGGTCCGACTCATTCATCAGGGCTCAATTCAGATATTATTTTTTCTTTGAGGCCTTCCCTAGGAAGAATGGACTTTTTTGTTTCTATGGTCTTCCAGCTTTTTGTTCATTTTTTCAATGATGGTATTTACCACATTTTTAATATCCTGCACTAATGTATCCCTGCACTAGAATGGTGGGGTGGGGTGGGGTCATTTCCTATTATTTTGTATCTTTATTTATTTTTTAATTTTTTTGCATCTCCAACCATGGGATTCTCCAGGCAAGAATACTGGAGTGGGTTGCCATTTCCACCTCCAGGGGTTCTTCCCCACCCAAGGGATCCAAGCTGCTTCTCTTACATCTGCACTGGGAGGTGAGTTAACACTAGCGCCACCTGGGAAGCCCCAGTTATCAGCACAGTAACCAGCACATACCAAGGATTTGATAAATGTTTAATAAACTGAAAATGTTCATGAAATGGACATTTGCTTGATTAAGAACTTTCCAGGGATAATAGAAAAAGTCAAACAATGTGTGCAACATATTACTGCCACATAACTACAAATTGCCTTCTCTCACAACTATCTTAAACGATCCAAGACCATCTTAGTAATAGATATCTAAGCCACAACTAAGTCTGGGAAATTAATATTTCATTTTTTCCACCGAGGAAAATTCTGTTCATAATAAAGAATCATGAGAAGTGGCTAAAAAGCAGCAAACCATTACCAAGAAACTTAGCTTTACTATTTTTCAACACTTAATACTCAATATTGGATGGCATCACTGACGCAATGGACATGAGTTTGAGTAGGCTGAGGGAGTTGGTGATGGACAGGGAGGCCTGGCGTGCTGCAGTCCATGGGGTCGCAAAGAGTCGGACACGACCGAGCTACTAAACTGAACACCCAATGGGCATTTTTTCCTGGACTGCTGGCAGCTAGTTTCTAACTATTCTTTAAAACATAAAATTTCCTAAAACAGGATTTCTGTTTGAGAGACTTCAAAAGGAGGTTCCTTCTTACTGTTGGTGATTTAGATGAATAACCAGATGGAAGCTTACCGTGGGAATAAAGTTTGCATGTTTGGGGATTCTGGAGAATGCTTACTCCCACTTCCTTCGGAGACTCAAGCTTTAGAATGAAGTCATTTTTCTAAGGGCCAGCAATGTACGTCCTTATTCTAGACCTACTTTCAGAATCCTCGTTTCCTGAGTCGCTGCCCCAGGTTCCTTCCACCATACGAAACTGGCAAGGCAAGTTCACTGGGGGGTACTAGACGCCCAAGCCCTCGGCGGTCCCGGCCGTGTTTGGGCTCAACTTCCTCATAGATTCCCCGGGCCAAGACAGGGCGTGGGATCTTACGGGACCGAAACGGCGTACAACCTAGACGAGCCCCGGCTGTGGCGCCTCGAGAGGGCCGCAGGGCCCCGGCCAGTCTGGGGTTTCTTGAGGCGAGCACAGCAGCGCCAACCTCCTCCCACCCTCGAGAGGCCCGTGAGCCGCGGGGTCGTAGACTCCGCCCGCGGGTGGAGAAATGGCGCTGCGACGCCTTCTACAGGCTCCAGGCCCCGGGCGAATCTTGGCGACTCACTGTGAGTACACGTCGAAGCGGACATCCCGGTCCTCCCAAAGCGCGTCCAGCACCGACATGGTGACCACAGCGGTGGAGGCCGGGCGGCGTCCCGCCGGCTCCAAGGCAACCAGTCGCCTCTGTCACGACGTCTACGGAGGGTGCCGAGGCCCAAACTTCCTCCAGGTAACGTCGCGCTTTCCCAGCCCTGTCGGATTTGTGGATTTGAGGCTCCAGGCAGGATTCTGCGGCTCAAAGAAGCCGAGCTGGCCACCGGCCAGGAGCGGGTGCTTGACTTCTGAGTGACCTTCCTCGCCTCCTTAAAGCTCGTCGCAACCACTCTTTCCACTTCTCTACCCTGTCTTAAAATTCAGACAAGAAATTTCCCTGGCCGTCTGCTGGTTAAGACTTTGCGCTTCCAGTACTGAGGGCCCCGGGTTTGATCCCTGATCAGAGAACTATTAATAAGATGTTGCAAGCTACAGGGTGTGGCCCAAAAAACAAAAACTTTTTTTTTTATTCACCTGTAAACATGTGCTACATTTAATGAAAAAGCAAGAATAATGTAGAAAGTCTGAGAGCCCTGGAAGATTGTTCCCAGATCTTAAAACTTAAGCAGTAAAACCCCAACATTTGCACAGATGGATATCAGAATTGTTATATGCCAGTCCTTCATTTGTACTTTTCCTCTACCCACCTGTTGAAGTGGAATGTCTCTGTTCTCCTCTGACTGTCCCACCATTGTATGATGGGAGTCTTGGGAGCACTAGTGTCTTTAGTTTCACAGGTCACCAAGGGGAATTGTGCTTCAAAGAAATGTACTTAATGGCTTATAGCCAGGAGCTTCATTTGTCGTTGTTGTCATTCAGTCGCTAAGTTGTGTCTGTTTCTTTGTGACCCCATGGACTGCAGCACTCCAGGCTTTACTTCCTTCATTATCTCCCTTGGTTTGCTCAAACTTACGTCCATTGAGTTGGTGATGCTAGCCAACCATCTTTGTTCTGTCGCCCTCTTCTCCTTTCGTCTTCAATTTTCCCAGCATCAGGATCTTTTCCAATCAGTCGGCTTTTCACATCAGGTGGCCAAAGTATTGGCGCTTCAGTTTCAGCCATCAGTCCTTCCTGTGAATATTCAGGAGCTTCATTTGCTCAGGTGTAAATGATTTAGATGATGAGATCCTGAATTTTGAACTGATGCTGTAATGTCAGGAGAAGGCAATGGCACCCCACTCCAGTACTCTTGCCTGGAAAATCCCATGGACGGAGGAGCCTGGTAGGCTGCAGTCCATGGGGTGGCAAAGAGTCGGACACGACTCAGCGACTTCACTTTCACTTTTCATCATGCGATGGAGAAGGAGATGGCAACCCACTCCAGTGTTCTTGCCTGGAGAAGCCCAGGGATGGGGGAGCCTGGTGGGCTGCCGTCTATAGGGTCGCACAGAGTCGGACACAACTGAAGCGACTTAGCAATAGTAGCTGCAGCTGTAATGTGATGAGAGAGAAACCTTTGGAAGGAGAGAACATTTTTTGTTGTTGTCTTTTGTTTTTCTTTGGGAGAGGCATGAATTGTTGAGGGCCATAGGCATAATCCCAGGTGGCATCTAAGAGTCCCACCCCTGGTGTACATATCTTATGTAATCCCTCCCCCTTGAGTGTGGAAGAACCTATGAATAGGAAAGGATATCAGTTCAATGGTTAGACTATGTGGTGTAGCAAAGATGAAAGAATTTTGCAGATGCAATTAATAACTTTTGAATTAGGAAAAAGGGGAGACTATCCTTGGTGGGCCTGAACTTATCAGGTGAGCCCTGAAACTAGATTTTCTTGCTGGCTTTAATGAAATAGTCTCCAAGTTGTGATAGATCTACATAGCTAGGAACTGAGGGCAACCTTTAAGAGCTAAGAGCCAGCAAGAAAACAGTAACTCCTGTCATCCACCCACAAGGAACCAATTCTGCCAAGGAACCTGAATAAGCCCAGAAGAGGTCCCCAAACCTCAGATAAGATCACATCCCTGCTGACATCTTGATTTCAGGTAAGACCCTGAGAAATAACTCTGCCAAGACTCTTGACCCACAGAAAACACTGTGAAACATTAAATTTGTATTGTTTAAACACCTAAGGTGGTGACAGTTTATTACAGCACTATTAAATTAATGCACTGACATCTCAGTAGGATCTTCGAAATGAAGGTTGAAATGACTATTTTTTGGTCCTTTTAACTGGACCTTCATATTCTTTGTTTCCCAGACTCTTTTTTTCTCCTGCCTTCATAAGTAAAGTTTTTTTTGTGTGTGTTTTTACTTTTTACATCAATTTTATTGAGATGTGATTTACATATAATAAAATGTACCTATTTTAAGTGTACTCTTTGATGAATTTTGACAAGTGTATTCATCCACGTAACCACTTCCATTATGAAGCTACAGACCATCTCCATCACCCAAAAAGTTTTTTCTTGCCCCTTTGAAGTCAACTTCAAGTTCTGGAAACAATTTGTGTGCTTTCTATCACAGCAGATTTTTTTTTCATTATTTCTGTTTTGGTTAAATATACATATATATATAGATAGATATAGATAGATATAGATATTAACTTCTTATTGGTTATATCTCTGAAAATATTTTCTCTGATTTCATAGGTTGTCCTTTTGGTTTTTTTTTTTGATGGTTTCCTTTACTGTGCACGAGATTTTAAGTCTTATTAGGTCCCATTTGTTTATTTTTGCTTTAGGAGACAGATTCACAAAAATATTGCTATGATTTGTGTCAATCAATATACTGTCTTTTTCTCTAGGAGTTTCATTGTTTCTGGTCTTAAATTTAGATCTCTAATTCATTTTGAATTTATTTTTGTATATGGTGTTAGAGAATGTTCTAATTTCATTCTTTTACATGCAGTTGTCCAGTTTTCCCAGTACTACTTATTGAAGAGACTTCTGTTTCTCCATTGTATAGTCTTGCCTTCTTTGTTGTAGATTAACTGGCCACAGTGAGAGTTTACTTCTGGGCTCTCTATTCTGTTCCATTGATCTATGTGTCTGTTTTTATGATAGTACCATACTATTTTGATAACTGTAGCTTTGTAGTATAGTCTGAAGTATAGTATAGTATAGTCTGAAGTCAGGGAGTGTGATTTTTCCAGTTCTGTTGTTCTTTCTCAAAATTGTTTTGGCTATTCAGTGTCTTTCATGTTTCTATGCAAATTTTAAGACTATTTGTTCTAGTTCTGTGTAAAATGTCGTTGTTATTTTGATATGGATTGCACTGAATCTGTCAATTGCCTTGGGTAGTATCTAGCACCATTTGTTGGACTACTCTTGCCTCCCTACTCCTTTTAAAAACACCTATTTATTCTTAACCTAGAAGCAAAATTAAGGCCTTAGGAGGGAAACGTGTAGCATTAGAGCCTGGTGAAACAATGAATAGTCTGGATAGCAAAGAAGCACAGAAGAGTCAAAACAAGAATAAAAAGCTAGTTGTTATCCGTATGTCACTGAGTCATCTCTTCTCCCTACTCCACCCATCTCCTTTTAAAAATGATTGTCTTTATTAATGCTCTAAGGTGTCAGCTTTCATCTTCATTGAGTGTATACAGTATTTTGGATGCCCTAAGATGTTGTCTTTTCCTTTGTAAAGAAAAGGCACAACTTAATTAGGAAGATATTCACTAAGCCAAAATATATTTTATAACTTTAAGATTTAAAAAATCTAAAATCTAGATTTTACATAGCATAAAAATATGCTTCAGTGCAAGATCACCAGCCCAGGTTGGATGCATGAGACAAGTGCTCAGGGCTGGTGTACTGGGAAGACCCAGAGGGATCGGGTGGAGAGGGAGGTGGGAGGGGGGATCGGGATGGGGAACACATGTAAATCCATGGCTGATTCATGTCAAAATATGGCAAAAACCACTACAATATTGTAAAGTAATTAGCCTCCAACTAATAAAACTAAATGGAAAAAAAATATGCTTCAGTGCAAACATTTTGATCTTTGTTCAGTTAGATGGCAATCGATGTTATTGAAATATATTCCTATCTTGAAACAAAATTATTGCACTTAGCAACAACTTTCCAAGTACAACTACTAGAAAATTGATCTTAAGCAAAAAGCCTTTAAGGAGAGGAATAATTATATTTGTCCTATTCCAACTGTTTGTTTTATTCCTTAACTCTGACTTATTCCTTAACTTCTGTGTGAGAACAGTTATTAGATACATGTCACAAGTTCCTGAGCGGTCAGTGTTTATTATAATTTACTTTAAAATATAAAGGAGCTATAAGAATTTTAATGTTACTATATAACATTTTATTTTAAAATATTTAATCTGTATACTGAAATGTTGAATTTATGGACTCCTTTGTTCTTTTGTTGAGAAAGGATTTTCTTACCATAAAGAAGTTATGGAGTCCACTTCAGATTTCAAGCTTATGCAAAATAAAGTGAAACGTTATGGCTTATATACAAGATGTTCTGTAGGATGTTTTCCTAGGCATCATAAAGAATGCATTATTAAATGATGTTTTCTTCTGTCACTGAAAAGGTTAACACTGCTCACGTAACTGAATGAAACACAAAAATTCTCAATTTGGGACTAGACTCATGAGCAATTAATCTATGCCATTAGGAATAGTATAGTATGCTATAGAATACTATACTAGTATAGGATAAGAGGCTATCCTCAAAAAAAGTTCATTTTCTTAATGTAGCACATCTAAAATATATGCATTCTTGCTCAATTGGATTGAGTTGATGTTTTGTATATGAGTTTGGCAGCAGATTATGCGAAGTAGGTGAATCCTAGTTTTGATGGGGACAGCAAAGGATAGTGGGGCGTGAGAGGGAGGCTGTGTACCTGTCACCTCATGTCTTCCTACTAAGATGCCTAGATGTCTCTGTAATAGCTTCAGCCCCTATGCTTTGATGGTAGTCATGGGTGGAATTAGGTCACTTTTCTTCTCAGGGACAACAGCTCTGCTGGTCTCCAATCTTGTCAAATTAGAAACAAACCGATGACTCCTAAGTAAATCATTCTGGTTACATTTACCTTACTTCAGTGTCTCTTCCCTAACCTTTAAAAGACTTCAGTATCATTATTGCTATAAAGCCAGAATACGCCAGAACTCTAATGTTATATTGCATTATTTGCCAATGGTCAGGAATTCTGAACTATTGAATTCTTGATTCCCAAAATGTGTTCACTCTTTTCTTTTTTTTTTTTTCATGCTTTTCTTTATGCTGTTCTCTGCTTGCATAGACCCACCTCCCTAATCTAAACCTATCAGACTATCAAGTTAAACTCCTAAATTCGTATATATATTACTTCAAACCTTCACTAAAAAATGTTCAAGCTTTTGCATATTGACCATCATTGAAAAAATGATTGACAATTCTGTGACATTAACCGTACCAATAGTAAGTCAGTCATTTATATGTATATTATATTATCATAATATCCATTACACTCAACACATTGTATGGCCTTGATCTAAGCTGATCTACATCATGGTTCCTATGTATCTTCTGTATAAAAAAGGACAAAGAAAATGTAATTATTTATATTTCATTATTAGTCATTTTTATAAAACATTTTACAAACAATTTAAACTCATACCTGCAAAGTAAATCTACTATGGTGCCCAAAATTATTTTAATAGCATGCCGTTAATACTACATAGTAACACATTTAGAAGGTTATTATTTTGTTTTACAGTATGATTTATATACTCAAATTGAGGTTCAGTGCTCAATGGGCTGATAAAATTGCAACTCCTCACAGCATTAAACATAAACATTATGAATGGAATGGATTTAATCATTATTGTTCTTTCATGCAAATCCAAAATACAAAAACAATCTGATGATATTGAACTATTTACAGTACATTAACTACTGGGTTAAATTTTAAAGATTAAAGAGGTTATAGAAAGAAGAAAAAAGTTATTGTCTATTTCTTAGAATTTCTATTATCTACTGATTGTAATGTAACTAGTAAAGCTTAGAAAATCCATTTTAAAAGCTATAATATTATCTGTACTAATAACAAGGCAAATAGTACTAAAAATATTTTCCAGAGGCTGTCAGGTTATATACCTTTAGAATGCTCATAATGTGAGGGGAGGAGGAAAATGAGGGAGAGAAGGGGTGAGGCCTGGAGGTAGGCTGAAGTGGAAATGGCAATTTTAGTATAATGGCAGAAGGTCATTTGAATGGCATGGACATGTAACTCTGGGTTTTAAGTTATCTATAGAATTGTGAAGTAAACACCATTCATCTCCAAAAACTTTAAGGAAAAGCTATTAAAACACAAAGCCTTTGTGGGAATGTTTTCACCCCTGGAGAAATCAGAAAGTGGTGCTAAATTTCATGGTTCAGAACAGGGACAGGGAGTTGTGCAGATACAACAGTGCATAATCTAAACCACTTAGTTCAAGGGAAGCCCAAGCTTGGAGCTGTTGGTAACTGTGAGAAGATATCCCTCTGGGATATCAGACATCTTGGGTACATGGCTGGATATTGCAGAAAATCTGGAGTAATGTTTTAGCTAGTCTTATCTCAATGTTATAGGCAAGGTGATACAGCTGACATCTGAGGTTCATATCGATTAATACCTATTTTCATATATGAGTATAATGATATCTTGGAGATTCAATGAAGAGGTAGAATGTTCTTTCCCCTTATTCTCATAGGTTTCATATTCTAGCTACAGTGATTCTTTGGTCTGAAAGACATTTGCTTGTTTTTTTCCCTTACTTGGCTGCCCCACATGGCTTGCAGGGTCTCAATTCTGTGACCAGGGATTGAGTCTGGGCCATGGCAGTAAAAGTGCCAAGTCCTAACCACCAGTGAACTCCCCTGGTCTGTAAGACATGTATTCTCTTATTCACATACTTGCTGCTTGCATTAGCTGGGGGTGGGCAAAGATTAGGCCTTGGACTCCTGGCGAGTGCCCTGGGAGTTCCTATTTATATTTTCCACTAGCATTTGCCATATAACACTATCGTGCATTCAGTGCAGTATTATTCTTCAGTTAATTAACATCTTTATTCAGCTTTGTGAAAAAAGATAGCCAGAAATTCTATCTATATGACACTGGAGGGAAACATAAATTCACACTTTACCATCTTGACATCGCGAGACTTCGACGTTATATAATCACATATAACAATGTGTCATTTATAGCTCACTTTTCTCTCATTTGACATTATTTAGATCTTAGATACTTCAACATCTGATGTATATCAATGCCTCATCCTGGATTTGCCAAAAGAGGCCTGTGGAGTAGTTTAGACATAGGCATTTGCCACCTTACTAAGCCTTAATATCCCTGGTAGAAAAAACATTAAAATTTATACTTGTGAAATCAACATTCAGATTTAAAAGTACCAATAAAGTGTGTTGGTGGGAGTCAGGGGTTTTGAAAATAAGTGAAAGTAAAGAATGACTAATCAGGAAAGGTCTTCAAAAGATCCTTTATGAGAGAATTTCTTCATACTTAGCGGGGAACAGGAGATAATAGAGTAAAAAGTTGCAAACTCCTCCCCAGAACTCACACTCCCTCTTTGAGAACACTTCTATTTTCTTTTAATTAGTAAAAATTACAAAATGATTGCTGCAAAATCATAAAACAATACAGAAAGGTATAGAATGAAGAGTAAAGGTACTCCTTCATCTGCCCCCTTTCTTCCAATAACACTTTTCGTCCCCAAAGTAACCATTATTAATAGTTTGGCCTACTTCCTCCCAAAACTCCCCTATATATTCCTGAATATTCTTACACAGACACATATCCCTAAACTGAGGCAAGTATATAGATAAAGAGAAGGGGTCATACTGCATATATTGTTCTGTGTGTAGGTATCAAAGGGAATGTAGATATCAACCTGACTTCTTACTGATAATGTCAACCTTGATCACTAGTTAAGGTGGTGTCTGTCCCAGGTTTCTCCACAGCAAAGTTACTATTTTTCCATGCTCTTTTCTTTGGAAGTGAGTTGCTAAGTCCATCCCACACTTAAGGGAAAGAGAAGTAAGGTCCATATCCTGGAGGAAAGTGGTGTTAGTTGCTCAGTCGTGTCTGACTCTTTGTGATCCCATGGACTGTAGCCTGCCAAGCTTCTCTGTCCATGGAATTCTCCAGGCAAGAATACTGGAGTGGGTTGTCATTTCCTTCTCCAGAGGATCTTCCCAACCCAGAGATCAAACCTTGGTCTCCCGCATTGCAGGCAGATTCTTTACTGACTGAGCCACCAGGGAAGCTCCTATCCTGGAAGAGGAAGTATCTAACTATATTATTTGGAATTCTGTAAGAAAGCTTTCCCTTCTCTTCCATTTATTTGTTTAGTCAATAATTTATGTGTGTCAATATGGACACATGAATATTTAATTTATTCTTTAGAGTATAACTCAATCCTGCAGAGATTTGTTGCTCAAATTCACATGCATTTAAATTCATTCACTGTCTCACTCACTCTCTCTCATTCTTTCCAAAGATATATTTAAAAGAGGAGCAGTCATAATAGGATTCTATTTATGGTTTTAGCTCCTTACCCATTCCTTTCTCAGTGAGTCACTGGTTTTTAATGTCTGCCTTCTAATGGAGTGAGAGTCAGGTGGATGATGAGCTGTGTATGAGGCCACAATCCAAGCTGAGTGGAGACAGCTTAGTGAGGGAGGGATGGAGTTCTGTGTTCCTTACCAGCTCACACCGAACACTTATTATTGATAATATTAGTGACTTTTGGACCCTTCAGCACTATCCATTCCTAATCAAAAGTCAGAAATAACCAGGTTCCCAGAATAAACTGGGATTAGTTTATAAAAACTTGCTCTCTCAAGGAATGGACTCAAGTAACCAGGGAGTTATATGTTTTTACTGGTTTGGATGAAATTGAAAAGTTGACTAAAAAGGAATCTACAAGTTTTGGCAAAAATTACCATAGCTTTCTTTAATTAGATTAATTATAATGTTTATTTTAAAAGAATTTTTTAAAAAGGCAAATTCAACTCAGGCCATGTTTGATTTTTAGATGACCAAGGGATTGTACATTTTTTTTGAGCTATAAATGTACATCTTTATCTCAGGTAAGAAAAGGTCTTATTAGTCCTTACCTGGTGGTCTAGTGGTTAAAAACTCAAGACTTGGGAACTAAGATCCTGCATGCCATGCATAGTGCAGCCAAAAACAGAAGAAAAGAAAAAGCCTTATCAGTGTCTCATGTTTTCAAGTGAAACATTTTCACTGCATTTCAAAACTATGCGTGTGAGCATGCTCAGTCATGTCTGACTCTTTGCAACCCTGTGGACTGTGTCAGGCTCCTCTGTCCATGGGATTTCCCAGGCAAGAAGACTGGAATGGGTTGCCATTTCCTGCTCCAGGGGATCTTCCCAACTCAGGGGTCAAACCTGCATTTCCTGCCTCATCTCTTGTATTGGCAGTATATATACATACTTGTGTGTGTGTGTGTGTGTGTGTGTGTGTGTGTATAAGTATAGTTGATTTACAGTGTTGTGTTAGTTGGGCTTCCCTTGTGGCTCAGCTGGTAAAGAATCCACCTACAATGCAGGAGACCCGGATTCTATCCCTGCCTTGGGAAGATCCCCTGGAGAATGGAAAGGCTACCCACTCCAGTATTCTGGCCTGGAGAATTCCATAGATTGTGAAGTCCATGGGGTTGCAAAGAGTCAGACATGACTGAGCAACTTTCACTTTCATAGTTGATTTACAGTGTTATGTTAGTTTTAGGTATACAGCTCATTGATTCAATTTTTGAGATTCTTTTCCATTATAGGTTATTATAAGATATTTAGTATAGTTTCTTGTGCTACACAGTACATCCTTGTTGGTTATCTTTTCAAAACTGTATTTTAATTGAATCCATGTTTGGGGATGTATTTCAGACAACTATTGGATTCATAATAGGAAGCTTTAAGTGTAGTGACCACAGCAGCTGTTATTTCATCATGTCATTGAGCAGTGTTTATTTATTTATTTATTTTTGGCTGTGCTGAATCTTCATTGCTGCATATGGGCTTTCTCCAGTTGTGGTGATGGGGGCTACTCCTTGTTACGGTAAGGGGGCTTCTCATTGTGGCGGCTTCTCTCGTGGCTCTCAGGCTCTAGAGCACAGGCTCAGTAGCTGTGGCAGAGGGGCTTAGTTATTCCACGGCATGTGGGATCCTCCCTGGCCAGGGATTGAACCCAAGTCTCCTGCTGTTTCCTAAGTTTATCGTCAACCTCTTTCTTCAGATTATCTCTGAACTTGGATAACTATCAGGTTCCTTTCAGTTGAGATTATAAGAAAGTTAACAGTTACTATTTCATGCCCACTTAGGAGACCTGCCTTGAAGGTTTGAGTTGGGATCGTCTAGCATAATACATGGATCATGGGGTGTGTAGAAAATGAAAATTCACTTGGTCATGGAGGGATCTCTGAGAAAACCTGAAAAAATGTTCCACAACAGCTGAAACTAAGGCAGGATCAGAGGTTGTGTGACTGCCAACTGAGCATTGGCTCTCAAACTTGGCTATCTATAACTCTGGAGTCTTTAAAATTCCTAAGATCCAAGCTGCACCCTGGACAAATGGAGTGAGAATCTTTGGGGACACAGCTCGGGCATCAGTTGTTTTTAAAGCTCCTCATGTGATTCCGACGTATAACCAAGGTTGGGAATTCCTGCAACAGAGGGTTGCCCTAGGTAGTTACAGAATAACTGGGTACTTGGATAATAATGAAACAGAGGGTTCAAATGAATAGTCACAGTGGCGGGTGTTTGAAATTGTAGGTAGTCCAATGTTAAAATGAGCTTCTATTTAAATGATCAAGTCCGAATAGCAGCACTAATGTTACAAACAGCAGGGATTTATTTACTTATCACTGTTAATTCTCCAGAATGATCCCGTGGAGGCAAGCAGGCAATTATACAGATAAAGAGATAATACATGTTACTAAGAAAATTTAAAGTTCAAGTTTCAGATGTTGTCTGGCATGGGAACAGGGTGGCACCACCAATGTGCTCACTGTCCCAGGCCGGGACGGACTGAGAGTCCACATCCTGCAGCTCAGCTGCAGATACCAGACCAGCTCAGGCTACAGGCCTCCTCGGCCACCTATTAAACTTGCAAGATGAGAGGGTAAGCATGATCAAGGTCAAGGACTTTAAATCCAGGCAAATCTGGATTCTAATAACAGTTAATACTTATATAGGGTTTTCCATATGCCAGACACTGTACTAAGCGCTTTAGGTATTACCTTATTTGAATCTTACAATCTCTCTAGAAGGTAGGTATTAGCATCTGTTCCTTACAGAGGTGACCTGAAGCGCAGAGAGGTTAAGGAATTTATCTGAGGTCTTACAGGCAGTGTGTTACAGAATTCAGGATTTGAACCCAGAAAGGGTGGCTCTTGATTCTGTACTTTTACCTGTTACTCAACACTTCTGCATACCAAGGAGGCAACCAGCCTTGGGTATGTTACTGACTCTCACTGTCTCATTTTAATAATACTTATGTTACAGGATTGGTGGGAGGGAAACAGCTGGTACAATGCTTGGCACAGTTTTCTTTCTGTTGATGTTATTCTCCACTGCCAGACAGATGATTGTCAGCTCCTACTACCCTGTGGGCCTGGGTGGAGGACTTGTATGTTTACTTAATGATTAACTAAGAGAGACTAGCAGAGCTTTGCAGTTAATTTTTCTTGTCTCTAGTTCAGAATATAAGGTAATAGATACCAGTGTTGTACCCAAACAAATTCCACATTCTCACAGACCACACTTAAAGAGTAATGATTTCATTTTTGCACCTTGTTTTATGTCCCTGGATATGTTTCAGTGTCTCCTAGTTTACAGTCTATGGGAACTTGAATCAAATTTTTATCCTACTGTTGTGTGAATCATGGTGCTTTTCAGGTCCCCCTTTTTTTTCAGGTTTCTTTTTGCTTTTCTGTGTATTCATTCTATTGATTTTTGAGAGTTTGATATTGAAACCCCAACTAAAAATCTTAATTTCTCTGCTTAAAAAATCATTGTAATATATAGTGAAATTATATGTAACTTTGTTCTGTATTTTCCAAGTCTCCTGTAAATGTGTTATCATACTTTCATAATTTAAAAAATAAAAAAGAGAAAAAAAGAACTAATGATGTCAGAAGATGATTAATTTCAGGCACTTTTGTCCTGAGTAAAATCAGCTTCACTACAACTTGGCTGTACTGTTTAGCTAAGTTAAGAAATCCACACCCCCAAACTCTGCCCCCCTCCCCCGCTGACCAAGGGAGTCATTATGTATTGGGCACTACTCTTTAAACACTTTTCTGGAAGCAGAAATCCAAAAGTCTGGTCTTGGTAGTTGAAACGGAGAAGAAAGAATTGCTTTCCTTTGCCATTTAAAAAGTTTACATGTTATGGCTCCATTTACATGAAATTTCCAGAATAAGGGAAGCCACAGAGACAGAACGTAGAAAGCGTGAGAATGAGGAGTGACTACTAGTGGGTGTGGGTTTCTTTTTGATATGACAACAATATTCTGAAATTAGATAGTGATAAGGGCTTCCCTGGTGGCTCAGAGGTTAAAGCGTCTGCCTGCAATGCGGGAGACCCGGGTTCGATCCCTGGGTCTTAAAGATCCGCTGGAGAAGGAAATAGCAACCCACTCCATTATTCTTGCCTGGAGAATCCCATGGAGGAGGGAGCCTGGTAGGCTACAGTCCACGGGGTCACAAAAAGTAGGACACAACTGAGCAACTTCACTTTCACTTTAATGATGGCACAATTCTCTTAACATACAGAAAAAAAAAACAAAACTGACTTGTACAATTTAAATGAGTGAATTTCACAGCATGTAAGTATCTTAAAAATGCTGTTATAAAACAAAATCATTCACATGAATGTTGTTGGCTTTGTCTCATATGCCTTCAGTGGTGCCAAGAAGGAGGAAGGCACCAGCTAGATGGATGTTCTACAGATGACTGGTGCTCACCTTAGCAGTGATCGATGGATAACAGTGCTACAGAATGTAGGATTTTGATGACAGTTTTCAGGTTGAGTAACTGAGAGGCTACTTGGGGTGACCAAGTTCTCCACAGGGATTCTAAGCCAAATTCCTAATCTACTGCTATCTAAGCAAGGCCTAGTTACCCAGAGCTATGATGAGAGTGATCAGGTATGTCCACACATCTTGGCATGTTGTGATTTGCATGCTACCTGTCACATGGTCATTAAATCTGTGATAAATGAATAAATGAGTGGCTGAGATTCCCCAGAAGCTGGCTTAAAACTCAGCATTCAAAAAACGAAGATCATGGCATCCAGGGAAACAATGTAGACAGTGACAGACTTTATTTTCTTGGGCTCCAAAATCACTGCAGATGGTGACTGCAGCCATGAAATTAAGACACTTGCTCCTTGGAAGAAAAAGCTATGACCAACTTAGACAGCATATTAAAAAGCAGAGCCATTACTTTGCTGACAAAGGTCCATCTAGTCAAAGCTATGGTTTTTCCAGTAGTCATGTATGGATGTGAGAGTTGGACCATAAAGAAAGCTGAGCGCCTAAGAATTGATGCTTTTGAACTGTGGTGTTGGAGAAGGCTCTTGAGAGTCCCTTGGACTGCAAGGAGATCAAACCTCTCAATACTAAATAAAATCAGTCCTGATTATTCATTGGAAGGACTGATACTGAAGCTGAAGCTCCAATACTTTGGCTACCTGGTGAGAAGAACTGACTCATTGGAAAAGACCCTGATGCTGGGAAAGATTGAAGGTGGGGGGAGAAGGGGACAACAGAGGATGAGATGGTTGGATGGCATCACCGACTTGATAGACAGGAGTTTGAGTAAACTCTGAGAGTTGGTGATGGACAGGGAAACCTGGCGTGCTTCAGTCCATGAGGTCGAAAAAAGCTGGACACGACTGAGCGACTGAACTGAACTGATGGATCCTCTGGGTTGGAGTAAAGGCTCTGAACACAAATGGTACTTTTTTTTTTTTTAACACCTGGAACAACTGCAGTGTGCTCTGAAATACATTGATACATTTATTTATTTAGAACATGTTTATACATATTTATAAATTTTACATAATTTGCATATTCATACATTTTACATTAAACATATTTATACATTTATTTAGAACATTCATATGCAATGAATTATATTAATATATTTACTTTTTGAAAGACTTCAAGATACAAAAATAATGCCCTCTCCCTCTTTCTCCTTGGTACTTAGGCATTACTTAGTCTTTAAAATTTTTTTTTTAATTGAAGTTTGGTTGATTTGCAATGTTGTGTTACAATGGTTGTGTTTCAGGTACACAGCAAAGTGAGTCAGCTACACATATACATATAGATATATATGTATGTATACACACACACACACATACAGTCTTTTTCAGATTCTTTTCCATTATAGGTTATAATAAGATATAGAATATAGCTCCATGTGCTATACAATAGAGCCTTGTTGTTTATTTATTTTTATATATAATTGTGTATATCCGTTAATCCCAAGCCCCTAATTTACCCCTCCCCTGCTTTCCCTTTGGTACTCATATGTTTTTTGAGTCTGTGAGTCTGTTTATGCTTTGTAACCCAGTTCATTTGTAATTTTTAGATTCCACACATAAGTAATATCATATGATTAAGAGGAGGTGAGGGTGTGGGTGTGGGCGGATGGGTTGCGGGGGAGTGATTCTATTTAACCTATTCCTTAGAACAATAGTGACACCCTGTGGTAAATTCTTATAATAGCCTATAGTAAACAGTGGATGGGTGTGGATTCCCTACTTGTCTACTTGAAGGCAGAAAGTACTATCAACCAAGTTAATCAGATTTCAAATTAAATGAGAATGTACTGAGTGCCTCCTATGTACAGGAACTATGCCAGTGCCTTCATAGATATTATTTCTTTCTAGTATTCATCCGGATGACCAGATGCTAAACTAATTTTATATATATATCTATGTCTCACTGTGGGGTTTCCTAGCTGGCTCAGTGGTAAAGAATCTGCCTGCCAATGCTGGAGATGTGAGTTTGATCCCTGGGTTGAGAAGATCCCCTGGTGAAGGAAATGGCAGCCCACTCCAGTATTCTTGTCTGGGAAATCTCATGGACAGAGGAGCCTGGTGGGCTGTTGCCCATGGGGTGGCCAAAGAGTTGGTTACAATTTAGCAATCCAGAACTCCTAAAATTGTACGGAAAATATGTGTATATGTGTTTCTAGGGAAATGGGCTCTTAGCTTTAGTAATATACTCCCATGGGTTCTTTAATCCCATAACACTTGACATTGCTACCTTAGAGCATGTCTCTAACAATGCCATTATGATATATTTGAACTAGCTTCTTCAATCTCTTTTTCTTTGTAAGCTGCCATTTCTTCCAGGAAACCATGCTCACCCTAAGCTAAAAAGCAAACTTAAAAAAACTTCAAAGAAAAAGGGAAAGAGAGGCAGAAAGAAAAAAGGCAAGAAGAATAAGGCTAGATAGCAGTACAACAGTGTAGAGTGAAAAGAGCATTGGAATATGTCAGTTTCAAATCCATCACTTCTGCCCATTTGAGCTTAGTCAAGTTAGTTATTCTTTGAGTCTTAATTTCTTCATCTGCAAAATGGAGATAATAATGTCAGAGAATTATTCTAAGAATCAATAGATGGCGACAAGTTTTTAGGTACAATTAAATGTATAATCCATGAGAGAAAAAAGTGATAAAATGAACTTTATTAAAATTTAAAACTTCTGTTGTGCAAAAGAGACTAAGATAATGAAAAGACTCTGGTGGTCCAGAGGTTAGGACTCGGCACTTTCACTGCCGTGGCCCCAAGTTTTTATCCCTAGTTGGGGAACTGAGATCCCACAAGCTGCATGGAGTGGTCAAAAAACAAAAAGCCACAGTCTGAGTGAAAATATTTGCAAAACAGATATCTAATAAAGGATTTGTATTCAAAATATATAGAGAATCCACTGAGAAAACTTATGCTTTTAAATTTGAAAGTGATAATCTATTATACAAGCATATATTTTTATTTATAACACATATTTTTCTGATTATAAAATAGTGCAATCAGTGTAGAAAGCATAAAAATGAGTGAAAAGGATAAAGAAAAGAAGTTAGTGTATCCCATAGCTCAGCAATAACAATTGTTAACATTTTGATGTTTTTCTTTCCTTTTTTGCTAAGCATTCATGAATATATTCATGTGGTATCATTAGTTAACTGATGTTTATTTATTTTTTTAGTTCTACCACTTTATTGCTACCAGCCCATCTCCCTCCACCCTCGAGCACACATGCTCAGTCATGTAACCCCATGGACTGCAGCCCACCAGGCTCCTCTGTCCATGGACTTTTCCAGGCAAGAATACTGGAGTGGGTTGCCATTTCCTTCTCCATTAACTGATGTTTAAAGTTATCCTGTTGTTCCACCTGTGGGCAGGAACGGGGTGGGGTGGGGGCGGGCCTGGATTTCTACAGAGAGGAGGAGGAGCACCTTTCTAGCACAGAGGTATAGAGTGTCCAGTCCTGGTCTATTGGGTGACATCAGCTGAGCTCTGGAGCTGCATCCGGGTCAGGGTTGAGAAGAGAAGGTAGATGCTCTCCTCAGGTATGTGCTTGCTGCCTCTTCTGTCTCTGAACAGATCCAGTCTGTGTTTGAGTGTGCATGTGTGAGCATGCACACACAGGGAAAGAAAGCAGAGAGGCCAGGGCTGACCCTGAGTGCTTGCACTGCTGGCTGCACATGGGCTAGGATGGTTTTAGGGAGCCCCTGCTCAAGGACTTTTTCCTTGAGAACATTTCTGTTGAGGGATAACATAAATACCGAAATGTGCAAGTCATAAGTATACAACTAGAATTTTAAAAAATATAGATGCACCTAGATCTAGAAATACAACCAGCACCCCAGAACTCCTCTTTGTACGCTCCCTTCCAGGGATTATCTGCCACATAATTGACCCGACTTCTAATACCATAGGTCATTTTTGTCTGCCAAACAGATTTTTTTGATTCTCTAATGGATTCATAAAGGGAACTATTGTATCTTCATAAGCACTCTGGAAAGAGTAAAGTTGCATTGAAGTAAATAATTCGGAACCAGAGTTTCACTAAGGCAAGGAAGCCAATCAGATAGGCCGGTGGCCTCTGATGTAGGAAGATCAGCCTTGTTTACTAGGCTATCATGGATCCTGTCTAACCTTTGCCTGATCTACTGCTTTAAATCTTTCTCTTCCAATTTCAGATGGTACCAATACTACCAGCTGCCCTGACTCATGCCCTGCCAGACAAAACTAACCCCCATAGCCTTCCCCTTGTCCTAATCCTTGTCAGCTTGGTATCTGCTAAGCCTGCTATATTACCCACTATGACTTTAACCAGGCATTCTTGCTCCTCATTTTAGGAGAATTTGGAAAGATCTAGGCCTAGATAATACAGACTGAGAAAACTAAAGAGTAAAATTATAAAGAGTAAGTTCAAAGAATTGAAAAGAACAGGAAAGAATAGAGGCATTTTTTTTTCTTTTGTTAAATTTTATGATATGAAACTTCCCAGTTTCTCTTCTAGACTAGAGCAAAGGGAAGTCAAAATAAGTCTCGAAGTTCACATTAGTCCATTTTCAGGAATACAGTAACTCTTCAAACATACATACAGCAGTGTCAAACATCCCCTATATATTTTTGTTAGAAGTCCCCATTTGTTCTCTGTGCAGGTTTCGTTTTTTGTTTGTTTGATTTTACATGTTCTGCACATCTTCCCTGTTCCTGGTTGGAAATCATTACAACATCCTGGAAGTCTGTTTTGGGACAGTTGGTGTGAGGAGGAGACCACAGAGATTTTGTGAGCACTCTGTATATAATGTACAATGTAATGAGTTGTAGGGAGTTGGAAATACAATCTGTGGTGATGGTGAGTTACAATATCCTTTATAATTTAGAATAAAGGACATGAGTTTGGAGAGACCTTAGAGATTAAAGAGATTAATCCTCTACTCAGTGAAGTAGTCCCTTTGACAATAACATTGATAGATGATTATTTAACATCTGCTTAAACATTTTCAATGACTTCCAGTGACAAGAAGCTCACTGTTTTTCTAGGCAAGTCATTTTATTTATTCCCATCTTGAACTATCATAAAGCTTCTCTATATAATGATTTGAGGTCTGCCTTCTTGCGACTGCTTCCTAGGGACCCAGTTCTTTCCTCAGGAGTAATAAAGAATAAGACTTAGTAATCTAGTGGGCAGTTTTCCTATGGTGAGAGAGTTACCATGTCACTGCTTCCAGTCTTCAAGTTAAATATCTCAGTTCTTTCCACCATCCCAGAGCCATCTTACTCTCCTTCCTCAAGACGGTTCTGCATACATGCCAGCACCTGGTATTGTCAGTATTTAAAATTTTTTAGCCATTCTTATATATGTTTACTGATATTTCATTCTAGTGTTAATTTACATTTCCCTAATGGCTAAAGATGTTGGACTATACTAATTTGCCTTCTGTATATCCTTTCTAGTGAAATGTCAGCTCAAGATTTTATTTCAATTTTTAATTAAGTTGTTTTATTATTGAATTTTGAGAAGTAACAATATCCATATCTATATCTATCTATCTATCTATATAAGTATATATAAATATATGGACTTCCCTGGTGGCACAGTGGATAAGAATCTGCCTGCCAATGCAGGGGACACAGGTTTGATTACTGGTCTGGGAAGATCCCACATGCTGCAGAGCAACTAAACTCTGTGCCACAATTACTGAGCCTGCGCTCTAGAGCCTGAGAGCCGCAACTACTGAGCCCCAGAACCTGGAACCTGTGCTCCCCAAGAGAAGCCACTGCAGTGAGAAGCCTCCGCACCGCATCTAGAGAGTATCCCCTGCTCTCTGCAACCTGAGAAAGCCCGTGTGCAGCAACAAATAAATACAACCCAATGCAGCCAAAAATAAATAAATAAATACAGCAATGTGTACATGTCAATGAATAAATAAATACAGCAGTATGTACATGTCAATCTCAGGCAAGAGTTTAAAAAAATTAAAAAAAAATATATTCTAGACGCAAGTCCTTTATCAAACGTATAACTTGCAAGTAATTTCCCCCAGTCTGTAGGTTGTTTTTCACTCTCGTCACAGTGAGTATCTTTTATAGAGTAAAAGTTTTTAACTTGGATGAAGTTCAATTTATCAGATTTTTTTCCTTCTAGAGATTGTGTTTTTGGTGTCATGTCCAAGGACTCTGCCTACACCCAGGTCATGAATCTCTTTATTTTTCTCCTTCTAACTATTGTATAGTTTTGTGTTTTATAGTTAGGTCTATGACACACTTTGATTAATTTTGTATATGATTCAAAATATAGGTTGCTGTTTTTTTTGGATGCCCAATTGTTCAAACACCATTTATTGAAAAACATCATCCGTTCTCCATTGAAATGTCTTTCTATCTTTGTCAAAATTAATATATGTGTGATTTTATTTCTGGACTTTATTCTGTTAATTTGTGTCTATTCCTTTGCTAATAATACACTCTCTTGATTATTGTAGCTTTGTAGTAAAACATAAAATAGAGTAGTCCTCCAAATTTATTTCTCTTTTTAAAAAGTATTATGGCTATTCTGCTTCCTTGACTTTCCCATATATTTCCTATATTTATCAAAAAATCCTGCTAGGGGAATTCCCTGGAGGTCTAGTGGTTAGGACTGCACGCTTCCACTGCAGGGGATACAGATTAGATCTCTGGTTGAGAAATGAAGATCCTACTTGCTATGTGATGCAGAAAAAAAAAAATCCTGCTGGAATTATGATTGGAATTGCATTAAACCTATAGATCAGCTGACATCTTTACTGTGTCAAGTCTCCCAGTCCTTGAATGTAGTATGTCTCTCCATTTATCTATCTATTTTAAAACCAGTGTTTTGAGGTTTACATCATATAGTTCTTACAAACATTTTGTAAGATTTATACCTAGATACTTCATTTTTTGGAGCTACTATAAGTGGTGTTGTGTTTTAAATTTCAGTATTCAATTGTTTATTGCTCCCAAATGAAAATATGATTGGTGTTTTTCTTTTGGTTTTGTAGCCTGTGATCTTGCTAATTCACTCATTAGATCTAGGAGTATTTTTTGTAGACTCCCTTGGGATTTTCTACACATTGTCTGTGAAACAGTTCTATTTTTTCCTTCAAATCTGTATTCATTTTATAGTTTTTCTTGCTTTATTCCACTTGTTAAGCGTTCTACTATGATGTTGAATTGGTGTGGTGAGAGTGAATATCCTTGTCATGTTTCTGACCTTAGAGGGAACACATTCAGTATTTTATCAGTTAGTATGATGTTAGCTGTAGGTTTGTTTGTTTTGAGGGTGCCTTTCTCAGTAGATTGAGAAAGAACTCATCTGTTTCTAATCTGTGGAGACTTTTTGTCTGGGATAGAAGTTGAATTTATCAAATGTTTTTTCTACATCAATTGAGATGATCATGTGATTAAAAAATTTTTTTTAGGCTATTGATATGGTGGATACATTTCTTCTTTCCTAATGTAAATCACTATATAATTACTTATAAACACTGCTTCTACTATATCTGGAGAAGGCAATGGCACCCCACTCCAGGACTCTTTCCTGGAAAATCCCATGGACAGAGGAGCCTGGTGGGCTGCAGTCCATGGGGTCACTAAGAGTCGGACACGACTGAGAGACTTCACTTTCACTTTTCACTTTCCTGCATTGGAGAAGGAAATGGCAACCCACTCCAGTGTTCTTGCCTGGAGAATCCCAGGGACGGTGGAGCCTGGTGGGCTGCTGTCTATGGGGTCGCACAGAGTCGGACACGACTGAAGTGACTTAGCAGCAGCAGCAGCCACCGTATCCCACAATTTTTTGTGTGTTAGTATTTTGTTTTCATTTAATTAAAAATATTTTCTATTTTCATTTTCTTTGAGTATATACCCAAAAAGTAGAATTGCTACATCACAGGGTAGTTTTATTTTCAGTCTTTTGAGGAACCTCTATACTATTCTCCATAGTGGCTACACCAATTTACATTCCTACTAACAGGGTATAGGGTTCCCTTTTCTCCACATTTGTTATCTGTGGTCTTTTTGATGAGAGCTGTCATATCTTTTTGCAAGGTAAATTACTTCATGTTGGGAAGTAGTAGTAACCTCCCTTTTGTGCATTGTTTGAATTCACTGCTGGCTCAGCTGATAAAGAATCCACCTGCAATGTGGGAGACCTGGGGTCGATCCCTGCCTTGGGAAGATCCCCTGGAGAAGAAAAAGGCTACCCACTCCAGTATTCTGACCTGGAGAATTCCATGGACTGTGTAGTCCTTGGGGTCCCAAAGAGTCAGACATGACTGAGCGACTTTCACTTTCACACTTTGTCACATAGGTGTTGACACATGTCCTTTTTCTCCATTGTATTTCATGCATTTGTTGTTTTGTGCTCCGTTGCTTCAGCCGTGTCCGACTCTGCGACCACATGGACTGTAGCTGCCAGGCTCCTCTGTCCATGGAATTTTTCAGGCTAGAATACTGAAAGGGGTTATCATTTCCTTCTCCAGAGGATCTTCCCTACCCAGGGATCGAACTGGTGTCCTCTGAGTCTCCAGCACTGCAGGTGGATTCTTTACCACCTGAGCCACTGGGGAAGCCTCTTTGTTGTTTTAATGTGTACAGTTTAATTAATCCCTTATTTTGTTGTATCTTCAACCAATTTATTGTTTAAAACAATGACTAGGTTAAGACTAAGAAAAGAACTTTGTAAGAATATTATAAAAGACTATAGGTTTATTCATTTATCTATCGCATTTTATTAAATCCCCACTACCATAGGCCAGGTGCTTTCTAGTGCCCTGGGTACATGAAGAAAAGTAAAATCTGTTGACAGAGATTCAGAAGACAATGTGCTCTGATACATCAGTGGATAAACTTAACTAAATCAATGCAGATTTTTTTGAACCTGGGTCAGGCTTTTGGTGCATAAAGACATAGCAGTAAACAAATGACAATCCCTTCCATCTTAAAGTTGTCAATCTTATCTATACTATCACATTGCTTTGATTCCTCCATTTTGCCTACCAGACTATCATGAAAACCCTTTGACACATGACTTTCTGAAATCCCTAACTTATAGCAGTTATCTATCTCTGATCTACCAATATAGACATCTTATCAGAAAAAAAAAAAAGGTACATTGTGAACCTTGCTCCAGTTTCTTTTCTAGGTGCTAATCAAGTCCTTTAATCCAGTTTATATTTTCTGGAGCTTGACATCAGCTAGTGAACAGAATCTGGCGCCCAGTTTTTCCCTTTCAGAAAGCAAGCTGAAGACTTCCCTGGTGGTCCAGTCAATGCAGAGGGCCTGGGTTCAATCCCTTGTCAGAAAACTAGATCCTATATGCAGCAACTAAGAGTTTGCATGCCACAACTGAAGATCCCATGAGCCACAACTAAGACCTGGTAAAGCCAAATAAAAAAAAACAAGCTGTTTGTTTATATTAATTCCCCTCTACCAACCTAAACGTCATCCAACGTTGTCCAACAATGGACCATCCTCTGTTTTCTATGATCAGACTCTAACTCTTCCTTTTCCCGTGGTTGTATTTTCACTTACCTCTCTTAGAAGCTTTCTGGAGGGAGAAGGTGGGTAATCACCATCAGAGCAATTGCTCTTTAGAGAGAGTGGAGGAAAGAGAACCAGAAGATGATGAATCCTGGCGCTGTTGTCTGTGCTTAGGCCTTAATGTGGAAGGCACCTTTGCTCATCACTGTATCACCAATGCTAGGCCTTATTTTGAATGTAGATGTTTGGAATTAGACTGATATTCACTGATGGTATATTCATTACTATAAATTAGTGATTTTCATTAGTGGTTAGTGATACTCATTCATATTCTTGATTTGACAGTATTTCAAGTCTTGGAAAAGTGAATGCGTATTGAACTATTAGCAGAAAGGATTTATTTCAGGACACAGAGTGATTTAACAGACATTATTAACATTTTCAAAATATGATTGTGCCTGTTCCTATTATGGGCACTTTCTTAGCACCCCTGAAATCCAGGTAAAATTCTTAATTTTGGAAAAGTAGTTACTGTTAAAGCCAAAAGTTCTTCTTTTCTTCTCTCATAATGATAGCATGATAATTTGTAGACAGGAGACCTGATTAATACCTTCTCCTGTTGGATTCCAGTAAATCTTGTGATCCAGTCTCTTTTCCGTGACAGATATAACTATTGCCTTACTACAAGATACTTTAAAACAGCGCAAACAACAGCAATAAGAGCAAGAGAAGCAGCAACAAAACTGCTCTTGCAAAATCCTGATACCACATCTAAATTGCACAGATTCAATACTTCCAAATAATTGACTAACGCTGCCCCCCCCTCCCCCTTGCTCTCTCATTTCCCAATACAGAAGTTTCCCACTAAAATCAATCATTCTTTGTCTCAGCTCTTATTTTCCTATGTACAGGAGATAGAATGGTTCTAGACAGTTAATTAGCCATAAATCTTTCTCTAAAACATAGAACATGTCAGCTGCTTTTGTAAACCTCCCATGTTCCATTTTCCTTCAGTGCTTTTTAAAAAAATAAACCTAATTGTATTAATGCACTGGCATATTTATTACTCACCCCTCACTCTTTATGCTGATCCCTGGCTGCCCATGGGGTCCTTTGAATTGATCAAAACCACAATCCCCTTTGTAAGAAACCACAATCCCACATTTACTCTAACAATGGGAACCCATAGCCATGTGTTGCTTCAACGTGGGTCACCAGGAGCACATCAAAGCAAAAGCTGTGACTTGCTTGGGTCCCTCTTGAGTTTTTACTTTCCCAGCTTCAGAGGCACAGGAGGGATTTAAAAAAAAAAAAAAAAGACTGCCCCCTCATTCTCATTATGTGTTTTAGGAGGGAAAATGGAAAATCTTATTAAAAAGAAATAATATCTCTTTTCTCTACTCAGACCAGAATTTTTCTGAACATGTCCCAGGACAAGGAAAGAATAGAGAAGGAGAATGACTAGATATGAGAATTGAGCTGTCAAGCTTCCTAGAAAGTAGGAGTTATGTGAAAGATGTGAATTTTGCCACATGTTAGGTTAAAGTGAAAGTCTCTCAGTTATGTCCAACTCTTTGTGACCCCATGGAATTTTCCAGGCCAGAATACTGGAGTGGGTAACCATCCCCGTCTCCAGGGGATCTTCCCAACCCAGGGATCAAAGCCAGGTCTCCCGCATTGCAGGCAGATTCTTTACCATCAGAGACACCAGTGAAGCCCAAGAATACTGGAGTGGGTAGCCTATCCCTTTTCCAGCAGATCTTCCCAACCCAGGAATTGAACCAGGGTCTCCTGCATGGCAGGCAGATTTTTTTAGGTAGTTTGTTCATTTATCCTTCCATCCATCCCTCCATCCATCCACCCATTCGTCATCCACCCATCCATTCATCCATCCACCTGTCCCTTACTCTGTAGAGATGTTAGAATCAGAGACCACGATCTCAAATGCCTTCAGAGTATGAATAAAGTTTAAAGACTGAAAGATGGGAATGTGGGTGAACTGAAGAACACATGTCTCATCTTAAAGAAGGACTTAAAGCCTTAGCATTTAGGAGGAATACAACTGCAGTGTGAATTGAATTCAGTCCAGTGTGAATTGAATTTTCAAGAGAAGCAGGAACCCAAGTTTTTATTTAAAAAAATCTTCCAACTTCTTTCCTTGATTTGTACATCTTTTTTAAATAACTCTTTTGAACTTTTTATTTTATGCTGGAGTATAGTTGATTAACAATGTTGTGATAATTTCGGGTAAACAGCAAAGGGACTTGCCCATACATATACATGTATCCATTAAAAATCTTCCAACTTTTAAAAGTTGAAATCAGCTATCTGAAAATTTTAAAATCACTGTGCAAAATGTATCTGTATTCTGAATTTAACTAGCTCTTCAAGACATCCAAAGCTCCACTGTCCTTTTGATGTTTAGAGATGAAAGAGGTCAGAAGTGGTTATGCTACAAAGCATATTTATTAAATATTTTGTAATAACCTGTAATAGAAGAGAATCTGAAAAATAATATATATTTATATCTGTTTCTGAATCACTTTGCTGTACACTTGAAACTAACACAGAATTATGTCAGTTATAGTTCGATTTAAAAAAGAACAGAAAGTTAATATTGTAGCTATAATAAAGAAAAATATTCTGAATTAAAGAAAAAGTTTTTACTCTGTCTTTGATTCTAATTTCCCAGTCGTTCGCTCATCAGGAGCAATTTCTATCACCAGTTTTTTTTTTTTTAATACTTATTTGTTTATTATTTGGGCTTCCCAGGTGGCTCAGTGGTAAAGAATCCACCTGCCAATGCAGGAAACACAGGTTCAATCCCTGGATGGGGAAGATCACCTGGAGAAGGACATGCTAAGCCACTCCAATATTCTTGCTTGGGAATCCCATGGACAGAGGAACCTGGTGGGCTGCAGTTCATGGGATTGCAAAAGAATTGGACATGACTCAGCAACTAAACAACAACATTTGTTATTTATTTGGCTTTGCCAGATCTTAGTTGCAGCAGGTGGGATCTACTTCCCCTACCAGGGATGGAACTCAGGCCTCTTGCATTGGGAGTGTGGAGTCTTAGCCCCTGAACCACCAGGGAAGCCTCACCAGTTTCCTATGTATGTTCCAAGATATATCCTATGTGCATATATGTATTCTTTAAAAACAGCCACAACAGTAAAGGGATAAACATCGTTTTGCATTTTATTTTCCCACTTATGACTTTTGGATATTATTTTTAATCAATATGTATCAGTTAAATATATATTAATATTTTATAAATATGATTAAATGTTTTATATGTATCATATATAAAAACTCATTATTTCATTGCTATGTAGTACTTTATTATATGGTAGTACCATAATTTAGTTAATTCTCCTGATTTTAGTATTTTTTTCTATTCAAGCAAAATCATGAATGTCCTTGTATATGAGTCTTTGAATATAAATAAAAGTGTAACAGTAGAATAAAAGTTTAGATGTGAAATCACCAGGTGAAAGAGTGTATGCATTTAAGTTTTGACATATTTTGCTTACTTTATTTCAAAGAGATTGCTGACCGACAGCAATCAGATGGTCTACCTGTCACAGTGTCCTCTTGCTGACAACACAGTGTATTATCAGATTTTTTAACTTTTCATTTGATAATTCCATTCATGTTTTCATTTTTATTTCTTTATCTATGAGCAAGGGTGAACATCTTTTGAAAATCATTTGCTTTCCTTTCTACAGTTATTCATTAAAAATTTATTGACCATGTATAATATGCTATGCGTTGTGCAAGGTATTGAAAATCCGAACCAGATACACACAATTTGTGATTCATGGAATGTATTGTCTACTAGGGGTGACAGACATGAAACAATTAATTACAGAAATAATTATTTGAGTACTGTTGTGATGAGGGTATGGTGTTCAGAGAGTGTGTAACAGGGCGCCTATCCTAGTCTAGGAGGATAAGGGGAACTTGTGGGAGAATTAAATTGAGACTGGAAGAAGGACAAGAGTTAACAGGGTGCTAATAGTAACATCACAATTCCTTGGTCTCCCTCTCCTGACCCTCCCAGGCACTGGGGAGTGACTACCCTTCCTTTTTACTTCAGACTTAGGCCCACCTGACTAAGAGGTAATCAGAGAACAGAACAGGAAAACAAATCTGAATTAGTTTATTTTCATTGTTCTGGTGAAAAGTGTGGTGGCTAAAATCACTGACCAAATTTTATGATTTTGAAATAAATGTTAATTTTTTTTTTTCTGCTGTGCTATTTGGGATCTTAGTTCTCCAACCAGAGTCAAACCTGTGCTCCCTGCATTGGGAGTGCAGAGTCTCAACCACTGAACAGCGAGGGAAGTCCCTGAAAGACATGTTAATTTTAATATCCTATTTGTTAGTCAAAAATCAAGAGATAAAATAATTGAGATTATTCGGGATATTTGACAGAATGACAAGTTTTTCACCCCCTCCAAAACATTTTTATTTTCTGACTGTCAAAAACTGGATTCCTTTACCTAAACTTAATGCTGTCTAATAACTGTTAAATCATGAAAATTTGCTGAAAAGATCTTTTCTCAATTACAGCCGTTTATAATATTGAGACCTTGACAATAAAATATCATATTAAAAAAAAAGAAATTAGCAGTCAGCAAGTAACTTGGGGAAAGACCACTGGGAATTCATGTGACCTCAGCCTGGACTTCGTTGTGTCACCTTGTTATCATAATATCACCTTATTTTAATCCTGTCTGAAACTATCTGAGGTTGGTATTATTGGGAATTCCCTCATGGTTCGGTAGTTAGGACTCTGCGCTTCCACTGCTGGGGGCCCAGTTCTGAACCCTGGTTGGGGAGCTAAGATCCTATCCCACATATTGTGTGGCATGGACCAAAAAAAAATGAGAATGGCATTATGCTGTTAAGATTCAGGTTGCATTCTATATTTGAGCCGTTGGTACCCTCATACTGTAAAATCGGTGTGGTTGTGATAATTCCACAGGCATAAGTCAAAGATATTGTAGGTCTGGCTCCAGACTACCACAGTAATGCAAACATCACAATAAAATGAGTCACACAAAGTTTTTGGTTTCCCAGTGCATATAAAAATTATGTTTACTTTTATATGAAATCTAGTCTACTAGTGTGGAATAGTATTATGCCTAAAAAAAAAACCAATGTATATATTTAATTAAAAGATAACATTGTTAAAAAATGCTATCTATCACTTAGGCTTCCAGCAAGTCATAATCTGCTGGTGGAGGGCCTTATCTCAGTGTTGATGATTACTGACTGGTCAGGGTGGTGGCTGAAGGTTGGGGCAGCCCTGGTAATTTCTTAAAACAGCAATGACATTTGCCACAGTGACTGACTCTTCCTTTCAGGAACGATTTCTCTGTAGAATGCAATGCTGTCTGATAGCATTTTACCACAGTAGAACTTTAAAAATTGGGAGTCAATCCTCTCAAACTCTGCTGCTGTTTATCAAGTAAGTGTATGTATATTCTAGATCCTTTGTTGTTATTTCAGTAGTCCTCACAACCTCTTTACCAGGGGTAGATTCCATTTTCAGAAACCACTTTGCTCATCCGTAAGAAGCAATTCCCCATCCTTTAAACTTTTATCATGAGGTTGCAATAATACAGCCACATCTTCAGGCTTCATTTCTAATTCTAGTTTTCTTTCTTTCCCCACCATATCTGCAATTACTTCCTTCACTGTAGTCTTGAACCCCTCAAAGTCATCTATGAGGGTTGGAATCAACTTCTTTCAAATTCCTGTGTATGTTGATATTTTGACCTCTTCGTACGAATTATGGATGTTCTTAATGGCGCCTAGAATGGTGAATACTTTCTAGAAGGTTTTCGGTTTACTTTGCCCAGGTCAATCAGAAAAATCTCTTATCTGTCACAGCTTATAGCCTTATGGAATATATTTCTTAAATAATAAGACTTGAAAGTCAAAACTACTTCTTGATTCATGGGCTCCAAAATGGGTGTTTTTTTTTTTTTTTTTCTGTGCAGTAGGACCCAACTGTGGGCTTAAAATATTCAGTAAACCCACAGTAAAGCTGTCATCCATGCTTTGTTGTTCCATTTATAGAGCACAGGCAGAGTAGATTTAGCATAGCTCTTTTTTTTTTCTAGCATAGCTCTTTTTTAGACAATTTTTATTTATTTATTTATATGTATTTTTTGTTGTGCCATGCTGCATGTGGGATCTTAGCTTCCTGACCAGGGATTGAACCCATGCCTTTTGCACTAGAAGTTGAAGACTTAACCACTGGTCCACTTGGGAAGTCCCTAGCATAGTTTTTAAGGGCCCTAGAATTTTCTGAAAAGTAAATGAATGTTGACTTCAACTTAAAGTCACATTGTCTCAGCTAGATCTTCTGGATAACTTGCTGCATAACTTGATAACTTCTATATCAGCTTCACCTTGAACTCTTATGTCAAGGAGATGGCATCTTTCCTTAAACCTCATGAACCATCTCTGCTAGCTTCAAACTTTTCTTCTGCAGCTTCGTCACCTCTCTGTCTTCCCTGAATTGAAGTTAGAGCCTTGATCTGGATTAGGCTTTGCCTTAAAGGAATGTCGTGGTTGGTTTGATCTTCTGTCCAAACCACTAAAACTTTCTCCATATCAGCAATAAGGCTGTTTCACTCTCTCATCATTCATGTGTTTACTGAAGTAGCCCTTATAAGTACCTTCAAGAACTTTTCCTTTGCAGTCACAACCTAGCTAACTGGTACAAGAGAGCTAGCTTTTGGCCTTTTTTTTTTTTTTTCTTTTGACATGCCTTCCTCTCTTAAGTGTAATCATTTCTAGCTTTTGATTAAAGTGAAAGACTCTCCCTTTCACTTGAATACTTAGAAACCATTGTAGGGTTATTAATTGGCCTAAATTTTAATAGTGTGTCTCAGGAAATAGAGAGGCCTGAGGGGAGAGAGAGAGACAGAGAGACAGAGAATGGCCAGTTGGTGGAGCAGTCAGTACACACACAACATATTGATTAAGTTTGCTGTCTTACATGGGCATGACTTATAGCACCCCCGAAACAATTGTAATAGAAATGTCACAGATCACTGTAACAAATATAATAATAATGAAAAAATTTGAAATATTGTGAAAATTACCAAAATGTGTCACAAAGACATGAAGTGAGCAAATGTTGATGGAAAAATAGCTCTGTTTGACTTGCTAGAGGCAGAATTGCCACAAACCTTCAATTTGTAAAAAATAAAATCTTTGAAGCACAATAAAATGAGGTAAGCCTGTTAGTAGCTTCTGGAAGAGTAGTTGGCTGGTTTTTTAGGGTCATAAAGTCAATAGCTTTATGATAACCACATGGGGGAGCTCAGTCTTTCTTAACAGTTACCTTAGAAAATCACATTCTTTGTTTTTGTTTGCATATTTATTTATTGCAATTACTTTTTATTTTTATCAATCACCCACAAAATTAAAAATATTCAGTTGGTGTTACCTCCCCGCTCTGCAACTCTTACTCTTATTCCCTAGAACCACTCACTAATTTTTTAGCTGTTTTTGTAAGTATTTGGCTCTGTGTTTCTAAATGTGGGACTTAGACTGTTCTATCTTGATTTAACAACTTCAGATAGTATATTATATATGTTCTGTTATGGTAGATGTGGATTTACAGTCAAGCCATCTAACCGCCAGGTTACACTAACCCCTCCCGCCATCTCCCATCCCATCCCCCTCCCACCCCTAACCTTGCCACACAGACACACACCAGTTGTGTAATTAGAATGCTTTCAAGAGAGAATTACAGAAAGACTGGGTTCTACTGGCTTAATAAGGGAATTTGTTATCTCCGTTTAAGTCTGAAACTCGTGTTTTTCAAGGTTGCACAACTCAGTGAAGCATTGAAACCTGAGTGCTTTCGTTCTTTGCTCTGCTGTCCTTGAGGTGTTGACTTTATCTTCAGGTTGACTGCCCTCATGATTGCTAGATGGTAGAAGCATGTTTATTTGTCTTTTCCACATGTCCAGAGGAACGTGGACAGTGCAGTGTCTTTGCATTTCTGTTTAAGAAGCCTCTCAACAGAATTGGATCTATGTTGGGATCAGCCTCCCCTTAAGCACATTGCCAAACAGAAAATGGTAGATCCTAGAACAAAATCTAAGTGAAGGAAGGTGGGAGATGGAGGGAAGGGATGTTGGATAGGCAGTAATACTCTGCCATAATAATGGAATTCTGTCATAATTTTTGGTTCAATTGATAGTCATGCATAGATCATATATTGTTCACTTCTGGGCCAAATAATGTTTTATGGTTTAATTTATTTGCTTTTATTATTCTCATGCTTGCTTTTCCTGAAGTTGGTGATTGTAAGATTCATTTTACTTATATCCTTTTCAGTACTCTTCCTTATTTTTTTCCTATGAGATTTGTCAAACTCCTCTCAATACTTTCCCAAATGCTGAGTAAGTCAGATAGTTTAGTAACTTCATACCTTTTTCTGGGAGCTCACCTCGAAGGAGCTCCCTGGGGATCGCTCTGAACTGGTTGTTCTCTAGGTCAGTTGTCAAACTGTGGTTATTCTGTAACTCATTCTTAAATTTGACACTTGGTTTTGGAGATCCACAAATTTTCTTTCTCTTGATTCATTTGGTTATTTCTCTGGACTCTTATTGGCTTTCTAAGGAAGGAAGTTTGTATAACTTTTGTGTGTCTGCAAATGCTTTTAGTTTACTCTAAAGCTTGACCAGGTATAAAATTCTAACTTGAATTTCTTGCCTGGGGTGCAGATCACGAAGTCCTTATTGCAAAATACAGACTTAAATTGAAGAAAGTGGGGAAAACTACCAGGCCATTCAGGTATGACCTAAATCAAATCCCTAGCATTATACAGTGGAAGTAACAAATAGACTCAAGAGATTAGATCTGATAGACACAGTGCTTGAAGAACTATGGACAGAGGTTCGTAACATTGTGCACGAGGAGGTGATCAAAACCATCCCCAAGAAAAAGAAATGAAAAAAGGAAAAATGGTTGTCTGAGGAGGCCTTACAAATAGCTGAGAAAAGAAGAGAAGCAAAAGACATAGGAGAAAAGAAAAGATATACCCATGTGAAGGCAGAGTTCTAAAGAATAGCAAGGAGAGATAAGAAAGCCTTCCTAAGTGAACAATGCAAAGAAATAGAGGAAAACAATAGAATGGGAAAGACTAGAAATCTCTTCAAGAAAATTAGAGATATCAAGGGAATATTTCATGCAAAGATGAGCACAATAAAGGGCAGAAATTGTATGGACCTAAGAGAAGTAGAAGATATGAAGAAGAGGTGGTAAGAATACACAGAAGAACTATATAAAAAAGATCTTACTGACCCAGATAACCACAATGGTATGATCACTCACCTATAACCAGACATCTTGGAGTGCGAAATCAAGTGGGCCTTAGGAAGCAACACTACGAACAAAGCTAATGGAGGTGATGGAATTCCAGCTGAGCTATTATTTCAAATCCTAAAAGATGATACTGTTAAAGTGCTGCAGTCAGTATGCCAGCAAACTTGGAAAATTCAACAGTGGCCACAGGACTAGAGAAGGTCAACATTTATTCCAATCCCAAAGAAGGGCAATGTCAAAGAATGTTCAAACTACCGCACAATTGCATTCATGTCACATGTAAGCAAAGTAATGCTCAAAATCCTCCAAGCTAGGCTTCAACAGTATGTGAATTGAGAACTTTCAGATGTACAAGCTGGATTTAGAAAAGGCAGGGGAAGCAGAGATCAAATTGCCAACGTCCATTGGATCATAAAAAAAGCAAGAGAATTTCAGAAAAAAATCTACTTCTGCTTCATTGACTATGCCAAAGCCTTTGATTGTGTGGATCATAACAAACTATGGAAAATTCTTAAAGAGATGGGAATACCAGACCATGTTACCTGCCTCCTGAGCAATCTGTCTTCAGGTCAAGAAGCAAGAGTTAGAACTGGACATGGAACAATGTCAGGGAATGTTTAACGGGAGGATTCCTACGTGCTGTCTCTCATGAGTCCTTTGTCCCTCTTCAAGCGGAACAGCACACTGCTCCCAGGGACTGAGGTCATTGTGTGAGGCAGGCTTGGGTCTCCTTTAGTAAACATTCTCTTTAGGACAAAACTGCTTAGTCTCGTTCCCCTTTCTTGAGATATGGATTGTGTCCTGACCTTGTGACTAACATTACCCCTTGTTCCCTTGGTAATGGTTGCTGTACGTTGGGTTTTCTGATCTCTATCATTCCCGAAAGAAGTTTCTTGTACCACAGCCTATATATACTCATAGGAAAATCATTAAAGCACTTTTGCTCCACCAGAGCTTAGGTCCCCGGGTCTTTTTTGTCTCTTTCTCTCTCTCTCTTTCTCTCTTTCACTTTCTTATCGTCGACTCCGTACCACAAGGTTCTGGTCCATTAAAGGACCCCAACAGAACAACAGTCTGGTTCAGTATTGAGAAAGGAGTACATCAAGGCTGTATATTGTCAACCTGCGTATTTAACTTATACACAGAGTCTATCATGCGAAATGCTGGGATGGATGCAACACAAGCTGGAATCACGATTTCCAGGAGAAATATCAATAAACTCAGATATGCAGATGACACCACCCTTATGGCAGAAAGTGAAGAGGAACTAGAGAGCCTCTTGATGAAGGTGAAAGAGGAGAGTGAAAAAGCTGGCTTAAAACAACATTCAAAAAATGAAGATCATGGCATCTGGTCCCATCACTTCATGGCAAATAAATGGGGAAATAATGGAAACAGTGACAGACTTTATTATCTTAGGCTCCAAAATCACTGTGAGCAGGGACTGCAGACTTGAATTTAAAATGCTTGCTCTTGAAATTAACTTGCTCCTTGGAAGAGAAGCTATGACCAAACTAGATGCATATTAAAAAGCAGAGACATTACTTTGCTGACAAAGGTTCATCTAGTCAAAGCTATGGTTTTTCCAGTAGTCATGTATGGATGTGAGAGTTGGACCATAAAGAAAGCTGAGTGCCTAAGAATTGATGCTTTTGAACTGTGGTGTTAGAGAAGACTCTTGAGAGTCCCTTGGACTGCAAGGAGATGAAACCAGTCAATCCTAAAGGAAATCAGTAATGAATATTCACTGGAAGGACTTATGCTCAAGCTGAAGTTCCAATACTTTGGCCACCTGATGGGAAGAGCTGACTCATTAGAAAAGACCCTGATGCTGGGAAAGATTGAAGGCAGGAGGAGAAGGGGACGACAGAGGATGAGATGGTTAGATGGCATCACCGACTCGACGGACATGAGTTTGAGTAAGCTCCGGGAGATGGTGAAGGAAGGGGAAGCCTGGCGTGCTGCAGTCCGCGGGGTCACAAAGAGTCAGACATGACTGAGTGACCGAACAACAGCAACAACGATAACAACTACAAAAACAACAACAAGGTCCTTACTGAGAAGTTCAAGCCATTCTCATTCCTGTCCACTTGTGTGTGATCTTTTATTCTCTCTTCTGAAGACTTAAAGGATTTTCACGTTATTCCCAATGATCAGTAACTGTAGGATGCTGTCCTTGAAGTGAGACATCTGAAATTAATAGTGCTAATCATTTGGTGAGTCTTTTAAAGCTATAGATTTGGGTCCTTCAGCTCCACTGAAGTGGAGTGAAAGTCGCTCAGTCATGTCCGACTCTTTGTGACCCCATGGACTGTGGCCCACCAGGCTCCTCTGTCTGTGGAATTCTCCAAGCCAGAATACTGGAGTGGGTAGCCTTTCCCTTCTCCAGAGGATCTTCCTAACCCAAGGGATCAAAATCAGATCTCCTGCATTGCAGGTGGATTCTTTATCAGCTAGCCACCAGGGAAGCCCTGAGCTCCACTTGAATTATTTCTTAGATTATCACTCTTTAATTTTTTTTCTTTTCTTCTCTTTCTGGCACTTAGAATGATCAGATATTCCATAATCTGGACTAATATTCTGATTTTCTTATCTTTTGTATTTTTCATCTTTCCCTTGTTCCCCTGATCTCTTTTTTTCATACTTTCTGGGAAGACTATTTTCCAACCCTTCTATTTAATTAAAACTTTTTCAGTGTATAGATTTTAAGAGCTGTTTCTTGTTCCTGGATTATCTGTTTTTGTAGCATTGTTTTTAAGGATATACTTTCTAGCTAAGGTTATTCTCTTTGTCAGTTTTTATCTCTTCACTGTATTGTTTATCCCCTTTTCCCTTTCCATTCCTTGAATTTTTCTGTTATTTCTCCCGTTCTTTTCATGTTTGCTTGTTGTGAATTCTCTCTTCCATGTTATTGTCTTCCAGAAATAACTGTTAAAAATCTGATAAAGCATTCATTCATATTTAAGGGTGGAATCCCAAGCAGTTGGTTGGAAGCTTGTTTGTAGCCACTTCTATGAAATCTTTCATGATTCCTCTAACCTCTGCGCTTTTAGTCTTTTAATCCCCAAAGCACTCTGAATCTCTCTTATGGCATTCACATTCTGCTTTATATCAGTTACCTCTAACCTAGTCTTATACATGTAAACTCTTCTACGAGATATGGATTCATTCTCCTGGGATAAGTTGCATTAAACCAGCCCGGATAACTTTGGAACATTTTGTTTCTTCTATTTCACTGTCAATGCTATTTATCATTGTCAATTCTTGTTAATCAGGAACATGGTTGAAATTCCTGGATTAACTTTGCACAATCTGGTAAAAATAGCCATAGAATTGTTTGACAAATTTACTAAATAAAAATTGTCTATCAGTATCTTATTTTTGTATTTTCATTGATTTGTGGGCAGCATAGTTATCCTCCAAGGTGTTGGGTCTGTCAGTCATCAGGGAGATGATACCCTAAGAACTCACAAGAAATAGCTTATTAAAAACTGGAGTGATTTGTAAACATCTACTGAATCAAAGAGTGATGTGTAATAAATGGCTCTCAACTCAAACTAAAGTATGATTAGAAAAGGAATATTTCTTTTTAAAGATGGTGAAGGGCTTCTAAGAAGTATAGTGCTTCAAAGTGAATACATTTTTGTCAACTTCCTTAGCAATAGTCATTGTTTAATTAACTATCAAGAATATATATTTTTTAAGAAGATAAGAATTATTTTAGTGCTAATAGATTGTGCATTTTACCTCTCTGTTATGAACTAGAAAGAACATTTACCTTGAAACATTGCCATATAATTATAATGAAACATATATATATCATGAAACAATGGCTAGTGTGCAAAATGATGATTTAAAAAAAAATCAAGTCAACTGATGTAGAAGAGTTGATGCAAAGCTTACTAAAATTTCCTGAAAGGTGTAAAGATTGAAAGCTTAATCTATGTTGATGGTGAACAAGTCACAATTTCTTTCCCTTTGCAACTAAACAAAAAATGTTGACTCTGACAATTTTCCTGAATTGTAAGTGTAACAGAGATTTGTTTGCTTAGTTAATTCCTTGAAGGGCTTCCCAAGTGGCACTTGCTTAGTTACTCAGTCATGTCCAACTTTTATGACCCCATGAACTATAGTCTGCCAGGCTACTCTGTTCATGGGGTTTCTGGGCAGGAATACTGGAGTGGGTTGCCATTCCCTTCTCTGAGGGATCTTCCCGAACCAGGGGTTGAACCTGGGTCTCCTGCATTGAAGGTAGATTCTTTACTATCTGAGCCACCAAGAACCTGCCTGCCAAGCATGAGACACAATAGACTCGAGTTCAATCCCTGAGTTGGGAAGATCCCCTGGAGGAGGGCATGGCAACCCACTCCAGTATTCTTGAGAAGATGAATTCTCCTTATTCTGGAGAATCCCACAGATAGAGGAGCCGACAGATAGAGGATGTGGCAGGTTACATCTGTAGGTCACATGAGTTGAACACAACTGAAATGACTTAGCATGCAAGCACAGACAATTCCCTGAAATCTGTGGTGTGTGAGTATGTGTGTTTCTGTGCTTGTGTGTGTACTTGGCTTGGTGAAGTGGTAGAAGGGGAAGAAAGGATGCTTGATCTCAGAGAAGCCTTACCTTTGCTTGAATACCCCAAATGGGAAAATAATGGCAAAAAGGAGAGGCGTACTTAGAACATTATTCTGGGTACTAAAAGACTGGTGAAAAAAGGTATGGTAGTTTTAAGAATTGGCTGCTGTTTTTTTGACAAGCGTCCCATCAAGGAGTATGTACCCTCTCCCTTTGAATCTCGGCTGGCTTCTGACCCCCTCAATAACCAATAAATGAAGTAGAAGCAATGCTGTGTGCCTCCTGAGGCAAGGCGAGAAAGGTGATATAGATTCAGCTTTTGGAACCCTGAGCCACCATGTAAGTTCCCATACTGCCATATTGAGAGAAAATCCATATCACACAAGAGGCCATGTGTAGGCACTCAGAACCATGCAGGGTCTCAGCTGATAGGCAGCATCACCTATTAGCCATTTGAGTGAATATACCTCCAGATGATTCCAGCACATCTTTTCCTCCCGTGCCATAGTCAGTGCCAGCTGTTGAAACTTCCCGACTGAAGCCTCAAGTGTCACAGAGCAGAGGCAAGTCATATTTGCTGTGCCCTGTTAAAATTTCTGATCCACAAAATTCACAAGCATAATGAAATGGTTGTTTTAAGCCTCTAAGTTTTAGGGTAATTTGCTATATGGCAATAGTGATAAAATAGAAGGGACAAAAGGGAGTAGATTAGCCAGGTTCTAGGGGAAGAAAGCTGGGTTGTGAGATGACTTTGCTGAACAGAAGCAAATTTTCTAAACACACAGGTAGGTCATGAGTGAGCCCCAGGTGACAACACTTAACTGTTCTGATATCACCCTAGGAATTCTTCAGATATATTAACAAACACAAGAATGTAAAAGAATTAAAATACTAATGTTCTCTTATTATTTTTTTTTCCTAAGCGGTAAGAAAAGGATTTATTCAGATACAGAGAGACGCACACTCCACAGACAGAGTGTGGGCCATCGTAGAGGGCAAATGCGGCCGTTCTCTTATTCTGTACAGTCTTTCATGAGTTTCTCCAGCTTCCATGGAATATTGCTGGGTGGCACAGTTCCTTTTCTTAGCACTCTTGGTGACACCTGAAGTATATTATTAATAATACTGACATGAAGTTATGTTAGGAAGATTAGTAAAAGTAATGACATCAAACATTAGAAGTTAACTTCACATAGAGAACATATGTGACTACAAACTCTACCACATTGATCTAATTTGCAAATATTCAATAATACCACTTAACTCCTCTTGTAGGGCGTATATAAGCCCCTGAGCACATTTAGTCTGTGCTCAGTCATCTTGCATTTCCTGAGATGTGGAGCAAGCAGCAAATCTTCAAGTTCAAACCCAGGTGAACTGTTGTCTGTCTTCACCATTGCCCCTGAATCCACTGTCTGCTTTTTGTCTGTGAACATTTTTACCTCTTGCTTCCGATCATCTTCAGCGATACAGACCAAGCAGTAGCCATCAACTGTTGAAATTATTCTCTGTATAACTTTCTGAGGCTGCAGAGCTATGGCTACACAAACTTCTTTAAATATATTTATTTGGTTGCGCTGGGTCTTAGTTGCGGCACACAAGATCTTTGATCTTCTTTCAGCATACACATCTTTTAGTTGCAGCATGTGAACACTAAGCTGCAGCATATGGGAACTAGTTCCTTGACTAGGATTCTAACCCGGGCCACCTGTATTGGGAGCTCAGAGTCTTAGTCACTGGAGCACCAGGGAAGTCCCTACACAAATGTTTTCTGATATTGATGGGGGAGAGGAAACTTGAAGTTTTTGCAGATGGTTGCCAACTTGTTTATCCCTTCACTGTATTGCTTTCCTTTATTGGCCAGAGAGTTGCTCTTGTTTCCATTGGGTTTTTTGGGGGAAGAAAAACAGGAGTCCTGTTTTTCAGGACTCTCTTATGACATGCATGTATTGTACTAAGGGTAAATAAGAATCAAGCTGGATCAACATTTAATGATAACTTAAATGAGTTAAAATTGAACTTTCTTTTATTCTCCATAACTGAACCTATGTTGTTGATGAGTCCTTATTCCCTCTGATAGTAGAAAACACTTGTAACGGGATCTATAAATGAAAATTTAAGCTAAGATCATAAGATGACAAATGCCAGATGTCAGAGTGGATTGTGAGGATTTGTAAAATTTCAAGGGAAGTTTCTAAATCTTTTTCATATCCAAGTTCTAAAGGATAGGGTTGGAAATGGGAAGCAAGGATTGGATAGAGGATGTCTTTGAAGAGAGCTCTGTTGTGAGCCCTCCCTGCCTCCTTTCTGTTCAACTAAATCTGGTGGGAATAGCTCCTCAGGAATCTTGCTATGAAATTCATAGTTGAGGGTGGGGTGGGGTGGGGTGTAGCTCTGTGAACTGATGTCTGACTTTTGAGGGAAAAATGTAAAAGACAGGAATGTGGACTATCCAGCTGATCCAAGGTGGGAGCAAAGGATGTGTTTGTGTGTTTTCTCAATCAGATGTGATCATTGGGAGAAAAGACAGGCCTGAGGCTCTCTGAGGCCTGGTGTGCTGCAGTCCATGGGGTTGAGAAGAGTCATGACTGAGTGACTGAACTGAACCGAGGCTCTTTGAAATCCCAAGCCTGGACTGAATGATGGGAACCCAAAGGAAAGAATGGACTGTGGAATGTCAAGGGGGAGCAACTAGCAGGGTGGGGGGTGGGGTGGGAGAGATGCATCCACTAGGACTAGAAACAAAATAGAATGTTTCCAGTGAGGATTTCTAGAGGGAGTCCTAAAAGGGACCATACATTTAAAGCCAGCTTTAAACATCTATCCAATCAGAGGGCAAGGACCATTTAATGACAGTTTCAATTAGCTAATAACTTTCCTGTTCTCCCTTCCTGCTCCCGGTTTCCTTCTCTCCTCCTGCTTTGACCCTTGAGAAGTTGAATAACACATAGCAAAATAAGACATAGGTGAGAAGGAGTAGAAGCTTAGGGTGGAGAAATGAAATCATATTCCAGTCTCTGGTTGACTTACCTAAAAAGACCTCAGTTGGAAGAGGGGAGAAGTTAAATTTAATGTTTTGGTAGTTACTTGAGATTGCATACTTTCATATTCCTTTTGAGACTTTGTTTGCAACTCAATGTGACCATTTGGGGTTTTTATCATCTAGGAGTGACCAGAAAAGTCTAGGACTACCTGAATTTCATTCTGGGTGAAAGGAGGAGGGAACCAAGGAACAGACTCTTCACTTGCAATTTTAACTTCCCATCTTGTCCCAACCTAGAAAGATCTTTTATCCTTCTAGGGGTAAAAAGACGCCCTTTCTTTCAATATGGAACCATTGGTATGGGTATCACAAAATTCTCTGATTAGTCTTTTAGGTTTTAGCTGAAATCTTACAAGTCAAGTCCTGCTGCATTTCAAAATAAATTAATCACTGTATTTTCTCAAGGACTTGTAACTCAGATCCTTTGCTTTTGTTTTCAGACTGTCTCTTTTGTGAGCTGAGGGAGCAACTTAATTGGTTTCCTTATTCCAGGCTAGGTAGGTAAGTAGCCTCAGGGAAACTAGGAATTACTACCAGTTAGGAGACCAAAATTGCATTTGCTTACTATTTTAAAAAATGTTGTTCTGCCTCACACCAATATTAGCCAGCCTCATGGCATGTAGTTCCACTGGTCTCCATTTGGCTTATAATGTACTAAGGTAGGGGCTTCCCAGGTGGGCTCAGCAGTAGAGAATCTGCCTGCAAAAGAGGAAAGGCGAGTTTGATCCCTGGGTCAGGAAGATTTTCTGGAGTAGGAAATGGCAACCCATTTCAGTATTCTTGCCTGGAAAAATCCCATGAACAGAGGAGCCTTGTGAGCTACATCACAAAGAGTCAGATTATATGGACCTTTGTTGGCAAAGTGATGTTTTTGCTTTTTAATACTCTGTCTAGGTTTCTCATAGCTTTTCTTCCAAAGAGCAAGCATTTTAATTTCATGGCTGCAGTCACCATCTGCAGCAATTTTGGAGCCCTAGAAAATAAAGTCTGTCATGGTTTCCACTTTTTCCCCATCTATTTGCCATGAAGTGATGGGACCGGAAGGTCGGTGGTACCATTTGTGATGTTTCTGAGGTATACGAGCAGGTGTAGAAATATCTGTTGAAATATCAGGTGTAAAAATACCATTTCAGCAATTGTAGTGACTCAGTTCAGTTCAGTTCAGTTGCTCAGTCGTGTCCGACTCTTCACGACCCCATGAACCACAGCATGCCAGGCCTCCCTGTCAATCACCAACTCTCAGAGTCCACCCAAACTCATGTCCATTGAGTCAGTGATGCCATCCAGCCATCTCATCCTCTGTCGTCCCCTTCTCCTCCTGCCCTCAATCTTTCCCAGTATCAGGGTCTTTTCAAATGAGTCAACTCTTCGCATGAGGTGGCCAAAGTTTTGGAGTTTCAGCTTCAACATCAGTCCTTCCAATGAACACCCAGGACTGATCTCCTTTAGGATGGACTGGTTGGATCTCCTTGCAGTCCAAGGGACTCTCAAGAGTCTTCTTCAACACCACAATTCAAAAGCATCAACTCTTCGGCGCTCAGCTTTCTTTATAGGCCAACTCTCACATCCATACGTGACTACTGGAAAAACCATAGCCTTGACTAGACAGGCTATTGTAGACAATGTAATGAGCTTTAAACCAACGTTTTCACTCTCCTCTTTCACTTTCAGGAATTATTACTTCCTTCAATTTGTGGATTTATGGGATCTCAACTGGTGAAGTAAAATAAAGTAAAATCAAAGTCAAATGGTACTAGAGGAGGTGCTAGGGAAAGACCTTTATTATTGGTCAATATGATATGGCAATTTTAAATCTCACCTCAACTTGCAACATTGTGTGTTAGAGTCATCATTATCTTGAGTTATGGAGCCAGAAGCTCTTTTTATATTTAGTTCCACAAATCTTACGCTTGTGGTTAAAAAAAGAAAAAGAGTGAAGTTTAGGTACAGATGGAATAATATCTCAAATAAAGTTTTGGACTGCAGTTCCTTAAGAAACATGGAATAACATGGTTCAATCAGTATTCTGGAATCAACTATATGCTCCACATAGTATAGTGTTTTCTTTTATTCTTGAAGATGGGGTAACATTTTAATGATTAGAAACTGGGAAAATCTTATTGGCCACACTCCTTGAAAGATCTTTGATAATTTGTACCATTCTTCCAGGCTATCATTTATGGTTACTTATTGGTTGATTCCTTAAACTCAATTTGTTATAAATACAGATACCATAGGGACAACTTTGTGCTTCAGTGAAAAACTATACACTCTCTAGGGGATGTCTTTCCATGTTTTCCGGTTTTGATTTTTTATGAGCTTTTCACAATTCTATAAATTATTAAAAGTTGATTGTAGTGTGAAACAGTTCTTGTTTATAGATGTGCAAATTCTGTCCTGTCTAGTACAGGTGCAATTGACTACTCTCCCCTACTACAGAAAAAGCTAGTTTTGCCTCTGTTTGCATGTTCATTTCACAATTTCTTGACTCCATGGAAATTTGTGCTTTTTTGACTTCTCCTTTCAATTGGTTGTAATACCTCCTTACTTTCCTCATTGAGTTAAATAAAATCTTTAATTTAACACATTCATTTTCATAACTGTATGAGATGATTTTACCTTAAAAATTATCTTTTGACAATGTGTTGTCAAAAATATTAGTGTCTGGCAATCCATGTATTGCTCACCAATGTCGTGAAGTGGTGATGATTGCAGCAGAGATTTGATATGGAGCAATGAGTTTTAAATCAGAGTTTCTTGCTCATTTATCTTGGAATATCAGTGGCTTTGGTGATTTTGCTGTGTAGCCTGTTATTTATGGGCAACAGATAAAAAGGCAAGGAATGTGCATGTTTGGGGCAAGAGAATTCTGATGACTGCGAAACTATTATGGAATCCCTTAGAAACTCCCTCTGGTCACCTTTCCATTGCTGAACCAGAATGAAGGCACCAAAAAATCAACATCAAATTACAGCAGGCAAGGCCACCCATACCTCTCTCTGCTTCAGGGCATCCAGAAGGAGTTCTTTTCTGATAATATCAGCAGAGATCATCTCCTAGAAGCTTAGAAAAATGTAAAGGCTGGTTTCTGTATTTAACTAGGAGACTTCTGATGTTTTCTGATGGCAAATTAAAAAAAACCAGAGTGGTTCCTTGGCATGAAAATCTTCTCCAAATACAGAATATTATTATAGCAGCAAGTCATGAAAAACGTCTGACATAGGTTGACACCCATGACCTTGTCAACATTGATGGGAACTTGTGTGGAAACCAACTGTTGTCCTCTTTGAAGTCTGAAGGTTTGAGTAGACTCTCGCTGCTTTGCTAGGGCGCTGACACTGATTTGTTCTGATATCTCCCCTTTAAGATTCTCTTAGCAATTTGGCTGCTGCACAAATGCTTCTAGGGGCATGTGCTACCATTCCTCACAAATACAGTCACGTACTTGGCCTTATAGTTTTTGACACAGAAGAAAACAATGCCAACTAAAGTGTAGTGTAGTCACTTGTTGAAGTGTAAACACATTCTAAGGAGGTATGTTTTCCCCATCTATTGGCCTCATCTATCAACTCCACTTTTGATACTACTTGGTCAGTCCTCTGACAGGAAGGGAGAAAGTGTCATGTGTGGTCACCTTAAAGTCTAGTTAGAGCAGAGATGTCATATAAGCCTGGCACATTTCTCTGAACACTTTCTTGGTGATGAGAAGAGAGTCACCCCCATCTAACCTTGATAATAATTATTTAAATAATTGTTGCACAGTTGCTTCATATGAAACACATTCATGTTTCATGTTTTAATCTGGAAGTTGAAGCCACTTTCTAAGAGCCTTGTGTCTACTGCTACGGCTCCAAATTTTGATAAAATGATTCCTAAATTTACATGATTGGGATCATCACTAAAGTTCCTACGTTGGAGGTAGCTTTGTTTACCACCTCAGTTTCCATAACTGTAAAGTGGCATAGTAATCACCACTTCGTAGATTGTTTTAAGTATTTAAAATACTGTATGTAAACTACCCAGCACAGTAGTAGGCCCATAATACGGCATCTACTCTAAATTGGTTAAGACGTAAGTCTTGGTAATAGACAAGAGCTCCAACCATGTGAGCCAAGACAGATGCTGTCTGAAGGACTCCCATGACTTGGGTCAGGGAGAGGTCGGGTAGTCCTGGCTACTTGAAATTCCAGGGCTCATGCCTAGCAGAGTACACCTGATCTACAGGCTGAAGGGCCTGGGGCTGCTGATAAGGACTGGCTTAGAACAGGCCTGGGACTGAGGCTACCTCCTATGGAGGTCAGAGGACAAAAAGGACATTCGGAGAAGGCAGAAAATGTCAGTACTCTTTGTTGGTAAGATTCACCTGTGATCTAGTGGAATGGTCTTTTCTCTAAGGAGACTGGATCTTTTGGGAGGATACTGAATTCTCAAATGTGTGTGTGGGGTTATATGTCTTGCAATTTTACTGTTGCAGGAGGAGAGAACATTAGCAATCATGACATTTATTCATAGAATCCTTCCACTAACCTGTATTATTACATGCAATTCTGCCACAAATGTGAATATTATCATTTTTGCTTAGTACATGAGGAAGAGAATGTAATCAGATGACTGGGCCATATTACATTTGGGACTAGAATCTAGGTAACCTTTCTCCTAGGCCAGAGCATTTCCAATTTGTATAGGTTTAAAAATAAAATGTTCTGAAAGGGTTTAACTGTTTGGCAAGAAATACGATAGTGCTTAGAAGATGAAGTGTATGTGAGGAGCCATTAAATCTTGGAAATTTCTAATGGTGTAGATGAGTCAGAACTGACTTAAATAAGTTATTCTTGAGGTCTTAACTATCACCAAACTTTTACTAAAAAATGTCATTATTACTTATAGTTGGTCTTAGCTTACTGTATGAAGTTAACTAAATTATGAAGAGGCTCTTCCATATTTTACAGTAGCATGCATAAAAGAAAAATTTCCTAATGTCTTGGGAATTAGAAGGATAGCTATTTCTAGTGACTAATCAAATGGGCCAAACTAATTTGATTACAAAATGATAAGTCTTGAAACAAATGTGACAAAATGTTAATGTTTGCTAATTCAGAGTGGCAGTTAAAGGGTATTTGTTGTATTACTCTTTGTATTACTCATATGTATGAAAAATTTCTTTACTAAAAAGAAGTGTAAGGTTTTTTGCAGTACTTATCACTTTGTACTAAAATTATTATATTAACATTGCTGCATGTCTGTGACTTCCAGCATGTAGCAGAGATCATGACTTATTCATCTTTGTATTCACAACATCTTTAATAAAATATGAAATCATACATAATGACTGCATAAATAAGTAAATGATCAAGTTAATGAACAAGATAAATAAAGAGCAGAATGTGTGTGGCAAAAAATAAATAAAAAAATAAAATAAAATAAAATAAAAGGTATTGAAGAGATTTTTGGTACTGATAGTAGGGCTTATTTTCCTCTGTGACCTGTGGCAGATTTTTAAAACTTGTTTTTAATTGGAGGATAATTGCTTTACAATGTTGTATTGGTTTCTGCCATATATAAACATGAAACAGCCATAAGTATGCACATATCCCCCGCCTCTTGAATCTCCTTCCCAACCCCCACCCCAGCCCATCCCTCTAGGTTGTCACAAAGCACCTGATTGAGCATCTTGTGGTATACAGCAATTTCCCACTAGCTTCACTAATAGCTTAGTTGGTAAAGAATCCGCCTGCAATGTAGGAGACTCTGATTCAATTCCTGGGTTGGGAAGATCTCCTGGAGAAGGGATAGGCTACCCACTCCAGTATTCTTGGGCTTCCCTTGTGACTCAGCTGGTAAAGAATCTGCCTGCACATGCGTGAGACCTGGGTTCGAGCCCTGGGTTGGGAAGATCCCCTGGAGAAGAGAAAGCCTACCACTCCAGTATTCTGGCCTGGAGAATTCCATGGACTGTAAAGTCCATGGGGTCACAAAGAGTCGGACACGACTGGGCAACTTTCACTTTCATCTGTCTTACATATGGTAATGTATATGTTTCAGTGCTACTCTCTTAATTCCTTCCACCCTTTTCTCGCCCCGCTGTGCCCTACAAGTCTGTTCTCTGTGTCTGCCTCTCTATTCCTGCCCTGTGAATATACTTGTGGGATTTTTAAAGCTGCACAACAGCCTGTGGGTAACTTTTAATTGAACCTCTATGTAGATTACACACTGAGTAAGATTTTATGGCAGAATTTATGTTCCCAGTCCCAGGGAAACCTTGCCCAACTGTGCACTTTTTGACATAGCAAACAGTTCAATAAACAGGATGGTTCTGGATTTGTCTGAAGCTAGCTGTGTGGCTTTAGGCAAGTTTCCTAGTCTTAAAAAAGACTGTCATTCTGTGGACTTCTCTGGTGGTGGCTCAGATGGATTCATTGCAAAGAATCCATCTGCAATGCAGGAGGTCTGGGTTTGATCCCTGGGTCGGGAAGATACTTTGGAGGAGGAAATGGCAATCCTCTCCAGTATTTTTGCCTGGGAAATTCCACCAACAGAGGAGCCTGGTGGGCTACAGTCCACGGGGTCGCAAAGAATTGGATACAACTGAGCAAATAACACACACACACAGTCGTTTTAGCCTTAGTGTCTTAAGTGATCTGTGACGACCTCCTTCAGCTCTGAGTAATAATGATACTGTGCTCCAAACACTATATTTTACAGACAGCGTCATTTGTGGGTATTGCCCTCCTTTGATAGCAGAGGACCCTGAAGCTCGAAGAGATAAACAGATTTGCCAAGGTCACAGATGGAAGACCAGTTTTCAGTGCAGGTTGGGAACCTCGAAGTCCTTGCTGTTCTCCTGTGCAAGGTCACCCATCAGTTTGTCTCTCCTCCTTCACTGGTGAGAAGTCAAAAAATTCTTAGGGTAGCAACCTCTGGTATGGAGGTTCCCCCTCAGGCATGTGCAGGATACCTGTTGAGGAACACGGAAGAATGTCTCCACTTTGATTTATATTTTTCTCATACTTGAAGCTTTTCTATTTGGGGGGTGTATTTTAAAAATGTATATGATGTATAAATACATTGATTTACACACATCATACCTGGAGGTTTGTGGGCTAGTGAGTAAACTTGTTTTTTTCTGAAAGAAAAAAGTTTTAGAGAGCACTGATTGTCAATCTAATTTTAATTTTTCATTAAAAAGTTATTGTGAAAATAAATAGACCATAAAAATATTGTATAATAGAAAGACAGTTGCAGACAGTTCTATTTGGATTATTTGACCTTTTAGATTATTTTTACTTTTAGATTATCTGGGGCCACTGTTTTACATCAGAGCAGATGCCAGGAGGCTGATTGAAGAAGAGATGTCTGCTTTGTGTGGGTATTATTTGACTTTCTATTTTTTTTTTCTTTTCTTTTGGCCTCACTGCTCAGCATGTGGGATCTTAGCTCTCCAACTATTGACTGAACCCGTGACCTCTGCAGTGGAGTCTTACCCACTGGATCACTGGGGAAGTCCCTACTTGACTTTCATAATCTTGCTTTTATTGATATTCTGGTCATAATAATAGCTGCTGTTTAGATATCTGTGCCAGGTATAGTCATAAGCATTTTAAGTTGTATCTCATTTAATCCTCTCCATGGCTCTGTAAGTCAAGAATAATAGCTCCATTTTATAGAAAAGGAAATTGAAATTTAGTAAAGTGCTGAGACTTGCTCAAGATTACCCATTTAGAAATTGAACTTTGATTTTTCTGACTCCATAATTCACTTCTTTCTTGTTTGGTAATCTCTGTTAAACATGTTAGATATATTTGTTAACATATTGATTTTATAAAAATCAAGATTTTTTTGTTTCTCCTTTAGAGTCATTAAAATGGATCCTACAATACACATCTCATCTAAACTTCAACACAAAATTTCCAAAGTACTCATATAAGAGATAATTCTAAAAAAATTATGTTTTATTTCTTTTTCTCCTCCTTAAATAGAGATAAAACTAAACTCTGAAAGGGTTACCTAATTAGCATATTTTATGGACAACTATATCACTCTCAAGACTCTAAAGTATTAAATATTGAATTATTAGAAATAACTTAAAGTAGATAATTTTTGTATTTGATATAGGAAGAGTTAAGGCTGTAAATTATTTTATTGTCTATTTAGGTTTGCTACATAATTTCGATTTGTCCCATTAGTTTCTATCAGAAATTGAATACATTGTTTTGTCAACAGAAGGCAAATTACTTACTAATGTTAGGTTAACAAAAAGCAAACAAAGATACAGGAAAAAATCTATTAATTATGTGTGAAATAATATTCACTAATTTGATCTGACTTTGTAAGATATAATTCACTTTCAGTGAACAAGTCATAGACTTAAGTAATACTCAATGGAGATTTTGGAAAATGGCAAATCACATAGAAAAGAATTTCAGGGATAAAAAAAATTAAATTTGGCCACTGGGTATCCATCTTGATCCATATTCACTAGTAGTTAGGGCAAGAGAAATAAATCTTTTAAGTGACTTCAGCTTTTCTTTGTAGTTCTCTTTCCAGAGAGTTAAGGGAATGCTTTTATTTAATAACTAACACAGTAACACATTTTCTCTTTCAAAGTCTTTGTGATTTCTTTCACCACCATGAACAATCTTCAGAAAATCTGAAGAGAAAAAAAGACTTAAAAAAAGCAGCAAAAGAACCCCTTTAACAAAAATGGAGTCTTTTGGGGCTAAGCTGTGTCTTGACTGACTGTGTAAGACAGCCCTGGGTCACTTTATTTCTGCACAGTACTCTCACTATATAAAATTTCAAAGTCTTATAGGTCATATATTGGTCTGGAAAATATAGCTTTCTTAGTGAAATGGTACATTTTTTTAAATTATTACTTTTTCAAACTTGGAAAAAAGTAAAACTACAAAAGGTATATAGTGTGAGGGAGACATATCACCCCCATGATCGCCTTACATTTACCTCTTTCTAATGTATCCTAGGAGTACATCAAGGCTGTATATTGTCACCCTGTTTATTTAACTTCTATGCAGAGTACATCATGAGAAATGCTGGGCTGGATGAAGTACAAGCTGGAATCAAGATTGCCTGGAGAAATATTAATAACTTCAGATATGCAGATGACACCACCCTCATGGCAGAAAACGAAGAGGAGCTAAAGAGCCTCTTAATGACAGTGAAAGAGGAGAGTGAAAAAACTGACTTAAAACTCAACATTCAGAAAACTAAGATCATGGCATCCAGTCCCATCACTTCATGGGAAATAGATGGGGAAACAATGGAAACAGTGACAGACTTTATTTTCTTGAGCTCCAAAATGACTGCAGATGGTGACTGCAGCCATGAAATTAAAAGACTCTTGCTCCTTGGAAGAAAAGCTATGGCCAACCTAGACAGCATATTAAAAAGCAGAGACACTACTTTGCCAACAAAGGTCCATCTAGTCAAAGCTATGGTTTTTCCAGTAGTCATGTATGGATGTGAGAGTTGGACCATAAAGAAGGCTGAATACCGAAGAATTGATGCTTTGAACTGTGGTTTTAGAGAAAACTCTTGAGAGTCCCTTGGACTGCAAGGAGATGGATACAAATCAGTCGTGAATATTCATTGGAAGGACTAACGTTGGAGCTGAAGCTCCACGACTCTGGCCACCTGATGAAAAGAACTGACTCATTGAAAAAGACCAAAATGCTGGAAAGATTGATGGCAGGAAGAGAAGGGGATGACAGAGGATGAGATGGTTGGATGGCATCATCAACTTGATAGACATGAGTTTGAGCAAGGTCCGGGAGTTGGTGATGGACAGGGAGGCCTTTCATGCTTCAGTTCATGGGGTTGCAAAGAGTCGGACATGATTGAATGACTGAACTGGATTGACTTGAATGTATCCTGGAATCTGGATATACTCTATGCATACATAAACACTTACTGTACATATCTCCTTCCATTTGCAGGTACACAAGTGGCACAATATACATGCCATTCTGAAACTTAAAAAAAATTATTAGTGTATCTTAGAAGTTGCTTCATATTAGTTAATATAGATCTGCCTCATTCTGAATTGAGACCATACTTTTTTAAAGATGGGGCTTCCCTGGTGGCTCAGATGGTAGAAAATTCACCTGCAATGCAGGAGACCAGAGTTTGATCCTTGAGTCAGGAGGATTCTGGGAGAAGGAAATAGCTACCCAGTCCAGTATTCTTATCTGGAGAATTATGGGCAGAGGAGCCTGGTGGGTTACAGTCCATGGGGTTGCAAAGAGTCAGACATGACTGAGCGATTAACACTTTCACTTTTTAAAAAAAAATAGTAATTGGTGCTCTGATGTGCTCATCTCTTAGGATTTTAAAAGTGGCACTGAAGGCAAGAATCTGGTTGGATGTGCCAATCCAGATTAGAGGAAATGGAACGCAGAAAAGTTCGAAACCCTTACCTCGGATGGTCTGCAAGTCTTTGATGCCCCTTTTCTCTTCCTCCTTCCAAACGCCTCCAACAATCCTGAACAGAACTCTGACTTCTGTTATCTTACACTCCCTGATAAGTCTTTTTAGAAGCTGATGGTCTACTTATGCCAAGCCACAGCCATATGATGGTCCCTGAGACACACCATAGCAGAAGAAAAGATACCACAAAACTAGATAAAGCTAGATATTTGCAAATAACATTAAAAAAAAAAGCCATCTCATTTGCATTAAAACAATGGAGCTTGATTTCATTCATTTCTGAACTGCTAAACTGGATTGAGCATTTTTTCGTTTTCTCAAATTTAGTAATTTGACTTAAGTCTGTTATCCTGTAAACAGGGTTACCCAAAATGAGTCTCTATAATTATGGTGGGTTGCTGTGGCCCCAGATGTACCTTTTCATTGTGTTAGACTGACATTGAAACCATTCTGGACAAAGGATCGGTAATATTTCCAAAACCAGTGGAATCATGATGTGTTGAGATATAGTCTTAACAGGTAGCTGATGATTCCTGACTTTCTGGCCTTGCTCTACTCAGTTCTTGGGTTTCAATATCCCCTCCCATCCCAAGCCCCTTGGGAGACTTTATCTAGGTTTTGAATTCATTTGGTTTTGAGCACTTTCAGTCTTGCTCTCTATCCCTTGGGTTCATTAGAGTACCCTGGGAGTTAAGTACTGGGGCGTACTTTTTTACCAAGCTGTGTTTTCTTTCTCAGTACAGGTCCCTTGGTTGGTGAAAGGACCTTTGAAAAGACTCAGGGCTTCCATAAATGGTATAAAACTGGCCTATTTGGAGCAACTCTGTTGCTTTGCCCTCTAAGAATTAGGAGACATGGTTGGCACTTGTGTCCAGAGGGGAATGTTGGATGTTTTAGGCCCTGTTAGGATGTTCAGAGGCTGCCCTTGATTTGCAGCTAAAGTCTCTAGTGGCCTCCGAAGCATCCATTACACCTTGACTGGGAATAAGTTGAAGTCAAGGCAGCCCAGTAGGTTGATATGCAGGCTTCCGGAGCAGTGTTTCAATGCATCTTTAAACTTTGCTGCTCTTTAACTTATCAGACCTTGAAAGCATTAATGCAGCTTCTCTAAGAGTCCAGCATAAATGAGGAGGGCCAGAGGTGCCAGCAGCACGAAGAGTGGCTCTCAGGTCCCCACCACCAGTGATGCAGAAGAATGAGTTCCCTTTCTGGATTGCTCAGGGGAACTTTGGCCTCTAGCTTCTACTTCTGCCTTCAGCTGGGAACTGCTGCCAAAAACCAGGGTCAGATTAGCCTTTTGGAAAGACAAGTATGAGAATTAGTGTCATTTCTCACATGCCTTTGGGCTAGATAGTAACAGCTTGTTCATCTGTGAAATAAAAAATGATAATAATGGCACTGTCTGTGAAAGCAATGAGATGTTTATAAAGAATTTGGCACAACTCTCAATAAATAGAGGTCACCAGCATTAAGAGTTGCTTTAGTAGTTACCTGAACAGGGTAACTTTAATTGTTCTTTGTCTGAAAGAGGACCTGCCCTCCTGATGTGATGCATGACGTTTTATAACTAAAAATTCACTTTTGGGGCTTCCCTGGTGGCTTAGGATCCCTGATGGTGAGCAGGGTCCTGGGCAAATGGGCCTCGGGCAAACCAGCCATTTTCGGAGGTAGTAAGAGAGGGAAGAGAGGCCGGAAGAGGGCATGTTGTGAGGGAAAGAGGTCCTCACAGCCTGTGGGAGGATCCCTGGGGACAGATGCCTCCGTCACCTTTGAATGACCTTGTTCTTTCAGCTTTTGGTAGAAAGATCTCTGGCCTGGAGACCATCTCCAGTCCTCGTTTGCTGTGTGACCTTGGGCGGGTCACTACTTCTCTCTGGGCCCCAGTTATCCCTAAAACTTCCTCCAACGCTAAAACTCTTTAATTTTGCAGGAAAGCTTGTGCAGTTACAAAACTGGTCGATCTACTCAGGCTACGTAGCCGAAGTGACCCAGACTCGAGTGAATCTTTCTTCAGTCATGGGTGGAATGAGGCGACCTATTTAATTGAGTCACTTTTATTCCTTTATCATCAGTTGCAAATTGCATGACTCAAGGCTCATTAATGTTTTTCTAAAATTATCGTGGGATTCCTGTCCTAATTCCTGGCTGTCTTTAAAAATTAGAGATGGGGTGAATGCTGAGCTTGTAGGATTGTCTCCAGTCTCGTTACTGCTGAGGCTGTCTTTCCTTTGATCCAGATGGTGTGGTGGCTTGATTCTCCCAGTACCTGGCTGAATTTCGGACATGGTTAAGAACCAGCTGGTTGAGGTTCAATGCAGACAAGATGGATGTGATGCTGCTAGGCAGGGGCATACTTGGAGATTAAGGGAGGGAAAGTCCAAACTCAGTCAAGTATATAAATGTTATATTACTCTTCCACTGTTTGAGAACTGTTGATGGGCCAATAATTTCGAGTTTGGATGAGATTAAAAAATCATGTCAACAATGTAAAAATTATCAAAACAACAATTTGTGATAATTTGATAAAATGGAGCCACTGGATAAAACTGTATGTAACAGTTACAAAAAGGAAAACCAAAAGTGTTCTTTGCAGAATCAAAAGGCTTTGCAGAACCAAAATATACATGTTTTGGGGTGGTGTTAATAAAAATCAAACTGAGAAAAAGATGACGCTAATTGTCGCATAGATGTGGGACTTCCACATGTAATGTATTACTGCTTTGTAATTTACATGCTGCCTGCTACAGTAAAGGTAAAACTCAATTTATCTAAAATGTCATTTTTAAAAATAGGTGAAGTATTTTAACATTTAGGTATTCTCAATTGAATTAGTAGTTACCCATAAATTTTTACCCGCACATCATGTGCAGGTTGTCACTTTTAAATAAAAATTTAAGGAAATAGTCTCAAAAGGGACTCTGAAAATTGTTAGATACAAGATTTGGTTTTAGGGTTTTGAATATACTGTATTAATCTATTTCATTCAGACAGACCCAGAGTCTAAATTGTTGCAAATATTTTCTTGATGCATTTTGAGAGGTACTTTTTTGAACTGCATAACATGTGTGTATAGTATTCCTTTTATCTGAATCAGGTATTGGTCCTGAATAAAAGGTTGTATTTCTTAGGTACATGTAAATTTCCAGGTTTATTTATTGGTTAGTTTGGGGTACTGGTTGAAGAAAAATTGAGACCTTAAAATACTTTTGTTAAAAGCAAAATAGTAACTTTGAGGGGTTTGTGTGTGTGTATATGTGTATTCATTGGAAGGACTGATGCTGAAGCTGAAACTCCAATATTTGGCCACCTCATGCAAAGAGTTGACTCATTGGAAAAGACCCTGATGCTGGGAAAGATTGAGGGCAGGAGGAGAAGGGGACGACAGAGGATGAGAATGGCTGGATGGCATCACCGACTCAATGGGCATGAGTTTGAGTAAACTCCGGGAGTTTGTGATGGACAAGGAGGCCTGGCATGCTGCGAACCATGGGGTCGCAAAGAGTCGGACACGACTGAGCAACTGAACTGAACTGAACTGAACTGATGTGTGTATTGCAACCTCTATAAAATTGTTAAATAACTTTTTTAATGGAATATGCAATAAATTGCTTAAAAATAGTTTCCCAGTATAATAGCAATTTTGAATAACTTAATGTGGTAAAAGTTAATGTAAGTTTGCCTGAAAATAAGGAAGCCTTTAGGTGGGGAATGGGAGCTAAAGAGGCATTTATTCAGGCTTTGTAATGATTTTTTTTTGGGGGGGGACATTAGCCACAAATCTCACATAGAATTAACCACACCTTTTTGCTTAACTGTAAACATTTTACAGAACTACCTAACAGAATTCTAACAGAACTACCATTTTGGATATCATAATAATAAGGACTGTAAACTATAATAATTTTAAACAGCTCATATGTAATGGTGAATTTTTTCATGCCTTCAACTCTGTAATGTTCCCTTTTCTGCTCCTCTGGTATCAGCAGTCTTTAAAGATTTATTTTTTGGTGACCCAAGTATAAATATTGAGTGTTTGTATTTGGATACAAAGAAGACATCTATTAAATTAATCCAAAGAACTCAGGGTAAGAGGTGATGATAACAAGGAGGTAGATTCTGGTTTGCTAAAAAGAAGAATGTTCTAAACATTAGAGGTTTTTTTGGAGAAGAACAGCCTTTTAATGAGACATTGAGTACATTGGAGGTGTTTAAGCATAGGCAGGAAAGCCTGGTAGTGGGGAAACAGAATGAGGAACTCCTACCTAGACAGTTTAGAAACTGACTAAAGACCTCTAAGTTCCCATCCAACATTAAAATTCTGTGACTAATGAATAGTTAATTTATACATATTTGATACTGAAGAGGTATACAAGATTTTGAGAAAGACTTTGCATTCTTTAAGACCCAGGTTTGACCCCTGGGTTGGGAAGATCCCCTAGAGAAGAAAATGCCAACCTACTCCAGTACTTTTGCCTGGAGAATCCCATGGACAGAGGAGCCTGGCGGGCTACAGTCCAGGGGTTGCAAAGAGTTGGACACGACTGAGCGACTAATGCATGACACATGACTGGTGGCTCAGTGGTAGAGAATCCACCTGCCAGTGCAGGAGACATGGGTTCGATCCCTGATCCAGGAAGATCTCACGTGCTACAGAGCAATTAAGCCTGTGTGCCACAACTATTGAACCTGTGCTCTCGAGCCTGGCAGCTGCAACTACTGAGCCACATGCTGCAACTACTGAAGCCCGTGCACCCTAGAGTCCAAGTGTTCAGCAACAAGAGAAGCCACTGCAGTGAGAAGCCTGTGCATCACAACTAGAGAGTGGCTCCCACTCCCTGCAACTAGTGAAGAGCCTGTGCAGCAGCAAAGACCCAGTACAGCCAAAAAAGTACTTATAAAAATCAAAATGTCTTGGTAAGTGGAAACACCTCCATGAGCGAGAACAGTGAGAACTGGCAGCCATTTACACATTAGTCAGAGTAAACTAATCTTATTTTGATAGGGAGCGAGAGGGGCACTGGGTCCTTTGGAGAAGAGAGAAGTTTTCCCACCCAATAGAGGAAAAGCAAAGATTATTAGGGCTCTGGCCCCTACAGAGAAACTTCTTCGACTTTAGGGTTATATACAGAGTTCCTCTATTTCGTTGATGTCTGTGCCTCTTTGGAAAGAAATGTCATCTAGTGATCTATGTGTATTTAGTCTCATGGTTCCCTCGCTCCATTATTAATCACTCATTAACTTATTTGCTTAACTTAGAGCAAGACTGGAAACAGTGTGGGAGCAGGGACCCCAGATTTGCTCTTATTAGCACATGTATAATGCCATTATCAATATTTGTCTTTGAAGGAATACAATAGGCATTATACACACACACACACACATATACATATATGTACACAAACTCTCTCCCTCTCTCTCTCTGTATATATATGTGTTAGTCACTCAGTTTTGTCTGACTCTTTGCAGCCCTATAGACTGTAGCCCAACCAGGCTTCTCTGTCCATGGAATTCTCCAAGCAAGAATACTGGAGTGGGTTGCCTTTCCTTTCCTGATCCAGGAATCAAACCCGGGTCTCCTACATTGCAGGCAGATTCTTTACTGCTTGAGCCACCAGGAAGGCCCCCTTTTGTTCCAATATGGTGCTTATTGAATAATATTCAACATAGCTGAGTTGTCAAACAATAAATGCCTGGGATAGCAGCTAGGTAAGACCAATACATATCTGCAAATTTTATCTGGAGCTAATTACTCAGAAAAGACACAGTTCAATTGCATGAATATTTATACTTTCTAAAATGAATCTATCTGATTAGAAGTCAGAATAGGTGGTTACCCTTGGGGAAAGTGACTGAAAGGGTCAAAGGGGAGCTTTCTGTGATGTTGATAATGTTATATTTCTTGGTCTGGTGCTGACTACATGAATTAACTTATGAAAAATTCATCTAACTGTATACTTAATGATTTGTATGTGTTTTTTATTCTTTAATTTTAAAAGTTTACTTAGAAGAGTATAGATTGTCTGGTTACCATCTATATGAAAGACCTTTAGGTGCTATATTTTATACTTTCATTAAAGTAAAAATTGAAGCAAGTAATGGGAAGGCAGAGGTGCAATGATTGTATTTAATCCCCCACTGTTGTTCTTTTACTGTCTCCTGAAAGTCCATGCATGCGTGTTCAGTCATGTCTGACTCTTTGCAATCCCATGGACCTCAGCCCACCAGGTTCCTCTGTCCATGGGATTTTCCAGGCAAGAATACTGGAATGGGTTGCCGTTTCCTCCTCCAGAGGATCTTCCCAACCCAGGGATCAAACCCAAGCCTCCTGAGTCTCCTACATGGGCAGGTGAATTCTTTCACCGCTGAGCTACCTAGGAAGCCAAAAGAGCTAAATTTAAGAAATGCAACAGATAAAAATCTACCTCTTGGGCATCTTTTGACTAAATTGTATTGGAAGATACACTGGTTTGTAGGTTTATGATTATTTCCATGAGCCACAGGTTAGAAATGTTTATCACCTATTTGGCCGTCTTTTTAAGTGCATTTATCTGATTGTCTTTCCACCTGCTCAGTAAAGGAGATGATAATTCCTCATCTGATCCTTGCAAGGACATGGTTTATGGATAGAGGGGGGCAGAGGTGCCAGATGTAAAGCCATGAGTTGATCAGAGCTCTCGTAGATGTTCAGCATGTTTCTCTGCTTCTGCTCCTCACAGTGTGAGGGCAGGTCCAAGCATATTTTTCTTGAAATGAATGTTAGCATAGAAGGGAGTGGGAATTAATGGGTTTTTATCAAGAAATGGGAGGAGGAGGCGGCTGAATGCTATTGATGTGGAGCTGACTACGGCCTGCCACCTATTTCTCATTCTTTGATCTTTTGCCATGATTTCCACCTTTAGAAGTTTTAATTAAGGCTTTGCTATGGAAAGTATGGCAACCTTATGGGCCCACCAGAGTATGTTCAGTCCCTGAAGTTTTATAGATTTTACCAAATTAATTTCTTTTACTAATTTACTAATTAATTTTTTAGTAAATTAATTATAGGCAACTTGAGCCATTTTATATTTAAAAATAACTATCAGTTTTCTAGAAATGTAGTGACAGTTATCTCCAGGTTCTGTATTCTCATGCGTTAGCTACTTTTTTGTTAATATGACAACTCACTGTATGATGCTTTTTTTTTTTTCATCCAGAGTTGGTAAAACATTGTTTTGAAATGTAGTGGGAATTCCCTCAATTTCACTTTCCCTTTTCTGGTTGAAATAAAAAACCTTAATTTAAAAAATATACATGTCAGCTTTAGCAACGAAAGCTGTTCTTACATCGCTTGAAACACTCAAAAATGGTAAGAACCTTGTCAACATTTTAGTTTGGTTCATATAATCATTTGCCCCCTTTGGCTCCCTATATTTTTTCAGTTTTTTTAAGGTATAACTGACAAACAAAATTATAAGATATTTAAACTGTACAATGTAATGATTTGATACATGTATACATTGTGAAAAAAATGCATACACTGCATTAATTAACACATCCACCCTCTCTCTGTCTCTTTTTTTTGTGAGAACATCTAAGTTTTACTCTCTTAGCAGATTTCAGTTACACACTAAAGTGATCATGTTACACATTGGATCATTTGATCCTCCTACCTCATTCATCTTATAACTGAAAGTTTTCATCTTTTTACCATTCTTTCTTTATTTCACTTTTCTATTCTTTGTTTCTCTGAATTTGACTTTTTTTTTTTAGATTCCACATGTAAATGATGCCATGTAGTATACTCATCCTCTATCTGGCTCATTTCACTTAGCATACTATTTAGTTCCCTATTTAAAGTGTGCTAAAACTCCTTGGTCTCAGCTCTGTGCATCTCAAAGTCAGTCCAAAGACATTTACAAGTAAATAAAAACAGATTAAAGTTCAAAGAGCAAACATCTTGATTTAGTGCTACTTAAAGTTCAGATTTTACAAAACGTAGTTTGCCATATAGTTCAGCAGTCCCACTTATGGTCTGTTCATTATGTATCAAGCTCCATGTCAGGCATTACACAACACAATGACATTCAAAGTTGCATTTGGATAGAAGTGGTGCCATTCTTCCTCAGTCTGAGAATGAAACAATTGTATCAGACATAAACTCAAACAGAAAATGGTCTCTGAGATTTGTTTTGTTCTGCATATTCACTCTTTTGATCTTTCCATCTTTCAATATGTTATTTGAAAGCCATGTCTTTAGAAATGCAGTGATGCATTCAAAATAAATTAAATGACAAAGCTTCAAACACAACCACTATTTAAAAAATTATATGTAGCAGAGAGGAGAAAACAAAAACACACAAGTGAAACACTGTAGTTGCTATTGTGAAAGACTGGTATAAGTGAAATGGAGACACAGGTATTGACTCAGTACTTATTTTGAGACCCAGATATTAAATGAGTAATTTTTTTCCATTGAGTGATATCAGGAAACTTCCTTTTAAAAAATGCCATGCTTAGGAGGACTTCCATTGAAAAGATTCCGACACTACTATTCCTGCCTGCAGCCACATTCCAATCCTATCTCTAGTTCAGAGATCTGAGAGCCTGAGTTAAAGAGATTTTACAAAATTGTAATTTTTTTTTTCCTTTTGCTGTAACTCAATCTGAGGGCTTTTCATCTAAGTTGTCATTCTTGGGGGAAAACAAAGATCTACCTTCAAACCTGGTAATGCTTCCTTGGCTGACTGCAGATAACAGCATTTTTGCCATAAAGTTGACTTTGATTAGTTTAAAATTATTCCAGTGAATTTGTTGTCAAAGGAGATATAATATCTTTGCATAAATTTCATATACTATCTTTATTTTCAGTAATTGGTATATAGCACTTTTATATGTTTACCCTTGTTGTCAAGGAATAAAGTCTGATTTAAGATCGCCAAAGGTTGTTTTCATGGTATATATGTAAGTGAGATTCTGATTAATTAATGAACTGACTGTTCTTTCTCCCTACCATGGACTTATGGGCATACTCTTTTCTCTTACTTTGTTGTCTAGAGAGTCATTTACTTGTACCTAAATTAACTAACATCGATATGAAATCAGAAGATAAGAATATTATATGAGTCTCTCTTTTCTCCCCTAATAGTGGCTTGTATAGTTTAGCCTGCTTAATGTAATCCCGCGTAGCCATGCCATGCTAAGCCACTTCAGTCGTGTCTGACTCTGTGAGACCCTATGGACTGCAGCCTGTCAGATTCCTCTGTTGATGGAATTCTCCAGGCAAGAATACTGGAGTGGGTTGCCATGCCTTCCTCCAGGGGATCTTCCCAACCCAGGGATAGAACCCACATCTCCCACATTGCAGTCAAATTCTTTACTGTCTGAGCCACCAGGGAAGCCTGGGCCCATCTAGTGTTCTTTCAAAAACAGATATGTTCATGGGGACTTCCCTGGTGATCTAGTGGTTAGGACTTGGCCCTCCCCCTGCAGAGGCCTGAGTTTGATCCCTGATTGGGGAACTAAGATAAGACCCCACAAACTACACAGCATGGCCATAAAACAAAAACCAGGTACATTTAAACATACAGTTATGAGTAAGTAGTGATTACTTGGAATGTAATGTACCACATGATAAATACAATTAACACTGCTGTTATATATGAAAGTTGTTGTGAATTCTCATCACAAGGAAAAATATTTTTTTCTATTTCTTTAATTTTATTTCTATATGAAATGAATGTTCACTAAACTTTCTGTTTAATCATTTAATCATCTCATGATGTAAGTCAAATCATTACACTGTACACCTTAAATGTATACAGTGCTCTATGTCAATTATATCTCAATAAAACTGGGAGAAAAAAACATTTGATGACATTTGATGACATTCAGAGGGCAGACAACTAGCCAGTCTGATCACATGGACCACAGCCTTGTCTAATTCAATGAAACTAAGCCATGCCATGTGGGGCCACCAAGACAGACGGGTCATGGGGAAGAGGTCTGACAGAATGTAGTCCAGGGGAGAAGGGAATGGCAAGCCACTTCGGTATTCTTGCCTTGAGAACCCCATGAACAGTATGAAAAGGCAAAAAGATAGGACACTGAAAGATGAACTCCCCAGGTCTGTAGGTGCCCAATATGCTACTGGAGATCAGTGGAGAAATAACTCCAGAAAGAATGAAGGGATGGAGCCAAAGCAAAAACAACACCCAGTTGTGGATGTGACTGGTGATAGAAGCAAGGTCTGATGCTGTAAAGAGCAATATTGCATAGGAACCTGGAATGTTAGGTCCATGAATCAAAGCAAATTGGAAGTGGTCAAACAGGAGATGGCAAGGGTGAACATCGACATTCTAGGACTCAGCAAACTAAGATGGACTGGAATGGGTGAATTTAACTCAGATGACCATTATATCTACTACTGTGGGCAGGAATCCCTCAGTAGAAATAGAGTAGCCATCATGGTCAACAAAAGAGTCTGAAATGCAGTACTTCTATGCAATCTCAAAAACAACAGAATGATCTCTGTTCGTTTCCAAGGCAAACCATTCAATATCATGGTAATCCAAGTCTATGCCTTGGGCAGTAACACTGAAGGACCTAAAGTTGAATGGTTCTATGAAGACTTACAAGACCTTTTGGAAGTAACACTTAAAAAAGATGTCCTTTTCATTATAGGTGACTGGAATGCAAAAGTAGGAAGTCAAGAAACACCTGGAGTAACAGGCAAATTTGGCCTTGCAGTACAGAATGAAGCAGGGCAAAGGCTAATAGAGTTTTGCCAAGTGAACGCACTTGTCAGAGCAAACACCCTCTTCCAACAACACAAGAGAAGACTCTACACATGGACATCAGCAGATGGTCAACACCGAAATCAGATTGATTATATTCTTTGCAGCCAAAGATGGAGAAGCTCTATACAGTCAGCAAAAACAAGACCAGAAGCTGACTGTGGCTCAGATCATGAACTCCTTGTTGCCAAATTCAGACTTAAATTGAAGAAAGTAGGGAAAATCACTACTCCATTCAGCTATGACCTAAATCAAATCCCTTATGACTATACAGTGGAAGTGAGAAATAGATTTAAGGGACTAGATCTGATAGAGTGCCTGATGAACTATGGACGGAGGTTCGTGACATCGTACAGGAGACGGGGATCAAGACCATCCCCAAGAGAAAGAAATGCAAAAAAGCAAAATGGCTGTCTGAGGGGGCCTGACAAATAGCTGTGAAAAGAAGAGAAGCAGGTGAAACAGATCAGCAGCCCAGGTTGGATGCATGAGACAAGCGCTTGGGCCTGGTGCACTGGGAAGACCCAGAGGGATCGGGTGGAGAGGGAGGCGGGATGGGGGATCGGGATGGGGAACACATGTAAATCCATGGCTGATTCATGTCAATGTATGACAAAAACCACTACAATATTGGAAAGTAATTAGCCTCCAACTAATAAAAATAAATGAAACAAAAAAAAAAAAGAAGCAAAAAGCAAAGGAGAAAAGGAAAGATATACCCACTTGAATGCAGAGTTCCAAAGAATAGCCAGGAGAGATGAGAGAGCCTTCCTCAGCGATCAATGCAAAGAAATAGAGGAAAACAACAGAATGGGAAAGACTAGAGATCTCTTCAAGAAAATTAAAGATACCAAGGGAATATTTCATGCAAAGATGGGTTCGATAAAGGACAGAAATGGTATGGACCTAACAGAAGCAGAAGATATTAATAAGAGGTGGCAAGAATACACAGAAGAACTGTACAAAAATGATCTTCACAACCCAGATAATCACAATGGTGTGATCACTGTCCAAGAGCCAGACATCCTGGAATGTGAAGTCAAGTGGGCCTTAGAAAGCATCACTACGAACAAAGCTAGTGGAGGTGATGGAATTCCAGTTGAGCTATTTCAAATCCTAAAAGGTAATGCTGTGGAAGTGCTGCACTCAATATGTCAGCAAATTTGGAAAACTCAGCTGTGGCCACAGGATTGGAAAAGGTCAGTTTTCATTCCAATCCCAAAGAAAGGCAATGCCAAAGAATGCTCAAACCACCGCACATTGCACTCATCTCACAGGCTAGTAAAATAATGCTCAAAATTCTCCAAGCCAGGCTTTAGCAATACGTGAACTGTGAACTTCCAGATGTTCAAGCTGGTTTTAGAAAAGGCAGAGGAGCCAGAGGTCAAATTGCCAACATCTGCTGGATCATTGAAAAAGCAAGAGAGTTCCAGAAAAACATCTATTTCTGCTTTATTGTCTATGCCAAAGCCTTTGACTGTGTGGATCACAATAAACTGTGGAAAATTCTGAAAGAGATGGGAATACCAGACCACCTGACCTGCCTCTTGAGAAACCTGTATGCAGGTCAGGAAGCAACAGATAGAACTGGACATGGAACAACAGACTGGTTCCAAATCGGGAAAGGAGTACATCAAGGCTGTATATTGTCACCCTGCTTATTTAACTTATATGCACAGTACATCATGAGAAATGCTGGGCTGGAAGAAGCACAAGTTGGAATCAAGATTGCCAGGAGAAATATCAATAACCTCAGATATGCAGATGACACCACCCTTATGGCAGAACGTGAAGAGGAACTAAAAAGCCTCTTGATGAAAGTGAAAGAGGAGAGTGAAAAAGCTGGCTTAAAGCTCAACATTCAGAAAACTAAGATCATGGCATCTGGTCCCATCACTTCATGGGAAATAGACGGGGAAACAGTGGAAACAGTGTCAGACTTTATTTTTTTGGGCTCCAAAATCACTGCAGATGGTGATTGCAGCCAAGAAATTAAAAGACACTTACTCCTTGGAAGGAAAGTTATGACCAACCTAGACAGTATATTAAAAAGCAGAGACATTACTTTGTCAACAAAGGCCCGTCTGGTCAAGGCTATGGTTTTCCAGTGGTCATGTATGGATGTGAGAGTTGGACTGTGAAGAAAGCTGAGCGACAAAGAATTGATGCTTTTGAACTGTGGTGTTGGAGAAGACTCTTGGAGAGTCCCTTGGACTGCAAGGAAATCCAACCAGTCCATCCTAAAGGAGATCAGTCCTGGGTGTTCTATGGAAGGACTGATGCTGAAGCTGAAACTCCAATACTTTGGCCACCTGATGCGAAGAGTTGACTCATTGGAAAAGACCCTGATGCTCGGAGGGATTGCGGGCAGGAGGAGAAGGGGACGACAGAGGATGAGATGGCTGAATGGCATCACCAACTAGATGGACATGAGTTTGGGTAAACTTCGGGAGTTGGTGATGGACAGGGAGGCCTGGCATGCTGCGATTCATGGGGTTGCAAAGAGTCGGACATGACTGACTGACTGAACTGAACTGAGCTGAACTGAAGGGTTTTATTAGGAGTCACATAAGTAGTAAATTGGTTTTTAAAGAATGATTTTTGAAGCTACTTGTTCCACAGATTTCTGTCATTTTGCCCACAGTTATCACAATCAGTAATCAGATGGCAGCTGGATCAATATCCCTCTGCTACTCACCAAACATTGCTAATGATAGGTTGTATTTTTATTTTTACTGTAATTTTAAAGCCTTTTCTATTTAGCATAATTTGCCTTTCACATTGTGGTATTTCTAGGTTTAAATATTATTTTATGAGATTGTCACCTTTATGTTGATAGAACATACAAGTTCTGAAGAATATAGGTACATTTTTATTTCTACTGTTGATGATATATCATCCAAATGTTGTCTTGCAATATATTCAAATATAACAAGTTATTCTTCTTGTGATATATTTGTTACTAAAGAGGTTCCTGTAACAATAGGGTGCCCTGCAATCATTAGGTAGAACATACTAAGCCTTCAGTTAAAAAAATTAGAATTTTGGATAACTTGTATCTGTCAGTGGAGCTTGATAACTTAACAATATTTTTGCTTGAGTTTTGTGGTGATTCTAACCAATGTGATTAAAAATTCTGTAATGAAATATATCAACTTTTAGAAGAACTGAGTAACAGTAAGTTGGTATTTTTCAAATGACTAGTGCATAATTTTACAAAATCACTTCAAAGTGGAAGATAGACCAACAGACTTTAATATCACCAAAGATGAAAATTTCATCGATATGGTTTCAGATTCATTATTTGTAATTAACCTTTAAGAAACTACAACTTGTTGAGTTTTGGTGTAGTGTCAGAGAATAGTCACAAATATATAAAAATATATTAAAAAATTTTAATTATAAAAGAATCATTTAAAGGCATTGTAGAGCACTAAGACATTCAACAACTTGAGAGACTGAGATACAAAAAAGAAAGAAAAGATTGAGGTAAGCCCCCAAATCTACTACTTTTCTTCTCAAGGCATTTCTACTTTGTAAGTTGCACTGAACTAAAAGGTCTAATGTAAAGTGGATGCTAAGATGTTAGAAGATTACCCAGAGCTTTGGTAATATGATGGTGCTGATGAGTTCATATCTCATATTTCCATTGAGATATCTAAGGGGCTATACCCTAGCAACAGGACAGAGCAGCACCCGTTCAGCTCTCAAGAAGACTTAAATTTAGTCTTGAGACACCTCAGTCTAACTAGATCAAGGATTCACCCCCATTCTAACTGCCTGCTTGAAGGAAATAAATCCCCTTTGGAGAAGATTTCATCATCTACAGCCTGCACAACTTTTCACATTCAATATAAAGTATTCAATTAAAATTTGCCAGCCATACCAGGACCTAGAATGGAAAGACTGAAGACAAAAATATAATTAATTAAAAACAAATCCAAAGTTTGTTCTTTGAAAAGACCAACAAAATTGATAACTGATAAGGAAAAAACTGTTAGTCACTCAGCCGTGTCCAACTCTTTGTGACCCCATGGACTGTAGCCCTCCAGGCTCCTCTGTCCATGGAATTCTCCAGGCAAGAACACTGGAGTGGGTTGCCATGCTCTTCCCCAGGGGATCTTCCCAACCCAGGGATCAAACCCAGGTGTCCTGCATTGCAGGCAGATTCTTTACAGTCTGAACCACTAGGGAAGCCCCATGCAGTAATGAAGAGAGAGATCATATAACAAATCATGCAGATTCCAAAAAGATGATAAGAGGATGTAATGAATAAATTTACGCCAATATGTTTAAAATTTTGAATTAAATGGAAAGATTCCTAGAAAAGCACAAATTGCTAACACCAACATGAGGAAAAAACAGGAAAATCAACCTCTTGGTGGCATGCTGATTACAATGGAGCTTTTCATATGGAGGGAGAAATGATTTGTCCTTCCTAGAATCAACAGATCCTCTAAATATGAGTTTCTTTTCCCTTCCCAAAGTGCCCCACCAACACTATAATTATGATGATCTATTAAATTCTCATGTAAATGACCAGCTCAATAACAAAACTATGGGACTGGGGGACTGTCATCTAAGATGTAGTATGTGCAGATAGATGATACTCTGTCCCCAAGGAGTGGAAGAAAAACTGGTGTCTCTCACCATCATCTCAAGAATTTGCTAAATGACAGAATGTAATTAAGCTCTGCTGGTTTAGAGGGTCTTGTTCCTAGACATAATGATTCCACTGAGGGACACAATAAAAGGACCACAAAACATTTAGGTATGACAACTGCCTGGGCCCCTGGCTCCTCATCCAGGCTTCACCTTATCTTACACTGGAAGAATTATGCTCCAGGGACCTTCTGCAGCATGCCTTTTACTTTTTGCCCTGGAGCTTCTCCGTTGCTGCAGACATTGGCTGGCTCAGCAAGCGTACATGCAGATTCCAGGTTAAAGGGACAGTAATGCCCATGAAGATAACTTTCTACCAACAGCAAATGGAAGCTGATTGAGAAATACTTCTGCTTGATAGTCAGGTGGATAATTCTGAAAAGCCTTTACTGCTCTGTTTAGAAGGCTCTGGGAGAACTAAATGCCGGACATCACATTGATATAGCACCTGTTTATAGCTTTCCTCTTTGGAGTTATTTCTCAAATAAATGACTTGCACTCCAGTGTTTGTTTCAAGACTCTTCTGTCAGGGAAAGTACAGGCTTAGGTACTCTGAAGTACTCTGAAGCTGATCATACTGGATTCAAATTCTAATAACTGTGTGACATTTGGAAAATCACTTAACTTCTCTGGGCTTAGCTTCCTTTTCGGGATAGTAGGAGTGATTATAGTAACTACTTCATTAAGCTGCTGTGATAAAATAACCTGATGTTCCTAAAGCACTTTGAACTGTATTTAGCATGTAGTAAGCACCACATAAGTGAAGTAAAGTCACTCAGTTGTGTCCAACTCTTTGCGACCCCATGGACTGCAGCCTACCAGGCTCCTCTGTTCATGGGATTTTCCAGGCAAGAGTACTGGAGTGGGTTGCCATTTCCTTCTCCAGGGGATCTTCCTGACCCAGGGATTGAACCCAGGTCTCCTGCATTGCAGACAGACGCTTTACCGTCTGAGCCACCAGGGAAGCTAAAGCACTACATAAATGTTGGCTATTACTTGCTCAAGGATCATTTTTTTCCAGTGAGGTACTCAATTTTTTATTAATTTCTAGGAACCTTTATATATTATTAAATATTAGCTTTTTTGGTCATGGGTGTGAATTTTCCAATTTGTCTTTAAATTGTTTATTGTGTTATTGTGTTTTTACTAACAAAATGATTTGATTTTTATAGGTAAAACTATCAATTCTTTCCATTCTAGCTTCATGTTGTATAATGTTAGGGTTCCCCATTCTATTATTATAAAAATAAAATGTAATAAAAATAATTTCTCCAGGCAATTCATTCAAAACAAGGTGTATCAGTATTTGCATACTAGTTAGCTGGAACTTTGCCTGATGTCAGCAAGTTTTCATATGCATGTAAGATTCTTTCATGCTCACTCAGTCGTGTCCTGTTCTGTGTGACACCATGGACTGCAGCATGCTAGGCTCCTCTGTCCATGGGATTTTCCATACAAGAATAGCAGCGTGGATTGCCATTTCCTCCTCTGGGGGATCTTCCCGACCCAGGGATTGAACCCCTGTTTCCTGCATCTCCTGCATTGGCAGGCAGATTCTTTATCACTCTTAGATCGTTTCTGACACATATTGGATATTCAGAAAATTTTAGTTACTAATTTTATTCTTTTAAAAAAATTTGTTCATAAAACAAAATAAAGAGGAGGTCTCGACTGATTATAGGACTGGGTCAGAAATTTTAGAAGCTGAACCTGGAGCATCTTGTAGGGCTGAAAAGTAAGGAAGTGCTCAAAACAAAAAAACCCCAAACCCCACAATGATGAGAGTATGTTAAAGGGACAAAGGAATGAAATGAAAGAGTTCCTAGAACAATTTGAGCAATAAAATAATACAGTATTGGGTTATGATCCAAACTATAAAATAAATATCCATAATTCCATAGTGATATAAATAAATAATTGAACAAAGAAATAATCTGGTTGACTCTACTCCAATAGAAAATGGTTTTGGTGTTAAAAAATTTAAAAAACAAAAAAATAAATAATTAGGGACAAACAGATAAATGCATTCATGCAGAAGAATTCTCTTACTTTGCCCTTAAAGAAGTGGAATGTGGGATGTGCATAAATATATCCTTCTAAAGAGGACAGGATGAAAATCGAGGAAAGGAGTGATCGCTATGTAGCAGCATGACAAACATGACTTCAGCCAGGTGGTCAAAATTAACATCAGCATGGTAAGTCATGTTGACAGTATGTACTGTTGATACGATGTGAGGATTATGGCTGTTTACCTCTGTCATCTTGCCCCTGCAAAACCCTAGTCAAATAATGAAAAAAAAAATTAGACAAATCTTAATTGAGGGGCATTGTACAAAGTATCTGACTAGTACTCTTCAGAGCTGTCAAAGTCACCCAAACCAAAAATAATGTCTGAAAAACTCTCCCAGCCAGTGGGTGTTTAAGGAGACATGATGACTAAGTATAAAGTAACCCTGGATGGGATCCTGGAACAGAAAGAGGGCATTAGGTAAAAGAAAATCCAAAAAAGTATGGACTTTAGTTCCTAAATCAATATCAATAATGGCTCATTGATTGTTACAAAAGCACCATACTAATCTAAGTTGTTAATAATATGCTAAAATGGTTGTAGAATATATGTGAGCTCTCTGTACTATCTTTGCAATTTTTATGTAAATCTATTCTACAATTAAAAAGTTTATTTTAAAAAGACTTTGAGGAATACAAAGTTTATTGGAGGTGTTATGACTGTAATCAAAGACCTACTACCACAAAGTGAAAATCTTAATGAAGGTGAGTGTTTGATGGAATAGGGTTACAGGAAAGAAAGAGACTCTCTGGGAGAGAACGAGGCGATTTTATCACAAAGGAGAAAATATTTGAGCTGAGGCTTGAGGAGAAAATAGCAGTTGGTCAACTGGAGAGAAGAGAGAAATTAAGTACTTTTCTCATTTAGTTTGCATCTACTTAAACATTGCTGAAGCATAAGAACCGAGATACATCTGCATTTTGAAATACTTCTTAGAATGCCCCATCTTAATGTCTATTTCTCTTGACTGAACTCTTATAGTCCTTTGCCTATGGCATTGTCCAGTTACTAAGGAGATGATATTAGCAGAAGTGGGTTTTAGATGAATTTTTGATTCTGTTCTTGATCTAAGGGTCTGAATGCCATCTTCAAGGTTTAGTTGCTACAGACCTTTTTTTTTTTTTTTTTTTCTGTTTAGCTCTTTTTACTCTAAGCATGTAGTCTTTTTTTTTTTCCATTTATTTTTATTAGTTGGAGGCTAATTACTTTACAATACTGTAGTGGTTTTTGTCATACATTGACATGAATCAGCCATGGAGTTACATGTATTCCCCATCCCGATCCCCCCTCCCACCTCCCTCTCTACCCGATTCCTCTGGGTCTTCCCAGTGCACCAGGCCTGAGCACTTGTCTCATGCATCCAACCTGGGCTGGTGATCTGTTTCACACTTGATAATATACATGTTTTGATGCTGTTCTCTCAAAACATCCCACCCTCGCCTTCTCCCACAGAGTCCAAAAGTCTGTTCTGTACATCTGTGTCTCTTTTTCTGTTTTGCATATAGGGTTATCATTACCATCTTTCTAAATTCCATATATATGTGTTAGTATACTGTAATGTTCTTTATCTTTCTGGCTTACTTCACTCTGTATAATGGGCTCCAGTTTCATCCATCTCATTAGAACTGATTCAAATGAATTCTTTTTAATGGCTTGAGTAATATTCCATGGTGTATATGTACCACAGCTTCATTATCCATTCATCTGCTGATGGGCATCTAGGTTGCTTCCATGTCCTGGCTATTATAAACAGTGCTGTGATGAACATTGGGGTACATGTGTCTCTTTCAGATCTGGTTTCCTTGGTGTGTATGCCCAGAAGTGGGATTGTTGGGTCATATGGCAGTTCTATTTCCAGTTTTTTAAGAAGTCTCCACACTGTTCTCCATAGTGGCTGTACTAGTTTGCATTCCCACCAACAGTGTAAGAGGGTTCCCTTTAAGCATGTAGTCTTATTTGGAGAATGACAACTGGTCAAATTTTTGCTTAAGACATTTATCCATACTTAACCAGAGGTTTCAGAGATAACACCACTCAGGTATTCTGAATTATTTTATGTTAAATAGGAACATTTTCTCAATAGTCTTAACATTTTCTCTTAAGTCACATCTCATTTATCTTCCTCCTTAAGAACTACATAGGCTTGTTTTAAATAGTTTAAACACCTGTAATAAACTACAGATTGCTAAGAGTAGAGGTACTTTGGTTAATGCTCAAAATGATATGGCCAGAGGAAAAGCCAGCATTATTAAATATGAATGCAATCCTTACCAACACAAATTGAACCTTTTTTTCCCCCAATAAAAAAGCTAGTCCAAAAAATAAGGTCTCATTCTATGAAGATTTATCATTTCCAAATCACAGTGAAAGGAATTTGAATAATTTACCAATTTTGTTTTCTACTATGTGCCTTAAAGATACCTCACTAAAAATGGTATCTGGCACAAGAGAATGACATATGCAGAATGTAATATTGTAGCGACAGTACTGAGGTTGATTGTTACAGACATATTTAAATTCTAAGTATTAAATGTTACATCCTAATTATTTATACAGAACATTGGTCCAATAACAAAAATAGAGAACAGCAGCTGAAAGTGTAGCTCATTCAATGTTCAGAGATAAAAGGGTTAACCATTCTTTCCATTATTTTTGGCAGATAGTCCTTTTTTGTCATATTTAAATCTGATGGCAACTGAAGAATTCTGGCCTTTTTCCGAGCTACTGTATGAAAAGGATGCTGAAGGCCATAACGATACAGCATACTGCAACATAAGGACTCTTCCGTTCACCAGTTCTGGCACACTTCCAAAATATACCCAACAACCCAGTTTTATTTCTGTCCAGGAGGCTGGGTGCCAAGGATCGGATATAGGCACAGGTACATATAAGCAGCAAGATTACAGTCAACAGACTCTGAAAGTTGAAAATGGCAGACATAGTGAGGTCGGCGAAGCCCCAGCCACATCACCCTTCTGGGCCCAGGGCAGAAGCTCTACAGACCTTTTGATTGCACTTTCAGAGTTTCTCATCCTTGAACTAGTGAAATTTGAGAGCAGATGATTCTTTGTTATGAGATGGGAGAAAGGATAAGGTGGAAGGAAAGGTTTGTCCTGTTCCTTGTAGGATGTTGAGCAACATCCCTCATTTGTACCCACTAGATGACAGTACAACTTCAAGTTACAGCAACCACGTGAAAGAAAGTGAAATTAGCAGTCGCTCAGTCATGTCCAACTCTTTGCCACCCCATGGACTGTAGCCCGCCAGGCTCCTCTGTCCATGGAGTTCTCCAGACAAGAATACTAGCGTGGGTTGCCATGCCCTTCTCCAGGGGATCTTCCTGACCCAGGGATCGAACCCGGGTCTCCCACATGGTCAGGTAGATTCTCTACCATCTGAGTCAGCAGGGAAGCCCCAGCAACCAAAAAGGTCTGCAAATATTGCCAGCTTCCCAGGTGGCACTAGTGGTAAAGAATCCACCTGCCAGTTCAAGAGATGCCAGAGATGCAGTTTCGATCCCTGAGTCAGGAAGATCCTTTGGAGTGGGAAATGACAACCCACTGCAGTATTCTTGCCTGGAAAATTCCATGGACAGAGGAGTCTGGCGGATTACAGTCTATGGGGCTGCAGAGAGCTGGACACGACTGCGTAACTAAGCCACATCCCCATGGGACATTAGAGAAATAATGCTCATTTTATAACTCAGATTGCAACTTTAATTGTAGGCCTTCAAGGCAAGGATAGCTAGAGAGTTTAAAACTCTGATATACCTTGAGGATGCTTCTAATAGCATGCAAGATCTCAAGGTCTCTTCAGAGTAAGTTGCATCTTATATTGTTTTATTTCATTTGTTCACTTGTTTAATCTGCAAACATTTATTGATTGGCTTGCCATGTATCAGATCACATGTCAAGTTCTGAGAATTTGGTGTTGACTAAGACAAAGCTCCAATACTTTGGACACCTGATGCGAAGAACTGACTCACTGGAAAAGACTCTGATGCTGGGAAAGACTGAAGGCAGGAGGAAAAGAGAACGACACAGGATGAGATGGTTGAATGGCATTTCCGACTTGATGGACATGAGTTTGAGCAAGCTCCAGCAGATAGTGAAGGGCAGGGAAGCCTGGCATGCTGCAGTCCATGGGGCTGCAAAGAATTGGACATGACTGAGCAACTGAACAACAACAGCCTATAAAGGAGTTGGATTTGTCTTCAGTTCAGTTCAGTTGCTCAGTCGTGTCCATCTCTTTGCAACCCTATGGACTGCTACACACCAGGCTTCCTTGACCTTCACTATCTCCTGGAGCTTGCTCAAACTCATGTCCATCAAGTCGGTGATGCTATCCACCATCTCTTTTCCAATGAGTTGGCTCTTTGCATCAGGTGAACAAATTATTGGAGCTTCAGCTTCAGTATCAGACATTCCAGTAGATATTCAGGGTTGATTTCCTTTAGGTTCGACTGGTTTGATCTCCTTGTAATCCAAGGGACTCTCAAGAGTCCCTTAATAGGGAACCTGGCTGAATTCTGAAGCAGGTCTCCAAGCAAAGTTGTTCATGGAAGACTGGAATTATGTCTAATGGTGATACTGAGATAGTTGTCCTACTTGATTTCACCTGAAGCATGATATATGGATCCTGACTTTATATATATAGGCTCTTTCTTCATGAATGTAGTACTCCTCATCACAGACCTCTCTGTGGACATCCAGCCCTTTCATAACCCCTGAGATTAGAGATGCACCCTGGGAATTGTATTGGTCTTGGGCTCTCAAGAGTCATTATCCAGGCAGATGTTTTCACTGACCTTTGTCTATGGAAATTGCTCCTAAGAAAGAGGAATTTGAAAGTGGGAGGCTAACCAAGTTGACCCTGCTACTGTATTTCTAGCCTTCCTCACGATGCACTATCAAGTACCTCTGCGCATACTCTTGACTGGCGCTTGTGGTGCCATCACCATCTGAACATGTATGCCCGCCTTAGGCCCACCTGATTCTCAGGGCTCCGGCCATCCTGTCTTTAAATCCTAAGTTTTTCAGGCAAGTCCTAATTCTATTGAATTTTTTTTTTCAATCACTGAGACTCATTAGATTCTCAACCGTTTCTTTAAACCTCTGCCAAGATGTTCCCAATGACTGTATTTGCAAAGAGAGAGGATTGCCTTGTCATATTATACCTGGTATCTCTGTCTTTGGTTTAGAAGACATGGCTGCTGCCTTAGTTGTCCTTTTAGGTCTTGCTGTGACTTTTCCAGGCCTGGTTACCCACCAGGAAAAGTGGTGGCTCAGGACTGCTTATGGCTCGTGGCTCAGGATGCAGTTCTGAGACTGGCAAATCAAAAGTTGGAAAAAACCAAATGAACGATGTCCTTTCTTTGTGAGTAGCAGTTATTATTACATCAGAAACATACTGGAACTTCTTGATAGGTGAGATACCTTCTGATGACTTTTTGGCACTTTTGTATGGTTTTGGTCTGGCTCTGTTTTACAGAGGGCAGAAATCCATTCAGGCTCCCTCAGGGAATAGGATGATGATTTTAAGGGTAATCTAGGTTAGGAACTAGACCTGGAGCGCTGTCAGGAATTTGGATAGCCCCATGAAACTCTGCTTATATCCCCCTTAGGCGCCTTAATCTCACCCTCAAGAGTGGAAAAGCAGACAGTCTGTTTTCGAAACCAGGTGGAAGCCAATGTGGCTGTGGCCAGATTGTCACATGAAGGTCACGAGATGGCCAGTGGCCAGATCATTCAAGAGCTTGTAGCAATGCAAGAATCTTAGAATTTTATTCAGAGATAATGGGGAAACTGTTGAAGTGTTAAGACCAAGTGACTGATACAGTCTTGTGGAAGTCGCTCAGTCATGTCCAGCTGTTTGCAACGCCATGGACTATACAGTCCATGGGATTCTCCAGGCCAGAATACTGGAGTGGGTAACCTTTCCCTTCTCTAGGGGATCTTCCCAACTCAGGGATTGAACCCAGGTCTCCCGTATTGGAGGCAGATTCTTTACCAGCTGAGCCACAAGGGAAGCTGATATGGTTTGGATGACTGCAAAAAGTTACTCTGGCAACAGAGCGAAAAAATTTGAGGAGGCTAAGGGAATACAACAAGTGTTGTGTCAAAGAACAGGGCTGGGGAAATCAAGAGAGCTATGAAGGGGTACCGAAGAGTCTCCTAAGGCAGTAGGGGTGATTAGGGAAGGCTTCCTGGAAGAAGAGATATTTCAGATGAGACTGGAAATTTGAGAAAGTTGAGTAAGACCTAACCAGATGAAAGGAAGGAATGATAGGAGAATAATACTTTGGACAGAGGGAATAATAGGAGCAAATCCTGAGAGACAAGAGAGGAATTGTCCTTGTGGAATTTCTGACTTGATGCAAAGTTTTTAAAACTTAAAAAAAATAATTTTAATATAATTTTAAGCTCACAGAAATGTTGCAGTAGTGCAAGAGACATTGCCCTTTGCCCATGTGCTCTCTTTCTCTCTTCCTAATTTATAAATTTTGAAATTATGTTTCTGTATGTATTTATATTTTCTCTGTGTCTCTCAGGTGGGATCTTAGTTCCCAGACCAGGGATTGAATCCCAGCCCTAGCAGGGAAGGCACAGAGTCCTAACCATTGGACCACAAGGAATTCCCATTTGTGAACCTTTAAATATTTTAGGATATGGTCCCTAAAAGCAAGGACATTATCCTTTACAACCAATATGAGACATTATAGGATATTATTATTCAATCTATGCTGCTGCTAAGTCCCTTCAGTCATGTCCGACTCTGTGCAACCCATAGACGGCAGCCCACCAGGCTCCCTGTCCCTGGGATTCTCCAGGCAAGAACACTGGAGTGGTTTGCCATTTCCTTCTCCAATGCATGAAAGTGAAAAGTGAAACTGAAGTCGCTCAGTTGTGTCCGACTCTAAGCGACCCCATGGACTGCAGCCTACCAGGCTCTTCCGTCCATGGGATTTTCCAGGCAAGAGTACTGGAGTGGGGTGCCATTGCTTTCTCTCAATCTATAGTTCATGTTAAAATGCTTCTGATTTTCCCAATAATGCCCTTTGGAGCTATTTCCCCTGCTAGTCCAAGTCCAACCCAAGCCTGTGCATTGCACTTAATTGTCTTATCTCTAAAAAGTCCCTCAGCTTACAGTATATCCTGTTTGAATTCTTCTGATGCTTTCTCATGAATATGTTGTGCATTTGTGTAGGTATACACTGTGGTATCTGCTTTGTTTACCCTATGTCTAGCTTCGGTAATCTTGATGCATCTGCCTTTGCCTGCATTTGCTGCATACACCTTGTCCTGATAATATACCTGACTCACCTTGCCTTGATCTCCTGCCTCCTCCAGAGTTGGGGTAGGGAGGAGGGGGCAGGGTGTTATGTTCAAATACAAGGACATTATCAAATACAAGGACTAACTATCCTATCCAAAACCTGCTTACCTGGCCTGTCTATTCCCTGTTCCTTCCTGTGGAAACAAAGTAAAGGTTCTTGCCCACAATTCCCTCCTTTTGCTCTCTGAGTGATGACTTTGGCAGTTGCCTGTATGGGTTTCAGTGTCCTGACTTGTATTCCCTCTTCTGGGATCTGTGAGTATAATAAACAATGGCTATCTCCTGTTCTGTTGACCTTAACATACCTAAGTAATGGTGGCTCAGATGGTAAAGAATCTGCCTACAATGCAGGTGACCAGGGTTCGATTCCTGGGTCAGGAAGATCCCCTGGAGAAAGGAATGGCAATCCACTCCAGTATTCTGCCTGGAGAATCCCATGAACAGAGGAGCCTGGTGGGCTATAGTCCATGGGGTCACAAACAGCTGGACGTGACTGAGCGACTAACACACAACACACACACATTAAAACACCTGCCAGGTTCTAAACTTGTTACTATTACTCTAATTAATAAGTCGTTTAAGGAGAGATACTTCAAACTTTTTTGACTGAGATGCATAACAAGAAAGATATTTTACATAGTGGAATGTCTGTTTCACAAGAGTTTTGTGAAACAACACATATCCTCTCCATATGAAAGTTATTTTAGTTTCTATTCTGTTCTATTTGAAAATAATTCTTGTCTGACCTACTATGTTGATTTCATAACCCTCTAATAGTTAATTACCTTTGTCTGAAAGCACTAGTCTGGTAGAAGTATCACTTGGATCATCTGCTTGTGGAATGGAAAATAGATGTGCCAGGGCAGACTGGCAGCAAGGACCCCATTATAAGGATCTAGCCGTAATTCAGGTGAGAGAGTTGTGCTACTGGCAACGAGACTGAGAAAAATGGGTGAGTTTGATTTGAGAAGAAGTGATTGGATTGAGGAACTTGTAGATGGAGTACGGAAGAGAAAAGGGTCAAAAAGAACAATTTCACAGACTTCCCTGGTGGTCCAGTGGCTAGCACTCCAAGCTCCCAATGCAGGGGGTCCAGGTTTGATCCCTGGTAGGGGAACTAGATCTCATAAGCCACAACTGAAAAGATCCCATGTGGTGCAATTAAGGCCCATCACAGCAAAATAAAAATAAATATTTTTTTAAAAACGACAATTTTAGCTTTGGCCTGTGGGGTGGATGGTGGTGCCCCTTACTGAGATAAGAAACACTAAAGGTTTATAGTTCAGGCTCCATCATGCTAAGTTTGAACTCTTATGGACACCGGATTTAAACTGTTCAGTGAGCAGTTAGCTCTGTGGCAGCAAGTGGCAAATCTGGGTTAGATTATTAGCAAGCTGGAGTTGGACTGGTACTCAAGGAGTTTTTCCACTTCATGTCCACTACAGGAAGCAGAAGTTAAGTCAGAATAGTAACAAATGCTTTGAAAATATTACCAGTAGTTTGGCATTGAGATGCATAATAAAATAAAGTAAAAAATATATTTAGGAAATCAATGAATACTAATTTAGTAGAATAAATTTAACTTTTCAGCACTTTCCTCTCTTTTGGTTAAGGGCACTGTAAAGTCCTTTATGTATAGATGTAGAGAGAAATGTGGAACATAAAGAGATTTTGCATTATATAGAAACTTGCATTACATAGAAACAGTGCTGCCGTAAATCAAAACTGAGCGAGCCTGCGCTTTCCCGGATGCTAGTCCTTAGTTTTAATCCCCCAAATCTAGCAACAGGCATTCCCAGGTATAGATACCGAGATAAAAACTGGCGCACGGTGCAGGCTGTAAAAAGATGTCTGGTTTTAAGTGGCCCGAGTTTGGTAGTGCACTGAAAAATTGGGGTTTTCTAGGGGAAAAGAGTGTGGATGTGCGAGTGTACACACAGTCTCGGGAATGATAGGCAGTGCTTCGTTATTGGTCCCTCACCCTCCATCCCCACCCGTTCATCTGCTCCCCTCCCTCCTGCCCTCCCTCCATTCTTCCCCCCTTCTCTGGCGTTTTTCTGGGATTAACGGCGGGGTCGGCCCCATACACAAACGCAGCTGGTTCGTACGGTCAGCCTGAGCCCTGCTGTGCAACCACGTCAGGAATTCCAGTAAGTTGGCAACACCGCAGCACAAAGACAGCAACAATGAGGGAAACCCTTCAGTGCAGAAAGGAATGTTTGGAGCCCGCGCTGCTAAACAGAGAAAGGACACAGACGCCGCCCCCACGCCCGCCCCTTCGCCCCGGATCGCGCCTGCGCTCCCGCTCCCGCACCTTCAGCTCCCCACGCACGCCCCGGGCGGACGCAGCCTCTCCGGCGCCCGCGGTGCCCCCACCCGCGCACCGCCTGCGGCGCGCGCCTCCCCAGCGCCCGCAGCGGCTCTTTGTAACTGTGGTGCGGGGACGCTCATTGACTATGCAGGGCGGCCCCGGCCGGCGTCGGAGTGCTCTGACCCCGGCGCGGTCTCGTACCATCGCCCCGGCCGCCCGGAACCGGCATAAATCACCCACCGAGACGAAAGTGCAGCTTCTCGCTGCCTCCCTCCTCCCGCTCGCCCCGTCCCCTTGACTTCCCAGCCCCCCGTGCCTTTCGGGTCCCCAATCCTGCCTCCTCCGCGGCGCCGCCCAGCGCCAGACGCCCCAGTGACTTCGGTCGGAGCCGAGAACTCTGGATTTCCAGTTCTTGAGAAAGCCGCTTAATCTCTCCCGCCCCTGCTCGCACCTTACTCTTTTTTAAGTCAAAGTTTTCTTTATCTGGGTCTATTTCTCTCATCCTGTCTTTCAAAAATAATATCTATTTCCCCTTCCCCCTCCCCTCAAAGCTTCACCAACCACTAAAGCCCGGACTGTTTGGGGTCAGTAGAGTTCTACAGAGTCTCAAGATCCAGGCTCGGGGAGAAGGGGTGGCAGCCTCTGGGTCGGGGACTACGTGGGTGCTGGGATGTCGTCTTGACGGCCACGGCTCCTCTGGCTGAGAGAAAGGGCTCCTGACTCCCTGGACCAGGGCCTGGCTCCGGGGTGAGGAAATTCCGGGGTGACCCCTGGCCTAGAAACGGTTCCTTCTCACACAGGGCTCCACGTGGCCAGCAAAGAGGTTGCAAGGACCCTCCTTTCTGTGGGCACTGGAGCCACGTATCGGCTGAGAACGATGCTCTTTAAGTTTCTCTCACAGTGCTCTTTGGGGCTCCCTCCTCCAGCCCTCGCCAGCCGGGCTAACGCTGCCCCAAAGAAAGGAGCGGCGGGATTCTCTGAACCCCTTTAGTTTCTCCCTCGCGTAAAGGGGCACCTGCACCGTCGAGAAGACGTTCATTCTTTCAGTTTTGCTTCAAAATGATCAGCTTTGTAAGAAGCACGATCTGGCCGTGACACCTGTAGACGTGGTGCTTGAGAAAATCTCAAGGATCCGACGCGCCCCCATCGCCCCAACATTGATCTAACTCCCCCCGTAACTCGTAAAAACATAGAGCACGCCAAACTCTACAGGGGAAACCCGGGTGTCCGAGGGAGCTTGAGGACTGTAAACTAGAGAATAAAATAGTCACAAATTTCGAGCAAGCTCTCCATTTCTCTTTCCCCTTCCCTCCTCTTCCTTCTCTTATTTTCCCTTTTCAAAAACTATAGGTGGCCGACATCCGTGTGGACCGCCTAGCCACCTTCTGTGCGGAAGCCAGTCCTGCCCGCGTGTGATCGTGTCAGTGTGAGTGTGTGACGGTGATGAGCGTGTGTACCTGGGACGTGTGCGTGCACGTGTGAGCGGGTGCGTGTGCGCGCGCGGCTGTGTCTGTAGGAGTGCATGCGTGAGAGTGCACGCGTGTGTTCGGGTCCCGACTCCTCTCGCAGCTGCAAAGTGCAGGGGGCGGGCCGGGCGGCAGGGGGCCTGCCCCGCGGGATTCCCGCAGGCTAGTTCCGGGGCGGGCGGGTCTAAAGGGCTTTATGCAAGGTCTGGAGGGTGGGGACTGGCGCGGGTAGAAAACGCGATTCCTCGGGCGCGGGTCCCGGCTTTCTGCCACTAGGAGCCCGCGGAGGTGCGGCCCTGAAAGAGCGCTCCCCAGTGGAGGCGCTGCAGTGCCGAGTGCGACGCGCGCCCACCTCCCGGGGAGGGAACGGCGAGGCCGGGGACCCGGACAGTCGCGGGGATGGAGCGCTGGGCGGCGGCGGCAGCATGCACGCTGCTGCTGGCTTTCGCCGCCTGCCTGGCGCCGGCCAGTGGCGGAGGTAAGCGCCCACCGGCCCGAGCTCCGCGCGGAGTGCGGGACTCCCCTGGCTGCGACAGGGTCGGGTCCGCGGGCGAGCGGAGGGGGCTGCGGCCGGCTGAGGCCGGGAGCGGGAGGCGGCCGGACAGCTCCCTGTGGGGCACTCAGGTTGCCCTGCGTGGGGCCAGCAGGAGCGCCCCTCCTTCGCCCGCCCCGGTAGTGAGCTGTCCCAAACTTGAGAGAGCAGCCACTGCGGTTTCGGTGACAGCACACCCCACAAGGACCCCGCCTTTGTTCCCACGGAGGTTTGTCCCAACCCTCCTGGAAGGTACTTTGCTGCTCTCCCCGAGAGTCCGCAGCCGGCTCCCCGCGCTGGTTTCTTCTCTCCCGGGCCAAGCGGTCCTCCGCGCTGCTCCGCGCGCAGCTTTCCACCTGCAGCGCCCTGCCGGGGAATCCCTTCGCGCGCCCAGGCTGCCGGCTCGGGCACCTCGCCTCTTTGCAGCAGCGAAACTTGGTCTCGCCGTGACCCCCAAGAGACCGCATCTCGATAAAGATCATTCACTAGTCGAGATAAGGCTGGGAGGTGGGATTGGCCGAGAGAGTGGCTGATACGCTGCAGCATTTTCTTGAAGGGTTTCCCTTTCCAGCCGGGAAGTGGAGGCTTTTGTGTTGATGAATGGGGCTCGTCTGCGCGGCCAGAGTTTTGAGGGCTCGAATGGAGAAAGTTTCTGCGATGAAGCGCTGTAACCTTCTCTCAAGTTGTCGGGAGAGTTTTAGTTTTTTTACAGGAACGGAGGCGACGGAAAGAGGAGGAGGGAGTAGGGGAGAGAATAAAAGGAGTGGGAGGGGAGGAGGAGAGAAGACTAGAACAGAGTAAAAGGGAGAGAAGGAGGGGAAAGAGAGAGATCGGGGGCTGGGGTCGGGGAGAAGGAGAGAGAGAGAGGAAGCTAGGGATGAATGGGAGAGGCTGGGAGGCAGGGGAACAAGCGAGCTCTCTCCCTGGCTTTGCGTTGCTAGGTAGCAGCGAAGAGCTGCGTGTGACCGACCACCAGACAGACGGAGCGGACGCTGCTGCCTCCAGGGGCACTAATCTGTCTGTGGGGATGGGAGACCACCCTCTCCCCTCCCCCCCCCCCACCCCTTCCTCCCGCTCCTTCCTTCTCGGACAACTTAATTGCCCTACAATGAAAATGAAACCCCTATTGTTGTAGGATTAGCCAAAGCAATAAATTGATTTCCCTGGATCACATATTAGGGTTGAAGAGTGGAGACTGCAGAAGCCCCCATTTATGGCAGAGAGAGGGGATGGGCTGGTGGCATGTATTCAAATGGTTAATCTGCTTTCTTTCCTCAATTCTTAGAGTAAGCTCCTTAGAGGGAATCAACTAAGTAATTATACAGCAACTCCTAGCAGTACACATTGCAGACTTCCTGGGAAGAAGTTTGGAAACGCCGAACCTCACTGGTCGTGTAAAAATCTTTGGAAAAGGAGGGGAGGCAGGAAGAGAACGTTAATAATTCTAACTTTGAAAATCTTTTCTCAGGGTTGGTAACAGAGAAAGAGAATTTATTATTATTGTGGAGGGTTTGTCCTAAATATAGCCACAAGTTTTACTATATGTTCCTGTCAGTGCCTGGCAAAAGGAAATCTTGTCTGGATTAAACTGGGATACATCTGGGTTGTCCACATACAACGCAAACAGATGTTCTCATCCCTTTGTTAAAATGTCTTAGTCACTAAATGACCTGTACTTACTCTTCTTGGTAGTTTGGACCCATCCATCTTTCATTCTATAATAATAATAGGTGTAGTATATATCATATGATGTCATATATATCATATACTTATATGTGGCAGGCCCTGTTCTAAGTATTTTGCACTTGTTGAAATTTAGTCTTTATCATGCCCCTTTTTAAGGAAGCACTCTTACTGTTTCTGTTTTACAGATGGGAAATGAAGGCATAGACCAGTTAACTTCCTTCAGGTCATATGGCTAGAAAATCACTGTGAGACAATTCCCAGAGATTCTGATTCCAGAGGCTTTAACTAAACTGCTCTAGTATATGGCTCTTTTGTACTAGGAATGCCATACCCCTTTAGTTACTGTCCACATGTGAAGTTACTAAAGAAGCCAAGGGACTTTTTGCAAGTCTTTGCCACATACTGTAGAATTTGCTTGCTGCTCATAATTGGATATTTCCAGAAACTAAGGTTCCTATCCTCACTCTCAGTCTTCCCACTTGATCATTTTTACATACATGTCCTCTGAATATCGTCAACCTGGGGGTTTAAGAAGATTTCTAGATGCCTGTTGTAATGATTTTTGACTTAGATGAAGAAGTGTGATGACATTGTAAATGCCCTTATTTTAGCATAAAATATTTTAGGTAAGATCATCCTGCAAACTGCGTATCATTAGAAACTGGGAGAGTGTTTTGCAGTTAGTCTTTTAAAAAATATTGCATATCTGTGGCTAGAAATTATTTGCACTGCCCTCTATTTTGCATAATGCTTTTAAAAAAATGCAGGAGGGCCTGAAGCAACGGCTTCACCTCATTCTAGCTGTATGACCTTGCGGAAGTCCTTTAACTTTGCATGGCTCAAACTGCTTATCTGTAAAACTGGTATGATAATGGGAGAATCTATTCTGTGACGTTTTATGAACATAAAGTGGTAAGTGTGCCTTAGCATGGTGTAAGGCATTATAGACAATGATCATAAACTAATAGCCCTTTTTATTACTTTGATTCATAATACCTTTCCTTGCTTACTGATCATATTTCTCATTTCAAAATGCACATGAGAATATATTTAAGTATTTTCCACCTAACATTTCTCTGAAGAATTCCCAGATTCCAGGATGTGATTTGAAGTTTTTCAGAAAATGTTATGGTTTCTCAGGACAATGATATTCTTTCATCCAATAGAAGTTTGATTGTACCCTTAATAGGATCAGATTTTATGACAATTATGTCTTTGGGTACAGTTTATATGCTTACAAGGGTTGTGTGGCCAGTAGCAAACAGGCAACATTTTGGTTCTATCACATCTCTATTATCTGCTGCTGCTTTTATTTCACAGCAGTTGGCTTTTCTTTCTTCTACTGAAGTTCTTCCTTGCCAGTCTTTGGGGCTTCTGCTTAAACTTCCTGTCCCTGCCCTATTTTAATATAAACTATTATAACCTTAAATATATATCTTGGACTGCTTGGCATTATTTTATAGCTAAGTAACTAAACCCTGGAGGGAGACTGAAAGGAGTGGAAGGGTGGGGATTAAATGCCCTACCTAAGGGCTTGTGTGATAGAGCCAAGGTCTGCACCTGAGACTCCTCATTCTTCTACAGGACCTTTTTTAGACGCATGTCCTCTAACTGTCCCCACATTGAGATCTCTAGATTCCTTTTGTGTTGATCCTGACTTATCAGATGAGGCAAAGCATGATGAAAAGATGATCTTGGCGAATCTTCAGTTGGGTGGGTCACCTGTCTCAGGCCTAAGCTGAATCTCATGATAGATTAATGTAACCATGTGTTTTTAGCTTGATCCAGAACTCCCAAGTGATGGCATCTGGTCCCATCACTTCATGGGAAATAGATGGGGAAACAGTGTCAGACTTTATTTTTTTGGGCTCCAAAATCACTGTAGATGGTGATTGCAGCCATTAAATTAAAAGACGCTTACTCCTTGGAAGGAAAGTTATGACCAACCTAGATAGCATATTAAAAAGCAGAGACATTACTTTGCCAACAAAGGTCTGTTTAGTCAAGGCTATGGTTTTTCCAGTGGTCATGTATGGATGTGAGAGTTGGACTATGAAGAAAGCTGAGCGACAAAAGAATTGATGCTTTTGAACTGTGGTGTTGGAGAAGATGCTTGAGAGTCTCCTTGCAAGGAGAACCAGCCAGTCCATTCTAAAGGAGATCAGTCCTGGGTGTTCATTGGAAGGACTGATGTTGAAGCTGAAACTCCAAAACTTTGGACACCTCATGCGAAGAGTTGACTCATTGGAAAAGACCCTGATGCTGGGAGGGATTGGGGGCAGGAGGAGAAGGGGACGATAGAGGATGAGATGGCTGGATGGCATCACCGACTCGATGGACATGAATTTGAGTAAACTCCGGGAGTTGGTGATAGACAGGGAAGCTTGGCGTGCTGTGATTTATGGGGTCGCAAAGAGTTGGACACGTCCGAGCGACTGGACTGAACTGAGAATTCCCAAAGTCTGTGCCTCTGGATCCATTTTTAAAAATTGTGGACCATCAGAGCACATTTCTGAAGAGCTGATATAACCCAGATATTAATAGTTTTAATCTATTAATTTTGTGATCTTGAGGAATTAAAAAAATTGTTACATTGTGGTAATCCACAAACATTTATTAATAAGCATCTACAGTGTGCTAGTAAGACAGCAGTATCAATATAACAGAGAAGTTAAGGACGATGAGAACTGAAAAGGGGAGTCTAGATTCCACAGTTAAAATGAGCTGTAACTTTGTGTTTAAAATTCTGAGATAGTCAATTTCTAGTTCCTAATGACTCTGGCTAGGATTTCACCAATATTCGATTTGACACATTCTAGCCTCGGTGTTTTGGGCTGCTTTTAGAATAATCAGATTGGTAGATGTTTTGCAATGTCAGAGATATTTCTTTGATGCTTCCCATGTTTTATTAAGGGCCTGTACAAATGTTTCCTAATTGATTTCTTGACCATCTTAGCATTGTGAGACAAAATAGGAAAAGTGTGAATTTGGGGATTAGAGGATCTGGATTTGAAAGTTGCCTCTGCCATTTTCTATCTGGGAAATTCATTACAACATACTCAACTGCTCTGGGTTGGTTTTATCTATAAAATGGGCACATATTTACCTCATAGGGTAGTTATGCCAGTTAACTGAGAAGAGTGTGAAATTCTTTTTAGACTGTGAGGTCTCATGTATTTCTATCCATCATGACTTCCGTTTTCAAGAATTTAATTTTTTCTATCATGTCAATGTATGGCAAAAACCAATACAATATTGTAAAGTAATTAGCCTCCAACTAATAAAAATAATTGGAAAAAAAATTAAGTCAGCATAGTTTTACTAAAATCTTTAAAACTGTAGTGTAGATGGGATGATACGTTGAATAATTACCTACTAATCTTTAAAGCCTGTTTTTATCTTTCTTATGAATAAAACTACAGTATTAACATTAAAAAAAAAAGAATTTAACTTTTTCTAAACTTGTGGAGAAGATATTGTATCGTGGTATCTCTCTCCCCCGCCCCGGGCTTTTTAGTACAAGGGATCCTTAAATTATTTTCTTGTGCATCTTGGACACAGTGCTTTAGTGCCTACAGCAACCTTACACATAAGTCTGAATTCTCATGTTTGTAAATGACAGAGAACTCAGTTAAACTGCTTGAAGCCAAAAGGAAGGAGTATTGAAATACATAGTTGAAAAGATAGAGCTATTAGGTTGAACCATATGGGATTGTTGTTTTCCTAGGTCAGAAGCAGTCAAATTTGGCAATTTGGTTCAACCTAGTACAGATGGGCGCTCAGCCTATTTCATGTTGATTGGTTTCTCTGTCTCCTGGTTCTGAGATGACTGTGTTACCTAGTGTATTCTTCTCTGGTGTTACAAGGTGGCTGTCACATCCTTTAATGTTATGTCCAATGGAAAAGAGTAAGTTTTGTTTTAATTATTCTCAGCAAAAGTCTCAATTGCATTTCAGAGACTCCTCTTAGATCATAAGCTCATCGGAGAACCAGTCACTATATCCAGGGACATGAAATGTGCCTCTGGCTTAGACTAGAGTCACATGCTTGATCTCTGAAGTCACAGACTAAGTCTAGACCCCAGAGGGAAAATGAGGTAAGGCTCCCAGAAGAATGGTGAACAGATGTGGAGTTGCAGAAACAACAGATATCTGGAACACCTTATCAGATAAAACCAGTTTTCTATTTTGTGTATGAAGACAGACTTGAAATTTCTCAAGAGTAGGTGGTCCTGGGATCACTCAGTAATTGAAGAGGGAAAAGTCTTGCAAATATTAAAGCAAGACATGGACATGATGTTGTGTTCATGTGATCATGTTGCAACTAGAAGGGTAGTTGTAGCCTAAAGGATTTTTTTGTAGCCTAAGGGATTCTTATTTGGAGCTTTACTTTGTGATGAACTGGAATGTTCTCGAAAATGATCTGATAGATCAAAGTATGGAAGCTCTTGAGTCCCTTGTAGTCCTTTGCAGGATTTCATTTTTCAGCAAGTCCTAGGCCTTTGTCCCTTTTCCAACTTACTTCATTTGTTTTTATTCCTAAAATGTCCCTTTTCCAGGCACTAGACCTTGGCTGTGAGAAAGAGCTAGAGAGAAAGGAGAGAAGAAGGGTTTAGAGACACAAGAAGGTGCTTCAGTGGAGACGGAATGCACTTTGGTGCTCATCTAAGAATCCTTAGCATATACCCTAGGAAACTTCTTCTACAGACAGTGGAACAGGTGTCTTTCACACTTCACTGGATTAATTCAGAAATGCTAAACATTTGTCCTCTATGCCAATGGTTATTTTTCCGGTCTTTAAGTCTTATTTCTAATATCTCTGTATCATGTACCAAGAAAATGGAAACATCAGTTTTCAGGAAATTTAAATGTCTCTCCAAGAAAATAACAGATTAGACAATGTGAAGTTTCACATTAAAATCTCTATGCTTTTGGTCATTAGCCCTAAGGTCTTGCCTGACCCCCAGCATTATTGGAAACAGTGAGAAATGAAGAAAATGTAATTACCACTCTGTGCGTTAAAAAGTTAAGCCACTGTTATTATGGATACAATGGCTTGTTTATTATCCAGGTCTTGAGATTCCAAATTTGGAAGCAATACTAGAGGTCTCCTTTAAGTTTATATATCATCAGCATCGTGAAGATCAGCAACTTTGAAAATAAGCCTTTACTCACTGATTCACATTAATAGCATATCTACTTTTGAGTGCCCAGTAGTTATTGAGGAAAACCCCCAAAAGAGGAAGAAGACCATGGCTACACTTCTGTTCTGCTAGACTTTCTTGGATTCTCATATAAAAACATCCTGTCCATCTCTCAATAAACAATGCAGAAAGTAAAAAAAACATCCTGTCTTATGGTATCAGAGACTTGCTTGTCATTTTGAGCCCAGTTCTTTGGGTTTTATTCTCATTAACAAGGAGATTTTCTTTGTTAAAGGTAAAAAAATAAAAACTCATTTAGTTTGATAAGGAAATCCTTAAGTAAAATTGAATTTAGGGATGGAAATATCTGAAATATGTCTATCTTACCTACCTTTTACTGTCACTAAAGGGAAGGAGAAAATGCTAGTGTGTACTTCCACACTGGTTTGATTTTGATGTGGGAAGGCTGTGGAGAATACTTTTTGTTGTAAGAAACAGAAAACCCACCTCCAATTGGCTTAAACAATTAAGGGTATTTATTGACTCATGTAAGCAAAAACTTCTGAGGCAGTGTGGGGTTCAGGTAAGGTGCGTTCAGGGCTCCAGTTCTCTTTCTTTGTGTCCTTTTTGACTCTGCTCTCCTCTAGGTTTCAACTTTGTCTTCAGGCTGGCTTCCCATATTGTTATATTGCAGCTGCCAGGGCAAATGGGGCTACATGTTTTCTTGATCCTATCTAGGGACAACTTTGAGATTTCACCTGTGTTCTCAAAAGCATTATTTCATCACAATTTATAGAATGTGATAATCTCTAGGGTCCCTAGATGGAAATAAGCTAGGTTTTTAAGCTTGGCATATAAAAATTACCTGGGGAGCTTTAAATATATATTCTTAGGCCAAAACCCACACCTACTATATCAGGAGTATGGAATCTGTATTTTAAGCAATTCTGAGAGTCAGATGACTTGGAAACAACTGATCTGGGTAATCTGTCTCAGTTTTGTAAACTGAAACTAACTTGCCATGGCAAATTACATCCACTAGCAGTGGAGAGTACTCCAGTTATATCTATCCTTTCTTTTGGATGGGGATGTTACAAGGTAGCTACAGTAACAAGGAAAACGACTCATTTATATCCCAGGGTGATATGAAGTACTCCCCCCATTCCTGGCGGTCTCCTTTCCTGGCCGATGTGCCGGTCCCTCCCTGCAGCCACTGTTTGTGTCTTAATTGGATTCTTTGCTTTCTCTGCTCTTTCCTTGGACACCCTTGATGTCCTTCCTCCCACTGTTAAGAATCTGGGGTTCTTTGAGCTGACCCAGGTCGGGAATTCATCTCAGGAGCATCCCCTGGCAGAGCTCACTGGCATCTATCCCATGTTTGGCATTGGGAGTTATTAGAAAATCTTATTGCCCAACTCTTTGTTGATTCCACTGGGACTTATAGTCCATTGATCCTGCCACCTCTTCACTGTCCCTCAAATCCCGCAGTTATTTACTTCCTTAGCTTATATTTTATGGCCCATCATTAGCATCACTTCCTTGCCTCCACCCTCAGCAGTCTGGTCCTCTTTTCTCAGACCTCCAATACCACCTGCTCCAACAACATTGCTTCTTATAGACATGAAAATGGAAGCAATCAACAGAAGGACGCAAATTCTCATAACTCAACCATCATCGCTTGCACCTCAGCCTGTATATTTTGTCTTTCCTCCTGTTCCTCGGGACGAACTTTCTGTGCTCTGTAGTCCAGCCAGTTCATTCATGTTCTAGATCACACTCTGTCTTACCTCTCACCATTTGTCTCCTCTCATCAAATCTTCATTTCCCCCACATTCCCTTCTTGCTATCACCTATTTTCTCTGTACCTTGGCAAAATTCCTTGGCAGATTTATCTTTACCCACTGTAGTTTTGCTCAGTTTTTCTCATATCCATGCCATTCAGGTTTTTTTTTTCCCCACCACCCTTGACCAAGGTGTTTCTTTGGCCAAAGTCACTGGTGACTTCCATTTTGTTAAGTCCAGAGATCCATTCTCAGCTCTCATCTTGTTTAGCTAACTAGCAACACTGCACACAGTGTATCTTGCCTTCCACCATGAAATAGTTTGGCTTCCGAGAAACTACGTTCTCCTGGTTTCCTTCCTTCCTCGTTGGCCTCCCCTTGTTCCCTCATGTTTCCTTCCATCCACCTTTCTGATTACTTTTCATCTCTATCTGCATTGCTTTGGTAGCTCATTCTGTCTCGTGACATACCATCTGTATGCTGACAACCTATACATTTAGGACTATAATCCAGGCCCTACCTACCCTAAACTCTAGCCTGTATGTCCAACTGCTTGTTTGATAACCTGGTTGTACAAGAGTCATTTCAGACTTACATCCAAAAACTGAACTCCCGATCTCCACTAATGCCCCAAACCTGCTTTATCCATTGATTTCCCCATCTTAGAAAGTGACTACTCCATCTTTGCTTAGGCTCCAAATTTTGAACTCTTTCTTTTTATACCTTACATCCAATCCATCAGAAAATCCCATCATTTCAATCATCAGAATATATGTAGAATCCAATCAGTTTTCATCTTTACCACTGCTGTGTTGATCCAGGTCATGGTCACCTATTACCTGGATTATTGCAATGCCTTCCCTACTGATCACCTGCTGCCCTTTGGTACCCCTCCTGTCAACTCTCAGCCCCCTTTAAAAACCAGTCATATCTTGTCACTCCTCTGCTCAAAAGCACCAATGGCTTCTGTCACACATGAATTGGATTTTTCAGAAACAGATGCTGAGATAGACTTTCGAGTGCAAGATATTAATGAAGATCAGTGTCTGTGAAGGGAAGGGGAGGAAGCGGGAATAGGCAGAGGAAGAAACTGAAGTGGGTAAGGCCTTGATTGACCCAGTGGGGAGTTCTGGAGCTGCAGCTGGCAAGGAGAATGTTCTGTGTCAGGCTGAATTGGCTTTCCTCGGTTGCTGGATGTGGCCTACCCTAGCAAGATACCTTTCTATTGATAGAACTGAGGTGGACCTTGGAGGAGTTGAGTAGGTAGAGAGTCCTTCCCTGCAGCTGGCCCTTCCTTGAAGGGGAATCTGGGTGGTGCATCTCCGCATCTCCCTGGCTACCGTTGCTTCCCAGCTCATACAGAGTCAGAGTCCAGGTAGACCCTAACCATTGGCTTGGACATCCCCTGAACTGTCTCCTTCTCTCCTCCACTCACAGTGCAGTGGTTGTTGTTCAGTTGCTCAGTCGAGTCCAGCTCTTGGTGACCTCATGGACTGAAGCACACCAGTCTTCCCTGTCCTTCACCATCTCCCGGAGTTTGTTCAAACTTGTGTATGTTGAGTCAGTGATGCCATCCAACCATCTCATCCTCTGTTGTCCCCTTCTCCTGCCTTCAATCTTTCCCAGCATCAGGGTCTTTTCTAATGAGTTGGTTCTTTGCACCCGGTGGCAAAGTATTAGAGCTTCAGCTTCAACATTAGTCCTTCAAATAGGTATTCAGGGTTTATTTCCTTTAGGACTGCCTGGTTTGATCTCCTTGCAGTCCAAGGGACTCTCAAGAGTCTTCTCCAGCACCACAGTTGGAAAGCATCAATTCTTTGGCACACAACCTTCTTTATAGTCCACCTCTCACATATGTACACTAGATGGACCTTTGTCGGCAAAGTAATGTCTCTGCTTTTTAATACACTGTCTAGATACAATGGTATTCTTGCTTTATTCCCAACATAGTGAACACCTTAAGGCCTTTGTACTTGCTTCCTCTCTTCTTGAACACTCTTGCCTCAGACTGTACATGACCTGCCCCTCACCTTCTACAGGTCATTGCTTATAGGTCACTTTCTTAGTGTTGATTTCTCAGATTCTTTGCTCTTTCTTCATTGCACTTATCACCCTCTGACATAATGGACATTGGTTTTTTTTGTTGCTGTTGTTTATTTACTTTGTTTCTCTTTTCTAAGATATAAATTCCAGGACTGCAGACATTTTTATCTCTCTTATTCATTGTCTTATTCCTAGTACCAAGAATTGGGCTAACTAAATAAATCTAACTTGGATGAACGATGGATAGATGCCACCATGGGTACTAAAACTAAGAAGCAGCCTCAGCTCATCACTATGTCCCTGGTATTGCCAGCCGTTAATTCCGCCAGGCTCCTGGAGGCCCCATCAAGGTCCTGATGGAGAAAAAAAGAAAATTGCTGTCTCTATCAAAACAAGTGGCTTAGCAACGCTATTTCTTTCCATTTGACTCTCCCCCTTCCTCCGCCTCACTGCCCCCCAACTACCGATGACTCCCAACACATTTGATTGTAGCGGATTCTGCATCAGCCTTTTTAACTTCCACCCCAGACACTTGGCTACTCTGTGAGAATCCCCTGTACATACAGAATGGGTCATTCTGCTATTTTAAGGACAGATTTGATACAGTAGCTTTTATAAAAAGATAAGCCAAAGTTTTTAGACTTTATGTTAGTGGACTGTCACTCCGTATTTAAACAGAACACAAAAGAAATCTGTCTGAGACCACTGCGCAGTGAAAACAGCCTTGATCAGACAAAAGGCCCTCTGAAGAGGGGAGTGGTTTCCCAAGTCGGGGAGGCGGCATGGACTGTGGAGGAAAGAACATCACATGTCAAGTCAGGACATTCATGGGTCTTGTTCCTGATGAATGAAGGAAAAATGGGCCCAGTGGAAGAGGGCCAGACTGCTGAAAACCGCCCATGGCTGCTTATCCCTCGGCACAGTCTTTCTCACTTGAGACCCTTTTTTTTTAAATTGAAAAAAAGTATTTATTTGGGTATGCTGGGTCTTCATTGTGGCATGTGGGATCCAGTTCCCTAGCCAGGGATTGAACCCAGGCACCCTGCATTGGGAGCACAGAGTCTCAGCCACTGGACCACCAGGGAAGTCCCTAGACCCCATTCTTTTGATAGCTTTCTAGTGCAAGCATGACCACATAGTTCAGAGGCAGAGTGGTGACTCAGTGACATGCATGTAAGTTGTCAGCATACAGATAGGATGAGACTACCAAAGCAATGCAAATAGAAATGAAAAGTAACCAGAAAGGTGGGTGGGCGTAAGCATGAGGGAACAAGGAGAGGCCAGCAAGGAAGGAAGGAAACCCGGAGAGTGAAGAAGTTGGGAGAATGACCTGAAATTTTTATTGCTAAAATTGTTGAGTGTTTTCTATGTGCCTGATACAGTCCTAAGTGTTTTACAGGTGTAACTTTACCCACTTCTTTATTATTAACAGTTTGAGTTTCATGGATAAAGAACTAAGGCAGGGACTTCCCTGGTTAAGACTTGGTGCTTCCAATGCAAAGGGCCCAGGTTTGATCCCTGGCTGGGGAACTAAGGTCCCACATGCCTTGCAGCAAAAAATAAATAAGTAAATAAATAAAATAGAAGAACCAAGACAAAGATAGGGTAGGTAATTTGCCCGTAGCCATCTAGTTAGTAAGTGGCAAAACCAAGATTTGACCGCAGAGTCCTTATTCTTATGTGTTATCACTGGGTAGATAGGATCAAGGGAAAGATAGTGCCTCTGTGTCCATCAGAGCCTCATTTAATGATCAGGTGACCTCATTTCAGAAGCTGGTACCTTTGCAACTCAACTCTTGGACATTTTTGTGCTATTTTTGCATTCATTCATTCATTCCTTGTTGATGGAGCCCATGGCATGCTTTGACATCAAGTAACTAGAAATAGCAAAGGATAGAGATTCCTGCCACATGGGTCTGTCCAAAGCAGCTTATCCTGAAAGAGTACATTTCCATTGTAACCCAGTGTTCCCTCTATTCTCTTTAGGTACTGGCTGATTCCTGCTTGCTGACTTTCTCCTCTACTACCCGTCCATTATCTAAGAATGTCTTCTTCTCTATAATTACACATCTTTTAATTCAAAAGACCCTTTGACTATCAGAGAGAGTTCTATTTTAACTTCCTTTTAGGGATGGCAGTGCAGGTATTGAAAGTTGTCTGTTGCTTCATACTTGATGGAAAAATTCCTACTAAGTTTCCTTATTCAAAGTCCTAGAAGAAAGTAATGAACAACCAAGTGAGAACTGAGACTCTTGGCAGCTGAAAAGGTTGTTCCTGGAGAGATGGGGAAGGCATTTGCCTATGGGTTGGAAGGGCTGGAATGTCTCTTGGCTCCAAAGTGTCTCTCACCCTGGCCAGAGATGTCTGCTCTGTCGCCATTAGAGCTAGTTCTTTTTTTTTTTTTTTTTAATTTTTTTATTAGTTGGAGGCTAATTACTTCACAACATTTCAGTGGGTTTTGTCATACATTGATATGAATCAGCCATAGATTTACACTTATTCCCCATCCCGATCCCCCCTCCCATCTCCCTCTCCACCCGATTCCAGAGCTAGTTCTTTAGAGGAATACATTCTTCCCCTTGAAACTCTGGTTAAAGTGCAGAAATGTTTACCCCTGTCTGGCCAAGTAGTTAGCTGAGATAATAATGCACAGAAAACATTCCTGAGTGAGGTTCAGAGAGAAGGAGATGCAAAGTTGATAGTTTGATGGGGGGCGGGGACGAAAGAAAGGAAGAAGGTATCTGAAGGTGAGAGTCTTGGAAGGGAGCCAGCTTCATCTTCTAATTAATTTGCTTAAATCAGCTTTTATAGGTAACAGAGATGTTATTGCTTGTTCTTTTTTCCTTAGGATGACATTATGGGGAGTTTCTGCTGTAAATCTGTTCAATTGACATTAAAGATTGAACTTCTTACCTTCTAGTAAGGCTCTCCTTCGTCTAATTAGCTCAGTGGAAATAAGATTGTTAGAACAAAAGGAAAGGTTGACCCTAAAAGCAACAAAGTCACAGCACTCTATCAGTCATTCCTTAGGGATTCATTGGTGTCAGGTAAGGTTAAGAGGAAGCTTTTGGATTTAGTGTACATGGAAGTTACAATTTTTCTAGACCATAATGATGACTATTAATAGGAAATCCAGTTTTATTCCTTAGTATGCAATAAAACAACAGTTTGCATGTGGATAAGGTAAAAGCCACACATTTCTCAAGTCAATTGCTAAATGGTTAACTTTTATGTACCACCTCTCTGAATTATTTTTCTAGTTCACTTCTGACATAAAAATTTACTTCTTCCCTAATATTTGGTGCAGTGAGGTGTTGAAAGAATTTGCTAAGTAATCACTGGAAGCTGAGATTCTAGTGAAAAACAAAATGCATGGTTTAAAAATTGAACGTACTAACTGGGAGAGAGCAAAGATTAGATGCTTCTTTTGTAAATAATTAAACCCAGCAGGGCAGACAAGGGAGAACATGGGACTTGAGCTAAGAAGGATGCATAGGGTATTGAACACTTTCACTTCCCTGTGAGGGAAATCAAAGAGGTCTTTAATAGTTGTTGCTGATTGTGAATATGTGCAACAAAATCCTTAAGCCAGATTTACTTCTCAAGCATTTTGCTGTGATCGAAGGAATGAGAAAGGGGAGAGAAGAGGAACTGTTTGATTGAGGCCCTTTAGCACGCTTTCTCTCTAGGAGGCCCAAGTGTGGTTTGTCACAGTGACCTGGGACTTTGGTTCCCTTCGGGACCACCACCTAGCACTGGGGATGCATGGGTAGATCAAAGACAATTGCTTTTACTTTTTCTTGCCAAGAAGCAGTGGATCTACGAATTGAGAGCTGGATTAACACAAGACACATAGGATGGATTCTTTCTGATTTTCTCTTTCAGAGTTGGTTTTCTTACACTCTCCACACCGTCTCCACTTTTTTGAGGTGGTTGGTCTTAATTTTTCTATCTGTAAGAAGGAAAAGATTTTACAGTTTTCCTATGGGTAAGCTTGAATATTAACCTTAGTGAAGAGCTTTATTTTATCATTTAAATTAACATAGATTTAAATTGTGCATGTATAGTTTTATAAATTTTCATACATGTATGTATTTGTGTAACCAGCACCATGACTGGGATTAGAACAGTTCAATAGCCCCCCACTCCCCCAATTCCCATATGCTATTGCTGTAGTCACACTCTCCAAATAAAGTTTCTCAGTTCTTTTTTTTTGAAAACTCACTTTCCCATATGAAAGCCTCAATTTCTGCCTTTCATTTGTTCATTTTAATTCAAGAAATATTTCTAATTCATTTTTGAAGTAATTCAAAATGACATCGGTAAATGGTAAGGTTGCAAGCCTGGTTTCCCCCTACTACATGGAGGAAAAAACTCTGGAAAGATGGCTGCTCTTTCAGTATAGCCATATAGGAAAAAAATTGGCCTACACTTGGCTTGTTGCTAGATTGGAATCTGAAAAGAAAACACACTCAAGAAGTCTCCCTTGAAGCAGAGGACAGAGGTTTATTTTTTATTTAACGATTTACCCCTTGACACCTGGGAAATGATTAGTTGATGTTTTCAAAGAAGATTAAGTCAGTGTGGTTAATTAACTGTGGTAATCAGGTGACTTAAATTAATTAACTCCTTGTTAACAATTTCCATCAATTTTGTAAATAAATGACTGAATCAGTAAATTATACTCAAGATTAAAGGCTATATTTCCTGATTTATTTTATTGATAACAAATTAGAGAATTTTCTCTTCATCTCATTCTCTTCCTGCCAAGCTTACAAATGAGAATTAGCTGGTTATAGTTTGAGAGGAATGCACCAGAGTAACCTTTAATGTATGGTTTTAAGGAAAAGTCAGGTGAAAGGACACTTGAAAAGATTTAGGGGAATGAAACTTAATCAGCATATACATAGCAACATTGAGGGAGAATGGGGGTAGTAAGTAATGATGAAACTAACTTTAGGATAAGCTCTTAACTATGAAGTCTTTAATGTTTTATTTTCTTTCTTTTTTCTAAGTGAAAAATGAATGAGGGATATAGCAATTTGGTTTTTAGCTAGAAATAGATTTGAGTGGATATTTAGATATTCTGTTGAGAAGGGATTTACCAAAATGTTGGGATGTAGTGATTGCATTAGTCAGTAAAGCTCGACTGCAGGTTTAAAGTGCCATACAAATATACAACTAAAATGTTCTTATTTTTAGAATCTTTATAGTTGAAAGTTCTCTTCCTTACTTACAAGTGAGTTACCAAACAAGTGAGCTGGAACATAACCAAACTATTCCTCATACCGTTGCAGTTTCTGAAAGGCGTTGAATGCTCAGGGGATTTGCATTTGTAGGACAGGTGATAGAGGGTTATTTAGGATTCCTTCTAGAAGGAACATTTGGCATCTTGAATAATGTGTGAGAAGTGAGAATATATTTACGAATTTGAAAAAATTCAGTGCTAACCTCAATCAGATTTTATAAGGAGAAAATTCCTACAGTTTCCTTGAAGGCAGCCTAAATTGGGATGGGCTGAAGCCAGTGATACACATTTACATTTCTGGCCGCTGAGCAAAATGTTGGGCTCTTTCCACTATTATGGAAGCTCTCTGGTCCTGCCCCCTGCCCTCTTCTCCACCCACCCAAGGATCCTCAATCTGAAGGGTCTCCTCTGGACACAGTTCACCTGTGGTTGAACCCTGTCTGGTGCTGGGATGCTGGCTGGTGTTAAGTTCCAGAGATGTACCTCTAGGCTGCTTGACCTCTCTGAGCTTCAGTTTCCTGGACGATTTAGTGATTTCTACTCCACAGGTTCCTGAGAATATTTAAAGGACATTGTGAGTGTGCAGGGTCCAGCACTTGGTGAACATTCAGTAAACCTTTGGCCCCACAGGGAACCTGGTGCTAAATCATTCATAGTTGACCAGCTCTTGCTTAGGTCAATGCAGCAGAGCAGCCACCATGCTGTGTCTTTTGAAATAAAGGAACCACTTGTCACATTCTCTATCCATAGAACTTGTTGGGGGAAAAAATATTTTTTAAAAAAATTTTTTATAAGGAGAGGGAAGTCAAGGAAGCATTAGAAGACAGGCATTGTACCTTGCCTTTCTACCCCCAAGAACATTTGTTTGGGATTTCCCCTCTAGGGCTTGAAATCACAGACCCCAAATGTCATGTTACATAGTATTTCAAACTTCTCAATGGGCTCAGTGTTCCCATTTTGTGTGTCTTGTACCTACTTCCTGTAAATCTGGTCCTCTGCAGAGTTGACTGGTGATGTCTGTAACTCTGAGAACAAGAGTGATGGACGCGTGGGTCTAGGTAGAGCTCAGATGTGCGTGCCTTCTGGTCAAGGAGAAAGCTTTTCAGAGGGAGGAGTGTGTTCAAAGATGAACCCTCGGCTTTTAAGCAGACCATGTAAGGATCATAAATAGTGATTTTTTTTCTCTTTTAATAGTTTCTTATTCTGTGAAAATAGACAATGGACCGTTAGTGCTCCATAAATGCCCTGTGAGTTGAATTGACAACATGGAAGCATTCAGTGGCTTTAGAGGGTGCCAGGATCTTACAAATTTTTTTTTTCTTCTTTACATCAAAGGAAACCTGCTTCAAGTACACTCTTGGTGATTTGAACGCATGTGTCAGTGACACAGGATGAAGAATGTGTTTTTTTCTTGGTCATGCCCTATAGTTTTCTGCCTCTGTGCCAGTTCCAGTTTGTTCCTTCTGCCAGGCACACCCTTCCCTCAGACCCACATATTGAAGCTTAAATGCACCTTCCTCCACAGGGCCTTTCTTGGTCTCCAGTGAATGTTATCTGAGCCTCTCTCACAACACTTATCATCACACCATGAATTAAAATTATTTATGTATTTTATCGCTTTCTCTAGGATAGGACCACTGATGCTAAGAGTTATGCTTGCCTCCTCTGGTATCCTGTGTCTGGCACAGAGCCATGTATAAGCAGGAAACTCAAGAAATCTTTTAGTGGAAAGTTCTCTGAGTTGTAGTAAAGCAACTCTGTCCTCCAGGGTCAGTGACGGGCATGCTCTGTTGACTGCTGTTGCAGAGAGGATTGTGTTTGGCTTTGATTCTCCCTTACATAAACAGCAGTAGGAGGCTGACTTGGTACTTCCATGCTATCATCAGGGACCTGCATACCTATCTTCCTGCTCCACCATCCTCTGCTGGTGGCTTCCATCCCTAAGATCACCTCATTGTCTAAAATAGTGTCTGTAGCCGTGGCTACCTTGCTCCATGTTAGGTGTGGAAATGGAGGAGGAAAAAGAAGGGCATGCTCTCTCTCTTTAAAAGAGACTTCCCAGAAGTCCTGCGCAACCCTATTGCTTGCATTTCATCTCAGTGATTAAAACTTGCTCCAGTGACCACACTTAGCTGAAGCCTGGGAAATATAATCTTTTGGCTGAATACACCGTTCACCTGAATAAAACTGGGATTCTGTGTCTGAAGGAGGAAGAGGAATGAACATTGTGGTAGGCTATTGTGGTCCTGGCCATAGATGGTCAGGTGACCCTGGGTATTTGTTCCACTTCGAGGACCACACTTTTGTTAAGATATTTGAACTGGATTTGGAGGATAGATGCAAGGATGAGAGAACTGGAAGCATGTTTTGGGAGGAATGATAGAAAAACTTGATTTTTTTTAGGAGAAGAAAAGAATCAGAGGAACAATGGTTAGCTCTCTCTTCAAATATTCAAAGGACCATCATATGAAAGAAGGAAAAAGCCTTTCTTTTTTTTTTTTTTTTTTTGGTTATGCTTCATGGCATGTGGGATCTTAGTTCCCTGACCGGGGATGGAATCTGTTACCCCTGCAGTGGAAGTGTGGTGTCCTAACCACTGGACCACCAGGGAAATCCCCTGGAGAGGTTTCCCAAGGAGTCCCTAAAGCCTATTTTTAATGATTCTAAGGGGTAAGAAGGGAGTTGTAGGCACATAGGATGCACCAAAAGAAGGCTGGAGTTTTGAACCCAGGTGTAGACTTCAGGGGTTTGTCTCTGGAGTCTTTACGGTCTCTTTTAACCTTGGACCTTATCAAAATATGTATACTATATATATGCATCTGTGAGTCTGATTTTGAAGTTAGAAATAGTTCTTGTTCAGAATCCCCTTTTCTCAGTGGTTGCTGTAATGGTGCTACTGCATTGCAGTTTATGTTTTGAAAAGCTCAGGACTCGTTTCCTTTTTGCTTGATCTTTTTCAAAATGTCATTGAGAGTCAGAAACAATTTGCACAGGCAGGCTGAAATGAGAATTCTTAGACTGTAGATACTAATATCAGGGCTTAATAATTACAGATTGTTTAGCTTAGTAATCCAATAAATGTTGTCACTATCAACTTCTTTGGACTAAGATATCTGTGCTTAGGCAACTGGTTAATGTTATTTAGTTAAACGTGAATTCTTTTAAATTATTACTAAATGTTTTAAACACCAGAAATGTAATTGCTGAAATGTCTTTTTAAAAAATTGGCTTAGAGTTGCTCCATGAAAACAGAGGCATTGTCAAGCAGAGAAATAAGCTAGAAGAGTTAATTTATCTTACTATATAATTTATTTTTGAAAGTGCATAGATGTGAATCTGAAAACGTGCCTATCTTTGTAAATTAAGTTCTTTTGTTCTAATTCAGTTTTATTTTGAATATATATATGTTCTTTTGTGAACCTCAGATATAAGAAATACTTAGTTAAGGAGAGAGTGTAATTTTTAAAAGGCTTCCCAGGTGGCACAGTAGTAAAGAATCCACCTGACAATGTAGGAGACACAAGAGATGCGGGTTTGATCCCTGGGTTGAGAAGATTCCCTGGAGGAGGAAGTGGCAACCCACTCCAGTATTCTTGCCTGAAAAATTCCATGGACAGAGGAGACTGGCGGGCTATACTCCAGGGGGTCACAAACAGACTAACTGAGCACACACACATATAATTTAAAATAGAAGTGATAATTTAATAATATGAGATGAAACTTCTGTATTAAATCAGCTTTTTGGAGGGTATAAACTATGATTCTTATTAGGGTAATTTAGAACTGGGTTGCAGATTATGAACACAGAAGTGCTAGAGTATAAGCAAATATGTGTGGAGCAAACAAAAAAACACTGAAAAATTCAAAGGGAGACCATATATAGAGTTTAAAGGGTCAGAAGACACCTGCCTAAAAATAGTAATCATGGCTAACTTTTGTTGACCATGTCCTTATGTGCCAGGCCCATACTTTTAAAAAAAATTTTATTTATTTGTTGTGTCCGGTTCTTAGTTGCCTCACTGTGGCATGCGGGTTTAGTTACCTTAGGGCATGCGGGGTCTTTGTTCTCCAACCAGGGATCAAACCTGCGTCCACTATATTGTTAGGCAGATTCCTAACCACTGGACTGCCAAGAAAGTCCCAGGCCCATACTTCTTATCCTATCTTCGTTTTAACCTTAAGAGTTGGAGCTCTTATTCTCATTTTTAGATGAGGAAACTGAGGCATAGAAATTAAGTAACATGCTCATGTACCACAGTGTTAGTAAGAGGTGGAGCTAGAGTTTTGAACCCAGGTGTAGGCTTCAGGGGTTTCTCCCTGGAAAGTCACTTGGTTTCTAAGCAGTCGTCCCTCTTCTCTCCCTTTCCTCACCCCACTCCTCCCCACCCCCATTTTGGAGTAGTATATCAAGCGCACAGCCATCTGGTTATTCAGACTTTGTCTTTTAAACTTCTGTAGAAAAGCTGTTGGCTTTTAGACATGCTGGGTTGAATGGAAGAAGGGAAAAGTAGACTCCTCTACTTGAGATGCATTCCTACAGGTGTAGTGGAAAGTATAACTTCAGGAAAGTGTATCAGCTCCATTCCTTAACAGCAAGCTTTGAAATGCTGGGCTTCCGTGTGTGTGTGTGTGTGTGTGTGTGTGTGTGTGTGTGTGTATGCATATATACACAGATATACACATACACATTGGGTGGAGTCGGTAAATCTTATATTTCCAATGGAAGGAAGTCTTTGAGTTACAAACAGTATAGCAAGGGGTTTCAGTTTACAGAAGAACCAAAACTACAGTATTTCAGTAAATCATATTCATTACTTGATTCTCATGGGTTTTGGCATCATTCATTTTGAAATATTTTCTTAGAGCCTTTTTCTAAATCCCAGATTAATCTAAAACACATTACAGTGATTCAGAGATGTTATCAGTTCTCTTGGGAAACCCTTGGACTGTATTTTTGATGGCCTGTGTTTTTATGGAAAAATATTATCTCAGTGCTGATGCCATTTCCGGTATCAGCAAAGATAGCTGACCATGTACCACGTTTGGAGTCCTGTTAAGATCCTAAAATCTGTGCCATCATTCTGGTGAAGAAGGTATTTGGGCATTGAAAGTGAAAGTGTTAGTCGTTCAATCGTGTCTGACTCTTTGGGATCCCGTGGACTGCAGCCCGCCAGGCTCCTCTGTCCATGGGATTTCCCAGGCAAGAATACTGGAGTGGGTTGCCATTTCCTTCTCCAGGGGATCTTGCTGACCCAGGGATGGATCCCGGGTCTCCTGCATTGAAGGCAGATTCTTTACTGTTTGAGCTACCAGGGAAGCCTAAAATGCCACAATTAGAAATTTCACTTCTTTGAGGGCTTCCTGTTTTCTGCTGAAAATATCAGTATCCACAGAAAGCTTTAAAACTCACTTAAACTTTTCTGTGAGTAAATTCACTTAGGTGCAGATTTTGAGGCTCAGAACACTTTGGCCACGTCATGGGGATCTAAAGGGGAGAGAAGGAAAGGATTTTTAGACTTGGGTGGAGGAAATGAGGCAGAGGTGGGACTCTTTAACTAGATAAGGCCCTAATCGCCTCATTCCTGGACTATCAGAGGAAGCTTTTAGGTTTAAGTTGCTTTTCCCTCTTTGTAACTTTACCTACAAAACTTAGTGAAGTGTTGAGTGCTCTTAACAAACAGTGAACATACTCTTATCCAGGGAAGAACTGGCCTCACTTAGTCCTGGCAGGAGGTGGGCTGGTTGTATGGGCTTGACTGAGGACGGCCAAATTATCCTGGACTTTCTGTCTTTACTGTGGGTCCTGACAGTTGTTATTCTGTTTCCTCGAGCGTACAAATAGATGTTCTGCCCAAGCCTCAACACATGCTGTTGGATCGAACTGAGTTTGGAGCGTTTGCTGTATAAGGTGGAGACTATTTCGGAGGGTGATGAGAATTGTGTTTTATTACCAGGAAAGCCTGGGGCTGGGGTCATGGCAATGATGGGGTACTTTATTCCTCCTTTTGGAAGGGTTGGACCAGAGAGAAGGTAATAACTGAAGATGATAAAGTTTTCCTTTGGGTATATTGCAAGCCATAAACCACATATGATTTTAGTCAAAGAATATGTACATTTGTAGCATTTTTATATTGCATAAGCGAACATTTAGAGAATTCAGATACCGACTATCTTAAGCATTCTAAGGAAGAATTTGGAATTTCATGTTTTTGAACCTAGGCCCTGGAGAATTTATGAACTTTCTTAATGAAAAGCTTTTTAGCTTAGCTTCAGTTGATTAAAATCCTGAATTTCTTTTATGTCCTCAGTTCTATGCCATATGTTGAGGGAAGTGCTGAGGTCAAGGGGAATACTTTTATGACCATAAAAAACTTGCTGTGTCCAAGTTAATATAATGATTTAAAGCCCACTCTGGGGAAGCCTCTATATTTATCATCAAATTTTTTTGTGTGTGTTGAAATTTTTTTTTTGTGTGTGTGTGTGTGTTGAAATTATACACTTATGGGAGTTTGCATAAAAACTCCAGAGGCTCACCTGAGATTGAGTGATTTAAAATAGATGAAGAATAAAAATGTTTATTGTAGGAAAATAGGAAAATGCATTGAGAAGAAAATAGAAAACCAGTGGCAAGCTTGGTTTTGGCCCCAGCTTGACCTGTGTTTCCTAGGATAAATCTGGATTTTCGGTCTTGTCCTTGATCTCAGACGGGGCCAGTGGCTACTTTGTTCATGGGCAGGCAACCAACCACCTTGCTCTAAATGCTGAGCTTCTCACAAGCAAGGGGGCTCAGGCTCTGGGAGTTTTCTCTCCAAACTAATTGTCTTTAGTTAGGGGAACAGACAGGTCTTATCTGGTGAAGGCACTGGTTCCTGAATATTTTACTTTCTAGGCTGTTAGAATACTTGAGATGGATGAGAAGTGGGTATGCCCAGGAGGGAACCGCCCTTCACAGAGGGACTGCTATACTTTAGGCTTTGTGCTTTTGGTTTACAGGGACCTCTTTAATCCTCATCAGAACTTGGTTTTGCAGGTCAGAAATTTTGCAGGTAAGGTAACAGCATGAAAAAAGTGTGAAAGTGTTAGTTGCTCAATTGTGTCTGACTCTTTTCAATCCCATGGACTGTAGCCTGCCATGCTCCTCTGTCCATAGAATTCTTCAGGCAAGAAGACTGGAGTGGGTTGACATTTCCTTCTCCAGGGGATCTTTCTGACCTGGGGATCAAACCTGTGTCTCCTGCTTCAGCAGGAAGATTCTTTAGCACTGAGCCACCTGGAAAATCCAGGGAACAGCATATCAGAGTTTAAATCCATGTTCACCAACCTAAATCAGTTAAGCAAGAAATCCTTACTGACTGAAGATTTAATAGTGAATAAAACAGAATTCCAGCCCTCATGGAACTTTTTGAATGACATGGGGACAGTAGTCTGTGCTACCCCTGTGTCTTGGATCTTAATCTAGTGTTATCTCCATCACTATCTTCTTATTTTAGCCCTAAATGAAAAATCTGAATTTCTTACTGAATTTAATTAAAATTGTCTTTAAATGATACCTGTATTTGGAATCTCAACTTATTCATTCATTGTCTAAGTCAGCACTGTATAATTCTAGATGTCTAATTTTCAGAATTAAGATGATAGTTGAAAACTCCATTCTTGACCAAAATTCCTAATATCAGTTTATTTTCTTGTAGTTTTTTAAAAAGTACAATATAGGCAAAATTCTAGTAAGCAATAGTTTTAATTTTTTGTGTCAGAGATTTTGTTGTATGTACTTCTTAGTATAGTTTATTACTGAAATCACTACTTTTTTCCATCATTAAAATTCTAAGTTTTATTTTATTGCATGGTTAACACTTTAATTACAAAAATAGGTTCTTACGGTCATTACTTATTGATACTTAAATACAGATGAGGTGAAATCTTAGGAAATATACGTTACCTTTATCTTCCTGCTTTTGACCATCATTACAGATAAACTTATAATTTTATTTAAGCTGCTTTTAATATTGGGGAATTATAAATTCACCGTATTTAGTCAGAAACCCAAATACTGTTTCATTACACATGGGTATCAGTGGGTGATAATATAATATTGTTGATTCTGTGTCAACAAGCTACTGAGTTTCACATTATAACATGAAGTGATGACATTTATAGAGCCTGGAAGTGATTTGGAGACCCATAAATGCTATTTAAGCCCAGGCATAGCAAACCAGGGCCAAAGGACTCCTGGTTTAACAGATAACCTGCTGGTGAGGCACGTCCTAAAGTTCTTGCTCAGTCTGCTAAAATCACTATAGTAGAGGAGACACAGGAAATTTTATATCATTCTACCACGCAAGTCTTTGCAAATGTAATAGATCCTATTTTATGGTTTTCCAACTTACCAAATACACCTTTACCTTTGATTCTATACGGAAAGTAACTTCATGCATATGTTGCAAATCACTTATAATAAAAATTACAAATTTTTAAAAAACTTTTTGTATTGAGGAATAACCGATTAACAATGTTGTGATAGTTTCAGGTGAACAGCAAGGGACTCAGCCATTCATAAACATGTATCCATTACCCCTCAAACTTCCCTGGGATCCAGCATGTGCTATAACATTGAGCAGAGATCCATGTGCTATAAAAATTACAAATTTTGATTTGTGGAATCAGATATTCTCTTGCAGTTTCCTTTTTTTCCCCTATTTTTTTTTTTTGTGGGGGAGGGTACAGAGTACTCCAGAGTAATGCTGTATATAAATAGTTTGTATAATATGGGTCGAGGTCAGGGGAAGGGGGAAGTTCCATCGTTTATTGAATTAGCAGAGAATGACCCAGACATATAAAGAGGCTCTCAGGGATTTGGGGTTGGCTTCTAAAGAGTCTTTTGGACTCTTTAGAGAGTCAATATGGAAGATAATTTTTCCATTGGTAGTTAGATTGGAAGAAAAATGGCGGGATCCATTATAAAAGTACACAGATCATCATGATCTCAAGGCTTTATCAATCTTTTGGAAATCAGCTTCACCCACATATTCTAATGCATCTCATATCATTTGTTTATTGATTTGGGTACTAGGCTCTGGGATTACAGAGGTATTTATTCCTGCTTTTAGGAGCTCACACTTTAGAATTATGTGCTGTTCTTGGTAGAATCATAATAAATTCCTATCACCTTGCTATCACTCTTCTTTTGGTCTCTTAATCTCATTTACTTTTTCTGTTCTTTATTTTTCATATATATATATCAGGTCACGGTGGGAGAATTTTGAGCTTCTAATGAAACCCTTTCTGAGATATAAGGTGACTAGAAGGGAAAAAAGGTCAGTGTTTGTGTAAACACTATAATAAGCCCCACCATAAGCCTCACAATGATCAATATTTCTGGCCAGAGTTGTCATTAGACTTGCTTATTGATGTGTAAGCATTGGTTGCTTCAGAGTAAATTTCATGCATATATATACAATTATATATATTATACATAATATATATACAACTATACCTAATCTCCACTTTCTGAAAATGTACACATTTCAAGTGAGAGCTTAGAGTTCCTAGCAAGAAATTTGTGACCTATAAACCCACTTAGCAATTACAAACCAATCCAACCTGGATTTGGGCCACTGTTAAAGAAGAGTGAGTTACCATTTTGTACCACTGAGGTTAGGGTACAATGCTAGGTCTCATTACATTTAGTGTTTGGACACTGATATTGGTTGACTTTGGTATCTCTCCTTTCCTCCCCCTCTCTCTTCTTTTTCTTCCTCTTTTCTCTTTCTTCGTCCATTTCTGCCTCTTTTATCCCTTTTCATGTCTTGAGAGCATATTGGTGTAACTATTGTGAATGGTCAAGAACTAAATAGCATAGAGTGAGGGACTAAGTACAGCAAAGGGTTTGTTAAATAAAAACAAGGGAAAAGTGTACAGCACAGAAGAATATAGCCATTATTTTGTAATAACCGTTTATTTGTTGGTTGAGCTGGGTTTTTGTTGCTGCGCGCGGGCTTTCTCTAGCTGCAGAGAGCAGGGCCTGTTCTTCCCTGTGGCGCTTGGGCTTCTCGTTGCGGTGGCTTCTCTTGTCGTGGAGCGTGGGCTCTAGGGCATGCGGGCTTCATAGTTGTGGCACACAGGCTCACTGTGGCATACAGGGCTTAGTTGCTTCATGGCGTGTTGGATCTTCCCGGCTCAGGGATCAAGCCTGGGTCCCCTATACTCACAGGTGGGTTCTTATCCATGGTACCGTCAGGGAAGTCCTCTAATAATGTTGAGTGTAAGCTATAAAAATTTGATTCACTATATTGAACACCTGAAACAGTATTATTATTAATTTACATTAATAATAATAATAAAAAAATAAGATCAGAACAAGAAAGTGTTTGTATGATTCAGTCCAGAAGACCTGTTTTATAGTTACAAATGATTTGCCCTGTGACTGTAGAGAATCACCAAATCCATCAATTGGGAGTCAATTTCTTCTTCTCCTGCTATTGTCATAATTTCTGGTATCAAGCCATTGATCATTTGATAACCTGTGATCTAATTTACTTAAGCTGACCAAAACAGCAATGATGCCTGTAGCTTTAACACACATGTACTGATTTGACTTATGATTCAACACTTGAGACTAGTTAATGAGAGAAACCCTGGTTTGGTGCTATTTATAAACTCTGCGTTCGGACTGAGAGTGGGTCTATCACACCCTATAAAAGCCTTAAGCAGGAAAGTAGTTTGCCTGGATCTGTGCAATCCCTTATTTCTCATAAGTGTGTGATTTTCCTTTTTAGTTTTTGATTCCATTGAACTATTTTCCCATAATTTATACTGCTAATCAGTAAGCCATGTAGGAATACTTTGGACAGCTGGGGTTGGAAATCAGCTCTTAAATGGGGGTGATTTATAGTTTTTGTACAAGTCATGTTAAGACATTGTGTTGAAGGGTGCTGGACTCTTTCCCTATGGGGTTGGATTCACTGGGTTCTTATTAACCAGAGCAGGGAGACTATTTTCTTTGGTTTGGATAGTGTTCTTTCAGCATGCTATGCATGTAGCTTTTTGGCTATCAGATAACCAGTTAGTTCCTTGGTGGGGAGTGGGGACAAAGTTCTTGGGCTTAGTTTGCTCCCAGGTGGAGTATGCGTCCCTCTGAGGAACCTCAGTGACTCAGCTGCTAAAGAAAACACGGCACGGATTATACGAGAAAATACAGGAAAGACTAGAACAAACAGAAATCACACACAAATCAGTGTTTGGTACTGGCTGGCAGGAAGTTTTCATTGCTGTGTTCTTGGTCAAAGTAGCTTCTTTTGAATGTTTTAGGCAGTCAGGTGATTGTCAATTTATATCTTTATTTATTTATTTATTTGTAAGTGTGGCAGGGTGAGGAGAGGATGTTTGAGAAAAGTATATATATATTTTTTGTTCTAATAATTACACAGATGGGAAAAGGTTGCACCAGAAGCAGGTGTGTTTATGACTTGTTTTTCACAGCAGTGAGCCTTTCCATTAGTGAAGAACAACTGCCTGAGGACTTCAGATTTTGGCTTTTCTTTTTTTTTTCCTGTGACTCCCCTCACCCTTGAATGGGTAAGCATGTGGACACCTCATAGAGCACTCCAGGATGGAACAGGCTTTCCTGGAACTGGGATTCTTTATCACTCTCCAGGGAAGTTCATTTCAAGGTGCTGGTACTAGTAGCTGGGGCATGATATTGCCCAACCCCAGGCCCTCTTATTGATGGGTGGGAGGGAGTATGATTGTCATTTAAGAAATTCTATTATCTTTAGGAGGGAAGAGTTTCTTATAGGGGTTTTCTTAGATGATCTCTTTCATGTGGGGTAAGACATTTTGAGCTCTGAATGTCCAAGCCGCTTAGGTGTTCTAAGTTGTTCTCAACTGGGGGTTGTACCACCATTCTCAAGGGTGTTTGGACATGTATGTCACATGACAGGGGATGGGCACTCTTGGCATTCCACTTGTCAGGGGCCAAGGACACTAGACATTTGTGCTTTGCCCAGTGCAGTTGAATAATTTCCCCACCCTACGTGCCCATCACGTTCCTGTCAAGAGTCCCTGGGACATGTGATTTTATTTATAATTCAGTGCAGTACTGATGGACAGTCTGATTGTAGGGCTAAGAGGTGCTTAAGGAAAAAGAAGTGGTATGGAAGAGATGAGGGTAAAGGAGAACGGCTGGTAGCTAGTGTTTAAACAAAATGGGGGAGGAATAGCTCAGTTAGAAAAGGTGGAAACGTAACTTCCCACTTCCCAGAATTGAGGGGCTTCTCTGATAGTGTATCATGTTATTCTGCTGCCCTTTGATCATTGAAAAGACACTTTAAAAATTATTAAATCTTTCAGCAGTCTTTATAACCCGCTATCTCCCAAGGACTGGCTCAATTCCACATGCTGGATGCTCAGACACATCCATTCAGCTTGGAAAAGACAGAACACTAGAAGGCCTTGGGTGGCCCCTGTGGAAACTGTTGGCCATCTGCCATGCACTGGAGTGCTTTGGATCAGTTATGGGCAACTGGAAGGGCTGCAGCGTGAGCCCATGCCTACCAGAGCCTCTGAATGAACCACCCACTGCCTTGCTCACCAAGCTCACCCAAGTCTGCTGCACCCAGAGCTCCACAGGAGATGCTCAAACACAGTTCTATCTCAGTCTCTGTGGGGTCCCTGGGTCCCGGTGTGTACAAGGCTTGTTTGACCCTCTCAGCGTCTCTGGCGGGAATGGGGTTTGATTCTAAACGCCAGTTCGGCTCTGGGCAAGGTTCTGAGGAGCCCAAGGCCTTCTCATGGCCAAATCTGTATCTTCATTCGATATGTATCCACCCAGAGAGCCTTTTAGTTTTAATAGTTACTGAAGTGAAAGTGAAAGTGTTAGTCGCTCAATTGGGTCCGACTCTGTGTGACCCCATGGACTGTAGCCCACCAGGCTCCTTTGTCCATGGAATTCTCCAGGCAAGAATAGTGGAGTGGGATGCCATTCCCTTCTCCAGGGTATCTTTCTGACCCAGGGATCAAACCCAGGTCTCCTGCACGGCAGGCAGATTCTTTACAGTCTGAGCTACCAGGGAAGCCCATTAGAGTTACTGGCAGTAAAGATTTCTTAGTTTTCTCACTCTCAACCCATTTGACCATGTCACTCTCTTCTTGACATTCAAGGCCCTTTCTTCTCCATCACCCAGTGTGGTTGTCCTCCATGTTTGAAGAGGTTCCCACACTTGGGCTTTGGAGGCCTGCTCATTAGACTTCACCCAAGCTGGGCCTCCTTCAAGTTGTTTGGACCCTACACAAAGCCTGGCCTCTCCGTCATCCACCTGAGTCCTGGTCTTTCACACAGGCCCAGTGCAGTCTTTTCTCCTTTGAGAAGCCTTCTCTCATCACACCATCTTATGGTGCTCATTTTTTCCTCCATGAGACCAATTGGTTCTTACTGTCTCTGGTGCTTATTTGGAACCAAATCATCTACTGTCATATGGCACAGCTTTGGGGTCATACTACCTGCTGTGTGAATCCCTGCTTCTCCATCTACCAGTTGTGAGATTTGGTCAAGCCTCAGTTTTCTCATCTATGAAATGGGGCTATAATACTATCTCATAGTATTATAGCAGTATTATCTCATAGTTGTGAGGATAAGTGAGGTCATCTATGGGAAACACTTAAAATACTGTTGGCACTTAATAAGTAAATTATGAGTGATTGAAAACTGTCATTTGTTTTGTGGGATGTGAGATAAAGAGTAGAATATAGGCCCTGGGTCTGAATCATTTTCTGCAAAAATTCATTTTTCTGCAAAAAATTCATTTTTTGCATCTGTGGGAATTTGACTGATGTCTCTGAGGTGCAAGTTCTCCTACTAAGGAAATAGAACTCTTACTTCATCTAGTTCTAAAAGAATCTAATGGATGTGTATAAAGATTTTTATATCATCTGACACATAGTAGGTGCTCAACAAATAACTGCTATTGTTGTTACATGGCTATGTAAATTATAATGCATAAATAACTTTTGTTCCCAATAAATTTGTAAGCTCTGTATAAGAAAGATCATAGCTTATCATTCTTTGTCTTTTCCACAAACCTTAAACAAAGTCTTGCACACAGCGGGTATAATTTTTTTGTGGCTTTTTTGAATCTGACATCATATTCTTTTGGTCTTTTTTTAAAAAAGAAACTGCATTTAAATAACATGTGTACATGATCACTCATCAACTGGCTTTGTGGTTTTCCCTCAAAGCCTTTGACTTTTTGAAATATACTTATTGCTTTGTTTTTCATTTTTAAAAAGACTTTATTGAATTTGTTACAATATTACTTCAGTTTTATGTTCTGGTTTTTTGGTCATGAGGCATGTGGAATCTTAACTCCCTGATCAGGAATCAAACCCACACCCCCTGCATTGGAAGGTGAAGTCTTAACCATTGGACCACCAGGGAAGTCCCTTGAAATATCCTCTTAATACCAATATCGTTTCCCTCTATCAAAACATCAGGGCTCTGAAACAATTGGGGGAAGCAGTCAACTCAGTTTGTTTGTAAACTGGATTTTAAAAAAAAGAATAATTCTGGCCACTTATTTGGCGCCCTGTTCTGAAAACCAGGCAGCTAAAATGTTGCACAGGAAGAGTAGTGTAAACAGGTTGGTTTGCTGTACCTGTCCTGTTCCATTTCCATCAATTGAGTGGGCTGTTCCACTAGTTGACATTAGGCAGGGCAAGGTCACCAGGCAATTTGTTACCCTTGGGTGTCAGGGCTGCAGTGTCAAGTTTGGAAATTAGCAAGTGGCTTTAAATCTTCCAAAGGGGACAGGCCTTGTTGCTATGGATAAGGTGTGAAAATCGTAGTAAACCATCACCAGTTTATAAATATCACAAATATGTTTGTCTGCACCAAGGGAGTAAAATTAAGTACCGAAAAAGTAAAGTAAAAATTATGGGTGAATTGAGGAGTGTATTTGAGTTCAGTGAAGGTAGGATTATTAAAAATGCCACATAGTGTTACATGTTTTTAAAAAGAGCACATGTACCTCCTCAGGTAGACCAAAAGTGTCTGAATAGAACAGCATGTGTTAGAGGATCGAGTAGGAAAATAGGATTTGCCATAGAAATTACCTTACTCTGTTAACTTTGGACAATGTTCTATTGACTACAACTTGCCCTTTTCTTCTAAGAAGAGAATTCATGAGAGGAAAAAGAAACTGTTAGGAAAGAGCAAAAGAATGAAACATTAATATGGTAATATTTTTCTCTTTCTTTAAAAACTTTTAAATAGTCCTCCTATTTCAGATTAAACCAGGTTTCATTTTTCTTTCTATAGATTTAAGATAGTATGTTTCAATTAAAAGACATTGTTTGCCTTGATGGTTTTATGAATCTCTTGCTTGTAATGATCCCAAGAGACTGACTTTTACAAAGAGAAACCCTCATTTCCTGGTAAATATGTGTTTCCTGTCTCATGTGCCTAGCACTGTGCTCAGAGGCTGCAAAGGATACAGAAGTGGTGCCTCAGTTCTGTGCTCTGCCCCTTCGGGAAAAACAAACTTCTTTCCTCCTTGAGGCATTATCTGTTACTCTAGTATCTTATCTTAACACATTCTTAGCCCAACACTTAAACCAGGAAACTCTATGGCTATTTATGAAGAAAGGATTACTCATGTTTTTCTCCAGCTTGGAGCTCTGTAAGGTTAAAAAACAGGTTTATTCCTATGTCCACTGTAATTTTTCTTGAAGAGATTGAAACTTTTTTTATTTCCCTGCATTGCTTTTTTTTAAAAAGAAATTTTATTGAAGTATAGTTGATTTGTAATGTGTTAATTTCTACTGTATAGCAAAGTGGTTCAGTTATACATATATATATATACACATTCTTTTCATATTCTTTTCCATTATGTTTATCAAGTACATATTCCCTTTGTAATATTAATAGAATGGATGATCGTTTTCTAACAATAGTGGAGCATTTGGTTGATAAGTTACCACCGAGCAATGATAAAGTACCCATTTGCTTTTCTTGAGAGGTGTTTCCAAATAATAGTCATTTGGGACTTATAACAGACATGGAAGTTGACATTGAAAAGATGAACTTGACGAATTATCATGGATCTATTGCTAAGTTGAGTGAATTGGGCTTCATATATTTAGATGATTGAGCATTTGGGAGGTCAAATGTGAAAAATACGAACTAGAAAGGGTTACTTAATTGCAAAACTTTCTCTATCAATTAAAAAAAATTTTAATTTATGATATTAAAGAATTGCCTTTTAAATGCTTAAGAAATTAATCTTGTGTATCTATTTTGTATTCTTTTCATGATGTGCTTAACTTCATATTTTAGCAAAAACAAAGAACAACCTCAACATTTGACTTGTAATAAAAGTTGCTTAAATGAAAAAAGAAAAAAAGGTTGATTAAGAAATAACTATATGTATGTATATATATATTTAAAACAGGCAATACTGAGAATTTGCTTCAGTATGCTCGGTTTCTAAATGTATGATTTTTCCAGCAATAGGAAACTCTTTGTAAGTCGACTGACCTTTAGACAGCTCCACTTTTTCAACCAGAAATTATTAGATACTAAGGGAAACAAATGTACTGAATTTACAAATGTATTATGTTGGATTACTAACAATAGACCTAATTGATAAAAGTGATTTAATATATGTTGTGTTAACAGCTAAACCTCCAAAGCCTCTAATCTCTCATGGAAATATTGCTTTGTAGAACAAAATCCAATGAGAAGTTCTGGGATTCCAGAGTGAATTTGTACATTCCTTAGGGGCATTTTTGCAAGGGAGGTTGTTGTGTTTTAAAGGTAGTTGATAAGAGACCTGCACCACCAACCCCAGACCTGCACCACCAACCACCATCATGCATTAGTCTATAGAAGGTATTTGGGTGTACGTATTCCTGTACCACTCGGTACCACCATTTAGTCAAGGAAAGTTTCTGACCATTTGCAGCATACATTATAAATCAGGATGTCACTACCAGACAATCAGATTTGAACATTCCATGAACAAAGTAGCCTATATCCCCTACGAATAGATCACTTAACTATGTTTATGTCATGCTGTTGATATGCCTGCCTTTACACAAGACAGGATAGCACGTTGCTTATTTATTTTTGGAGTAGGTAACTGATCTGTATATTTACTTAATTTCAGGTTAGTTAGTCAAACATTGAAATGGATAATTTAGCATGATTGCTTAAATACATGGGGAAAGTGTAATTATTCTTCCAACCCCCCAAATTATTCCTCTACCACCATGGGCTTGTGAAAGAATAATTTTGAGTCTCCTCCAAGTTGGGCTGATGTTGGCTGCTCTCTTAAAAAAAAAAACATGATAATGATACAGCACATAATGTATAGGGAGGTCACTGGTCAGGTATTTGGGAAAACTCTGAGGACCTCCAACTGCCAGATTAGTCCCCCAGGGAGAAGTAGGAAAGCTGCAGGATATACTGGTTGAATTTAATGAATTTCTTTAAGTTATATTCTCTTTCTGGTATCACTAGGGGTATCACTGCCACTTGGAAATGTGGCAACTTTGATGCCAAGTTTGTGCACTCAAGATTGGCTGCAGAGATTTTTTTTGTTTTTTGGACTTTGTTTATTGGCGGAGAAGAGCTGTACCTGACATCTTACAAATAAGTTAAACAAAAAGCCAAGATGTTGGTCTGTATCTAAGAACAAAGAACCATAAATTGCTGTACATGATTTAGTAATAAAAAGGGACTTAAAAAAACTGTAGAGTGTGAAACTGAAAAAAATAGCACTCTCACATATATGAAAAAATTACTCATGATGTTATTAATCAGAGATAGTTACCCGTAGCATTCTGGTCTTTTCTGTGCTTTTTTTCTATTTGTTTCGGTAAAATTTTGTTCCCTTGTCTTTGTTACATTATATTGTAAATATTTCTCCAAATCATTTAGTTCTTCATAACTATTTTAATGAGCTCCTAATATATAGATACAGATACAAGAAAGTTTAATCATTTTCACATTAGACATTTAGGAGGCTTGCAATTTCATTTATCATAAATAATACTAAGATGAAAATCTCCACACATAAATTTTTAAATTCTCTGCCTCATTCCTTAAGGCATAATAAAAGACCTAGAAGCTTGTTAAAGTGTAGCAGTAAAGGTATTAAATTAAAGAAGTATTAAATTTAAATTAAATTAAAGAATAAGTGCTTTTAAAAAGCAGGATAACTGTTGTCAAATTGATTTCCAGATTCCTTACATCAAGGTGCCTTCTAGTTAGCTGTGTGTGAAAGTGACCTTCCTGCAAACCCCAAAACAGAATATAATCATAAAAATGTTGTATAAGTAATTTATATTCTTTGATTGCTAATTAGTGGAATACTTTTTTATTTCATCAAAAATCTGTATTTCTTTGAAATATCTATGTGGATAACTTTTTAAGCTGGCTTTCTCTTGCTTGTGGGATTACAGGATGTCGCAGTAATGAGTTTCAGTGTCAGCCTGGGCGGTGCATTCCTGCATCCTGGCGGTGTGATGGGACCCGAGACTGTCCAAACGGCGCGGATGAAATTGACTGCCGTAAGTGAAGAGGGACGGGGCTCAGTGCTGTTCTGAGTGACAGAAGTGATTTCAGCTGTAACAAAGACAAAGAGTTGTGACTTTAATAATAGTTTGTACTGAGCTCCAATCTTCAGCGTTAAAGTGGCATAAAGAATTCAGACCCTTTTGAGGAAGGGGTTCAGTTCACATCAGTTTGTGTCTCATCCAAACACCTTGGTAGGGAACCAACTTTCTGAGTTGTTTTCTGAAGCATATAAGCGATTATTTCATATTATTCAATCTGCAAAGTTTGTGCACTAACAAGAACAAAAAAATAATGTCTGTACTGCTGTGATTTGTAATTCAGGGAGTCTGTTTTCATAAACAGGATGTAGTAGATGTAGTAGGATGTAGAGGAACTTGTGTGAATTACTATAAGGAGGTCACAGAAGTGGCTAGTGCAGTTTATGTTTTAAAAAATTATAGTTAAAAGCATGATATAGACACCAAATTTAGCTTTTTAACTTACAAGTAATTATGAAAATCATTTTCCACATACTTATTCATTTAGTTCTGTCCATAGTATTCTGAAGTAGGTTTCAGATGAGGAAACTGAGGCTAAGTTTTCTACTAAACTTAGAGTTTAGTAGAAGCTAAGTAACCTACTAAAGGCTTCCTACTTGGTGTATTAATCCCAACCCTTATATTCATTTTTCTCCCACCTTGTGCCATAGGAGATCCATCACACTATTGCAGTTTCATTCATTTTGATGGGTGAATAGGTGATGATTATAACCCAAAAACCAAGAAGGCAAGAGAAAATTTGAGTTGTTTGCCATCCTTTGGCACAACAGAACAAACTTTGGTGTATTGTTTGGATGAGAATGCACTTTGAGAATGGGAGAAGTGTGGGGCATGAGGCTATGAGGTACTTCTCAAATTTTCATGCAGTAATGGATCACCTGGGGAGTTTGTTAAAGTGTAGGTTTTAATTCCTCATGCTTGAGGTGGGATCTGAGATTCTGCATTCTGGAAACTCCCAGGAAATGCTGATGTTGCTAGTCTGGAAACCACACTTTGAGTAAGGGAGTAGTTCTATTTGTAGAGACATGATCATGTGTTATTTATTTGCCTCCTGGGCTTGCTGAGTTCATTTTAGGTTAAACACTAGGAGCAGGAAGTTAAGAAGAGTGTATTCTGATATAAAGGAATAGCAGTTACACCCACAGATTTGTCAGTGTCCCATAAGTAAAGTAAGTAAGTGAAGTCACTCAGTTGTGTCTGACTCTTTGCAACCCCACGGACTGTAGCCTACGAGGCTCCTCTGTCCATGGGATTTTCCAGGCAAGAGTACTGGAGTGGGTTGCCATTTCCTTCTCCAGGGGATCTTCCTGACCCAGGGATCAAACCCGGGTCTCCAGCATTGCAGACAGACGCTTTTACCGTCTGAGCCACAATGATAATAGCAACATACCAATGACAATAGTGATTGCAACTAATTTGCGTGGCACTTTCACATATGCTAGGGCTTCCCCAGTGGGTCAGAAGGTAAAGAATCTGCCTGCAATTCAGAATACCTGGGTTCGATCCCTGGGTCAGGAAGATCCCTTGGAGAAGGGAATGGCAACCCACTTAAGATTTCTTGTCTGGAGAAGTATATGAACAGAGGAGCCTGGCAGGCTACAGTCCATGGGGTGGCAGAAAGTCGGACATGACTGAGCAGCTAACACTTCACAAATGTTACTTGTCTTATTTTTTACAGCAATGTGAGAAAAGTATAGACTCCATTTTGTGATTAATACATTGAGATTCAGAGAACCTGCTGAAGATTTTAAAGCAAACAAATTGTGAAAATAATAAAATGATTTGATTTGGAGTCTTATTTTCCAAATCTCATGGATTTTACAATTTATCCTCATGCTTTACTATTAGTTATTACAATACAAAACACTTCAAGTAATTTAATAATTATAAACTAATGGTTGATTTTATTGAAATTAAAAATGTAATTAAAATTTAAATTTAATATTGTTTGGTCATAACTGCATATGTGTGTTTTTGTATGTATGTATGCTATTTGTTTTATTCTCTGGAATTTTGTATCTCTTTGGATCATCATTTTGTTGTAATACCATCGAGATTATTTGACAGTGAACACTGGCTAAGGTCCAGAGGCTCTAAAGTTTTTTTATATTTGCTATCAAATATATTGAGCAGTAGTTGACATACTTCCTCTAAAAGGAGTATTGCTTGTTGGTATAATAGGGTGGATGTTTGACACAATGAGTTCTTTTCTGGTTTATTTTAGCCACCAGTAGTTGCCATTCCAACCAGTTCCTGTGTCCGAATGAACAATTCTGTATCCCTAGCAGCTGGGTGTGTGATGGGGAAGATGACTGCAATGATGGTGCAGATGAACGTCGGCATTGCCGTAAGTGCTTGTAGAGGAGTCTTGTTTTGGCCCTTTGGACACCTTAAATTCTAACCTTTACAAATACAAAACATGGTGAAATGATTCTTTGTAAATGAAAGAAAAGTTGGGCCTTGAAGGACAAGGAAACCTGTGCCAGCCATCTCACCCAGGGCTTGAATGATACTGAAAGTGTGAATGTGCTAAAAATTTATCGATACATCCCTGTGATTTAGATTCCCAGCATTTAATTCAGGTTATGTTACACTTAAGAGTGAAACAAAACACTTTTTGGTGTCTATATGTGAGGGTCTTCATTTGTCTGGCAGTTGGATGTTTTGGCTGCAAAGAATGAAAAATGTAACTCAGAAAATTTAAACAAAAAGGGAATTTATTATCCACACAACAAGTATAAATGTAGCATTGTTCCAGGATTGACTGGAAGATAATGGAAAATCTCAGTTCCTTGAATTAATAACATCATCCAATTTTCTTCCACTGTTCTGCCCTGCTGTCTTTTTAGCCTGTTAGGTTTTCATGATTGCATGAAAGCTGTAAAAGTCCTGAATTTTACATTCCCATAATTCACATTTCAATATCTCTAGAAGAGAAAGCATCAGCATCTTGATGGATTGAGATGGAGAGAAGATACAAGGCTGTGATGAACCTCCTCTAGCTCTTGACCTCAGGTGTCCTCTGGAAGTATCCAGCTCTGATTACTGTGTAGCATTCATCTTTGAACTTCCCCACATTCTGTTTCATTACACGCACATCCCACAAATCAGTGGACATCTATCATCACTCTGTGTTGGTTTTGAGATAGCCACGATCCTGTTGGCATTTTCTCATAGTCATTGCCCACAAAGATCAAAGATGAAATGGATGTTTTGACGAGTACTTCATGTGGGAACTTGTTTAGTTGTTAGGTGACTAGTAATGGAGATGCTATGGGCTTCAGTGGGTTCTGGGTGTATTTATAAAAAAATGGAATTTAGTCCAGGAATTTTGAGGCCAGCATGGAGTATGAACTCTTCTCAGTTGGGCCACTAGATACCTTCTTTTGAGGAAAGTAATGGAAATTCTCAATACTCATGAGTTTGACTTTGGTGTAAAGGTAAAATGTAGACTGTATTAAACAATCTGTTAGGACTTGTCAGTGCTGGTCGTGTTGCCATCCAGCAACAAAGAGATGGTGGTCCTTGGGACAAAGTGGTTAAGAAGAAACCAGTGAAATATGTAGAACTGTGAAAGGTGGTCGTGTGGTGGTAACAGATTGCAGTCTTGAGGAAGGTACAGACAGGAGCTGATCAAGGCCAAATGGGAACATGGCATATCTAAATCAGGTCCAGCTATGAATCAGGATTTAAGGTAGATTAGCACAATGGGAGTGGGGGCATGGTTCAGAAGTACTGAAAGGAGGAAGGAAAAGTACCAGGGATAGTGGGGAGCAGGAAGAAATCCTTGTTTCTAGGAAATCTGTCTGGGCTCTGATATTCTCTGGCCTCTCAAAGGTCCTAGAGGAAAAGGGTGACCTCTGTGCTTGGTTGTGAAGCTCTGGAGAGCAGTGACTATGCTTTATTCAGCTTCTACCCCTAAGGCTTGTGTCACAGGGAGTAAGTTCTTGATAAATGGACACTGAATGAATGAATGACTGGTTATTTATCTTTTGGCTCCATATGCCATTTGGTTCCATTTCCCCTTGCTGCTGGCACTGAGTAGGAAGAAAGCTGAGCTGTAGATTGTGATGCAGTGTGTGGTGGATGACCTGTTGCTCATACTACATAGAGGGGATGGGAACTACCAAGGGCCACTGCTTGGGGAGATTTTATAATTTGTAAGCAATGCTCCATACTATTGTAAATGGGTACGGATTTCATAAGGTAACTCTTACATTGTAAAATTTGTGTTGTGTTTTCATCAGATCCTATTTCCCCCAAATGCTTCTCTTTTTATGTGGATAATTAAAAAGTCCCATCATATTTCCTGTATCAAACTCACAGAATAGAATTCACATGAAACAACCATCCATTCGATTTTGTCTGATTTATCCAGAGACAAATTTGATAAACTACTGATGTTCTGCCTTCACCTACCATAATCACCTACCATTTAAGCTAGCTTAAATGTCTGTTTATAAAACTGACACATATTCAGTGTAGAAAGCTTATAAAATAAGTTTTCTCTAAGACTCTAAAGAAAAATATCACTTACATTCCTGATATTCAGAAATAATTACTGTTTACCCTTTGGCATATTTCCTTCTGAGGGGAACTTTTGTTGTTGTTCAGTCGCTAAGTTGTGTCCGACTCTTTGTGATCCCATGGACTGTAGCATGCCAGTCTTCCACATCCTTTACTATCTCCTTGAGTTTTCTCTAACTTATGTCCATTGAATCAATGATTCTATCGAACCATCTCATCCTCTGTTGCCCCTTTCTCCTCCTGCCTTCAATCTTTCCCAGCATCGGGGCCTTTTCCAATGAGTCGGCTCTTTGCATCAGGTGGCCAAAGTACTGGAGCCTTAGCTTCAGTATCAGTCCTTCCAGTAAATATTCAGGGTTGATTTCCTTTAGGATTGACTGGTTTGATCTCCTTGCAAGGGGGACCTTGATTAAAATACCTACACTTGCAAAATTCTTGTTTCATCCAACCTTTTTACTGTGTAGGTTTTCAAGCTATATTGTATTCTCAGCGCATGTTGATAGTATAATTGTCTACACTCACAGACTTGAGTGTTTTGGGTATTTTGATAGTATGCTTGTCCTAACACCCTTGCTTTCACAGTGTGAGAAGTCTACCTCAGGGTAGCCAGGTACTCCACCTTGTGACCCTGTGAATTTTATGTTCAGTGTATGGGTTACTTGCCTTTCCTTTTAAATGTCCTCATTCATATATTTGTTAATGTTGTCACATTTGTTAATTGATCTGTGTTCTTCAGTGATTATAAAGTCATATTTTTTTCCTTTCACAGCTGGGATAACATGCTCAAGCCGTCAGTTTACCTGTGAGAATGGTGAATGTATCCCAGGGGAATTCAGATGCGACCATTCCGTAGACTGCTTAGATGGAACTGATGAGAAAAACTGCCGTGAGTTCCTTAAAGTCTTTGCCCTGTATTTAGTTTCACCTTTGTCCCTTTGGCATTTTAATCAATTTGTTGATGGATAAAAATGCCTACAATATGCCTCTTGTTATTGAAATCTCTTGGCAGATTCTTTTGTGGATTAGAGATGATGTTCTGATAGGAGTGTATTTTTAGCTAGACATTCTGAGTGTGTCCTGTCTTAGCGCATTAAGTTTCTGTATGTCTTGAAGTAAGAAACTTTTAACTTTATTTTTTTTGACTTGTTTTTCTTTCTTTCTTTTTTAAATAAATTTTAACATAGAGTCACAAAAAGTCAGTGAGTACAAAACCCAGTTTGATCAATTTTAACTCTTATTATGTTACCATGGTAAGCTTCTTGGTCAAATGTCTTTGGCCAATAAGAGTTTTTCTGTTCCTGTGGACTGGGTGTTTTGTTTGCCTTTGGAAATGTGTTACATTTTGAAAATGCCTTTCTGTAATGGAATAATTTATCAGTTTGTAACTGATCACCACAAGATAAAGCATACAAATCACAGTGTTCTGCATATAATGAATATTTAATTATTACCATAAGCAAAATAAGAAAGTGAAATCATAGTGCATAATTTACTTCTTACAAATGAGTAAAGAGTAATCTGCCTCTCTTGAGATTTATATAGAATTTTTAGAATATGAGAAGATACTAATTATTCTGTTGTGTCCTTCCTCTGGTCCATCTAACTCTGTCAGAGTTAGACATACCCATTTTCTCTCAAAGGCCTTGTAAGTCTATCATTTCATACATTTTTCCAGAGCTTCCTTGAGTTTTTATGTCTTTTCTCCTGACATTCCTCCTGGTATACTGCATTTTAAACTTCACGGAGTTATTTAATATTTCATATTCTAATAATCAGTGCATAGATTTTGCACCTTAGAAATCTTGATCATAAGCTTCTTGGTTGTTATATCTTCAACTAAAAAATTAAGTTTTAGTCTATTCTCCTGAGGCAACTTTTTTATTATTTGATCATTTTGATATGATTTTAGTTCTCTGGACTGTCCCTAAGTTCTTTCCTTTGGTAGGCTGTATGAGAAGCGTACACTTTGCAATATGGCACCATGCCTGGAGTGGGAGCTAACAAACTGGTTATGAGCAAATTGTTCGTATTTACTGTACTGTACAAACTGTGCTCTTGATGGAAGAAATACTGGTATGTATGCCAGATCCATGCTGCAGCCTCACTATCATCACACAGTACATTAAAACAAAACAAAAAACTTCTCCAATGCTTTCTTCCCTTGTATGTTACTTTGCTTTGAGAGGAGGCTCTGCTATTTGTCTTTATGTCTCTATTTCCTAGCAGTTTCTGGTATAGTTCTGTTGTAATTTTCAACTTACATGTTTTCTTTTGAAAGAGATTATGTTACCTCTAGTTTGGACCTTCTTTAACTTGAGAAAATTTATGGAAAATTTAGACTTAATTTAATACTGGCAGTTTTAGAGACAGCGGTGTATGTCTGGAGATCACAAATAGTCCAGAATCAAGGGCTTCCCTTTGAGTACTTTGTAAAGCAAACAATAAATCCTTTATGGTGGCAAGTGAAGAAAATATTTTTCATTAAGAATAGAGACAAATCATACATTATATTTTGCAGTATTGTGTAAACTTCAAAGTGTTATGTAAATTCCAGTGGTTACTCTTATTAGGCCGCTCACTGGGAACAATAGCACCAGTATTATAGTACTGTCTTAGGAATAAAGTAACTGAACCAGCAAGGACAGAGTGGCTTGTTCAAGGGTAAGTGGTGTGTGGCAGGGCTAGAGCTCAGCTCATCCTCTGGTCCAAGTCTGGTGATTGCTGTTCATGAAGGACTTTATTTACAGAAGGAGGAAGTCCTACCTTGTGCAAGAACAAAACAGGTGACCTGTGCCACTGGCCTGCATCTTTATCCCTTATTTACGAATGGATAAAAAATGAATGCTTTATTGCCAATGCAATGGGACTTGCGGAAATGCTATTTTAGGCAAAATAAAAGGCAGCCAAAACACTGTTTGGATTTATCCCATGTGAATACTCTGCAGCCAAGTCTCAAGTCACTAATACAACTGCCTCATGACTTTGCCAATGGACCTTCTGGAAAAAAAGCTGGAAGGGTTCAGGTAGCTCTTATAGGAATGAAGGAAAGGAATTGAGTTTTGTAAAATATCTGGGCTGGAGTTCGTAATCAAGATTTGTTTATATATTTTTTAAGTACATACAAACAATTGTCGAACTAGAGTTAAAGCTCATTGTTTCTGGAATCATACAAGTCGTGAATCCTTCAGGGTTCACGGCCCTAAAGTGAATCTCACCATATAAGGGGGTTTTACAATGAGATTTCTTTCTTCCTATTTTTCTCTGCCTCGTTTATTTATTGCTACATGTTATTTAAGGACTAGTATAAAAGAAATTTAACAAATCAGAGGAAATGAAAAAAGAATCCTTGTACTTCCTTGTTAGTGCTTTGATCTCCTGGCCATATAAGAAGGAAAGGAATGACCTGGATCAAAGTTTTTAATAAGTGCCAGCATGCAGGGGGCAGGATTGGCCTTATTTTATTTTCCCTCTTTGTTTGGAGATCCTGTGGGAAGTGAGAGGGCATCAACCACTATCTTATTCAGTTTTCACGTCAGTACTACAAGGTACTTTACAGAGATCCTTAAAGATCATCAAGAGGTAAAGGTGGATGAACCAAGGTATTAACCTAGGTCTAAATCCTATGCCCATGCCCTTGGAATATTTTTCTTTTGTGTAAGATGTTTATAGAACATTTTGCCTCCAGATCACATAGCTATTTTATTATTAAAATGATACATTCAAAGCTTTTTATTATGCAAAGTTTTAAACATAATCAAAAGTGATTGCATCAGCTTATAGCTAATTTTGTCTTACCTATATCTCCTTGTTTTTCTTTCTATTATTTTGAAGCAGTTCTCAGATATCATACAGTTTTGTCTTTCGGTAATTCAATATCTAATTGCTAACACATAAGGAAGGACTATCAGCTCTGCGTGCGTACTCCATCGTGTACAACTCTGTGACTCTGTGGACTGTAGCCTACCAGGCTCCTCCATCCATGTCCATGGGATTTCCCAGGCAAGAATACTGGAGTGGTTTGCCATTTCCTACTCCAGGGGATCTTCCCGAACCAGTGATAGAACCCGCGTTTCCCACATCTCCTGCATTGGCAGGCAGAGTCTTTACCACTGCACCACCTGGGAAGCAAGTAATCAGATATACATCCAGTTTTTAAAAGTTCTCCAATTGGCTTATTATTTTTTATTTGAAATAAAAGCCCAAAGAAAATTTATACTTTCTTTAAATGGACAAGTCAGTTGCTAACTGACTTGTCCTGGAGTTTCCCATATTTTTATTTATTTTTTGCTCATTGCACTCTCTAATGTTTTTGAACTGCCCCAGAACTGTACTTCCTGGAAATTGGTAGTTAGATCTAAAGTAAGTTTCTTCAGTCTTAAAAATAATGACATTCGGGTCCAATAACTATGGTGGGGAGCTGTCTCGTGCATTGTAGGATGGCTCTCAGGATCCCTCTAGTGGCCTCTGTCCACTCGAAGCCAGTAGCACCTCCCAATTGTGAGAACCAGAAGTGTTTCCAAACAGTGTCAAATGTCCTTTGGGAGCAGAATTCCGTTCCCCTGCTCTGTCTGAAGACAGCACTGTCTAGGTACTTGTAAAGTGGCAAGGATGTGTATGTCTGTATGTGTGTAAGGGCAACAGCGCTTTGTATATAAAGGTATGTATTTCCATCAGGAGCCATCTAATGCCTAACTGTCCCTTTGTGAGGTTAGCAGCCATTAATGGTCATGTTGAGATCCATTTAGTCATAGCGGTACTTTAAACATCACTTCAAGTATATAGCAGCTGTTTATTAGTTGTTTTAAACAAGAATGTTCCCACATGATGGAGGATTAAGTGAGGTTTTGCCAAAAATCATTTTTGTGACACTTTGTTCTATTGTTTCTGCAGTCATGATGCATAGGAAAATTACTTATGGACAGACAGAATCAGTTTATGAATATGGCTTTGTCTATTTCTCAGGAATAAGATTGTCTGTAGGAATGAGTCTTCTAGGCCCTAGAAACACTTGTAGTGATGGATGTTGGAAAATTGCCAAGAAGGAGTTATTTCTTTTCCCTAAATATTTGAAAGGATCAGGAAACTTGACTCTGTAGTTCATAGTCCTGCCTGTCAGCTCAGACCCCTAGGGATATAGTTCTTACTCCTTCAAACGTTTAAGGTCAAGATCTTGAGCTGTGTCCATTCCAGGCACTCTTTTTACAGAACAAAGAGTGGTGTGTAAAGGTCCACTCAGGTAGGCAGGGAGAAGGGAGGGGAAAGAATGAGGGAGATGATGAGGAAGGCAAGGGTATGAAGGTCCCAATTAAAGGATTATCCTTGAAATAAATTGTTTCTTATTATATTTGATCTTTTTGTCTGCTGTGTTCCTGTATGCATAAGGCACAGATATTTATGGTTATTCTGCTGTTTGGGAACTTTCTGAACGTGTGTGTGTGTGTGTGTCTGTGTGTGCACGCACACGTGCGTGCATGCACTCACGTTTGTGTATAGCTGTGAAATAGGAAAGTTCATTTTCCCTAAGTTATTTTGCTCTTCATGCTGGCCACCTGTAAAGTGGCACTTTCTATTAAACAGCTTATTAATTATTATTTTTTAAGGAACAGAGATTCGAAACTGCCATCTATGTTACTTTTAATGAGATTAGCATCAGGGGAAACCCACTCGCTCAGAGTCCAAGATAAGCATCAGAACAGTGCAGCAATTATAGGTCATTCAATCATGGGTTATGCACTGACTTCTGGTTGTTCAAAAATAGTATAATTTTTTCTAGTGAAGTAAACAGATTATTTCATTTTTATCAAGTGCCATATTAGCATGTTTTTGGTGTGAGTAAAACTACTGCTAATTATTATTGGTTTGCAGCCTTCTCTTTTATTACTTAGGAATGCCAAAGAAAGGGTCAAATCCCTGTTACAATGAAGGCTTTCTTGCTGGTAATCAGCAGTGTTTGGTCTGCCTGCCACTGGGGTGGCTTTGTCTCTGACGTTTTATTTCCATTGACATTCTGTTCTTTAGAATTTTGTATACTTTGGGCTTCCCAGGTGGCTCAGTGGTAGAGAATCCAGCTGACAATACAGGAGACACAAGAAATGTGGTTCAGTCCCTGGGTGGGGAAGATCCCAGGTGTAGGAAATGGCAGCCCACTCCAGTGTTCTGGAAAATTCCATAGGCTGAGGACCCTGGTGGGTTACAGTCCATGGGGTCACAAAGAGTTGGACACGACTGAGCAACTGAACACACATCTCACTTTGTATATGTCTAACTGCTGAAACTCCAACTGGGGGCATAGTTGGGGGTGGGTAGTGAAGCAGAGAGATAAGTCATTCTGTGAACAGTGATGCCTGGTGACAGACATGTTCATCAAATTCAGCCTTACTTTTACTGTTCTCTCTACTGAAGGCGAGAAGGAAGAAGCAGAGAGACTGAGCCTATCTTACAAATCCCATCATAGATGTACTTTTTTTTTTTTTTTTAAGATTCTCACAGTTTGAGGTAGGATTCAGAACCCTGATTTCTTGAGGAAAGAGAAAAATCTCCTATTTAGTCTTCGTCTTGCAAGCACATTATAAATATCTCTCATCTCTTAAAAGATGTTAAGATCTGTCTCAGCTGTTACATAGAGTTGCCTTTAATAACTGTCTCCATTTCCTCTTTCTTCCTTGAACTCACTTGTCCACCCCCATCCTCCCCAAAACAATCTTTTTTTAAAAAATTTGTTTATTATTCTTTAATCGAAGGATAATCGCTTTACAGAATTTTGTTGTTTTCTGTCAAACCTCAACATGAATCAGCCATAGATATACATATGTACATAGGTATACAAAAACATTCTTGAAAATGTCACCAATGACCTCCATTTTGCTAAACCCAATGGTTCTTGTTTGAACATCACCTTATCAAAGAGAGCTACTCCTCACTGTCACTCTTTCTCATTTATGTTAATGTCTGTCCTCCTACTCTCCTAAATAAATAAAAAATGTTCTATGAGAGCAAAGATTTTATGAAGTTCATCACTTTCTCTCTAGTACTTAGCATGTGTACGTAGTCGCTCAGTTGTGTTCGACTCTTTGCAACCCCATGGACTGTAGCCCACTACACTCTTCTGTTCATGGAATTCTCTAGGCAAGAATACTGGAGTGGGTAGCCATTCCCTTCTTCAGGAGATCTTCCCAACCCAGGAGATGGGTCTCCTGCATCTCAGGCAGACTCTTTATCATCTGAGCCACCATGAAATATTTTTAAAAAGCTGTGCTACTTATAATTTCACTTATAACCTCTTTATCCAATTCTTATCATGGTGTCTAGAAAGATGGATTTCAATAAATATATGTTGCATTATTCCTTGGAACAATTTGAGGCACAATTTTCCATTCTGTTTCTCAGATATTCAAACACCAGGGCTCATGTGAGATTTTTATTATTTTAAAAATTCATACTCTGTCAGTCTTTATCTTGTCTGCAGATTTTGGTGATAGCTCTATGTATGAGAAGAAGGTACTGCAGATCCAAAATCTTTGGAGCAGGCCTCTTGGGTGCTTTTTAAAATTTAGGTCTGAGATCAGTTCACCACGAACTGAGACCAGGTAGGGATTTAGGACTTAGGACCTAGTAGTTTAAAGGGAGGGTGGTAAAGAAACTAGGTAAGTTAATGTCTTCCCTTTTTTTGCTTCAGGTTCCTGAAAAGCTGCTCATACTAAACTTGATGTTAGTCCAGTTTTAGTAGCCCTTAGGAAGATCATATATACTTTCTCTTTCCAAGGTACTGAATTGCTATTTCCATTTTATAAATATTATTATATGTATGCTTTTCATTGAAAGATGCTTCTAATTATTTTTGGAAAGAGGCAGGAAATGCTTCTCTGTTGCCCGCTTGCACTCCCTAGTCCCTGACGACTGTTACTTCAGGGACTGAATTTAACTGACACAGGAGGCGGGAGGTGGGCCAGGGAGGGAAGTAGGCTGGTCCTCTGCCACTTTGTGGTCTGTTTTCGGTTTTTGTTTTTTGACATAGACGTGTTTTTTTTAAACTTTTCATTTTATATTAGAGTTGTGACAGTTTCAGGTGGAGAGTGAAGGGACTCAGTCATACATAGACATGTGTCCATTCTCCCCTAAAGTCCCTGATGTGGAGCATCTTTCAAGTCTTTATTGAATTTGTTACAATATTGCTTCTGTTTTATGTTTTGGTTTTTTGGCCATGAGACATAGAAATCTTAGCTCCCTACCAGGGATCAAACACACACCCCCTACATTGGAAGGCCAAGTCTTAACCACTAGACCACCAGGGAAGTCACTGTGGTCTGTTTTTTTGGCATGGACTCTCTTGTTTGTCCTGGTAGTCTTGAAAAGCTGTTTCTTAGCATAGCGTTTCTTGGAATTCCTAGATTATATCAGATTGAAGTCCTTAGTAGAATATAAAATAATCTGCTGAAATTTAGATTTGACCTCACTTCTCCAGACTTACCAAAGTGAAATGAGAAACTGAATGGAAAAAAAAACACAACTTTTTTCTTGGGTTGCTTCTTCTCTTTCTTTTCATATGATTTTTTTTAAAGTTTATTCCTTTTTATTCAATTTCATTCTTTTCCCCATAATTTCCTCTTCCTATTACTCTGAAGTCTGTAAGTACTAGAAATACCTATTATAGTGGTTAGGAATATGCATTGTGGGGCCAGGTTAACTGAATTTGAATTCTAGTTCTCCAGCTTACCAGTCATATGCCTTTTTTTCAAACTGTTCAACCTCCTTATACCCCAGAGAGGCACAGATATAAGATCTATGAAATGGGAATAATAGTAGTAACTACCTCATTGGGATGTTACAAGAGCAAAATAAGTTCATATGTATTGAGTACCTGAATAGGCTTCTGGAACATCATTTTCAACACATGTTTTTGATGATTATTATTGTTTTTGCTTATTTAACTTTGTGGATAGTACTTTTACTAAGTGCTGGTAGTCAAACCAGTAAACTTTTTCTGGCAAATCATTACTCTGACTGGATTATCCTGCCTCAGAACTGAACTAACAAAGTTACTTATAAAGGATGACTCTAGGACCTTGGAAAATCCCAGGTGTCTATTCAGGACTTATATCAGTTACTTCTGGTTTTCGTTTTAATCTTGGCTTAAGCATCATAATATATCTTTAAGATACCGTCTCTTTCTTTAGAATCAGTTTGTCTTCTTGGCTATTTTGTCAAATTCTGAGCATAGAATGTATTTAGAGCCTTCCTGTGAAGATAACAAAGAGTAGTGCCTAATATCTCTGTCTTACTCTGCTGTGAATGATTTCCATTCGGGAAAGTCTATGAGTTACTCAAACCACCTCTTCCTCCTTGATTATGCAAAGAGAGCTATAGCATGGAAATTTCTTGCTCCAAGCCAAATCATTAGCAGAGAAAACATTTAAAACACGGTCAAGTACCAATCCTACATGTATATTTGGAGGCAGCTCCCAATTTCGAGGAGCAAACCTGGACATGAATCATTTGAAAATTGGAGGAAGGAAGGGAGATGGAAGATGATCTTGCATTTTTTGTATCAGGTTAACTTTAGCAGTCTGGGGCTTAGTTAATAGGTACTTGTCAATCTTTCCATTAAAACAAAACTTACAAGGATGATAATCTCTGATATTCTTATACAGTATCTTCTCTCTTACTATCCTTCCCCTTTACTTGAAGTCCTGTAGGACATTTCAGGTACATGATGGATTTGTCCCATGGGAAAAAGTTTACAGAGTTAGACTCGGACTCTCCATCCAAGCAAATAAACCAAAAAGTTAGACTTCAGAGAGATACATTATCACCAAGTGTTGTGACTTCCTGTTTTCTGGGGTAGACTGAAACTCATTAATACTGTTAGCAGTAGAAATCTTTAAAGGAAATAGAATCTGCTCATTTCTTACTTTGCTCAGCGTACAACTTGGACCTCTTCCCTTTGTGGGGTATTCAAAGAGGGAAAAGCTTTTAGAAGCAGTTTTCCAAATCTTCTGTGTATTTTGTGATTTGGCTCCATGCAGTCCTTCCTATGGGCATACCATACGTTTAGTCAGGCGCAGAAGAGACCAGAAGGTGTGCAGGGCAAATCCTCAGCTGATGGGCAGATTTATTATCAGCTTGGTCAGAGACAAGAAAGCTGTTCATACTTCATGCCAAGTGTCAAACTACTGACCTCTAACCCTACCAATACTCTCTTTGATGACATCAAGCTGGCCTTGTTGTTTGTGGTGTGAATGTGCCGTGTCAGCAAGCTTTAGTTATATTAGTGGATACTGGGTTTCAGTGTGGGAATGCCCCTCAAAAAGGACAGGGAGAACAAGAGATCTGCCCAGCATATTGGTCTCAGTTCCTTCATGTCTACAATAATCACCTTAAATGAAAGAGTCACAGTCCATGCCCACGTAAAATTTCTTCCTGATAGGTATCTCCTTTATTGTAAAGAGGTTGGGTTTTCTAAGATTTCCTTCGTGCTTGCCCCTCTCTGAATAGCCTAGATAGCATACTGCTATCCAGTGCAAGGGGAAAAGGAATCACTTGCTGGACTCAGCTGGCTTCTAGGCGTCTCTTGAAGGGAGAATGAATAAACTGAGCTTTGAAGATGCATTTGGGATGTGTGCCATCCCTATGATGAAAGACAGCAATAACCCTAAACATTAACTGGTTCTTGGATGATTAAAAAATAAAATTTGTGAAAAAATTAAATTTTATCTGTTATTAAATGCCTCCCATTTTAGTATACAGTTGATTGTGTGCAGCTTGGCAATTAAAGTATTTATAGACACTTAATAGGCTAGTTTTGAGCTTCTGGAGATGAGAATATTTCTGCTTACTCTTTCACTGTGGAACGTCATGAAATGGGCCTGCCGTCTGATCTTGGAGATATACCCTTTTCTTACTGAAAAAGAAATTAGAATCTGAGAATCACTATGAAAACAATCTTTAATGAAACAAAAAATAGACCAATAAAGATATCATACTTGTGAGAGGAAGACTCTTAAAAGACCATAAAGGGCAGAAGTTCATACTATTTTAAAAAAACTTTTCAACCTAGAAAGTTCAGCTGTGATAACTCTGGCACTCCCAAGCATTTCTTGAGCGCAGAGGGTGAATGACCTCGTCTCTGTACTGAATGATGGGGATTTGAGTAAGACAGGATCCTTGATCTCAGAGGATTTCATAATGTCATGGGGGAAACAGATAATCAGCGAATAGAATGGAGCCTACAGTGAGGGGGTCATGAGATATGTTCCAAGTCTGGGGAAGCACAAGGGAGGGGCTGATAGTACCTTTTTCCTTCAAGGGAACATCCTGATTTTTCCACTGAGATCTAGAAAACCAGGGTTAAAAAGCATTTGGCTAACAGCAGTGAAGTGATCATCAGTACATAATATGGTAACAATGATGTGGGCTTGTAGCACATACCGTGCTTTTGTAGAGCACACTATGCTTTTCAGAGTGCTTTACTAGACATTGTCTTTTGGAGGTTCCTGTATGTGTGGATGAGGAAATGGTGACACAGAAAAGATGAATAATTCAAGTCAGAGTAAATAGGTACAGAGTGGCACCCCAGGTCCCATGTTACCTGGCTTCTTGGCCTGTTTTCTTTCTTTGACCTTCTAGCCAAAGAACCAGCCCTTCATCTCCCGAACCATGTGTGATGGTACATTACTTTCCTGGGGTGTTATTTATATTATGTAAAAGAAGATTCCATTTTGACAAGTTAAAATTTCTTCTCATTCTTCGGCTTGGAGGGCACAAGTCACTTTAAAGCCCAATTCCTTGGGCTTCCATTCCCCCTACTATGCCCTCTCAAAGCACTCTGTACTTATCACCTTAAGCACATAGTCCAGTTTGTAATTTGCTGTTTGTGTCATTCTTAGGTTATCCAAAGAATGTCTCTTTTGTTTACCAATATATGTTCAGCAGTTAGTGTCTAGGATATAGTAGTTATTCAAGAAGCGATTGCTAAGCAACATCTTCCTTTAAGATTTGTGTGCTATTTCCATTCTTTCAGGATACCCAGTATGTGAGCAGCTAACTTGTGCCAACGGAGCCTGCTATAACACCAGTCAGAGGTGTAATGGGCAGGTTGATTGCAGAGATGCCTCTGATGAACTCAATTGCAGTAAGTAATATGCTGGAGCTGGTTTACTGGCCAGTTATGCACTTTTCTTCTCAAGTTTGTGTTCAGTGAATTCATGTTGGTGGCTTGAAGTCAGTCATGGTGGAGTATTTTACACTATGGAAATTGGCAGATACAGTAAGTGAGGACTTTTATGTTCCTGGAGAACTGGTTATTAAACATTTACCAGCACACTGCTGCGTGGTAAGAATCTTTTGAAACTTGAGATAGACTCTTCCTATGAAATTAAGTGGCTACAGTGAAATTGAAATTCTGTTTTCTTTCCCCTTTTAACCTTGTGTCCCAGCTCGCCGATGCGCGCGCAATGAGTTTCAGTGTGGCGGTGGGCAGTGCATTCCTAGAACCTACGTCTGCGACCATGAAATTGACTGTGAAGATGGCAGTGATGAACTTTCTTGCAGTACGGTGACTTCCTCATTTTGGGTCATGCTGTTAGGAATGCTCTTGTCTTTGTGTCCCCCCCCCCCCCCCCCCTGCCACCCACCGATGTATTATTCTTTTCAAATAAAAGATGTGTCTGATGGCAGAGGAAGCCAGAATATCATTCAGGGCCCATGGCATGAGCCTCAGTAGTGTTGCTGAACTTAGACTTCTTTACCTTCCAAAAATCTGTGTAGAGGTGAAGGGTTTGGACAGTTTGCCTTCTTTTCTCAGACCACAAAGATACAGGGTATATTGTATTACTGGATTTCCTTTCTGGCACCTGGGCTTATTTCAGTGCTAAATTGAGAGGAATGTGATATCATGGAATGAGTTACTCAGAATCATTGAGTCCTAGAGAGCAATTACCGTGCTTGTGGTCAAGTGAGAGAATGTTGGCCATTGGCATTTCTGTAGCATCTTTGTCAGTCTGTATTCTTTGCTCTGTGTCCACTTACAGCTATCTTATTTTTCATCTTGATGCACTTGGTTTTCATGTCCTGAACCCAAAGCTACTGTTTGCTTCTCCCCCTTCTCTCTTCTTCTCTTTCTCTTTTTTTTTGTTCATTTTTGTCAAGATAGTTAAGGGACTAAATGGGCGTAGAAATTTCAGTTTCTTGGAGCTCAGTTTAGGTGGCAGGGAGAGCACTTTGATTTCTTTCCAAAGGTTTATATCTCTGGAGTGTAGCTGTCATTTTATTTTCTTCCAGGTTCTTATCAGACCTGCAAAGGCAACGAATTCACTTGCCCTAACGGCATCTGCATTGCACAGGGCTGGGTTTGTGATGGAGAAGGTGACTGTGTAGATAACGCTGATGAAGATGGATGCGGTAAGGAGGGGAAGAGCTTCTGATTGGAAAGTATTTTCCAATTTCCAAGCAAGTGTTTTCCAGGACTTGCTTTTCTTACTGTCCTTGTTAGAAATTATCTGTGTGACATGCAAGTTTCCAGATGGGCTGGACTGACAGGGAATCTTGGGTGAGGAAGAGTGGTTCCCCTAGCTTTTTCTAAAAAGACACAGAATTCAAATGTAGCATAAATTATAATCCTTTCCTAACAGTAAGGCCAAGGAGATAGGACAGTCTCTCCCCTTTATAGCCCTATCTGAGGTTTTCCTTTTAAGACTTTTATCTTAATTAGATTTATCTATATAAAAGAAGTAGGCTGGGGAAGGTGGGAAAATATGGGAAAATGTGATTTGTCTTAAGACCTTACAACCATGAAGAACGACTGAGCTGAAGGTTGGTAGATAAAGGAGAGGCCAATATCGGGAGAAATGAGAAGGAAATTGTCAGTGACATTCATCCCCTTCACTGGGCAGTTATCAGCAGTACCTCCAACAGCTTGGAAACTGCTAGCACCCACACATAAAGAAAGTTACCTTTATGATTCCAGCCTGGGTATATTAATAATGTTGCTTGTTTTGGTTGGGAGCATCCGTTGGTTTCATGCTTCAGTATTCCAAGAAGTTGTGTTCCAACTTCTGGATTATAATCTTTCTTATACTGTTGACAATTCACTAAAGAAACAAAACAAAACAACCAACCAAAAATCATACACACACACACACACACTCAGGAATCCTGGCATTACCTTGATAGTGCTAGTTCTATTGTTCATAATTTAATAACTAAATGTTCTCCTACAGGTTATTCATCTAGTTTGTTGATAATGTAGGCCCATTTCTGCTTCTTACTCTTATATTTTGGCTGGTAGTTTCCTCCCCTAGAAACACTGGAACCTAAATAATGACATTTATCATTCTTTAGAATCTCAATAGAAGGTCAGTTGTAGCGTTAGAAACTACTTGTTTATTGTGAAATATCGGTCTGTTGTAGGTTTCTTGTTTACCTGATCTCTATCCCCTCTTAACCGTGTATTGAAAAATGGCTGGCTCTGCCTCTCATATGTCCTATAGTAACTCTCTTTTTCACCCACAGAAAGCAAAAGTAATCGTACCTTTGAATGTTACCCAAATGAATGGGCCTGTCCAAAGTCTGGAAAATGCATCCCAATTTCTAAAGTTTGTGATGGGACTTTAGATTGTCCAGGAGGAGAAGACGAAAGCAATATCACTGCAGGACAACAGTGTGGTGAGTATGGAAATTTATCTGGACATCTTTCAGGTAATGGTGTCTCTGTTTTTCTATAACAGATTGCCACATACAGAGAGTATCAGTTGATGTTTGCAGAATGAACAATTCCAGGACTTAGTAGCTCTAACCAACAAATATTTGTTATTTCTCACAGTCCTGTGGGTTGGCTACATTATTCTTTTGGCCTGAACCAGCTCACTCACATCTCAGGATGCTCCAGCAAAAGCATGACTAGACCAGGTGTGTTTGCCTGGTGGTGGAAAGGGCCAAGCCCAGTGAACAAGCTCTTCTCAGCCTCTGCTTACTTGATGTTTCCTAAGTGTTCTATTGGCCAAAAGAAGCCACACTGATCCCAGATTTAATGGACTGAAGAAATAGACTCCATTTCTTCATGGCAGGAGTTTATAAATATTTGTGACTCTTTCTCCCCCTCCCCCCGCATCTCCTTCCCAGGAAGAATGGTTTTAATGGTAATTGTGATGACTCTAAAAGTATTCTGGAGATTTTATTCCCTGGATTATACCTGTGGAAAAAGTGTTGCTGGCTTTACTCACAAACTTCTGGTTTCAGGGATCTAAACTTGGAGTTACCCACCCCACCACCTCCACTCCATGGCTGTAGAATATTTCCCCACTATAAGCCATCACTTCTGTGGACAGTTGGCTGTCCTGTAGGAAAGTGCAATTCATGGCCTTGATTTCTCTCTGAATTATCTTGTAGTTGCCTAGCAGTGACCGTGAACTATAACCCTAAAGTTTTGGTGATTTCTTTTCCATGAAAAAAAGAGGCTTCTTTTTTCCCCCCATTTCACTGGGGAGCCCTTTTACATAGTCCTAGTACAAAAGTTAGAAAACAAAAGTTAGTTGAAGCTAGCTTGGATTATTAAGTTAAAAATTTAGTGTTTAGTGTTCAGTGGCTTGGGAATTCTTGGGAATATCCTTCTATTCTTTCTAGATAGAAGAAATAGATATCTAGATAGATATCTTTCTATTAGATATCCTAATATCTTTCTAGACACAAAGATAGACTTTTGACCAGATTTTTTTTCATGAACAGCACTACTGATGCCTTGTGCTTGCACTTAGTTATAATGAATTTTATAATGTGCTGAGTTTTTATTGCATCATACTGCAGGCTTGAATAGTGACCAATTTTCTGTGTTACTGCATACTTACTGAGCTTTTACTTTGGAAAGTTCTTATAAATCATCCTTGTCCGGAGATCACCTTTCATTTCACAAAATCTTTTTCTCTGTTTAGATGTTAATCTGTGTCCGTCCTTGGGATGTGAGTACCAATGCCACAAGTCACCAGGCGGAGGGATGTGTTACTGCCCCTCAGGTTTTATTGTCAACAAAAATAGAACCAATAACTGCGTCGGTAAGTGACAGACTTTCATCACAGTACTTATGGCACTGGGGACACTCCCTTTAACATCAAGGAGTTTGTATTTGTGGAGAGGAGAATCTGTTAACAAAGAGCAATACAGTCTTCATTGAAAACCTGGACAATATGATGTTTTGACTCTGAGAAGCTTTTGTGAGGTGCCCATGGCAAAAGAGTGGTTGTATGATGAGTGAGTAAATTAGCTATGTGTCTATCTGTCCAGTTCCTAATGATGGAGGTTGTTCTTTTCCTATATTGTATATTGCTGTTTTATATATTTGGAAGCAGAATTATATAGCCATACTTGTTAAATACAGTTGGACCTCTCTATCTGTGAATTCTTCAATCTCCAATTCAGTCAACTGGGGATCAAAAAAAGAAGGGGAGTGGGAGGCAGAAAGTTCCCAAAAGCAAAACTTGAACTTTCTGTGTGCAGGCAGCTATTTATATAGCACTTAGGACTCCGAGCTTTCACTGCCAAGGGCCGGGGTTCCCTGGTCAGGGAACTAAGATCCCACAAGGCATGTAGTGTGGGCAAAAATGAATAAATGAATAAATAAAATAAACAAGCACAAAAGAAACACTCTGGTTTACAAACCCTGGAGAAAGTCTATTTCCTGAGTTTCTGACACGGAAGCCCTGCTTATGCTCTCTTCTGTAAGTGTAAGACCGCTCAGGCTGTCTGCCAAATGTCAGGCTACTCTTCCCCTTTACTGCCACCCAGCTGCCAATCCGATTTCCAGTCTTAGTTCTCTAGGCCTTTCCCCTTTCTCTTACTAGAAAAGGAATTCCAGTAGAGATGCCTGAAGCCACATTCTCAGTGTTACATTTGTTTTTCTCTCTTTTTCCTCTCAATCCTAAAGAGAAATTTGGGCTAGGCCGCCTTGTAGTTGGAACTCGATAGGCCATGAAATGTTTTCATGAAAAGGGATTTGCTCCTTAAGGATCCCTGGTTCATTCTTGTGATACCTTGCAACCTATTCTTTAGTCTCTCCACCCCCACCCCCCATTCTAGAGCCACATTTTCCAACATGTTTTCCAACATCTTTTCTAAAAATTAAGCCCATGATGAGGTTTGAGTTGTAGGTCAGAGAGAGGTCTGGGCTGCTTCAATTTTTTGCAGCCCTTAAGAAATGAAAAACTTTTGTAACAAGATTTTTACACTTAAATCTATTAATGAGTGTAACACAATTTTGCAGTATTATGCTGCACACAGGATCATTTCAGAATTCATAGAACACTTTTGGTTCTACTACTACTGGAAGTAGTCCGATACTTGGGCACTAATTCTAAGGTCCACAAACATCTTTCAGTCCCTTTATGATGTACCTAGGACTTTAGTGCAGATGACCTCTTTTGGATACAAGCTCAAAAGTCTGCAATTTTGAGTTTTTGTGAATGTGAGGCCCTCTGCTACCTGCAGAGACTTTCTCTGTGACCTTTCTTGTCCTTTAAGAATGTACCTTTGCCTCCTGAGTTTTGAAGCTGGGTTAATATTTATTTCACATTTCTTTTCAAGAAGACTATATTTTGCTTTCTTGGTAAAGAAAAGACATTATGAAATACATGACATTATGAAACCAGTTACACTCATTTCAGCTGAGCTTTTAGAGAATTGTTTAGGTTTGCTCTTTCAAGCATTTCAGTTGAACAAACACTCTCTGTATGCCTGTAATCCTCTGCATGCCTGACTTACCACAGAAGCTTCAGGTGTTGGAAACCTATGCAACATCTATCAGCTTAGCCATGGCTCCCCAGGGGATGCCACAGTGATTGTTAAGAATAAAATGGAATAATCATGACATGAAATCTTTCCTTCTACCATTCTTCTGTTCCTGGTAGTCTTGACCTAGCTGTGGAGACTCTGAGGCAAGGCACCAGAGCAATTTACTGGACTATTGTTTCTGATTGACAAGGACATGCTGTTTGTTGAGGGAATGACATCGTGGTGCAGCCTTAGGGCAGGAAGGTCATTCAGCATGGTGGGATTGCACACAGCCAGATGGATCATAGGGTGTCCGAGCAGGATTTTTTTTTAAATTACTCTCAAAGCAGTATTTGTTGGTAAGAGGGGACAAAGAGTAAAAAGGAAAGTAAATCAAGGTGACTTGGGCTGGGAAGGAGGATTTTAAAGCAGCATTTTAGTGTTTTGTAGTTTCCATTACCTTTTCTACTCTCTTTAAAATTCTCAGGTCTCCCTTTCATTTTTCTTGTCTTTCTTTTGGCTGACAATGGATTTTAATTGGCCTTCATTCTTCTTTGTAATGATGAACAGAATCTTCCTCAGTCATTAAAAGTGACAGTGTTTATTTACTCATTTAAACCTGTAAAGTACTTGTAACCCAGACTGTAGGAAGGGCATTTGCACCCAAGAATTCCCAGTTATGACTTTTCCACCCTCTTTTTGACATGAGAACTCCTGTTTCCAGGGTGACTCCAGATCCTTAGACATAGTCATAGTGTCTTGCACTCAAAATGAGGTCATGATACCCTGGGAGTTTGAGGGCGAATGTCCTGTACATTCCTACTGAAGCAAAGCCTCACGTGGTGTTTTCTCAGAAATGATGTGAGGACACAGAAGAAATAGGTCAAATGTTGGCTTTTTGTCTATACCCACATGTCCTTTTACCTTGTCCTGTCCAAATTGGATTAATTTTTTCTTGTCACAGTCCTGGGGATGAAAGATGTGCTGGTCTGTGTTGTTATACTTGATCTGGAGGGAAAATGGGAACCATTATCTTGATCCCAGGGCTTTCTTGGTCTTTCTTTTTTTTAATTAAAATTTTTTATTTTTAAGATTTTGACTGTGCTGGGTCTTTGTTGTGGCATGTGGGCTTTCTCTCTAGTTAATGGCACTTGGGGGCTTCTCTAGTTGTGGAGCCTGGGCTCTAGAGGGCAAGGGCTTAGTAGCTGTGGGATCTTAGTTCCCCAACCAGGGATCAAACCCATGTCCCTTGCATTGGAAGGCAGATTCTTAACCACTGGACCACCAGGAAATTCCTTCTTGGTCTTTCTTGTTGGGGAGTCACAGGATGGTGGGGCATGCAGCAGGTGTGGTAGAATTCAACTCACAGCTTTGCAAATGTTATCAGATTCTAGAAATTCTAGAGAAACCTAGACCTGTAAGTCTCAGGAATTATAATTTACTTGAGAATTTTCTGAAGCCCTAGGGAGTAGGAGCCTGTTGATTTAGACTGTGGACATCATTCTTCAAAGAAAGAGAGCAGGGCGAAGGAAGGTGAAGAGTGGATGTGAACTTCGAGGGTCAAATGAAATATTTGGCAGCAGTTAACCAAGGATAGGACAATTTCTTGCCCTTTACGCTTTATAATCTTAAAGAAAGACATGTGTGTTTTTCTTCCCTCCCCCCATGTTGTATTGTTTATGTGTCAATTATATTGAAAGTCTTTTTACTATTTGATAGAACTGGGACTACTTGGTCATTGAACAGAGCTCTATTGTGTAATGGATTTTCAACAAGTACATATTAAATGAATGAATAATGCTAATGAGTAAGCAGAAGAGAATGTATTTTTCATGACTTAAAAATGATTTTTAATTTTGGTGATGACTTTTGACATCAGAGAAAAGGATAAACAGACCTTTCCAGATACTTTATTGCATACTTTATTTGTGTCTCATTGAGCAATTGGATATAAGGCAGTTCTTTCTGCAGTGACGGAAATGTCTGTACAGTAACTGCCAGTCACATGTGGCTGTCAGCATTTGAAATGTGGCAAGTGTGACTGAGAAATTGCATTATTAAGTTTATTTCACTTTAGTTAATCTAAATATGACTTTGAGAAGCTGCAGAGAGCTAGTGTCTACCAGATTGGAAAGCACAATTTTAAAAGGATGCATTTATACCAAAATTCAGGTATTTTGTAAACCATCATTAATAAATGAAATGCTAAGGCAATGAGTCCAGGCAGTGTTGTGCATCACCTGCAATGTTATCCTTTATGTAGATTTTAAAGAACCTTAGGTTTTCCTTAGTGTGACAATGCCTATGCCCTGCCTCCCTAAGGGGTACTTTCTTAGGCAGTTGCATCACCAGATTGCTGTATAGCTTGTCTAAAACTTTTTTCAGAAAGTGCTTAAGACATGTTGTTAAATGCTATTATAAGTAGTTATTTCCTATGTGGCAGATTTTGATGATTGCCAGATATGGGGAGTTTGTGATCAGATATGTGAAGACCGAATTGGCCATCACCGGTGTGACTGTGTAGAGGGGTATGTCCTGGAGCACCAGCAGCACTGCAGAGCTAATTCTTCTTGTAAGTAAATTAAAGACACTCGTGTTTCTGAACACTAAACTTCCACCCTCTTTGCATAGCAGAAGTCAAAAGAAATATCAGCATTAAGGCAGATGGCGGGTTTGATTACCACAAATCAGATGTGGCACCTGCTGTTGGAAGAATGGGTCAATAATTTCATGCTGTTAGGGACCAACTTGTGGATTAATAGTTGTTGGGTTTTTTAAATTTTATTGATTGCTTGTTCACTTTGGGCCTGAAATAGTGTATCATCTACCACATAAATTTTATGAGTACATTTGACCTATTTTTAATTAATGTACCTACCACAAGCTGACAAATATCAATAGGCACTATTTATGCAAAATTTTTTTAGAGGTGGTTCAAAATGCATCTGCTAAATTTGGATTACAGCTTGTGAAAATGCCCTCATTATAAGAGCACTGTGGTATAGAAAAGTCATGACAATTTTTGTCACTATGGATTTCTGGGTAATGAGATCTTGACTTCACTCTCTTTTCCCAATTATTATTATTTTTTTCCCACACCTATTTAAACCACCTTTAGTGTCTTTCTGAAACTGATTTGCCCATCTGTTTTCTAGTTGTTTTTGTGTAGAAAATACCTGATATGTTGTGGACTAACTTTAGTTACAACTGATTTTTAACATTTATTTTTGAACAGGTACATACTCGTATTTTCAAAAATTTCACGTTATTGAGAAGTTATATGACCACCTCCCCACCCCCTATACCCATTCCACTCTGCCCAGTTTCCCACTTCTCCTCTTCTATGGGTAATCACTGTTTAATTCTAGAGATTATTAAATGCATAAATAAGAGTATGCAAATATAGACATTTAACTCTATTTTTACATATATGGTAGTAAACTATACATACAGTTCTTCATTTTGCTAATGTTGCATACTATATTTTTAAGGGCTTACCATATCAACATAGAGAACTCTATTTTAATTTTGTTTTATTTTTATTTGAAGTATAGTTGGTTTCCAGTGTTTCAGGTCTACAGTGTTTTTTAATAGTGGCAGAATCCGTGTTTTGGATGTATATAATTTATCTAACTAGTCCTTTAGTGGTGGACTTTTATATTATTTCTTATCCTTTGATATAGCAAACCAGACTTCAATGAATAACTGTATTCATTTTGCATTCTTGTAAGTATATGGGTGTAGCAGGTTTGGATCCACCATTGCCGTGTTTTTCACATTGGGTGGTTTCCCATTAATTTTTAAAATGTATTTTGTGTTTTAGACAATCTAAAGTTGCACCTGGGGAAAGGTGCCCATATCATCAAAGATTCTCTGATACCTCAGTGTCACTGAACCAGCATTTAGGACACTTGAGTTCTTGCCAGACTCTGTTCCTAACTTACTGTGATTTTGGACATTTCATTAAACCTTTGTGCCTGATTTGCCCATCTGTAATGATATGTATCTCTACATACACATTCTGATATGTATTTTCTGAATATTTAAAACCAAATAAGAAAACATAGTTGTAAGTTGCTTCATCATCTCTGTTCACTTGAAGGACTGACAATGCCTTCCTTCTTCACATTTAGTTGGTGAGGCCTTTGTGATCTTCTCCAATGGTCGGGATTTGCTAAAGGGTAACATTCATGGAAACAACTTTCAGATTCTGGCACAGTCTCAAAATCGTGGATTGGCTGTGGGTGTGGATTTTCACTATCGGCGACGCAGAGTCTTTTGGACTGACATTGTGCAAAATAAGGTAAATAGAAATTTCTGGAGTATAGCTTGGGACCTGATAGAACTCCAAGCACAAAGTGTTGATAGTTTTTCATTTTGGGAGGAGTAGGGAGGGAAGTTCCTTTGTTTTCTAACAAAAAAGGCCCTTGAGATATTTTATGTTAATCAGCACCTTTTACTGCTATAGTATTACATGTGACCTGTTAAACAAAGCAGTCTATTATATGGATTAGCCTTGAGCAACTTTTAATTTTATTCGAAATGGAGTCCAAAAGCCTAATTAAAAGAAATAGTAGACATTCTTTCAAAACTGGATAGATATTTGGTAGTAATTTTTGAAACTTGATCATTTAAAATGTAAAAAGTATTCTGCTTTCCTGGATGATAAAAATCAGATTTTACCTGCATCTTCTAAATGGAACTGTAATTGAGCATTGGGTAACAAATATTGACAGTATTTTGTTTAACAGCCAAAATTTCATTATGCTCTCTTATTTGGAAAATGTGATGGATCTGATTTCAACTTTGAGTAATGCAACAGAGATTTTTTAAACATAAATTTTAGAGACTCTTAAAGAGTTATGATATTTTATTTCTTCTTACATTTCCTTGTACCATTAATAAAATTTTAATTCAATTAATGGATAAATTCCATAAATTTTCCAAAAATTGAGACTTTGGATTACTAGTGGGTATGATTTAATAATAGCTAGAAATCAAAGCAAACTACTTCCACCTGTGCCACCAAAAATCCACATTGAATTAAACTTTCACTAACTACCTAAGAATTAGAGATGCAGGCTTTTTTTTTTTTTTTTTTAAACTCAACTTTTTATATATGCCTCACATGCTTTTAAAGAAATGCCCCACCACCTCCCAGTAACCCATGATGTGAAATAAAAAGTCTCTAGTGAATTTTTTTTTTAGTTTAAATGACTGATTTCTACACCAAAGATAAGTCCCTGGAAAACTCTCCCAACTAGTTATGCTTAAGACGTTTAATAATTTTGGTTTTTCTTGCAGGTTTTTTCAGTTGACATCTCTGGTTCACGTACCAGAGAAGTTCTCGGTGTTTCTATCGAAGACCCAGAGAATCTGGCTGTGGATTGGGTAAATGATAAACTTTATATTGTGGAGACCAGAGTCAACTGCATAGATGTGGCAAATTTGGATGGAAGCCATCGGATTACCCTTATAAGTGAACATTTGGGACATCCTAGAGGAATTGCTGTGGACCCAACTGTTGGGTAAGTTATTTGCAAACATACTGATTTCAGCATTTTTTGAGTTTCATTTCTCCCCCTTTAGATAAAACATCCATTGGCATAGTTTAAGATTCTTTATGCTCTGTACTGTAGAATCTTTGTTTATTTCATATCTCTTTTCATAGCACCTTTAAAGGAGTTAGCTAAATATAATCTGATTTGAGGATGTGCAAATATACCTACTAATGTCCTAAAAATATGTAATGTTATTGGGGTATGAATTTTATGCTTAGTGTTTGCCATGTTTTCCTGGCTGAGAGATTGAATTCTTTTTTCTGACTCACTCTAATAGTACTGTCACAACTAAATCATTGTTAATGTGATCACTCTTAAGTTGTGAAGTTGTTTTAAGCAGGGGATAGATCTAAAACCACTAAGTGGTGTTTTGGAGGGCTCTGAAGAGCCCCAGTTCTTTATGCTTCAGTACAGAAAGGATTTAGCAAGAGGCAAAGTGATAGATAAGTGATTTATTAGCATAGGATGTTAGTGTTGCACTGCCCTGAATATTTAGTGGGTTACATTTTTATAATTAAAGGAAGAGAGGGGAGGTGGATAAGACCACCTTCTTTTTCATTCTTTGAGTCTTTGGTCGTTAATTTCTCCTATTTGTTGGGTGGGAGAGTTTTTGAGGTGCATCTAGGATCATCATGGCACTATGGAAAAATTCAGATCTCAGTACTAGTGTCTTTCACTTTAAAATATCACCTTTCCCTAAATTAGTATTTTTGTGCATGCAAAGAACATTCCCTAGGTCATTAACTTGTTGACATCACTGGGCAGGTTGTAGGCCTTATTTTCCATGATTGTTTTTTTGTTTTGGGGCATGTCTCATGCTTCTGTTGCATGGTTTTGTTGGTAAGCAGGTTAGCTTGGTTTTGTTGTTATGCACACCAGTCTGGCTTTGATACTATGCCACTTGCTCTGCTTTATAAGTCAAGCAAACCCACATTGTTTGATGATTTTTCCATTACCTTCTTGAGTGCTCATTAACTTACCGTGGTCTCCCAAAGCCTCCCTAAAGTTCCTTCTCTATCTACAATCCCTAATAGAATTTCTAAGCTAACAATCTGAATACTTTACTCTTATCCCTACCGGACCTATCCCTTTTAGTGATTTCCTGTTAGAGACAAGTGTTGAGATGTTAGTGTTTTCTCCAGGTATAAATTAAGATTTTCCCGATCCTCACATTTGAGACCAGTTATGTAGAGACTAGCTTTTGCCTAGATTTTCACAGTTGGGTCTTAGAAGTGTTGGATGAACTTGAGGCTGCTTAAGTGCTGGTTATTATTCATTTCTATTTCATGATCTGTCCTTCCTTGAAAATGACGTATATGATGTCTAGACTGTGCCTTAGAATGAGGACTTAAGGAGGGAAATGGCTTGATAGATTTTTTTTTTCTTGGTAGCAGTTTTGCTGGCTGTAAATAGAGAAGTGAAAGATGGAGTCAGGGAACAGGGGAGAAACATTAAGAAGGTTAGAAGGTAGATAAGCTTTTTTTTTTGCCTGTGAATTGTGCATTTTCATAGTTGCTATTTGGAGTTTTCGACGCCCTCCCCCCCCAAAATTGGTCCTTACCATCTCTGATTTTTAATGCTTTAAAATTTCTCTGTTGTTTTAAACCTCCATGGTTCTCTTATCAGCTAGAAGAGATTTCCATTGATCCAAACACACAATCTCAAAAGATATTTACTAAGTAAACTTGTAAAATAGCTGATTCTCTCATCTTTTTTCTTTTGTAGTTATTTATTTTTCTCAGATTGGCAAAACGTTTTTGGGGTACCGAGGATAGAAAGAGCTTACATGGATGGCTCCAACCGTAAAGACTTGGTAACAACAAAGCTGGGATGGCCTGGTGGGATAACCCTGGATTTGGTATCAAAGCGTGTTTACTGGGTTGACTCCCGATTTGATTACATTGAGACTGTAACTTACGATGGACTTAAAAGGTAAGAAGTTTTTTTTTTTTTTTTTTAAATACATCTTTATAAGTTTGGGAGAAGTACATAAAATTTATGGAGAGGGATACTGAAGAACTAGAATTAAAAGACTGCTTTGTTGGTTGACATAACTTGAATGATCTTTGTGTTGATATTTGCATGATGTGACCTGCTCTGAGTTTTAACTTGTTCCATGTTAACACTCAAATTTGATTTCTCTTCTCCAAACCCTCCTTCACTCCCAGATGAAGCATATTATTTTCATTAACTCCTGAGTTCATTTTTCTGGGTCCCTTAGGGTTTGTTTCCAAAGATCATTTGATAGTTTAGTTTTCTATTTTCCCCCTAGTAAATAGGTTTAACGTTATCTGGTGGGAATTAACTGGATTTTATACTTCTCTTATATATTTTTCAAACCTTAAAGAGAAATTCTGACTTTTTACCTGATATACTTCAAAGGCATTTAAACAACATTTGAATGCAGACTATGGCATACTTTTTTCCTTCATCTTCTTAGTCATACTAGAGTTGACCATAGATTAATTTGTTAACTACTTTACATCCTCTTCTTTTGGTGTTTTCAAAAACTGGTTAAAACAGCCTTTAACTTTTGACCAAGAAAAATTACTTGTGTCAATTTGATTTTTCTGAAGGACTTGATCTTATTTTCTCAATAAAAAGACCATGATACTTTTGTTTCTCCTTTATCTCTATTTGTAAGAATGGTATCACAGTTTGCCACAATCTCTATTTGTTTAAATGAAGAGATTGTGTATTAAGGCTATGACTTCTTATTACCGAAACTGGTTCCCAAGGTGAGAATATGAATTAATGACAAAAATAATCATATGAATCATACAATTGAGAAATTGACTAACTTTTTTCTCTTTGGTGAACCATCCTCCACCTCACTTTATGTGGCCTCAGTGAATGACTGTTTCTGTAGATGTAGTCATGGCAGCAATGTTGATTTCTTCTCCTTGTCTGGCACTTCTTACCTCTGTTGTCTCCCATTTAAGCAGTTCTGAGCACTCTGTCTCCACTATCACGTGATTAGCTGACAGTTTAATCAGGCAAGGGCATGTCAGTGGTAGCCCTGCTTTTTCTGCTCTCTAGAGTGACGTCAGAAATAGGTCTGTGTTTGCCATGTGTCGAATTTTCCAACTTGCTGTCTTGTTCCCTAGTGGCTGAGAAATGTTCAGTGGTGCAATGTTGTGAGTGGAGTGAGTGTTGAAGGCATCTTCTACCAGATTTCCCATCCCTTGTTACACTCTTTCCCCTAGGAATTTCAAAATTATGTTTCACATCTTAGCCCTTTTATATGTGGGGCAACCTTAAAAGAATGAAGAACAGGTGGAAAATTTCTCAAAAAATTTAGCTAGGACGGGAATGGTCTATAAGTGCCAAGGCTCTTGGCAACATGGAAGTCCTTCTAGCAAGTATAGACAGAAATACACCTGCATCTTAAAGTGTGTCTTGACTATATATTCTGTAGTTGTAACTAGCAATTTTTTAGCTTTTAAGCATTTATGTGAACTAATTCCACCTTTAATCAAAGCTGTATGGTGTGTCTCTTCGGTAACAGGATGACAGTAATTCATGGAGGCTCGAACATTCCTCATCCCTTTTCAATAAGCTTGTTTGAAGGACAGTTGTTTTTCACCGATTGGACAAAGATGGCTGTATTGAAGGCAAACAAGTTCAAGGAGACTAACCCCAGACTGTACTACCGCTCTTCCCTGAGGCCGTTTGGAGTGACTGTTTACCATGCCCTCAGGCAGCCCGATGGTAGGCGGCCCCCAACAGTGGAAAACCCTGCTTGGTACAGCCCTTGGTAGAAAGGTTTTCTCAAAGTTCTCATGAGATTTGGGTGGTGTTTTCAAATGTTTGATGGATTATCTAGAGAGTTAAACTAGCTGAAATTAGCTTTGCAGGTCATGGGTATTTTAGAGAAGTTGATGTATTTCAGTCTACAAAGTTGATGTATTTCAGTCTACAAAGAACACAGAGGTGTGTTTAACAGATATTTATTGGCATATGCAGTGTACCAGATCCTGTCTACAGGTTGGAGAAAGAGCAGCAAGTACACCAAACTAAAATTACCCATCCTTTGTCTACTGGGAGAAATCTCCCAATTCAACTTTCTAATATTATAGTCAAGGAAGCCAGACCAGAAGAAGAAAATAACATGCCTAAGCGGTCATTTTATTTAGGTAGTGCCAGAGCTTTTTTTTTTCCCTTCTTCTTCTTCCTTGTATGACACCTGTTTAGCATTGGGTTTGGTGTCTCTCAGGATAGTCGCTAATCAAAGAAATGAAATATTTTGATTCAGACACTGTTAAGTCTTATGTTATTTTATAATAAGTTTTGTTTCAAGGTTTTAAACTAACATGACTGGACTGTGTCCATAGCTCTTTTCTGCATTTGCTTATGCATCAAAGAAAAGAAACACAAACTAGGCTACTTTGGAAGAAAGCTTAATATCAGTGAACAGTAATTCAGAGAAAGAAATATTTCACTTTAAATCTCTAATGCTAAGTGATGGGTCTGGCTTTCTGGAGAAAGACTATGAAGTAATTAGGCTGATTTAAAACACCCAAACAAACCAGCCTCTAGAACGGATGGTTTTGGATGACTACCCTTCCTACATAAACAAACACTTCATTGGAAAATATATACTATATGTATATATATGAAGGTATATACTATATTAGAAAATATCTGTTTGGAATGATCAATTCATGGGCTACTAAACTCACATCTGCCCTTGACCAAAAGTATAACCCAGTTTCATCATCTAAATTATATTATTTGCCTCAGAATGATACCTGCCTGTGTTTCTCAAAATGAATCTACTTGAGAAGGTAAAGAGACTATTTTAAAGAGTAAGTTAAAGGATAAGGAAACAATTTCAAAAGCAGAGATTTTTAACTTTGACAGTCTTGCATACAGTGAACTTTCTGAAGTCATTGCCTTGAGAATTGCTTTTGGATGTATAAACTGGTTTGTGTTTCAGACATGTAGGGTTTCGGAATTAGATCTGGATTTAAATATTAGTTTAGTTGTTTAACAACCAAATAATCTTGAGCAAGTTGTCAAATCTTTTGGAACTTTGGTTTCCTTTTCTGTAAAATTGGGATAGTAATGTTTACCTCTTAGAACCTTTGGTGGTAAATTGTCTTACAAAGTAAGTATCCAGGAAGGTTATTTGGGGGAAGTCATTTTTTGAATCACTGATGCTAGCAGACAGAGTGATATAGTTACTGGGAGGATAAGAACCCTCAAGGCTATTCAATTGCAGAAATTATTATTATTATTATTATTATTTTGGCCACTATCAGTTTAAGAGTAGATTCAAGAACAGCAATGGGATTGGGAGCAGTTAAATGGATGTATACAGTAATAACCAGTAGTGATGTCTCCAAGGAGTTTCAAACCCATTTCACCCATAGGTCGCAAAATGGCTTCGCATGTGTTGGATAAATAAGCATTTCTAATTGAGATTTAACAATGTGCATTTTTCCTTCCAGCAATGAATCCATGTGCACATGAAAATGGGGGCTGTCAGCACATCTGTCTCCTCAGCCACAGAACATTCAATGGTGGTTTGGGTTACCGTTGCAAGTGTAGGCTTGGCTCCATTCCGGATTGGGATGACTATCATTGTGTTGGTAAGATCACTTTTGGACTATCTTTCTGCCAGTCAGCACAGGGCTGTGCATGCACTGCTTTGGGACTGGGCCAGCTCCCTGTAGCACTTCTTCCCAGCGAATAAGCTTTCGGTAGCCCACGGGCATCTTCCTTTGTAGGCACTCTTCCTTTTGTGCAAAGAACATGTTTGAAGATGTAAATTTGCATCATTTGGGACACATTTAGGGTTTCCTTGGGTGACTCTCATTCCTGAAATCACTTTCTCTTTCTTTAAACTATGCTCTTGAAATTCATAGGATTTAATTTTGAACCTTTTACTCTACCACATGTATAGCTTTAGATGTTAGCCTTAACCCTAGTGGGAAGCACTTGCCATCACTTTTATTGACTTCTCTTAGCTCACCACTTTGCCAGTCCAGTAATCACATCTTGATCCCACTTGGCTTTACTGCTATATTCCAAACTAAACTCCTAAGTGTTGGGGTAGCTCATTTCTTCATCTGGTGTTTACTCCTCAGTTCAGATTTTCTCTCTATATCTGCTTCTATGCTTTGGTTTTCATTTCATTTCATTAAATGCGTAGCCTTCCTCTTTGATCACCTACACTCACATTAAAATAACGCTACCTCGTCTTCATCTGATGATGAAATGCACTCCTACAATATTTGTTTCTCTCACTTATTGTCCCTTTGACAACTCTTTTTTTTAATGCTTTTGACACATTCTTACTCCCTGCTGTACTTCTGGATTAGTATGTAAATTCTCTTATTTTAACTTGAACAAATTTGTTCACTTTCTCGGTCATCCTAGATTCAGATAAAAATCACCCTCATTGCAAAAACCATGTTCTCATTTTTTATTTCCTGGCCCATTGTCTCTGCCTTCTTCTTTGATTTTACACATCACTTCTTCTTTCTTATTTCCTTCATTCCTCTCCTCCCTTTCTGCTTTCCTTCCTTTGTTTCTTTCTGAATAATTTACCTAGTTTCTGTAAATCTTCTTTTTTGCTGGTCTTCGCATCTCCTAAACTGTAGTAGGATTCTTGATATAGATCTCTACACAAAAGTTAGTGTAACTTGAGAATTTTGATGGAATCATTATTCAGTTAATACCAATTTAGAAATTCAGCATATGGACACCATGTGTTATATAAGTAAATCCTAAGGATAAATTTCTCAGGGAGAAGTAAGATTGTAATACTTACTGCCTTTATGGTATTTTCCCTCTTTCCATTATTTCCAACTATGTTTTTTACATATTTGTTGTATTTATTTCAGGATTATCAGATGTGTTTATGGGTGTAAAAGTAATTTCTCTGGAACTGGGAGAAGGCAAGAATCATGCTGTGGTTGACTGTGTGTGTCCTTTCCACAGCTGCTGAGCGGTTTCTGCTCTTTTCATCTAATCTGGCTGTTCGTGGCATCCCGCTCACCCTCTCTCACCAGACGGATGTCATCCTTCCAGTGACAGGATCTTCTTCCGTCTTCCTTGGGATTGATTTTGATGCCCGCGAGAAGGCTATCTTTTTTTCAGATACAAAGAAAAACATTATTTATAGACAAAAGCTCGATGGCACAGGTGAGAATGGTTTGAAAGTTTTTTTCTTTCTTGTTTTGTCTGTTTTCAATAATAATACTAATCATTTGCCCTATAAAACTTTTGCATTCACTTCTTAAGCAGGGTCATTTTACTAAGCTTGCTCAATATTTTTAAATAGGGAAATTTATAAATTAGGTCTAAGCGAACACTTCATTTTCAAAATAAGTTACAAATGAGACTGCATTTTAAAACATTTATAGATGTAATTGGACAGCTACAAATATTACCATATTGATACTTCATAAAAGGAAGGTTAAATGTATGAAAGATGTTAATGGGTTAATTAACTAGAGGCTGTTCCCTTTATTCAAGCAGCCAGATTGAGCCAATGGAATGATCTCTGTATAGGATTGCTACACAATGTAAATGGAATAAGAATATTTTTAAAAGATGTGAATTATATGTAAATATAGATTTACTGTAAGTTTCTAGTTGATTGGAATTCTGTTAAAATCTTCATAATCCTCACAGAAAGATAAATTATAGTCAGTCACACCTTATCAGTTGGGTACTATCATGATCCAGTACTTTGATTTTACTATCCACTAATAGGTCGAAAACTGAAGTCTGAAAAAAAAAAAAAGAGTAGCCAGAATAACATAGCAACTAAGAGGGCCATCTCAGGCGCTCATTGCTTAATTTTGAATCCTGACTTCTCACATTTCTTAGTTGTATAATCTCGGGAATGTTACTGTGAAATAGGAATAATAATAAAGGCACTACATAACTCATAATGTTTTTGATAGGATTTTAGGGTAATGCATTTAAAACACCTAGAATAATGCCTGGAAAATAGTAAATATTTTCAGTAAATGTTAGCTAGGTGGTTGGATGGCATTACTGACTCAATGGACATGAATTTGAGCAAACTCCAGGAAATAGTGAAGGCCAGGGAGGCCTGCTGTGCTGCAATTCATGGAGTCACAAAGAGTTGGACATGACTTAGCAACTGAAGAACAACAAAAGCTATTATTGTAGCTGTTATCAATGAAAAACTCTATTACTCTGCTCCACCCTGCCCCAACTCAGACTTGCTCACTAGAGGTAATTCCTTACCATTCTTTTGTCCCTGTGTTTCTAAATACTTATACTTACTAATACTTATACTGTTACTAATACTTACTAATACAATAATTAGTAAGTATTAGTAATTAGTAAGTTACTAATACTTACTAATGCTTAGACCATTACTGAGTCCAAGCTCATACAACTCACTGCATGACAGGCTAGTAAACCTAGAGATGACGTGTTCCAGCCAGGAATAGCAACTTTATTTGGAAAGCCAGCAGACCAAGAAGGTGGTGGACTAGTATCCCAAAAAACCATCTTACCCAAGTTAGAATTCAGGCCTCTTTTATATTAAAAGCAGAGAGGATTTGGCCTGTGAATCCTATGTCCTTGGAGCTATCTGTGTAATCTGTTTACCATGTTCCTATAAACTACCAACAAAGCAAAAGCTGTTCTCTGTTCTGCAACTTTTTATCTCTATAGAAGGAAGTAGAAAGTATTAGACACTCAGTCATGTCTGACTCTTTGAGACCCCATGGACTGTAGCCCACCAGACTCCTCTGTCCAAGGAATTCTCCAGGCAAGAATACTGGAGTAGGTTGCCATTCCCTTCTCCAGGTATCTTCCTGACCCAGGGATCAAACCCACGTCTCCTGCATCATAGACAGATTCTTTACCACTAGGGCCCCCTGGGAAGCCTTTTATCTGTGTGTGTGTGTGTGTTCAGTCACTCAGTCGTGTCCAGCTCTTTGCGACCCCATGAACTGTAGCCTCCCAGGCTCCTCTCCTCTGTCCAAGGAATTCTCCAGGCAAGAATAGTGGAGTGGGTTGCCATTTCCTACTCGGTTTTATCTGTATATGAAGGGAAAATTTATACCTTTAAATGTCACAGCCTTGAGAATGGACTATCCTGTGTATTTTATCCCATAGGCAACATTCCTTTCCAAAAGGTGCCGAGCCTGCATGACTAAGCACAGGCAACAGAGCAAAGGTTAGAGCTAAAGGAATAGATGCAAAATGGAATCAGGGTTATTCTTCTCTGTTGTAGTACCTTTTCTTGATTTGTCATTTAGACATTTATTTTCCTTGTTACAGATAAAGAATCAGCTCTCTTTTCCCCTCCCTTTCTCCTTAAAAAACTAGAACGTAATTTTTTGTTCACTGTTAAATCAAGTAGTATTTCATGATGACATTTCTTGAACAAATGTTGATTCTTCCCCCCCTGGAGTTTAACAATTGCTCCATCTTCATTTGCTTAGTTTCTTCTATAGCTATTATATTTTCCCCAAACAGAGCTATCAAATGCTTGTCTGTGTATTTACATATTTATCAAATGCAAAATCTGTGATTTTTTTCCCCTCTGCTGTATAGTTGAATCTGGCACACAGCTCTTCTGACCTCCATCTGCTGCTTCTCTCTGCTGGTTTTCCTATTTCTGGCAAGCCATTTATTTTTCTTTCCAGACTTATTTCCATACTTTGCAGAAACACATTGTATCATAGCTTTGAATGGGTAGGGTGGTATATGATTTGAGTCTGAATCTGCTTTTATTTTGCCCTGCAACTTGATCATTTGACAAGGTGTAGGGTGAAAGTAGTTTTACCTCAGAAATTTGACGACATTGCTGCACTGTCTTCTAGGAGCCCAGGTCGGAAGTCCTGTGCCATCCGCAGTAGCATTTCAGTGTATATGACCTTTCTGGGGGGAGAGTCTTTTTATTTCTCTTTGGAAACTTTTAGCATCTTTTTGTGATCCTTTTCATCTTGAGATTTCTCTCCTATTCTGGGAGTTTTCTTGCCCCTGCTTTTTCTATTCAAGCATGTTAGGTTAATCATCTGTTTTCTTCTTATCTTTCCTTTCCTAGTTTTCATCTCTATCATTTCTTTCTACTTTCTGTGAGATTTTTTTTTTTTGGCATTTTAGTTTTAGTCTATCTGATATTTAATTTTCAATGTTGAAGAGCTCCTTCTTGCTCCCTGATTATCTCTTTTTAAAAATAAAGCCTGGGACTTCCCTGGTGGTTCAGTGGCTAGGACTCCATGCTCCCAAAGCAGGGGGCTCAGATGTGATCCTTGGTCAAGGAACCAGACCCCATATTCCCCAACTAAGACCCAGTGCAAATTAATTAATTAATTAATTGAAAAATAAATTTAATCTTTTCTTAGTCTATGAAGATATTAATTACATTAAATGATTAATTTTTCTCTTTCCATTTCCTTTGGGTTGCTTTTTCTTTTGGGGTTGTTTTCAGATGTCCTTTTTATGAAGGAAACTTAAATTTCTTTGAGCCTTGTTTGAGCAAAGCTATAAAGTGCTGACCAGAAAGCTATAGGTATGAATGGGCCTCATCAATTGGTGATCAAGCAGCCTTTTTGTTGAGAAGTTTCCAAATGTCAGTGTCAGCAAGTCCTTTCTGGAGATAGTCAATTTCTTCTTAGTAGATGCTCCCATCCTCCCTGTTGGGGTGAGGAGTAAGAGGGGGAAGCTAGTACCTGTGTTCTGGGAGTAGTGCAGGTGAGAGGGGGCGGAGGCCCCTTCAGTCCCGGGTTCACAGGCATACTCCTCCTGTGTTCAGTTCTGTGCAGATCCCAGTCCTCTCTCATGCCACATGTCCTCAGCCTGCAGCCTCTCTGAGTTGAGTTCCCCCCAAGGAAAAAAATTCTCAGGTCTGTTAGAGGAGGCAGAGAAGAGGCGTGTTGTAGATGCTCAGGGTCTTGGGTTCAGCTGTTCCCCATACCACCTATTTGATTTATCTGTTGGCTGTGGTGAGTCTTCATTGTTGCATGTGGGCTTTCTCTTGTTGACGCGAGCGAGGGCTACTCTGCCTTGTGATGTGCGGGCTTCTTGTTGCGGTAGCTTCTCTTGTTCCAGCACACAGGCTATAGGTGTGTGGGCTTCAGGAGTTGGAGCTCGTGGGCTCTAGGGTGTTCTCAGTAGTTGTGGCACACAGGCTTAGTTGTGGGATCCTCCCTGACCAGGGATCAAACCAGTGTCCCTTGCATTACAAGGCAGGTTCTTAACCACTGGACACCAGGGAAGCCTCTATACCAGGTTAGTTACTCACCCCTACCTTTTTCAGAATCTGGGGTCTCTGAGTGCAGATAAGCTGAGGCATCTGCATATGTGGCTGTTGGTGCTCACCTCTACTGATATATCTCACCTTTTATTTAGTTAGTTACCCCTTCTCCAGTTCGTTTCTCTTCATCTGTTCTTCTACTGAAAGGAAGAGGAGATAAACGTGTGGTTGATCTGTTATTTTGAACCAGAAGACCTTTTTTCTGAGGACTAGAATTACATCTGCAGAGGTACTACACACAGGCTGTCTCCCATTGGTGCCTCCACAGGTCAGATTCCTTTAGCTTTGGCAACTGAAGTTCTCATCATGGTTTTCTTTCTTCTTTTTTTAAAAAATAAATTTCAAGTCCACATGCTGAGAAAATTGCCTTTTAAAATAGTGGTTAAACTCTGCACTTTGGTTAGGGAGGTATGACGTTTGCTCTGTTTTTCCGAGTGAGAAGGTGAAATTCAATGAGTTTATGTGCAAAAACTGTTCCAAGTCACATTGAAGTCAATATGGGCTAACCCTCAGGGAACTTGCCCCATCAGTAATCCTTTCTCTTCTCCAACTTTTTTTGTTCTATTGACTTATCCTCATCAGATATGCTGAAGTCTCTCTCATCCTAAAAATCCTTCAACCTACCCTCTACTTCATGTTCCTCTTTAATTGTAGTCTTCTGTCCTCAAGTTTGTGGACAAGCACCTTGAAAGTTTAGTGTACATTTTTTTAAGCTCGACTTCCATATCTGCATTTCTCACCTCTATGTACTATGTCGCTTTCTTGAAACCAATCTTATCCCAGTCACCTCCAGTCACTTTGTTATAAACTTGCAGTTCTTATCTTTGGCACCTTAGTCATTTTCTTAAATTTTTTTTCCCCTTGACAACACACTCCTGAATTTCCTTCTGTTTCTTGACCATTATTTCTAGTGTTCCTTAAATGTTTTTTCTTTCAGTTCAGTTCAGTTCAGTCACTCAGTCGTGTCTGACTCTTTGCGACCCCATGAACCGCAGAACACCAGGCCTCCCTGTCCATCACCAGCTCCCAGAGTCCACCCAAACCCATGTCCATTGAGTCGGTGATGCCATCTAACCATCTCATCCTCTGTCGTCCCCTTCTCCTCCTGCCCTTAATCTTTCCCAACATCAGGGTTGTTTCAAATGAGTCAGCTGTTCGCATCAGGTGGCCAGAGTATTGGAGTTTCAGCTTCAACATCAGTCCTTCCAATGAACACCCAGGACTGATCTCTTTTAGGAATGATCTCCTTTAGGATGGACTGGTTGGATCTCCTTGCATTAAGTTAACTGTAGTTACTGAAGTAAGCATCAACACCACACAGTTCAAAAGCATCAATGCTTCGGCTCCCAGCTTTGTTTATAGTCCAACTCTCACATCCATACATGACCACTGGAAAAACCATAGCCTTGACTAGACGGACCTTTGTTGACAAAGTGATGTCTCTACTTTTTAATATGCTGTTTAGGTTGGTCATAACTTTCCTTCCAAGGAGTAAGTGTCTTTTAATTTCATGGCTGCAATCACCATCTGTAGTGATTTTGGAGCCCAGAAAAATAAAGTCAGCTACTGTTTCCACTGTTTCCCCATCTATTTCCCATGAAGTGATGGGACTGGATGCCATGATCTTAGTTTTCTGAATGTTGAGCTTTAAGCCAACTTTTTCACTCCTCTTTCACTTTCATCAAGAGGCTCTTTTAGTTCCTCTTCATTTTCTGCCATAAGAGTGGTGTCATCTGCATAGCTGAGGTTATTGATATTTCTCCCGGCAATCTTGATTCCAGCTGTGCTTCCTCCAGCCCAGCATTTCGCATGATGTACGCTGCATATAAGTTAAATAAGCAGGGTGACAATATACAGCCTTGACGTACTCCTTTTCCTATTTGGAACTAGTCTGTTGTTCCATGTCCAGTTCTAACTGTTGCTTCCTGACCTGCATCCAGGTTTCTCAAGAGGCAGGTCAGGTGGTCTGGTATTTCCATCTCTTTCAGAATTTTCCACAGTTTATTGTGATCCACACAGTCAAAGGCTTTGGCATAGTCAATAAAGCAGAAATAGATGTTTTTCTGGAATTCTCTTGCTTTTTCAATGATCCAGTGGATGTTGGCAATTTGATCTCTGGTTCCTCTGCCTTTTCTAAAACTAGCTTGAACATCTGGAAGTTCACGGTTCACGTATTGCTGAAGCCTGGCTTGGAGAATTTTGAGCATTACTTTACTAGCCTGTGAGATGAGTGTAATTGTGCGGTAGTTTGAGCATTCTTTGGCATTGCCTTTCTTTGGGATTGGAATGAAAACTGACCTTTTCCAGTCCTGTGGCCACTGCTGAGTTTTCCAAATTTGCTGGCATGTTGAGTGCAGCACTTTCACAGCATCATCTTTCACGATTTGAAATAGCTCAACTGGAATTCCATCACCTCCACTAGCTTTGTTTTTTCTTTATCTGTCTTATATGCAATTGTGATCTCTAGTGTTCAACATGGGTTCTCTCTTCTAATTGTGCATTTTCTTCCACATAATTCTGCACCTTCTGTGTCTTTTGTTACCATCTAATGTAGTAAGTATAAATTAGTGTAGGAAAACTTATGATAGGCTATTTCCTGAATGCTTTTGCTCCTAACCTGGAGAATGAAGGGAAAGGTCAGGGAAGGCTTCTTGCAGAAAGTGCTAAAAGTCTCAAACCAAGCTCACATTCTGGTGTTCAGTTCCATTGCACCAATTGCCTGTTGGATACTTCAACTGGATATTCCACAAACCACCTGAAAACTGATGTGTCTAAATATTCACCATTCTTCTTCTTCTCCAGACCTCCTGCCCCAAGGGAAAGGTGTCACTTCTTATCTGACACCCCACTCTCCCCAAAAATGGTGGTCACCCAAACTTCTCCCTTTCTTTTAGCCTCTATCATTAACTTGTTAACCTCTAGCCATGCTTCCGAACATGTGGAATCCTCAGTGTCTCTCTTTCCCACTTCCACATCTTTTCTACAGCCCTTCATTCACTACTTCCTTTGGGAAACCTCTCCATAGGACTTCCCTGGTGGTCCAGTGGTTAAGACTTTGCTTCCACTTCATGGGGCATTGGTTCAATCCGTGGTTAGGGAATTAAGATCCTGCATGCTGTGTGGTGGGGCCAAGATAAGTAAAGAAATAAAAACAAAACACATCTCTACACCTATTGCCATTGTTCAGTTGCTAAGTCATGTCTGACTCTTTGCAACCCCATGGATTGCAGCACACCAGCCTTCCCTTTCTTTCACCATCTCCTGGAGTTTGCTCATATTCATGTCAGTGATGCTGGTTAACCATCTCATCCTCCTGTACTTCCTGCCATAATTTCCATACCATCCTGTCCATGCCTCCATCACAGCAGCCAATATTCTTCTATTGCTTTCCCTCTTGCCCTAATTGCCTCCTCTCACCTCTCCTACCTCATTATAGATATCTTGAAGACATGTCCACATTTCTCTCAAGATGCTTCACTTTTATATGACTCAGTTTCCCCATGTGGAAAGTAGAAATAATAGTAATTCCTGCTCTTGAGCTGTTGTGAGGATGGATGAATTCATGTAAAGTACTTAGGCTCGTTTCAGACTCATGAAGTGAAGTGAAGTGAAGTCGCTCAGTCGTGTCCGACTCTTTGTGACCCCATGGACTGTAGCCTACCAGGCTACTCCATCCATGGGATTTTCCAGGCAAGAATAATGAAGTGGGTTGCCATTGCCTTCTCCAGGAGATCTTCCTGACCCGGGATCAAACCCCGCATTGTAGGCAGACGCTTTACCCAGGGATGTGGTGGCTCATAGTGAGTGTTCAGTATAAGCTGCTGTTAGTAATACTATTAGCAATATCATGTTTCCTCAATGTTTAGTATGGTGTCTGGCACACAGAGGACTTTCTTTGTACAATTTCTCAAATAAATAAATGGAAAAAACACTAGACTTGTTCCATTAAAAGAAAGAGGTGTGATTGTTTACTCTGAGTCACTTTTTTTTTTTTAAGAAAAAGGAGGGGGAAAGGCATAAAAATTCACCAAGGGAAAAGTGGTCTTTGTTTCTCCTTATACCCAGTTCTGATTTCCTTTCTGGCTGCTGGTCTTTCCCAAACTTGGCAGCTTTGTGGCTCTGAATGAATTGTTGATGAGAAGGTTGGGTGGGAATGCCTCACAGATCCCCCCAGTCGTACCTGGCAGTGTCAGCTTATCAGTGCTGTCTGTGGGTGGTGGTTGTGAGTATGTGAACTCAGGTATCTCTTCTTCAGATGTTCTGTACTGAGAAATTTTTTTCTGGAAGGTTGAACAAGGGAGTAAATCCAGGCCATACCACTGCTGGTTCTGTTGAACAGAATCATATCTATTCTTTGAAATCCAGACTTTTGGAGATGAGTAGATTCTAGGTTTATCTCATGTGTTGCTTTGCAGTTTACAGTTGCTTTATTTAGTTTTTTAAAAGAATTTCATGTTACTGAAATATTCTTTGAGTTCTCACACAAAGTTTAAATATGCAGTGATAGGAAAATGTATATCATATAAAATATGCTTACTTTAAGCCATGTCCATATTTTAATTTACAGGAAGAGAAATTATCACAGCTAACAGGGTGCCAGGTGTTCAAAGTTTGAGTTTTGATTGGATTTCGAGGAATCTCTATTGGACAGATTCTTCTTATAGGAGTGTCAGTGTCATAAAGCTAGCTGATAAATCAAGACATACAATCATCCAAAATTTAAATAACCCACGGTCAATCGTAGTTCATCCTACTGCTGGGTAAGTACGTTCATGTTTTCTTAAGAAAACAAGTGATGTTAGTGTGTGTTGGATACAGAGTTTTAGTTTGCAAGATGAGAAAGTGCTGGAAGTTGGTTGTACGACAGTGAATATACTTAGCACTACTGAACCGTACGCCTAAAAATGGTCACTTTTATTTAAAAAAAAAAAAAGAAAACAAGTGATGCCATAGGTATTTGGCAAATCTAGTAAATACAAGATTGAACCATGTAAATTGAAGTCACCTTAGATTGTATCCTTTTAGCATATGCTGAAATTATCACTTTATCTCCTTTCAAAAACTTTCTCCTAAGTTTTGGCTTTCCCAGCCTTCACTGAACTGTGTTTTTCTCATAGTCACATAGGACCAAACAGTGAGTCACAGATTCAGTGGAGAAGGAATGAATATGAAGCAGAATTATCAGAAAAGACTCAAATTCCTTCCCAGCTTTAATGCATCGATACAAAGCTTACCAAAACTTTCTAAATCATTCAGTAGTTTTCAGAATGAAGTCTTTCAGACCACAAAGTGTTTAACCACTGCATTGTTGATGGAGTCAGGCAAGAAAAGACAGAGCATTTCACATCATCCCTTCTAGTTCTTACCTTTTATATTTAAATATGTTTGATGGTTTGATAGCTTACCCTAAAGTCTTAAGCCAGGTAGTTATGTTTTAATAGAATAATAAAAAAGTGATGACTGGTAACTTACTAAAGCCTGATTGAGGGTACATAGCAAACACTTTACATAGTGCATAATCTCATCTAATTCAAAAGCTGGTTTGTGAGTGAGCATATACAAGACCTGTTTTGGACCTCAGAGAGATAAACTAACTTGCTCAACGACCCACAGCTATTAAGCAACAGTTAGTATTAAAATTCCAGACCTATCTGACTACAAAGCCTGTGTGTCTAACATATTTTAAAACTGACGATGCTATTGATAAGAAGTTTTATTGCCTGATAGAGAGTTAAATGTTGATTTTCTAGTGAATTTATCTTAAGCTAAGTCTTTGGCAGTGGATTTAAAAAAGGCGTTAAATTCCTTTCCTAATCAGTCGTTCATTTAAAACAATATGAAGTCACATTTCAGAAAGTTACCTTTTGGAAAAGACTCATTTTAGTTCTTAAGGCTCACATGAAAGAGAAGAGCTTTTCCTCCCTACACTTATATTTTTCCTACCCTTTGAAATAAAAAAAAGGCATAAAAAAGATGTCTTGGGTAAGACACCTTGGGTACATTGATTTGGTTGCATTTTTAATCAGGAATGAAATACTTTCCTGCAAATTCCTTGTGAAAGATGATTAAAGAGTCATCTAGTGGATCCTGGATATTTAATCTAGAAAGTAAGTGAGAGATTATAAAATCTGTTTTTGTTTTTGTTTTGCTCATTGTTTATTTTATTTCAAGGACATGTAGTATTAATAATCTGAATTGTGTCTTTTTAAAGAGCCTACTTGGTGACAATAGTCCTGAAGTCTAGCTCAGTGGTTCTCTGCCCTGGATGCTCATTTTAATGCTATTTGTATTTTCTATATATTTTTTAATATAAACCCTACAGAAAACTAGTTTGCAGCAATTCTCTGGAGAATCTGTGTTTGTGATAAATCTAAGTCACGTAGTTTGTGCCGATGTTAACATCTTTGATTTATTACCTCTTTTTCTAGGTATATATTCTTCTCGGTTTGGTACCGTCCTGCTAAAATCCTGAGGGCATGGACTGATGGGTCTAACATTTTACCTATAGTAAACAGTACTCTTGGGTGGCCCAGTGGGCTGTCCATTGATTGGAGGTAAGTAGGAATCATCCCAAATTGCTGCATTCCCACTTACTAAGGGAGACATATTGTAGTTGGCCAGCTTCTGCTGGGATGAAAATGTATGCATTAAAATGAATATTCTGAAAATTGCTAGAGGAAGCAGAATAGGGCAAGACCCAGGGAAGTAGAAGAAGGATTTGATGAAGTACTGGTCATGTGTAATTTTTACAGGGGCCATCTTGAGGATAGGAAATCTTTGATGTCAAAAAATGTATATTTGCCTATATGCACTATGGGAGGATTTTTGGAATATCAAATTTAAATTTTAAGAAATTGACCTGTCAAGGAATATAGGAAAAGGTAACAGGGTAAACAAGCTTAGAGATATCAAATGCAAAAGCAGTTCATAGGAGAAAAAATAGGAAGAAATGTGTTTAACCTTTCAAACATAAGTTACTAATGATATTTTTCCTAAATGTGGATTTAATAAGGCAAAAACTAAAATTCTTAACTTGAAGATAACATTTCAGGTTTTCTAAGACATTTGAAAACCACTTCATGAAAGTTGCTTTGTTTTTCTGGGGAACATAAGACTATTAAACTTTGCTTAATGAATGTAAATGTGTCAACTGAACACGCTGTTCAGTTGAATTGCTCTTGTTGTTTAGTTGCTAAGTTGTGTATGACTCTTTTGCGACCCCATGGACTGTCCAACTCTTAGTTGTGTCCAACTCTTTCCAACCCATGGACTGTAGCCCACCAGGTGCCTCTGTCCATGGGATTTCCCAGGCAAGAATACTGGCCTGGGTTGCCATTTCCTTCTTCAGGGGCTCTTCCTGACCCAGGGCTCGAACCCATGTCTCCTGCATTGCAGATGGATTCTTTACTGCTGAGCCACCAGGGAAGCCCCTGATTTTGAATGCCCTTATTATAGGGTGTGCTTTTCTAGTTTCTGAGTAACCAATAACTAAGTATTTTGTTATTCTAGTTCTTCACGATTATACTGGGTAGATGCCTTTTTTGATAAAATTGAGCACAGTACCTTTGATGGTTCAGACAGAAAAGCCCTGACCAATGTACATCAGTTGACAAATCCTTTTGGACTTGCTGTCTTTGAAGGTATGTTTTGAACCAAAAGTGTTTTATTTATACTGTGCAAGCTGTATAAAACTCATCCTCATTTGACAATCTCATAATTCCAAAAAAACTGGTCACTTATGAAATGGTGCTCTTATGTCTAAATAAAACATTTGGTTTGTTGGTGAAATATTAATTTTTTTCTGTTTGAGACATTTTTATATAATAGTGCATCTGTTTTCTTCCTCCCATCTCCCCTCTTGTGAGTATAGGCATATTCTTGTGGGTTCGGTTGCTGGGAATAAGAATCTAGCTTGGCACCACGAAGCAGGTGGTTTGTTTAGTCTTGATAATAGGGTTTCTGTGAATGATTGTGTAGCATGTGCCAGGCCAAGAGTGTAAGGAGAAACTAAAATCTACCCTGGTTCTACTTGAGCAAACCATAATTAATCTAGTTAGAGAGGTGCCATTTTGTGATCCACCAAAGCCCCTACACTTATGCTAGTTGTGTCTCAGGTCGAAACTTCCTGCATGCGTGCTAAGTCACTCAGTTTGACTCACAAAGTATCTGACTCTCTGCGACTCAATGGACTATAACCCGCCAGGCTCCTCTGTCCATGGAATTCTCCAGGCAAGAATACTGGAGTGGGTTGCCATGCCCTCTGCCAGGGGATCTTCCCGATCCAGGGATTGAACCCATGTCTCCTGCATTGCAGGTGGATTCTTTCCCATTGAGCCACCAGGGAAGTCCTGAAATTTGCTACTGTGAATAATTGGCTTCTGCTTTAAAAAAAAGTAGGCACCGACTATAATTCAAAGACTTTCTCATACACATGTAGTGTGGAATGAATAACTAGTAAATATATTCCATACTCCCCCCTGTTGTCTGTGGGGGAGTCATGTTATTTAAAAATTTTTTAAGTGCTCTTGTGAGATTTTTGAGTCAGTTATAAATATGCAGCCCCCCTCTCCTCAGCCTGTGCATTCTTTCTCCCTTTCTACTAATGATGTCTGACACATCCTATTTGTTCTCACATAGTAACAGTATAAACATGTTAAATTTTCTCTGCTCTTTGCTGGAATATTTTGCAATTAAATAAAAATGCAGTTTTTATTTAATTGCTGGTTTGCAGTTTGATTGGCAGTCAGGCTAGGTATGATTTAGTGAGTCCAATGACTGATTAGTCATTGATTAGACCATAGATAAGGAAAACTGGTTTTATGATAAAGTTTCTGCCATCTTAGTCATTTTCTGGTCAGTTGGAATTTTTAGTTGGTTATTGTTTGTTTCTTTGGAAAACTCTATTGAAATATGTGTTTATTTCCCTGCTTCAGTATCTAAGGTAAAATTAATACAATTGAATTTTTGATGTTTAAAATCTTGTATGGCCTCTAACTTCCATTTTCAGCTTTGTGGAGCATTATTGTCTTTTAAGGTGTAGGAACAATTATATGGATAAATTTTATTGATCCCTAAACATACACTAACATTTCCTTCTTGAACTATATCTGTACTTTGCCTTCTCAAAGCTCACTTTGAAATTTGAAAGTCAAAGTTTTAAAAAAATGTTCTCATTAAACATGAAATATAAAATGTTTGACCTGGAAGAGAACTTAGAGATTAATTTTACTAGAAACACGAGCCCTCACACAGTGAAGATCACTCAGCAGTTTAGTGCTATGGCTAGGATAAGAATTCAGTCTCCTGAGGTATCATCTCATATTGTATAAAAGAATCCTGAGATTAAAAAATTTTTTACACATAGAGGGCTAAGCCCAATTGCTATTAAGTACCATCACAATATTCCATGTTCCAATGTTCTTCCCTGAATCTGAACACTACTATTATTAAAAATATAGGCTTCTTCTAGGTAGGATCTCTCTCAGATATCTATACTAGCAACTCTTTCTACTGTTTTTATTCCCTCATTCCTCTAGCACTCTTGTATCAGGAAGTATTCTTCCAACTCTGTTGTTTTATTAAAGGTCCTTAGCTTGAGAGGCTCAAAAGTCTTTAAGAAAAAAAAAAATATATATATATATATATATAAACTTCTAAAGAGTCATTTCTAGAATTACAAATTATGGAAAACAGAAACATATTTATTTAAACAGATACTTATGAAAAAAGCTTCCCACATTTGGAAGAAGCATTACAAACATATTGCATTTTGCTAGGTGAGCTGTGGCAAATAAACTTATCACCATATTTCTTCTTAGACTATATATATGTTACTGATTGGAGACGTGGTATTATTCGATTCGGGAAATACAATGCTGCACAATCGGTTGTTCTCCGAAGTGGTGTTGGTTCTGTAATGCGTGCGAAAGTATATGATTCTAGAATCCAGACAGGTGAGTAATGTTGCCAGGTTGTTTTGTATGGATGTATTTAATGTGGTGGCTCATTTTACCTTTAATTTATTTACTATAACTCCTGATAGTTTTATCTTCCTGTCACTGAGATAATTTTAATGTGTAAGAATTTCTATTCAACTTTACTAACTTTAAGCATATGGGAGGAAAAACACGTTTCAGGACTTCTCTGTATTTAGATTGAATGTGTCATTTGGCACGTTCCTCTCCAAGAAGAAGTCAGTTTTTAATATTGGGTCTGACAAGTATTCTTTCCCATTCATTTTTTGTCACAAACCAAACCTGTGATCAACCTAAAAGGAATGTGCTTGACTCCCTCATGTGGGGGCATTGCTTTTTCAGGGTCTAATGCCTGTAACCGACCCACCAACCCAAATGGCGACTGCAGTCACTTCTGCTTCCCAGTGCCGAATTCCCAGCGGGTGTGTGGCTGCCCCCATGGAATGAGTCTGGCTTCCAACCGTTTGACGTGTGTGGAGAGCGCATCCCAAGAGCCGCCCATGGAGCAGTGTGGCACGCTCTCCTTCCCCTGCCACAACGGCAGATGCGTGCCCCTTCAGTATCGCTGTGATGGCTTTGATGACTGTCTTGATAACAGTGATGAGGCTCAATGTACCACATCTAGTAAGTAGCTTATACATTAGCGATGCGTCCTATGATATATAGAACAGAGAGAGGTGTGCTTTAAAAAAAAGGCTTAGGTTATCTCTATAGGAAAAAGGAATATGTACTCTAAAGGCTTTTAGAAAGCTGGATGATGAATATTATTCATAGATAATGTTACAGATGATTTCTACAGATTATTTGGACTATCCTCAATAAAACTTTTTTCTGATATTGGATGGACATGCAGAGTCACTGCATCTTGGCCTCTCCTACTCCGAAATAAAAGGGATCTAATCTATAGTACTGGAGAGAATGGTATCATGGAATAAGTGTTTGCAATAATAGCTTTTGAAAATCTCATGTACTATATTCCTTTTTCCTCCTGTAGGTGTAAAATGGATTATGGGTGAAATGGTGATTTTAACCTTTATAATCTTCTTTTGATGGTAATCTAATTTATAATAAATACTATTGTGAAAAATAAAAAAAAAACTCAGAAATTTCTATCAAGGAGACATTAATAGAAAGAGAAATGACATTTGAAAATAAAAGTGCTCGTTTGTACATTTTTGAAATTTCAAAAGGTTTATTTTGCTCTGTTTTATTTTGCACTTTTCTTTTTTAAAAGTGCAGATTTTTACATAAATGTTTTATCAATTTCAAATGAGCCATATGCTGAGAGGAAGCATAGCTTAGAAGCAAAGGATGGGCCTTACAGTCGTGACAACTAGAGCTTTGGTCTTGGGCACATGCCTGAGTCTCTCAGAGCCTCAATTTCCTCATCTATAAAATGCAGATAATTATATGTACCTGGCAGTATCCTTGTGATGATTCAGAGAGAAAAAAAATATGTAAATAATAGTTGCCAAATAAATGTCAGTGAATGATGATGACTTTCACATTTTGTATAATGCTCCCATTGAAAGGTAAGATCTCATTTAAAAGGCTGTAAAAACCAATGTCTTTACGATCAATTCGTTTCTGTTGTAGATGCTACCTGTTCACCTTTAGCATTTGAGTGTAAACACGAAGGACACTGCATTCCCTCAATGTGGCGCTGTGATGGAGAGAATGACTGTCTGGATGGCAGCGATGAGCAGAACTGCCCCACCCGAGCACCCACTTCCTGCCGTGCTGATCAATTCACCTGTGACAATAACTTCTGTATCCCAAGAAGCTGGGTCTGTGACACAGATAATGATTGTAGGGATGGATCAGATGAAAAGTCATGCAGTAAGTTTTGAACTGATTTCTCTTGGCTGGTCAGCCTAGTAAATAGATTTGAACCATGAGTAGGCCTTGAGTACTTTCCTTGAAGGCTCATATAATTTTCATTGTATCTTAGCCACTTTGATTTCATCTGTCAACCAGTGTATTAATAGGCTCTAAAAGCAAAGACAGAGGAAGTCTTGCTAAATATTTTCTATGGAAGCAAAACAAGGACTATCTTTGATATCTAACTAATATCCAGATGGAAACTGGAAAATAAAAATCCCACAACTAACTGTTCAGATATTTAAAACAATTGCCCTTTCTGAATCATATAAACACACCCGGATGTTTAGCTACTGGTTTTTCTTTTCATTTATATAGGCAAAAAGACAATAAAATAAAAAGGCAAAGAACATTTCAATTTCATTAATCTTACCCACCTGCGCAGAGGGGGTGCAGGGTTCCCTGGACTAAGTTCTGTTTTGGTTGCATAATTTGGCTAGTCCTTTTTTTTCAGGACTAGATAAGCTTTAAGATCTCCTCTAGCTTTCACATTCTGTGAGACTATATTATGATTCCTGTTTTGGGTGGTGGAGGCAGCCTGTCGGACCCTAAGGCTATGTCTCTTCAGCCAGCTAGGGTCCTGGTTTTGAGGATAGTTCTGCCTAGACTTTGGATTAAATTCAGTTATCATGATCCAGTTAAATCCAGTTATCATGTGGACCATGCTCCATGACCACAGTCCATCCTGTCTTGTGGGCTGAGTTTCGTTGCTTAACTGTGCAGAAGAGTCTTGGACTTCATACTATTCATGAGGTGCAGTCCAAAGCAAGGCCATGATGCTTATCTTCTACATATGGTCTGTTCTTCAGAGTATCCTCACAGTTTCTGACTCTGCCCTATATTATTTCTGTTCCTCTCTCTAAAAAGGCAATCTGTCTGACTTGCAGGAATTTTGAGCACACATACAACTGAGATAATTTATGTATTTCCTAAGCATTATACAGTTTGTCTCTGGTACATATTGGACAAGAAATAAACTATTAACTTGGTTTTGTTTTTGGATGACATTAGATCATACACAGACATGTTCACCTACTCAGTTTCATTGCCCTGATCACCGATGTATTGCCCTATCTTTTGTCTGTGATGGGACCACGGACTGTGCTGACGGATCTGATGAGATTGGCTGTAGTAAGTACATTGTTTTATTTTTTAATTAATTAATTGCTTAATTAATCCATTGAGGTTGTAAGTCCATAACTGATTTATATGTTTCAGGTGTACAACATACTAATTAACATTCAAAGATTAAATCCATTTATAATTGTAAAATATCAGCTATATTCCCTTTGTTGTGTAATATATTCCTGTAGCTTATCCCTATCTTGCCCCTGGCCCCTTCCTTCTGCCCACTGTTAACCACTTGCTTGTCCTCTATGTCTGTGAGTCTGTTTCTTTTTGGTTGTTTTCATTAGTTTGTTTTAGTTTTTAGATTCCACATATAAGTGACATTATATGGTATTTGTCTTTCTCTTTATGACTAAGTCCATCCATGTTGTTGCAGACGGCAAAATTTCATTCTTTTTTATGGCTGAGTGGTGCTCCATTGCATCACTGTTTATGGACAGTGGTCTTTGTCTATTCCTCTGTTTATGGACAGATAAGCTGCTTACCTATCTTGGCTGTTGTAATAATGGTTTATTTTTTTTAATTCATGATGTTTAGAAAAATTTCGATGTTCAGTTGTTTGTTCCTTGGCTTAACTTTTAATGTTTTTCTCTCATTTTCAGTGATTAACTGCACTGCTTCTCAATTCACATGTGTTAGTAATGGTCAGTGTATTAGCAAGATGTATCACTGTGATGGCATTTTTGACTGCGATGACCACTCTGATGAGACAGATTGTCGTAAGTACCATATACCTGGCATGTTTCAGGTGACGGGGTCATTTCTTAATTACCAGGATTGCTCTTACCACAGATTTTCTCTTAGATAAGCTAGAGGGAAGGCAGCCTAATTAACAAAACATTGTCCAAGGACCACAGTATTGATTGTATAATGAAATCAAATCAACATCACCAAATAGGGATAAGTTGTGAATCAAGTAGTTGTAAATGGGCACTTTTTAATTGTCTTTTGAGTAGGTTAAATATTTCTCAGGTATTTTTGTTTTCAGTATTACCTGGGGCATTCAAAATTAGTGGGTTTCAATGAGGTTTGCCATATATAAAGATATTTTAATGGTTTCCTTTAAGTCTCAATAGGAGGTCACATCAAGCAAATCATTTGTTTAGTATCTGCTAACATGTTTTCTGTGGTCTTTGTCCTGGGAGTCTGGTAGAAAGTAAGAAACAAAGCAAGGCAGATAGTTAATAAGGGCTTTGTAGAAATGATACAGATAAAATTCAATGAAGGTTCCCAGGAAAGAAATTTTTTGAGGGTTCAAGGAGGACTTCATGGACTATAAATCTGATGGACCTGTAAACTTCACAGGCTGTAGACCTAATAATGGAAAGGACTTGTTATTGCCATTTTTATATTAAACAAGGTGAGGTCGTCATTTGTTTGAATGTTCATGTTTTGGATCATAAAAAGTAGGTTTCTATCAGTTCTCCTCCCTAATCAGAAAAGAGGGTTTCCCTGATGGCTCAGTGGTTCGGAATCCACCTGCCAATGCAGGAGATGAGGGTTTGATCCCTGGGTCCAGAAGATCCCTGGATTAGGAAATGGCAGCCCACTCCAGTATTCTTGCCTAGACAATCCAGTGGACAGAGGAGCCTGGTGAGCTATAGTCTCCGGGGTCACAAAGAGTCGGACATGACTGAGTGACTAAACAACAACAACTATCAGAAAAGGGTGGTTTATATCTATGGACAAAAGAAAATATAAATGCTTACATACTTAATAAGTGTGTACAACACCCAGAAATTCTTAACCACTGAAGTTTCTGTTTCACATTGAAAACATGGAATTCTTCTCAGGTGATCTGAGGTTAAAGTGCCATTGCCTCTGGATTTCTATTACCTTACAAGGTCCCTGGGAGAGTGTTTGGGTTTACTCCTGTGAAATAGCCAAGCAATCAATAAGAATTGCTTGATGAATAGTGGAAAGTTTGCAAAGAATGGAAGATTTACAGTCATCTTGGCTTCATCATCATCAGTTCAGTCGCTCAGTCATGTCCGACTCTTTGCAACCTCATGAACCGCAGCACGCCAGGCCTCCCTGTCCATCACCACTCCTGGAGATTACCCAAACTCATGTCCATTGAGTCAGTGGTACCATCCAACCATCTCATCCTCTGTTGTCCCCTTCTTCTCCTGCCTTCAATCTTTCCCAACATCAGGGTCTTTTCAAATGAGTCAGCTCTTCACATCACGTGGCCAAAATATTGGAGTTTCAGCTTCAACATCAGTCCCTCCAATGAACACCCAGGACTGATCTCCTTTAGGATGGACTGGTTGGATCTCCTTGCAGTCCAAGGGACTCTCAAGAGTCTTATTCAACACCACACAGTTCAAAAGCATCAATTCTTTGGCGCTCAACTTTCTTTATAGTCCAACTCTCACATCCATACATGACCACTGGAAAAACCATAGCCTTGACTAGACAGACCTTTGTTGGCAAATAATGTCGCTGCTTTTTAATATGCTGTCTAGGTTGGTCATAGCTTTCCTTCCAAGGAGTAAGCATCTTTTAATTTCATGGCTGCAGTCACCACCTGCAGTGATTTTCGAGCCCCCAAAAATAAAGTCAGCCACTGTTTCCCCTGTTTCCCCATCTATTTGCCATGAAGTGATGGGACTGGATGCCATGATCTTAATTTTCTGAATGTTGCACTTTAAGCCAACTTTTTCACTCTCCTCTTTCACTTTCATCAAGAGGCTCTTTAGTTCTTCTTCACGTTCTGCCATAAGAGTGGTGTCATCTGCATAGCTGAGGTTATTGATATTTCTCCCGGCAATCTTGAATCCAGCTGTGCTTCCTCCAGCCCAGCATTTCGCATGATGTATGCTGCATATAAGTTAAATAAGCAGGGTGACAATATACAGCCTTGACGTACTCCTTTCCCGATTTGGAACCAGTCTGTTGTTCCATGTCCAGTTCTAACTGTTGCTTCCTGACCTGCATCCAGGTTTCTCAAGAGGCAGGCCAGGTGGCCTGGTAGTCCCATCTCTTTCAGAATTTTCCACAGTTTATTGTGATCCACACAGTCAAAGTCTTTGGCATAGTCAATAAAGCAGAAATAGATGTTTTTCTGGAACTCTCTTGCTTTTTTGATGATCCAGCAGATGTTGGCAATTTGATCTCTGGTTCCTCTGCCTTTTCTAAAACCAGCTTGAACATCTGGAAGTTCACGGTTCACGTATTGCTGAAGCCTGGCTTGGAGAATTTTGAGCATTACTTTACTAGCCTGTGAGATGAGTGCAATTGTGTGGTGGTTTGAGCATTCTTTGGCATTGCCTTTCTTTGAGATTGGAATGACAACTGACCTTTTCCAGTCCTGTGACCACTGCTGAGTTTTCCAAATTTGCTGGCATGTTGAGTGCAGCACTTTCACAGCATCATGTTTCAGGATTTGAAATAGCTCAACTGGAATTCCATCATCTCCACTAGCTTTGTTCATAGTGATGCTTTCTGAGGCCCAGTTGACTTCACATTCCAGGATGTCTGGCTCTAGGTGAGTCACCATTGTGATTATCTGGGTCGTGAAGATCTTTTTTGTACAGTTCTTCTGTGTATTCTTGCCTCCACTTCTTAATATCTTCTGCTTCTTTTAGGTCCATACCATTTCTGTCCTTCATCGAGTCCATCTTTGCATGAAATGTTCCCTTGATATCTCTAATTTTCTTGACGAGATCTCTATTCTTTCCTATTCTATTGTTTTCCTTTATTTCTTTGCATTGATCACTGAGGAAGGCTCTCTTATCTCTCCTTACTATTCTTTGGAACTCTGCATTCAAATGGGAATATCTTTCCTTTTCTCCTTTGCTTTTCACGTCTCTTCTATTCATAGACATTTGTGAGGCCTCCTCAGGCAGCCATTTTGCTTTTTTGCATTTCTTTTTCTTGGGGATGGTCTTGATCCCTTCCTCCTGTACATTGTCACGAACCTCCGTCCATAGTTCATCAGGCACTCTGTCTATCAGATCTAGTCCCTTAAATCTATTTCTCACTTCCACTGTATAATCACAAGGGATTTGATTTAGGTCATATCTGAATGGTCTAGTGGTTTTCCCCACTTTCTTCAATTTAAGTCTGAATTTGGCAATAAGGAGTTCATGATCTGAGTCTCAGTCACCTCCTGGCCTTGTTTTTGCTGACTGTTTAGAGCTTCTCCATCTTTGGCTGCAAAGAATATAATCAATCTGATTTTGGTGTTGACCATCTGCTGATGTCCATGTATGTGTAGAGTCTTCTCTTGTGTTGTTGGAAGAGGGTGTTTGCTCTGACCAGTGTGTTCTCTTGGCAAAACTCTATTAGCCTTTGCCCTGCTTCATTCTGTACTCCAAGGCCAAATTTGCCTGTTACTCCAGGTATGTCTTGACTTCCTACTTGGCTTCATTTAGTATAATTCATTTGAGGGAAAGTGATAACATCCAAATATATGAAATACATGAATTCCATGTCACCATAGCTGTTTAACCTCTATTAAATGCTCTGATGATTCTTTATTATTTAATCCAAAGTTAGAAACACAGAAAATAGAATTTTCTTTCAACTCAGGGACTTCTATCCATTGTACATCCGTTTCTTTGTTATTAGATCCATTAATCAGATCAGACAGAGAGGACACTCATTTTAGATGTTAATAGTACATATGTCATAATCATTATTAGAAACCCGCCATTGATCCAAAATGATTTCTTCTGAACCTAGAAGTTATATAAAAGGGATTATGGATCACATTCACAAATGCATTTTCCCCATGCTGTTCTCTTAGCAACCAGGCCTCCTGGGATGTGCCACCAAGATGAATTCCAGTGCCAAGAAGATGGGATCTGCATTCCGAAGACCTGGGAGTGTGATGGGCATGAGGACTGCATCCAGGGATCTGATGAGCACAATGGCTGTCCCCCCAAAACCTGCCATCCATCTCATTTTGTCTGCCAAAATGGAAACTGCGTCTATAGAAATTGGCTCTGTGATGGGGACAATGATTGTGGAGACATGAGCGATGAGAAAGACTGCCCTACTCAGCCTTTTCGGTGTCCCAGTCGGCAGTGGCAATGCCCCGGCCATAGCATCTGTGTGAATATGAGTGCAGTGTGTGATGGTGTCCCTGACTGCCCTGGTGGGACAGATGAGTCCCCGCTTTGCAGTAAGTTTCCTGACCACATTTTACTGGCCATGAACTCATCCTGAGCAGTGGCCAGCTGTGTGTCGTCATTGTCACAATCACCATGTAGTTCTTGAGGAAGGAATCTCAGTTCTCTGAATTTCAACCTGTGTAGGGATAGCCATCATGGAATTCAAATAAATCATCACTGGATAGTATTTCTCATTTAATCCTTTGCACCCAGTTCTGTGTTCTTACTTCATTAGATCATCAAATTAAATTTGGTCCTGTTGGGTAATGCACTCATAAGTTTTTCCAGCTTTCATATTTCCTAATTTCAATCAGAACTTGCCACAAAACAAATGAAGTCCAGGAATTTGTGTTTGCTGTGATTAAAATCCTGTGATTGGCATATCATCCTAATTACTGTCGTTTCTTTCTTTGCTCTTTAATCAATGCTCACTCTCAGATGAACCCCAGCCAGGTATGACTGCAAAGTATTTTAGATTCTTATGATTTTATTTGCATTGCATTTGTGCTGAAAATGTCTTAATCATTTTGGCTTACTTCCCCTTCTGGTACATGTTTCATACCATGACTCTTATAAATAAGAGTACACATGGAAATAGAGGGTATTTGCATCTACAGGCAGATAACTATCTTGGGTACCTCGGGCATCGTCATTTTAGCCCTGAAAGTAAGGATGATGGTATGTTAGTGTATCTATACCCTCTAGTCTTTCAGTTGTCTTTCCCCATTGTAAACCTTTTAGCTCTGTTCTTAGTGTCAAAGTCTTATCTTTCATATCTGTGTAGGTAGCAGAATGACAGAAAACAAATGGGAAGTAATTTAGGTCTCTTTGCATGCTTTACCAATGACAGTTATGTTTTTTTATATTTCCTCCACATTTCTTTCATGGCACTAAATGGAGTTATATTTGAAGGTTGTAGTGAAGAAAGTGGTTCCAGTCCAGTGGATGTGAAAGATGGTAATTAGGCAAGTCAGAGCACTGGACAGTCTATGGACGTCATCCATGTGGATTCTGCTCATAGCTCATACTTGGGTATTGTGTTGAGGGTGACGTGAGACATGTGTGACATGTAATATAACAGAATGAACCAAAGAAGCAAAGATTCCTGACTTTTCCCCTTTGTGATTTCTTTTTCTTTATTCTAGACCAGAATAGCTGCTCAGATTCCAATGGTGGTTGTACTCACCAGTGTATTCAAGGGCCTTATGGGGCCCAGTGCCAATGTCCATTGGGATACCTGCTTGGCAATGACTCTAAGACCTGCGAAGACATAGATGAATGTCGTATTCGAGGCTTTTGTAGCCAGTACTGTTACAACATGAGAGGTTCTTTCCGGTGCTGGTGTGATTCAGAATACAGGCTAGACGCTGATCGGAGGACTTGTAAAGCTACAGGTAATGAAAGTGAACTAACTCCAGCTAGTTTAACAGGCACACTCCAGACACCATCTTTGTATAATACCTAATGAATTAAATTCAACCAGTATTAATTCTGGGCTTCCCAGATGGCACAGTGCTATAGAATCTGCCTGTGAATGCAGGTAGACGTAAGAAACACAGGTTCAATCCTTGACTCAGGAAGATCGCCTGGAATTGGAAATGGCAACCCACTCCAGTATTCTTGCCTGGCAAATTCCATGGACAGAGGAGCCTGGCGGACTACAGTCCATGGGGTGGCAAAGAGTTAGACACGACTGAACACAGCACACACATAGCATTAATTCAGTTTCTATGACATGAAAGTGTACTATGTGTTAGGGTATTGATATGGCTGCTTTAAATGTGACCAAATAAAGAATACTAACACCAAAGAGGCAGTTTCTTCTTTTCAGGTAGGAGTCTGGAGGGTAGAGGGTTTGGGGGTAAAAGCTGGTGTGCCTTCCATCCAGGGATCCAAGTGATCTTGCTCCAGAGTTTGCCAGCTCCCAGGAAGTATGAAAGGGGTGAGCAGCTTCCTTTTAAGGATGATACCTGGAATTTGACACTTCATTTTTGTTTGCATTTTATTGATGGAAACTTAAGTCATATAGTCTCTTCAAATTGAAATGGAAATAGAGAAACGTCTCTAGCTCTTAGGCCCTGTGCTGTGCTAAAGCTTGGCATAATTTATTACTAAAAAGGAAGACGAGAGAGGACATAGGAATGATTAGAAATCTCTGCCACAGCTGAATGCAGAGTACGAAATAAGCAAGTACAAAAGTAACTATAGTAACAGGAGGAATGCAAGAATAGTTCACTCCAGGTTGATAGATAAACACTGAAGTGTAATTCAAGGATGAAAGATATTTTGAAAGCTTACTTTCAGTACTTGTGAAAATCAGCTATTAAGGTAACATCATTCTTATGTTTTTTGTTTGTTTGTTTTTCCCCATTACTCTAATTTGGAATGGCATCTTCTTTCTGTTATCAAAGATATTACATCAAATATTGTTGTTTCTCCCAGAATCATTGACACTTCTATTTTCTTCTTGGACAGAATCTGGAAGTCTGATACTGGTGGCGAGTCAGAGCCAGCTTATTGCTGGCAATATTACCCAGCAGGGGTACTTTATCTACCCGGTTATCCAACATGGTTCTCACATTGTGGCTGTTGATTTTGATTCCGTCAGTGGTCGTATCTTTTGGTCTGATGGAACTCAGGGTAAAATCTGGAGTGCCTTTCAAAATGGAACTGATAGAAAACTAGTAAGTACATAAGTACATGTCTACTGGCCTTTGATCTGACTAGTTCCCCAGTCTCAGGTCTATTTGCTATTAATCACCAGTGAGAGAAGGTCCTATGTTATCTTAAGTGGTTCTCATGTCTCCCTCTGGGCCATCCATACTTAAAAGCCCTGGATGTTCCTAACTCCTATCTGATGGGATCTGAAGGGAGAGACTTGAATCTGAATACCAGGTTATATGATACAGAGATCTCATTGCATCTTGGAAGTCCTTTCTGCATTTTTTTTTTTTTTTCTCTAGTGGATAAAAGACAAGGGAGACACAGGGGAGGTTGCTTTACTTTCTTTTGTCTTTTAAAATATTTTTAAAATTTATTTTCTATCATGGTTTATTATATAGGATAGTGGATATAGTTCCTTGTGCTATACAATAGGACCTTGTAGTTGAAGTTGCTTTTCTTAGCTTTAATTCAGTTATGTTTCTTAATCAGTCTCCCAGAGTTTCAATTTCTTCATCCTTGGTGGTTATGTTTCCTCTGCCCCCTTAGAACCTTATTTTGTAATTGTTGGCTCTCAATCAATAAAGGCATTACTTTTGCCATGAGAACACTGTAAAGTTTCATAGGGTGGCCAACTTAGCAAATGGATACAGTTTTTGTTTAACTGAAAAAATTCTGAAACCAAAACTCCACACTAATCCAACAATAGAGTATTCAATTCTACACCATCTTGTAGATTTTCCCTAGAAAACCCTATTGTTTCTACATGGGAAGACCATATTTTCTAGTCCTCACATGAAATCATAGGACAAGTTAGATGATACCTTATTCTCAATTTTCATTTTATTTCTGTGTTTGGATTATTTCTTGAGAGTTCACTTACCATTCACTTTTGTCTTTAGATACTTGACAGTGGTGTCAGCATGACTGGAAATATTGCAGTAGATTGGATAGGACGCAATCTTTACTGGACAGACATTTCCCTGCAAACAATTGAAGTCGCTAAACTGGATGGGAGCCACAGGACTGTGCTGCTTAGTGAAAACACAACAAATCCAGGGGGACTAGTAGTAGATCCCAGAGCTACGTAAGACATTTTTTTTCCCCTTAAATATCATGTTGCCTTAACATTGTATGAGAAGAAATAACAAACAGTAATGTGACGTGGTTAATACTCATATCACAATATTTTTAATGATCCCTTGTTTAAACATTTCTATATAAATGTTAGCCATACAGCTACTTGTTGCTGTCTTCCTTTATCTGAATAGTCTTCTTCATAAAGTACACAAGAGCAATTGATTGTTCACTTAAATTAAAGATCATATTATTTTTTAGCTTGCAAGTATATGATGAAGTGTCTAACAAATGCATGCAGTAATATACTTCATATGTCTACAACAAAAAGCCAGATTTTCTTGCTTCAATTTTGTATTGTTTACTACAACTTCCTTTTAGGTCATGTAAGGAAATTTTTGCCTCCTGGCCCTAAAGGAAAGAAGAAATTCTCTCATGCTTAGAAATCTTTGAGGGCTTCTTTCCTTGAATTTCCTTAGATTGTCTTCTGCAGGAAGATGAGTTAGGCAAATTATGTTCAATGCAGTGTAGATTTGCTAGATATTGTAAAGTATTACACACCAGTGAAATTTATGATGAATCTGATGATGAATAACGGCTTTCTTAAAAATGACAGGGTAGATAAACAAGGACAGATGGACTTTTCTAGATCAACTGTATGTGGCTTGTACAGAAACACAAATAAGCATTGAGACATTTCAGCATGTCACACTGTACTGCATGTTTTATGAACATTATAAAAACACCCAGATGGCTCGTGATTGCATTATGATTGCAGTTTTACTTTGTGACACAGTAAGCTCTTATATATATTCTGAACTGGAGATGTGTTATTTTAAGCAGAGCATAAACATGATATTCTATTATTTAAAATGACAATTATTTTCCATGTAGAAATATGTCCTGTCCAATTGGTAACTCGTTTCTTTTCACAGTGACCGTGTGATGTTCTGGTCTGACTGGGGCAATCACCCTCGCATTGAGCGAGCTAGCATGGATGGCAGTCAGCGCACCGTCATTGTCCAGGAGAAGATCTACTGGCCCACTGGATTAGCTCTTGATTACCCCAACAGGCTAATCTATTTCATGGATGGCTATCTTGATTACATAGACTTCTGTCACTACGATGGAAGCAATCGGAGGCAGGTGATAGCCAGCGATTTGGTAAGTTGGTAGCAAAGAAAGGAAATTAAACTAAGATCATGGTTTAGCAGGAAGCATATGGAGTAAAAGAAAAGGAAGAAATTCACTGCTGTGTCATAGACATCCAGAAAATATCAACAGGAAGGAGGGCCGGTCCCTCTTTTTTCACAAAAAATAATTATTCCTGTTCATGGTCCAGGAAAGAATAATAGCTTGCGTGATTTAGTTGATCTGTTATTTAGCTGATGCCAATCTGTTGTTTCCACGTAAAGAATGATATAATTATATGTAAATTCCTCAATGAAATCATAGTTTATTGCATATTTTGTATTTTTATTCAGGGAATTCTGGTGAATTTATTTTCACAAGTTAAATGGGGAAATGAAGAAAATATGTATTTTACTAAAGAGCTATTTTAGCCTTCAGAGTAAAGATGAAGGCTAAATGACACAGGCCCATGAAAGTATTTTTGATTTGTCAGGGGGATGTAGGTCAAGAAGTATATTTTTTTCTACCTCTTGAGCAAGGATTTTACTATGTCTTTATTAAGTTAAATGCTAAAGGAAACCATCTGCTTGGGTAGGTATCCCTTCCTACTTTGTTCATCTTAGTTTTTATTTCTAGGTCTCATTGTTCTCTTCTGCTTCACAGATTCTGCGCCATCCTTATTCCATAAGTCTCTTTGAAGATACTGTGTACTGGAGTGATCGTGCTACTCATGAGGTTATGAAAGCCAATAAGTGGCATGGGGGGAACCAGTCAGTGGTGATGACACTTCACCAACCTCTTGGCATTGTTGTGGTTCATCCTGCAAAACAACCAGTTTGTAAGTGATAGACATATCTTTCCCGGGTATAGCTTGGAAAACATTGATTCTGGAAATGTAAAACGTATAATTTTGCAGACCCATTTGTTTGGACAGGGTATTTCCATGATTTCTATTTATCATGGAAAACACAAACCTTTTATGTCTTTACATACTCAAAGTCTCCCTGGTTTTTTTCTCTCACTTATTCTTGCCACACTGGGCTTCACTGGACTTCCTTTTGGAACAGAAGCACATCAGGCTTCTTCCCACCCCTGAATGTCTGCACTGGCTAGTCCCTCTGCCCTGGGGTGCTCCTTGCCCAGATCTCTGTCTGAGGTGCTCCTTCGTGTTACTCAGATGGTTTTTTTGTGCCTTCATTCTCTCAGATGGTTCTTGACCATCCTATCGAAAATGGCTCTCTCTTTCACAATTCTTTTGTTCTTTACTCTCACATTCTAGAGTCACACAGTTTATGAGTTTAGTTCTGGTTCCTTTTGTTATAATAACTGCCTCATATTTACAGTCTTCTCTGATTCCTGCAGTTGGATTCTTTACCACTTGCACCACCTTGAAAGCCTGTTTGGCTTTACTAGTTTTTGAGTGAACGAATGGATTACTGCATCTAACCAAGTGTATGTAATGAGAATATGTAAGATCTAGAGAATATCCTATCAGCACAGGATGCACACCACATCTTTTTACTTCAAGGAGTAGAAACACACAAAGATGTTATTAATGAAAAAAAGAAAGATTGTTACCTAACCAGAACTTTCACAACAGTAGGTAAGGTCACATAGAGAACACAACTTGGTATCATTTAATGTAAAAAGATCTTTTTGGGGTCAGCCAAGGAAACACATCTTCAGTTCAGTTCAGTTCAGTCGCTCAGTCGTGTCTGACTCTTTGCGACCCCATGAATCGCAGCACGCCAGGCCTCCCTGTCCATCACCCACTCCCGGAGTTTACTCAAACCCATGTCCATCAAACCCATGAGATGCCATCCAGCCATCTCATCCTCTGTCGTCCCCTCCTCCTCCTGCCCCCAATCCCTCCCAGCATCAGGGTCTTTTCCAATGAGTCAACTCTTTGCATGAGGTGGCCAAAGTATTGGAGTTTCAGCTTCAGCATCAGTCCTTCCAATGAACACCCAGGACTGATCTCCTTTAGGATGGACTGGTTGGATCTCCTTATAGTCCAAGGGACTCTTATGTAGCTTCAAATTTCTACTTCTAAGCTCTGGGTTACTCAGGGGCTGTTTGAGTTCATAATCCATTTATAGACTGGATTGATATGTGACCTTGGGTAGGTCACTCTTCCCTCTTATGCCTCTTATGAACCTTATGTTGAAAGATGATGTTGGGGAAGGGTGAAGTAGTTAAGGGCAGAAACCAAACCAGCCAAGGTAACTTATATATTTGTGTGTCCAAATATTGGAGACTTCTGGGATTATAATTTTTTAATTGAGATATAGTTGACAAATGACATTGCATTTGTTTTAGGTGTGCAACATAATGATTGGATATTTATATATATTGTGAAACGATCAATGTGAGATTAGTGAACATCCATCACCACATATTTTTCTGTGATTAGGAATTTTAGGATCAACTCTTTAGTCATCGTGCTGTACATTACATCCACAAGACTTCTTTATGTTGTAACTGGAAGTTTCCACCTTTTGACCACCTTTACACTTTTTGCTACCTTGCATTTCCTGCTTCTGGCAAGCACCGATCTATTTGTTTTTATTTTTTGATTTAGATTTCATATGAAAGTGATATCATTATACCCTCCAGGTCCGTCTATGTTGTCGCAAATGGAGTATTTTCTTCTTTTTTTTTTTGGTGGCTGATTAATATTTGATTATATGCATGTTTATATACATACTGTATCTTCTTTGTTCATTCATTCTGTTCACTTTAATATGGGCAGTTTTCCATTCACCCTGTTTTCTTCTTTTTGTATTACAGCCTCAAATCCATGCAACAATGTCCGGTGCAGTCATCTGTGCCTGCTTTCCTCAAGGAGTCTTTACACCTGTGCTTGTCCTTCCGGGTGGAGTCTTGCTCGTGATTCTGTGACTTGCGTGAGAGGTAGAGTATGTCCTTTAAGTATGCTCTGAAGGTGGAACTTGCCATTGAACTCTAAAGCACTTGGTGATGGAGTGTGTATGCTGTGTTTCCTCTGATCAGCAGGTATCTATGGGGTGGGTGCCGTATGGGGTGAGTTAATTGAGCACCATAAACAAAAATTGATTTACAATCAACCATATACAGAAACTCCCTTACAAATGAGTTGTAACTGTAATATAGTTTCTATATATGGAGCCAATATTATGTGTGTCTGTGGTTCAGCATTCTTTGACCTCACATTTTTTTTACCTGGTTATAGGCAGCCAAGCTGTGATAAAGGGAAGTTCCAAATTCTGCATTTAGAAATAAAAATCGTGGATATTTGTGGATAGTTTCATTTTTAGGTTACTTATCTCATTTTAAAAAATATTTATTTTTATTTATTTTTTTGGCTATACCGGGTCTAGTTGTGGCACATGGGATTTTTTAGTTGTGGCATGTGAACTCATAGTTGCATTGCATGTGGGATCTAGTTTCCTGACCTGGGATCAGACCTGGACTCCTGCATTGAGCATGTGGAATCTTAACCTTGGACCACAAGGAAGGTGCCTCCTTATTTCATTTTCTATTCTCATAACCAGTAGTCAATAGTGTTACAGTATGGGTGTTCTGACTCCAGTTTCCGTACCTTTACTATTGATTATTTTATGGTGCTCTAAAAATGAAACTTTTCTTTGTATGAAATACTTTGATTATTTGAGCAATTTATTCTTCATCTCATCCTAGATATCTTACTGGGTTGATTGAAGAGTATGTGAGTATTATGCTAAGTACTTCAGGGAGCAAGAAAGGAAGGATAAGATGTAGTCAATCCACAAAGGAGATTTCTAAGAAATCATTTGCCTTTGCTTAAAAATCTAAAGAGGTAGTATAAACAAGTTTCTTTCATTACTCAGTGAAGAGGAGTAAACATTTTCATACTGATAAAAATGTCTGTGGAAAAGTTAAAAGTAAATGTTTAATGGTGAAAAATTCCTGAATTAATAGAAAAGTAGTCTTAATTCTAGAGGAAAATTTAGTTTTCAAAAGGAAAATATATTCCTGAATCCAGGAAATTTATGGTATTTACAGCTTATACAGAGACAAGGTTACTGAAAATTTAATTCCATCAGCATGTAATATTTTGCAGTGATACTTTTGTGATGAAAGATTTTAATTATTGGTAATGCTTACAAAGGGATTGGCATCTGCAATGTTTCTTCAGAGATTTATTATGAACCTAATCCTTGTTGACATTGTTTAATTTAGTGTGTCCTCAGAGTCTTTCAGCAGAAGATTAAACGGGGCTATAGACATTCTTTGTGCAAAACATTCTTTCACCACGCAAAGATTGTTGAACTGTGCGTTGGGGATTGGTGTCATCTACATTACTATCTGATAGTGATTGATAAGTGTCAACCCTAAAAAATACCTTTTCTTATTTCACAAATAATTCCACTAGTGGTTTTCCATGGACTGATTTTTACTGAGGTGGGACTTTTTCAACATTTTCCAACAGGCTTCTGAGCACCGGTTGGGTTACTGAATGCTAATATATGTGAACTAAAAAAAAAATTGCTTTTTTTTCAACAAGAAGCTTAGAAGACAACATTCATAGATGAAAACAGTTTAAAATTATTTGATCACCTTTAAAATTTTGTCTGTGCAGTGTCTAAAATATCTTTGGAAGTGCTTGTATAAGATTAAGTGAAAAAGCAGAGATTGTTTAATATTGGCTATGTATTCATAAAATCATACATTAAAAAAATCTGGAGGACAGGATACACAAATGTCAATAGTGTTTACTGTTGGGAAGGGAGATGATGGAGTATTTCTATTTTTCCTAATTTTATGCTATAAAATTTTAATGGGAGAGCTTTCTCTGTATGAAATAGTTTTTTTATTGTTTATCAAATATGTTCCTCAAGTGCCAAAAGCCCCCCAAACTCAAACCATCTTCCCAGCACCCCCTAATATTAAGAGTTGCACATCCAAAATAGGGTTGTGTAAGGTCTGACTTTGGGAGGAACTATGCTTGGGAGTCATAAATGCCACCTCTTAATGACAACATAAATTTTTCATTTCCAACTGTTGCCTTTTCACTTCTTTGCCCTGCTAACACTAATCTTAATTCTTAATAAGATAATGACATGAAAAATAAAAATGAAGAAGTTTTCATTTCTCCTGATCTCCTTTCCAGCCAACCCTAGATGCTGCTGTACCTACTCTTTCATGGCCATGGTCTGTATTCTTTGTCTGGCTCCCCAGACTCTTAAGTTCCTTGAGGATAAACCTGTTTTTGAAAACAGCATTGCTGGTTGCTGTGAAAGACTAAATGCTATCTGTTGTAGTACTTTTCATGAATAGTTGCAAATTTCACATCTGTACTAGGTTAATCAATTGAGTCAATTTGTTTCTCAGTAATGGAAATGCCAGGAGCAAGGAAAAGCTAATTGGATGTAAAAGAAAGTAAAGAAAAAAATTGTCAAAATAATCCTGCTGAAGATGCAAAGCTTCCCGAATGATCAAAATAATGCAAACACCATTTTTAGCCCATGAAGATTATGTAATAATTAATCATTTTATACTTTGTCTTAATAGGTGATATATCTTACATGTCTTAATAACACAAACTCACATTTCAGAGTTTTCCTTTTCTCACAGAGGAATGATATTAAAACCCTACTCATGAACATTATTAGTTTTTTCATAATGGGCCTACAGTCTGGAGAGGATTATCTCTGAGAAAGGACCTCATTATCTATTAAAGAGCCTACATAAACTGATAGTTTAAATGAGATATTATGAAGATGTTTAAATTGCAATGTATAGATACTTTTGAGAACTTCAGAAGACACTCTACATATTTACTTATCTGTCCATCTATATTCATGTATGGGACCATTCAGTTAGCAAATATTTATTAGACAACTATTCCAAGTTCTGGGGACATAATGAGTAAATTGGACGGGGTCACTGCCCTTTGGGAGTTAGAATCTAATGCAGAAGATAGACATTAGTCAAACAACAATTGGTGCAATTATAAATTAGATTTCCTTAGTAATTAGACCCTTTCATAAACACTAGGCAACACTTTGTGGTGTTATTTTCTAAAAATACTTAAAACTAATGAACTGCCGTTCACCAAGAAGAGACTACAAATTTTCTTTTGCCTCAAAATGTGAAAATCCAACTCTCCCTTCCCTGAGTCATTCTGCATCTAGAAATGGAAGAACTTCTTGTCTGTGACTATCCAAACATGGATAGTTTAGCAGTGTGAGTAAGGAATTAATGAAGTGTAAGGTAAATGCTGATCTACCTTGGGTGATTCCAGAAGTCTTGTGTGTGAAATTGGTGGTCTGGTGACCCAACAACCCACTGAAACCCAAAGGAAAACCCTGATTTTTCTGGTGAAATATCTATCATGCATTATAATTATTGCCATCATCCTTCAGTGGCATTTTATCCTATCAAATGGTAATAATCCTTTGCCCTCTGTTAGTCAAAATATCTGGGATATAATTTCGAGTGATATTCTGTTATTTTCACAGATGATCAAGCATTCCTAATAGTTGTAAGAAACAGTATAATTTTTGGAATTTCCCTTAATCCTGACGTGAAGACCTTTGATGCTATGGTGCCCATATCAGGGATACGCAATGGTTATGATGTTGCAGTTGATTACTCAGAGCAATTCATCTACTGGCTTGAAAATCCAGTAAGTTTTGAATAACATTCCAAGTATGTAGCTTGTTCTTGTAGAGCCTACCTTCATGGAGGCCTTCTTACATTTTTGCTTGGGGGGGTCGGGGTGGGAATGACCCAGACAGAAATTAGTTTAACACTAAGCCTTTTTTAATTCAGTGAGGGACGTCAATGGGAAGTTGGCCTGGAGCAAAGACCCAATAATAAACACGTTTAAACTCTTGGGTGCATTTATTCATTCAGCAAGTATTAAGTGACTACTACTTTCTCTGCAGTGAACTGGCTACTTCCAACTGCAGAGTACATGCCGAGAGGAAGCAGTAACCAAGTTTGCTCTTGAGCTTTAATCTAGCAGAAGATATTAGACTAACATAAGAATGATCTTCACTTAAGACCAAAGGCAATAATACCCTAAGGGAATTTCAGGAAAACATGTGATGTGGCTGCTGTGGCCTTCACTCAGAATCTTTGTCTCTAGAAGCAAAGAGAACATTCCTCCAACTTCCTTCCCATTGGGACCCTTTCTTTACCTATTAGGGAAGAAACCTGTGAGAATGGGGGAGGAGCAAGGAGAGCATGAAAGATTCAGCATTGCTGGCGTTAGTGTTTTATACAGTGAGCGCCCCAATGGCACTGGCACTTTGCATTTCTTCCACGCATGAAGTATCTTAAAGCAACTGCAGTGAAGAAGCTGTGACCCTGAAACAGCTCACCACTCCTTATCTTTCTCACCAGGGTGAAATTCACAGGGTGAAGACAGATGGTACCAACAGGACAGTGTTTGCTCCTCTGTCAAGTTTGGGGGCTTCTGCAAGCCTGGCGTTAGACTGGCTATCAAGAAACCTTTATTTTACTGATCATGCGACTCGGTCAATTAAGGTAATAATTCCATAAAACTATTGACACAAACACTGGTTTCTAATTCATGTAAAATTTCAGGAAATGCTGTCATATGGAGGAAGGAAAAAGGGATATTAGTATTAATTCTCTGAAGACACGGAGAAACCTAAAAATTGAAACTTTCCACTGTGCTCTTTTGTCTCCACCTGAGTATCAATGGCAGCCTGTTAACAATTTAATAAATAATGATTTATTAAAATATATGCAAAGATAAATAAAAATTATGTAACGAATTCAATGTAAAGGGAAGCTTATAGTAGGCAAGGCCCATTTTCATTATCTTTCCCCATCAAGTATCCAATGCTATTTCAGTTCTAAACCAAATTTATAGATTGCTATTGTTCTAAGATGGAAATCTATGACTCTTAACAGTGAAACAGAAAGTAGAAACTTGATTCTAATTCCTTTCTTTTGTGAGATAAGTGTTCTTTTTACTCTTAATTCCCAGAAGAAATTCTATAGGGGCACAGGTATGAAATCACCTGAAGTAACTCAGAGGTAACTTGATTAGTGTTGGTTTACTCCAGTCTGGGATAAGGTTAAGACATGTGAGGGATTATTAATTCAGAGTGAGAATGAGAATTCCTAATGCAAAGGGCCAGTTTTGGGAATCTGACAGTAGGGTGACAGTCCACTGCTCTGGATGAAGCATCAGTTAGTAAGTCGGTTCTCTTTGGGACATTCAGAAGGATTGATGCTAACGATGAGGAAGATGCACAGTAGCCTTCCTCAGTAGCCTCCACACTAGCCATCCGAACCTTAGCACATTGCTGAGGGCCGACAAGTGTAGTAAACGGTCACGGTGACAGGGATAGTCACAGTATGTACTCAGTATTCTAATCTCAAGCCAAGTAGAATCAGCAGCTCCTAACATGAAGGGAAACTTGAAGGCTCATCTGGTTCAAGCTCTTTATTTGCTGAGAATGTTAAGCCCACAGAAGTCAGCTTCACTGCCCTGATTCTGGGAGGTGGGGTAGGAAGGGGTGGGTGGTCTAACTTTGCCTTGTTATAAACCACAAGTTCAGCAGTCAATTCTGCTTCAACCCCCTTGGACAGTGACAGAAAGTATTTTGCACAACTTCAACTAAAAATATCACTGGCCCAAGACAAGGCAATATTTACTGCCCAAGACCTTTAGTACCAAACTCATTCTCTAGAGGCCACTCAGTACAAAACTGTCTTCTTTCCAAATGGCAAAGAAGGAATGCTCCTGTTTTGTAAAGGGGATCTTCTTTTGTGGACTGATAGTCTTTCAAGAGCAGAGCACTTGTCTCCTCCATCAGGGTTAGATAGCACCAGGTGAAGAACAGTATGTGCATGTGCGTGTATGCATGTGCATTTGTGTGTATTGGTGAGGCTACTTTAACCATGAAAACTTAAATTGTGCCCCAAATGCAGCAAGGTCCAGAGGAGAGAAAACTTGCTTTGGAGTCCTGGCTTCGAGTCTGGATTGTTTGCTCATTTGTGCAAACACTAGTAAATGCTTTCCATGGATCAGTGCCATGGTTGTGTGTATATTCAGTCGCTCAGTCATGTCTGACTAAAGATCCCATACAGTCCCAGGACTGTAGCCTGCCAAGCTCCTCTGTCCATGGAATGTTCTAGTCAAGCATACAGGATGGGGTTGCCATTTCCTTCTCCAGAGTATCTTCCTGACCCAGGGATTGAACGCTGATCTCCTGCATTGCTGGCAGATTCTTGACTGACTAAGCTATCATAATAGGAGTAACTCATGTTGAATTGCAGCTTTTCCACTAGGGGTAGCTGTGTGCTCACTCACTGAAAGCAATTTTGTAACTGAGAAGTGAAATGTACAGAAAGGCTGTCTGTGAGAGAGCTCCCACTATTCCAAAAAAAACAAGGAGACTTTCCTTTGAACCAAAGGCATCCTTAGGAAAAGGACAGAAATTGTAGCAGAAAGAGGCAAATTGAAAAAATTACTTTAATCCAAATAGGAGAAAAAGCAAGAGAGAAAATTATAGAGAAAGGGTGAGGGAGAGAAGGATGTGTGTGTTTGTGTGTGCATGTGAAAGAGTGAGGGAGGAAGATGTATATAGATAGAAAGGCAAAGGTAGAAGCAAACATAAATAATCAGTTTGTATTGAAATACGATTTTATAGAAAAGGCTTTGTGCAAATCAAGAGGCGTTTTCTTATTTCTTACGAGTGTTTCTCACCTCAGACTGTCTCAAGTGCATACTAAAATAGCCTTGTTTCTATAAGAAACTGCTTCTGGTCCAGTAATCCATATCTCTTAGTGGTATTTCACAGTGGTATAACACTGTCGTTATAACAATTCAAGCAAGATTGCTTAAAAACATAGCAATAGGAAAACTACAAATCCTCTCTAGGCCTCTTCTTTATTACCTTATATGGGCATAATAATGACATCCATCTCATAAAGTCACTGTGAGGATTAAATCCGATAGTGCTTAATATAATGGCTACTATATAGTGGGTTCCCATAAACAGGTCAATAAAAAACATTGACTGTTGTGCTGGGTGCTGTGCAAAGCACTTTACATGAATTATCCCATGTTGCTGGGACCTCTCTGCAGAAGGGACCATTATCTTCCACACTTGACTAACACAGTTCAGAGAGGTGAACTTACTTGCCTCAGGTCCTGTAGTCAGTCATGTAGGATCTGGCAGGGCGGGCATTTGCACACAGGCCGTTAATGTGGCATAGAACTCACTCAAGTGAATTAGATTGTTTGCTCAACTGTGTTTGCAGTGATGGACCACTGGGTGCTCTGGTCCAGTCATCGGGGCACAGGAGAACTATGGTGTTCCCTTTGGATGGTCCTCATCTTTTTCTGAAGGCATTTTGTAGTTTCACTCAGGCAGTGATCCATATAAATAGCTTCTCCTGAATTTTTAGATAAATTGCAAATAGAAATTTGAGAGGTGATTTCATTTTCTTACTCCCATCTTCTATTGAGCTGATTTTCTTGTAGCTCTGATATGCAATTTGGGATTATCTGAATATCACGCAAACCCTCTTATTCACCCCGATCATAGTTTGAATTTGTTGTGTGTTTCAGTTTTCCTTCATCTTAGCTTTCTTATTTTCCTCTTATGCAGGTTTTAACACTTCGAGGAGATGTCAGTTACGGGAAAACCCTGATTACCAATGATGGGACGAGTCTTGGAGTTGGTTTGCCAGTTGGCATAACTATTGATCCCATTAATGGGTGAGTGTTCATTCAGAAATAGCATATATCTTCTATACAGCAGCACTTTTGTTAGTATATGATCTGATAAAATGGAAGATTTCAAACATAGGACCTCTTCTGATTTCATATGCCAACATTTGAAAAATACAGATCTCAGGGCTTCTCTGGTAGCTCAGTGGTAAAGACTCCGCCTGCCAGTGTGGGAGATGTGGGTTCGATCCTTAATCTGGGAGAATCCCACATGCCCCAGAGCAACTACACCTGTGTGCCACAACAATAGAGCCAGTGCTCTAGAGCCTGGGAGCTGCAACTACTGAAGCCCGTGTGCCTTAGAGCCTGTACTCTGCAACAGGAGAAGCCACTGCAATGAGAAGGCTGCGTACCACAACTAGAGAGTGGTCCCTGCTCGCCCCAACTAGAGTAAAGCTCGCGTGCAGCAAAGCCCCAGCACAGCCAAAAAAAAAAAAAAAAAAGGAAAGAAATTATATAAAAAAGAAGGAGAAGGAAATGGCAACTCACTCCAGTATTCTTGCCTGGAGGATCCCATGGACAGAGGAACCTGGTTGGGTACAGTTCATGGGGTCGCAAGAGTAGGATATGACTTGGCGACTAAACCACCACCACCATATAAAAAAGAAAATATAGATCTCAGTATGAAAGAAATAACTGTTAAGTTATAACCCTGAATTTCAAACAGACAAGAATTTCAGGCATTTTAAAATAGAGTGAACAATAATATATTTTGACTTGGAATGAATGTGGAAAGCTTGAAATAGACCTTGAAGGGTGAGAAGACCACCAGTAGATGGAGGATGGCTTGCAGCTGAGAAGTGATACTTCAGGCCAAAGAGCAGTGGGGGCCCAGAAGCACAGTAGTACTTAGCATGATTATGTAGAGGGCTGGAACCAGAGACTTCGAGTAAGGGACAGTTGACTAGATGGGAGAGATACAGCAGCTAAAGCCACTTGGGGACGAATCAGGGAGGGGCTTTAATGTCATGCTAAGGAGTTGTACTCTATTTTTTTTTTTTTTTTTGAGAAATAAGGAGCCAGTAGGAAATTTGCAGGAAAGGAATGATAGAACCTAATTTGTATTTTAGAAAAATTAATCAGGATTGGAGTGGCAAGAGTTAGGGGAAAAAGAAAATGTTTAGCTAGTGATAAGAGTTCTTAGCTAAGGTTAAGTAGCTTAAATTTGTAGTGAACTCAGAATTCATAAGAGTTTTGTGACTTTGTCCAGAAAACTTCTGGCAACCTGGAATGGGAGAGGAGAAAGAGAATAATGACAGGAACTTAGGGTGAGCAGTTAGCAAGTTAAGGAGATCATGAGAATAAATAAGAGTACTGTTAAAACAGTTAAAATGCTATGAGGTCCAGGGGTAGAGGGGCTGAAGGTTTGAGAGCTCAGACAAATTTTAAGGGCAGAGAACAGGTTCAATGGAAGAAATAAAATAGGAGAAAGGAAGAGATGGAAGAGTTTGGTTGAATTTCAGTTTGAAAGCTTAGAGGTAAAGAAGTTTAGAATTGAAGAGTAGGTTCGTGGGAAGGGTATATTAGACTGATGGTGAAAGAAAGATGCCAATAAAGATGATTGGAATTAAGGCTTTGAGGAATCGTGGAAAAGTTTGAGAGGGCTGTCTGGTGAAGCAGGAGGTGAGTTTGAAAGGAATGAAAACTTTGACTCATGTCTAGAAGTCATGTCCTCATTGGAAATGGAAAGCAACCTTCACATATTTTAATGAAATTGGTAATTCTGTGTGCTGATTAGGATTCATGTGTATACATTATATTTTCCTTCAAAATTGGAAAATTAAGTAGCTTATCTTGTGGTAATTGATTCGGAAAAGAAATAAAGAAGGCTGAGAGGTGATCAGGGGGGTACTTGAATACTTTTGCATTAGCTCTTCCTTTTCTGGTGTGCTTAGCAGTCTCTGAGTCTGGAACTGATTGTTGATGTAGGCTCTTAGTCCATGAACTTCCTGTGTGACCAAGCTAAAGGATTGTCCACCAGTGGAAAATGGTGTCCTGTGTCAGATTTCATTTTAAGTGGTCTCTTGCCCAATAATAACTGGGAAGTATACAACCCACTCCAGTGTTCTTGCCTGGAGAATCCCAGGGACGGGGGAGCCTGGTGGGCTGCCGTCTATGGGGTCGCACAGAGTCGGACACGACTGAAGTGACTTAGCAGCAGCATACAGATGTTAGAGAATACTAGTTATGGACTTGTCCGCGCTGTATGTAACAGGATATTGACATTTCAGACTTCCTCCATTGAATGGTGTCCATCCTGAGGACAAGAAAGACTTGTTTTTCATTTAAATACATACTGAAAACATATGTTTCACTAAACACCTTTGTTTTTCATGGTTGTAGGAAACTGTACTGGTCAGACCGAGGAACCAACAGTGGCATTCCTCCCAAGATTGCCAGCGCTAACATGGATGGCAAATCTCCAAGAACTCTCTTTACTGGGAGCCTTGAAAATGTGGCATTTATCACCCTTGATATTGAGGAGCAAAAACTCTACTGGGCAGTCAGCAGCACGGGAGTGGTATGTGCACACATTTCAGTCCCTTGGTCTTTGTTGCAGAACTTGTGTAGTTGACATCCATTGTTCTGAGTTGTCTGGCAGTGGTTCTCAAACAATCTCAGCCACTTTTGGGGTTTCCCTGGTGGCACTAGTTGTAAAGAACCCACTTACCAATGCAGGAGATGTGGAAGAGACGTGGGTTCAATCCCTGGGTTGGGAAGATCTGGAGCGGGGCATGGCAACCCACTCCAGTATTCTTGCCTGGAGAACCCCATGGACAGAGGAACCTGACGGGCTACAGTCCATAATGTCACGACTGAAGCGACTTGGCATGCACGCACATGCACCAGTGTTTTATTGCCCTTTCTCTCAATAACTTGAAGTCCAGTTGTTTACAGAATGTTATTTATTCCCTTATTCTTTCTTTTTCTTCAAGACAAATTCCATTTCTCATTCCATATTTATCCTCTAAGAGCCCTTTCTTCTTAAACAGAAAGCTTCTGAGCTCAATAGGCATCTGCTCACAGATGCCTATTATTTTCTGGTAGTTGTAATGTGTGAGAACTCCCTTTCTTGGTCATTTTAAACCTCAGGGTGAAGTTCATTATAATCTGCAATAAGAAATAGGAAGTATACAATTTCATTCATTCACAGAAATAACACTTGGTCTTTACTACTGTGCTTATACAGTCGATCTGGCACTAGGCACAAAGAAGGTACTCAGTAATAATTATTGATCAGCTACAGTATTGTTTTGGTTGTTGAATGTGTGCTAGTTGCTTCCTTGCTTTAGAGAACAGGAGTGATTTCACACCTGTTTATGACATTGACGCTCTTCAAAAAGTGGCCCGGTAGCTTTGATTTTCAGTTCATGATAGCTTGATGAGGACTCATCTCACTCTTAATATGTGATTATAATGAAGAAATGGAGTGATGTGTGTGAAAGCCCTTTACAGAAGTACTTGCCACATGCTGTGATTTCTGCATACAAGTTAGCATGTCCCAGACCAGCCTACCAGCAGCTCCCACTTCCTGTTTCCACATCTGCTCTGCTCTCCGCAATCTGTGAGCCGGTTGGTGGTGTGACTTCCCTCTTTTCTCCTAGGCTAGAACCCTCATATTCCTCCTTCACTCTAATAAGCATGGCCTGTTTAATCATCACAAAAATCCCGGCAGTTTGTCCCTGAGCGTCTTCTCTCAGGTCCAGCCTTTTCTGCCACCTGCACCATTCCGAACCACTTCTCTTTAGCTATCTCACTAATGAAACTGCTTTCATGATGGAGGCATGTGGTCTTCATGAAACCACAAGGAACCCTGAGCCCTGGCCCAGATAAGTAGCTCCAGATTCCTGAGCCAAGTGTGGTCAGCTCGTCTGGTCCCAGACACTCCCTCAGCAGCTTCCCTCAGAGATTATCACCCTTGTGCTGCACCCTTCTGGAATTTCTGCTGGTTTCCAGGACATAGCCTGCTCTTGTAACTGCTGGATTCCCTTGTCGAGAGAGGCAGGGAGCAACACCCATTTGTCTCTCTTGCCAGCAATCAGCTCAGATCCTGACACAGAGGAGGATCAAACCAGCTATGTCTATATATTTTTTTTCTTCCAGAGCAGACTGCTTATCACTTCCTGTTAGGAACTTCGTTCTTGAGTTCTTCTCTAGTTCACCAGAGTCGTTTTGCGGCTGACTTATTACTGCGCTGATTTAATAGCGCTGTCTTTCTGTCTTCTGTGAGTGTGTCGAGTACGTTTCCTATCTCCATTGCAGAAATGGTTGGTGAAGACATTAAACCCAGGGCCAGTTAGCACACAGTATCCTTGACCAGAATATCACATGCAGGGATTAGTTCCCTATTTTTCACCATGCCATCTGAGAAGGTTGACTGGCTTACTTGGACTTCAGCTTCATTATCAGTGAAATGGGCACAGTGACATTTGTCTGACCCACCACTTGATATAGGTGTGACTATCACATATAGTCAGAAATAGATATGAAACATCCCTGAAAGGATAGAATGCTATCTACGTGTGAAACATTATTAAGCTCATATTAGTTTTAAACATTTGCTTCATTTCACCATAAATCAGTCAATAGCAAAAATTCTAACCTTTCAGATTGAAAGAGGAAATGTGGATGGAACAAATCGAATGATCCTGGTAAACCATCTTTCCTACCCCTGGGGACTTGCTGTCTATGGCCCCTTCCTTTATTACTCCGATGAAGAATATGAGGTCATTGAAAGAGTTGACAAGGCTACGGGGGCCAACAAAATAGTCTTGAGAAATAATCTCCCAGATCTCAGAGGCCTTAAAATTTACCAAAGACGTGGTGAGTATTTGTCACTGAAACATACATTCATGTGTGTTCAATGAATATATCTATGCACTTACATGTCTGCATACAACCCCGCCACACACACAAACCTGTGTGCATACAGAAATAGAAATTATTCCAAAATATTTAAAATATATTAAGCATGGCTAAGTGTCAAAGACTAATCTGGCATCTGAAAGGCCAGATTCACTTCAGAGTAAACTTTCTCCCATTCATTCCCCGTCACTTTTTACTTTGCTCTCATTTTATTGCCCTCCCTGACATAATTATGTATGTGTTTATTGTCTGCGTTCTTCATTAGTATGTAACCTTTATGAGGACAGGAATTCTGTCTGTCTTGCTTCTCGCTCTCTACCCAATAACTAGAATAGTTACTGGCGCATTGGAGGTTGGATACCTACTGGAAAAGTAGATAACACAATAGAATTTTTTTAATCTTAAAAGGAGTACTCTTAGGTGTGCTTTTTTGAGATAGTGTAACTTTTGATTTGCCCCTTTAAATTAGTATTATGATCTAGAGATAATTTCTTTATTTTGAAATATCTAGCCTGAGATCATCAAGTAATTTGTTTGTTGTCCTATAACCTAGGTGTGTCACTTGATATTATTTTATTGTATATTCAAAACAACTTCAAGTATTTTTATTTAATATACATTAAATCAAATATCCATCACATGTTTGATCATATAATTAAAATATAGAATTTTAAATGGCAGTACATAGTTTATTCCTCTAACTCTTGAATGATAGGTGGAAGAAGAACAATTGGTGCTCCGTTCTCTACTATGATATAACATAAATTGTTACATGGTTGTGGTCCTGTTTTAAACCTCTGTGTGTTAGTTCTATAAGCACTAGGCTCTCTAATATCGTTTTTTTAGGTTAACTCAGATTCCATATTTTGTTACTGACTTTTATAATGATCCTCAAATTTGACACTGAGTGGCAAATAGATGGGGTGAAAAGTTACAAACTAACTGTGATTTCATTTAGGCTCCGAATCCTCAAACGGCTGCAGCAACAACATGAATGTCTGTCAGCAAATCTGCCTGCCTGTACCAGGAAGACTGTTCTCCTGTGCCTGTGCCACCGGGTTTAAACTCAATCCTGACAATCGGACCTGCTCGCCATATAATTCTTTCATTGTTGTTTCCTCGCTGTGGACAATCAGGGGCTTTAGCTTGCAACTGTCAGATCATTCAGAAGCCATGGTGCCAGTGGCAGGCCCGGGTACGTTCCTCCAATACAAGTAACACTTGACTCCATCTGATGCCATGTTGAAGTCCTTGGTGCCCTATAGCATTTCTCCATGTTTGGAGTCAGCACATGACCCAGATAATCACGATGGTGTGATCACTCACCGAGAGCCAGACATCCTGGAACGTGAAGTCAAATGGGCCTTAGAAAGCATCACTACGAACAAAGCTAGTGGACGTGATGGAATTCCAGTTGAGCTACTTCAAATCCTGAAAGGAAGCATGTTTATTCTGCTTGATAACCATATTCGTATGTGCTCATGGTTGATCTCTGCTTTCCTGTGTCTAAAAAGTCATCTAAGTTACCATCTTGTAAATATATTATACAGTCAACAAGTTTTTCATCCAGCTTTGCATTTTGAAAAATATCAAATGCAGAAAAGTTAAAAAGTGTAGGGAACACCCTTATGCTTGCTAGATTCAACCATCATTAACATTTTGCCACAATTGGTACTTAAGTTTGATCACCTGGTAATGGTGATCACCATGAAATCTCTGCCTTTTTGCCCCTCTACAATTTAGATGAAATTTTTGGGGTTACACTTTGATACCCTATGAATATCTTTTCCCCCAAGCATCTTTTATTCATTGGTTTTTTTAAAATATAAATTTATTTATTTTAATTGGAAGTTAGTTACTTTACAATATTGTATTGGTTTTGCCATACATTGACATGAATCTGCCATGGGTGTACATGTGTTCCCCATCCTGAGCCCCCCTCTCCCCTCCCTCCCCATCCCATCCCTCTGGGTCATCCCAGTGCACCAGCCCCGAGCACCCTGTCTCATGCATCGAACCTGGACTGGCAATTCATTTAACATATGATAATACACATGTTTCAATGCCATTCTCCCAAATCATCCCACCCTCGCCCTCTCCCACAGAGTCCAAAAGACTGTTCTATACACCTGTGTCTCTTTTGCTGTCTCGTATACAGGGTTATCATTACCATTTTTCTAAATTCCATATATGTGCGTTATTATACTGTATTGGTGTTTTTCTTTCTGGCTTACTTCATTCTGTATAATAGGCTCCAGTTTCATCCACCTCATTAGAACTGATTCAAGTGAATTCTTTTAATGGCTGAGTAATACTCCATTGTGTATGTGTACCATAGCTTTTTTTATCCATTCATCTGCTTATGGACATCTAGGTTGCTTCCATGTCCTGGCTATTATAAACAGTGCTGCGATGAACATTGGGGTACACGTGTCTCTTTCAATTCTTGTTTCCTCGGTGTGTATGCCCAGCAGTGGGATTGCTGGGTCATATGGCAGTTCTATTTCCAGTTGTTTAAGGAATCTCCACACTGTTCTCCATAGTGGCTGTACTAGTTTGCATTCCCACCAACAGTTTAAGAGGGTTCCCTTTTCTCCACATCCTCTCCAGCATTTATTGTTTGTAGACTTTTGGATAGCGGCTATTCTGACTGGAGTGAAATGGTACCTCATTGTGGTTTTGATTTGCATTTCTCTGATAATGAGTGATGTGTTGAGCATCTTTTCATGTGTTTGTTAGCCATCTGTATGTCTTTGGAGAAATGTCTGTTTAGTTCTTTGGCCCATTTTTTGATTGGGTCTTTTATTTTTCTGGAATTGAGCTGCAGGAGTTGCTTGTATATTTTTGAGATTAATTCTTTGTCAGTTGCTTTGTTTGCTGTTATTTTCTCCCATTCTGAAGGCTGTCTTTTCACCTTGCTTATAGTTTTCTTTGTTGTGCGGAAGCTTTTAGTTTTAATTAGGTCCCATTTGTTCATTTTTGCTTTTATTTCATTGGTTTTTATCATTGTCTGAAATGATGATTTAATTGGGAATTGCAAAATGGTTCTTTTTCTTGTTTTATCATTCCTTCTACGTTCATTTTTCTCTCCTTTTTATTATCACACACACTCAAGTTTTTATTTCTTTAATTCAGTGTAGAATCATTTAGCATAATTGTTCTTTTGATGCTCCTATCGATCCGTTTTGTCTGGGGAGAACCTCTCCTATTGCTGTCTGTATTCTTTCGACAGCACTGTATTCCATTAGTGTTTGAATGCTTCCTTGCTTCTTGGTCTAATAAATATGTTCCAGGCTTACCTTGTACCTTCCCTTCCCAAACCTATGCTTAACCATTTCTCCCAGAAGCCAGTACTCTTTATTGTGGGAAGTGGCTTTTAGAAACTAAGATTTGGGGGTAGTTGTGCTCATTGCAACTGGGAAATAAATAGTTTTATTTCATAATGGGGGCATGGTTTGAGCAAAGGGGATTTGGAATGAGGGTTAGAGAGGAAGGGCAGACATTTTTAAAAGTTCTAGTTGAAGCTAGAGCATGGTTTAATGATCTTTTCTTTACTGTTCCAGGACGAAATGCGCTGCATGTGGATGTGGATGTGTCTTCTGGCTTTATTTACTGGTGTGATTTTAACATCTCTGTGGCATCTAATAATGCAATCCGTAGAATCAAACCAGATGGGTCTAATTTTACAAACATCGTTACAGATGGGATAGGAGTAAATGGAGTCCGGGGTATTGCGGTGGATTGGGTAGCAGGTGGGTAAGCTATATAGTGATTTTATTGAAAAGCTTTTTGTGTTTGCATTTCTGTCATCTTATTTATACTATAAAGTTTAACATACATGTGGCAGATCTATTTTCCTAGATGTTTATTGAGATTATTTAAGATAAGTTGAATTGAATTTTTAGAATAAACGTAACAGCTTTGTGTCTGTTAATGATAAAGTGTTTCAGTTGACAGATTCATTATAGATGATCTCATTATAGATTATTTACTGAGTCGTTGGCAAAATGGAAAGAAATATTTAATTATGTGGACTTATTTCACCCTTAAAGGAACATCTAATTTCTAAATTAAAAATATCTAAATTTTCAAAGAGAAAGGAATATCAAAATATAATATAAACCATAAAATGGCAATCATTTATTTTAAAGCTGAGCAATTTTAGTTGCTGAATTCTTAATTGCTTCCTCATGTTATTTATGAAACCCCTTTGATTATTAGGTACTTTGTTGTAGTTAATTGAAATGCCTGACCCAACATTATATTAACTTTTCTATACTAATTTGTATACTTAGTTTTGAATTACCATCCAGTTTTTAATGATACATTGAAAAACAACTGTCAACAGTCTATGGCCTATAGGCCAGATGTAGCCCGTGCTAAGTAAAGTTTTGTTGAAACACAGCTATGCCCATTCATTTATGTACTGTAAACTATCTTCCCACCATACTTTTTTGCTCTAGCATTTACTTTGTTCTGTAATGCCCAAATTTTGGTGACTTTAGAAGGTCCATGGGATGAAAACATCTACACTAGTTAGAAACAATCTATTTAGTTCCTAAGAGTAAATATTTATTTTTCTAAGCCTAAACTGAGATATTTATTTATCCTCCTGGGAAAGACAACATATACTGGCTCAAACCTCTATCTTACAAGAGCTATCTTCTTTTTTCTTGGTTTGCCATTAATCAGCATGCTCTTTCATTTTCTTCCAGGAAATCTTTATTTTACCAATGCTTTTAGATCTGAAACACTGATAGAAGTTCTAAGGATCAACACCACCCACCGCCACATTCTCCTTAAAACCACAGTGGATATGCCCAGAGACATTATTGTGGACCCCAAGAATCGATACCTCTTCTGGTCTGACTATGGGCAGAACCCAAAGATTGAACGGTCTTTTCTTGACTGTACCAATCGAACTGTGCTTGTATCAGACATCACTGCCACACCACGGGGCTTAGCATTGGATCATAGCAGTAACTACATTTATTGGGTTGATGACGCTGTAGATTTAATTGCAAGGATCAGCATTGAGGGAGGGGACTCTGAAGTGATTCGTTTCGGCAGTCGTTACCCAGCTCCTTATGCCATCACTGTGTTTGGAAATTCTATCATATGGGTAGACAGGAATTTAAAGAAAATCCTCCAAGCCAGCAAGGAACCAAATAGAGCAGATCGACCAACAGTGATAAGGGACAATATTGATTGGCTAAGAGATGTGACCATCTTTGACCAGAGTGTCCAGCCTCGGTCACCAGCAGAGCTCAACAACAACCCTTGCTTGGAAAATAATGGAGGATGTACCCATTTCTGCTTTGCTCTGCCTAAATCACAAACCCCTAAATGTGACTGTGCCTTTGGGACCCTGCAAGCTGATGGCAAGAGCTGTGCCATTTCATCAGAAAATTTCCTCATCTTTGCCTTGGATAATTCCTTGAGGAGCTTACGTTTTGACCCCAAAGACTATAGCCAACCTTTCCCAGCAATAAGTGTGGAAAAAATGGCTGTGGCCCTAGACTATGACAGCATAGATAACAGAATCTACTTCACACAACTTTTGTCATCTGGAAAAGGCCAGATTTCCTATGTCAACCTGAATTCAAGGGGCAGTCCTCCCACTGTTGTTGTTTCAGGTAAGTGTACTTTAAGTATAGCTTATCTTGGAAGGAGACGCAATGGGATCAACACACATGGATGACCCAGGGTTTCTAAAATGTTTATTGAGATTCTAACTTCTTTTTGTGTGTTTGTTGGTTTTATGTCCAGGCATAGGGAGTCCTGAGGGCATTGCCTTTGACTGGATCAATAGAAGAATTTATTACAGTGATTACACCAATCAGATGATTAAGTCCATTGCCACGGATGGGTCTAGACACACTACGATAGCCGAAGTTCCAAAGCCAAGAGGAATTGTGTTAGATCCTTGCCAAGGGTGTGTCATGATTGCTTATTTCTAGAGGCAGCAGGGTCTGAAATTATGTTATGTTAATAGAGAGCCAGTGTTCCGTGCACTTGTAATACTGTAGCTACAGATTAAGGGATGAAAGAGCATGAGTGACCTTCCTTGGGAAGGAACTCCGGTTGGCGCTCCTAGGAAGTTTGGCCGCATACTAGGGAATTGATGCTCTGACTCAGTAAATCCCTATTGGACAAGTTGTATGGGTGGGAATGGAGTAAGCTTCCATTTGCTCTATTGGTGTCAAATATAACTGTCATATTTGCAGTTAAAGAATGCTGCTGTCTTTCTTAAGTAAAAAGAAGTGTGAGTTCCTTGTGGTGAATTATGTCTCCTTTTGGATCACTAGGTACATGTATTGGACCGACTGGGGTACTAATGCCAAAATTGAGACTGCCACAATGGGTGGATACTCCCGGAGAAGCTTGGTGAACAGTGACCTGGTCTGGCCCAACGGGCTCACTCTGGACTATGAACAAAACCTTCTCTACTGGGCAGATGCTAATCTGTACGTGTCTTTGGTTATTCTTGTGGGTATTGATGAGATTTCTTCCTCCCTGTTCAAAAGAAGAGGGATATGCATAATGTGGTGAAATATTGGTGAATATACCTGTGAAAATTGATCTATATCATGAGATTGAGTAATTGTAAACTGAAAGACATCTAAAGATGCGTTACTAGACAAGTTAATTTCAACTATGGTTACAAATATAATCATTCAGTTTATAATCATGTAACTACCTCAAAATATGAATGACTTTAAACGTACACTGATAGTAAAATTTCTCAGGGTTTTAGCTTTCAGTGTCTTGTAAAAGCATTTTCTTTCAGTCTTTGTCTTTTGATCATCTTCTCAAAAAAAATTATTTCTTGTGCCAGCTTCTTCTCAGTCCATTTCATAATATTTTCTTTATAAACTTCTGTCAGCTCTAATTTTTGCATGTAACTCTCCAGTCACTTCTGAAATTACACATATTCCCATCATCCTAATGATTGAAGATATGAGATGATTTTGTTTAATATGACTGGTATCTGTATGTTAGGAATGTTAAACTTTCCTTGCTTATTTTCTTATGATTTTGGTCTCATGATGCTAAGCACCTAACAACTTTATCTTTATTTTCTCACTTGAAATAAAGCAGTGATATTTTGTGTCTCAGTTAGGAAGATATCTCAAAGTCAATGACAAATGGAAAAACTCATTAAGCGGGTGGGAAGGGAAAAGTAATTCACATTTTATTGAGTGACTACTATGTGCCAGATACCAAGACAGGTATTATTTTCAAGCAAGAGGTGTATTATTTCACAATACTCCCCTCTTTTCATTTCTTTCCCCTGTTTCCTTTAGTAGGATTACTTGCGGGTTATATTAATATTTGGAAATCATTTATATAGGCCATTGTTTAATAAGCAGATGAAGTTCTCCCATTACCAGGAGAAACATTTTTTGCTGCCATATGCTCCACTTGAAAAGAAAGTTGGGGGCTTGTGTAAAAGTCATGATTGTACTGAGGCATTAGGTGCCAGTTGAGGACTTTAATCCTTCTGGATTCTAGTATTTTCTTTTTTCTTTTTTCCATCTTCATTTTAGGGAGAAGATTGAGCGCTTTGATCTAGAGCGCTATCTGCGGGAGGTCATTGTCAGCAGAGCCAATAGTCCTTTTGGCTTAGCTGTTTATGGCCAGTATGTTTACTGGACTGACTTGCTCACTCAGAAAATTTATCGAGCTAACAAAGTTGATGGGTCAGGTCAGACTGCAGTGACCACGACCCTTCCCTTTCGGCCTAAGGGTATCTGTGCTGTTGTGAAGGACCAACAACAGTGTGACAATCCTTGCGATCGGTTTAATGGGGGCTGCAGCCATATTTGTGCACCAGGTAAGGCATTGGTCACGAAGATGAATCATGGAAAGTGACAATAATGATGACCACTAGTAGGGAAGGCTGAGAGAATATTCAGCTCCAGCACAAGCAAAGATTCTCTTTGTTTTCAGAGTAATTTCTAAAATAGATTTCAGGGTTTGTCTGTTGAGAAGAAGACTGAAAGTTTTTTTTTTCTTTCCTATTCCATACGGAGCCTTCTTACAAAGACATTTTTAATTCAAGCTTGATGGAGGTAGAAAGAAATATGCAGGTTTGGCTGCTGCACATCATGTCTTGAATAGAAATTTCATCCATGAACTAATGTTCCTCATTAAAGGATTTAATACTTTCACTTAGGAGGTACTGTTTATAGTTGAATAAACGGAGTGTGCTTCAGAAGTGTGTTTTATAGAGAACAATAAATTAATAAGAGGATGTGCCTTTTTTTTTTTTTTTTCCTTTCTTTTTTCTATGGGGGAGGTGGGGAGGATGTGCCTTTTGAGACTATTGCTGTGCAGATTTTGCTGAGAAGGTAGAATCATTGCTAATGTTTCAATGAAGATAAGAAATAGTGGTTTAAAGATTAGAGTGAATTAACCACACTTATTAGAAATTGGTGGTTGTTCATATTGATGAAAACATAACTTAAAGCAGAGTTTCCATTTCTTAGAGCGTGTTTAATAATATAGAAGCTGTTGCCAGTGCTCTTCAGGGGGAGAAAATATCAATGTTTGCTACAGAAATCTTTTGCTTTTTTCTGGGCTTACCTTTCTTCAGGTCCAAATGGTGCTGAGTGCCAGTGTCCACATGAGGGCCGCTGGTATCTGGCCAATAACAATAAGTACTGTATCCCGGATAATGGTACCCGGTGCGACAGTTCCAAGTTCACCTGCCTTAATGGGAAGTGCATCCCTGACCAGTTGAAATGTAATGGCATTGATGACTGTGGTGACAGCAGTGATGAGCTGGAAACTCTCTGTGGTGAGCTGAACTCTTGGAACTTTCGAAGTTCACAATGTACCTAGTGTTTGGTCCTTTTACAAGCAAAGAATATGTAGCCTGAGAATCTAGACTGCACTTTGCTTAAATCACACAACAGCTAATATATGCGCTGTGAAGTAGTCTTCAATGCTTTGTTAGGAAGCACCTCTGAAGTGCACCTAAGAAAGAGCAGAGATGCTGCATGCCATTTATAGTCTGGGGAGCTCTGGGAAAATTACTTAACCTCTCTGAGCCTCAGTCCCCTGAAAGCATTGTGTTTGCATGCTTTAATGAAACTGAGATATAAATTGAGGTGGTAGAGGAATGGAGTGACTTTGCCATTTGTGTCTCCAATACTCCATTTGCTTAAAAAAAAGTATACAACGTATTTGCTTAATTTAACTAATTTAAAGTTTGGGCTCACTTTGCATGCAGTACGTTTGGCAGCTTTTGCCTTGGAAGGTAAACCCAAAGTATCTTATTTTACTTGATTGTATCTTTTTAGAAAAACGGGATGATGCTTTAATCCGGGAGCTTCTTCAATGTTTTTTCAATATTTTTTCCCTCCTCTTAGCGTTTCACACCTGCCCTTCGACAAGCTTCACCTGCGCCAATGGTCGGTGTGTCCCGTACAGTTACCGCTGTGACCACTACAATGACTGTGGTGACAACAGTGATGAGACAAGGTGCCATTTCAGGGCTTGTAACAGAACAGAGTTCACTTGCAAAAATGCAAGGTGCATCTCTTCTGCATTAGTCTGCGATGGGATAGACAACTGCCATGACAACAATGCCTCAGATGAGAAAAACTGCCGTAAGTTCATCTTAAGTTCTTAATGCGCTTTGGAGCCTTGAACTTTCAGAGCCTGGGAGATGTAAAGACGATGCATTTCTGAGAAAAGACCGACAATATTCATCTAAAACATACATTTCATTTTACACGTCTACTAGTGATTTTTAAAAATAGTTCTGCCTAATATTTGATTTATTCACACAATCTTTGACTACTTTCACCTTCAATATTTTATCTTTGGTTTGTGTTTCTGATTATTGTAAAGCTTTACCAATGACCACAGACAAAATTAATTGATTAGTGTGTGTGGTTAATGTTTGCTATGCACAAAGTTATGTAGTACAGTGTTGACTGAAATGATTTGGTAAATTGCTTTTTAGTGAACTGGTTTTCCCAAATTTCTGGAACTTACAGTTTAGCATCTTGAGAAAACAGTAGCAGAGAGTATGAGCAAAAATGCTCTTTTAGTTTGGATGTATCTACATGCTCTGCTCTCTTTGTATGCGGTTACACACAATATTTATTTGGGTGTGCCAGTATTATTGCCTGGATAATCCTATGGACAGAGGAGCCTGGTGGGCTACAGTCCATGGGGTCACAAAGATCCAGACATGACTGGATGACATCCAGAGCATGCATGACATCCAGAGCATGCACCCATGCTTTTTTGTTGTTTTTTTAAAAAAGTGGTCAATATGTTTTATCCGTGTCCTCCAACTTTTTTCCTGAGTATTTTAAAGCAACTTCCAGAAACACATGTCACTGATAAAGACATTTGTTTTCAAATTTAAAAAATGTTTTTAAATTTTTAATTGGAGGATAATCTGCTTTACCATGTTATGTTGGTTTCTGCCATACAACAAGCAAATCAGCTATAAGTACACATATGCCACCTCCTTCCTGAGCCTCCCTCCCATCCCACCTCATCTCATCCCTCTCGGTCTTCACAGAGTACCAGGCTGAGCTCCCACTAGTTATCTGTTTTATACATGGTAATATATATTTTGAAAAACAACTACTATTCTAGCATTATGCTCAACAAAATCAACAGTACTTACTTAATGTCCTCTAGTACTAAGTCCATATTCAAATTTTATCACTTAGCCCCAAAATGTAAACAGTTCATCTGTTCACATCAGGATTCAAAGTCTACCTATTGATTTAGGTTGGAATTGAGACCTTTGATTACATTAGACTTAGTTCTTTGGGCAAGAACACTTCATAGGTGGAGCTGTCTATTTCTTGTTGTATCACATCATGAAGCACATAATGCTTGATTATTCCACTTTAAGTGAGGATGATATTAATTTAGAAGTCAGTTTGAATCTTCCCTTTAGGAAGTTCCCATCAATCTTTCACCCAGTGGTTTTTTAACCATGGATGGTTGTTCCATGAATTTATTATTACTTTAAGGGTTATAAATCAGGTATTTAAAAATTTTACTATTCCATCCACATTTATTAGCTCAAGTTCTCTAAAGAAGAAATTATCAGCTATTTTGTTACTCTGAAATACAATTCTGCAGAGTAAATGTTGATTCTTTCTTTCCCTTTTCAATTTTCAGAGAAGTAAGTTGTTGACCAATGAGCATTAAGTTTTTGCTTTGTTTTGTTTTTACTATTGTATTAAACTCATGGATTTTTACATATTTGAGTTTTAACGAGATGAAGTAATTTACTGCGTTTGGTGCTTAACTGTCCTATTTTTGGCGGTGGGAATCCTGCTAAGTTGGGTCCTTTTTTATTTTGACTTGATCCCATTCAGTCTTCCATAGTGCATTTCAGACTTGTGCATTTCTTGTCTCAGACCTGGAATTGGTCTGATTCCTTTTGTGCGTGGTATTTGAAAATTACTGGGACTTCCCTGGCAGTCCAGTGGTTAAGACTTCCAACACAGAGGGTATGGATTCCATCTCTAGTGGGGAACAAAGATCCCACATACCTCATGACAAAAAGACCAACACATAAAACAGAAGCAATATTGTAATTTAATAGACTTTTAAAAAAATTAAAATTACCACAGTGTTGGGTTACCTATTCCTATTTGGCTTTTATTGCTTCTAGGCCTCTTTAGTGGACAGGACTAGAAAATACAATTCTAAAGGGAAAAAAATGATATTGGTATTTTCCATTTTAACTTAAGATAAACTGGTTTTTACCTTTTAGATTTTATAATCACATCTCTTACACTTAAAATCTTAGTTTGTAATAGGTGATATAGTCACTTATTTGCTTTATTTTATAATACGTTCAAAGTAACCATACAAATGTAATTAAACATTTTATGTCCTTTTTGTTCTTAGATTATTTCCCACTAGAAATATGCAGTCATTTGTTACTGTTTCCAAATTTTGGAAATTGCTTTTCTTTATGCATTTTTATTTCATTGTGTTCATTTATAGAAAATAATGTACATGGATTCATAGTCATATAAAAATTGTATGACAAGGGCACTCACAGATGTCCTTCATGCTTGTCCTCTCCACTCTGCTCCCTCCATACTGTTCTTAATTTTCGTTAATCTTTTCATTTTTGTTTTAAATGTAAGCATTTCTTTCTTGCTGGACACACACAGTTATCAGTTTTCATACACAAAAGAGAGCCTAGTGTTCTGCTTTCTTGCTATTAATGCATCTTGGAGGTCATACCATCTTTCCTTATCAGTATATAGAGATCTTCATTCATGTTACTCCATTGTGTGGGGAGTGAGGAGAGTGGGAAGCCTTGCTGATGCTGTTAAATAATGAAAACAGGAAATACTCTTTTTACTAGAGATTATATGGCATCACATAACTGTCATGAATCATGCCTCTCTGATAGCTTCCCTTCTGCTGGTTTGATTCTGCAGTAGATCTGTCAGCATGGACATATATGATGTATATGTGATGAATATGTTCCAAATTGTTTATCTGGTTGTCTTTTTCAAGCTGAACACACGTGCCATCCTGGATACGTAAAATGTACGAATTCAACGATTTGTATTCCACATTCTTTCTTGTGTGATGGAGACAACGATTGTGGAGATATGAGTGATGAAAACCCCATTTTCTGTGGTAAGATAAACCTCCTTTGTGGTTCCAGGCATGCATGTCTTGACCTAATATAAAGACACATGGCCTGTGTGTTTCAGCTGATTTCAATTTGTCCTCTCAAGTTGACCTTGTAAATTGATACAGTAGGCAGTTACTTAGGATGTAATTGGAGGGACATAAGAAGTCCCTTCTCTCTGTCCCCTGGCTGGAAACCTGACTCCAAATATTTCTTCCAGGGATCAGCTATAATGCATAACCTCCTATAATTAAAGGTCTTTTGTCTTCAGGAACTACAGGCAGAATTTGCAAAATAAGCCCTCATATTTATTCTCAATACGTTTATAATAGCCATTAGTAACTGGAAGAATTTTTGTCTTTTTCATATGTTTGACTTTCAGAAACTTTAATTTCATATTTAGCCATTTGGTTCAATCAAATAATTTCTTATATTTATAGCTCAAATTCTTAGGCTCGATACCTTTGAAACTATTAGTGTAAATAGATGCATCCTTTAAGAATTTAGTAATGGTCACCAGGCCAGGTTACAATCCAAGAGTAGGAGTCAGTTGTAAAAACAGCAACAAGAGGAAATAGAAAATCTAGAAAACACATCAGATCATAACCTCCAGTTATGTGAGAAAAGTTTACACATAGGCAGAATCATTTACTCAAATAAGTTACAAAGACAAATAAGAGCAAAACTTTGCTAATTCTCTAGAATCATGGTCTAATGTTGCTTAAAAGGTTGTGTGTAGGGTGATTTGGTTATTTTGTTGTTTTTTCTTTTCAGTAGAATTTGTTTTGTGTTATGGCAGAAAACATAGAACCATGTTTTCTTTCATCTATAACTTGATTTCGTGTATCAAAAAATAGTCTTTTTGGTATTTCTAATAGGTGCAATTCATTTTCTGAATCTCTGGAATTTAGGAAAAAAATTCTGAGAGACTAGAAAAGTATTGCTCTCCCATATTCTTCCCTCTGGATGTAAAACTTATAAAAACTCAGGCCTCTTCCTGTCTTGGCAACTCCTACCCAGTTCAGAGATATAGGCAGGTTATTAGGAACAAGCTTGTGTGTTGCTCACGGATTTTATCTTCTTTACCTACTGCAGGCGCTAAGTCGTGTAGAAGCGATGAGTTCCACTGCACCTCTGGGCCCTGTATTCCTGCACACTGGTATTGTGATCATGAAAGAGACTGTTCTGACGGCTCTGACGAACCTCCCACTTGTGGTAAGAGAGTGAGCCAGCATGAAAAGCATGGTGATGCACCTGGCATCCCTCTTCCAACTACTTCAAATGTAAACTGTGGTTCTGGCTGGGGAATGTTTGCACTCCTTGCTGATACCCCTCAGCAGATATTCATTCAAAGCCTGGTCATGTAGGGCACTGGGTAGGTTGCTGGGCAGGACATGGAAGTTGCTGATGGATGCAGACGAAAAGTTGCACCTACCAAAAGTTGGTGATGCACCTACTACCTGCCTGGTTTGGGGAACGCAATTAATTGTAATTGACTCTGAATTGGAATTTCTGAATTTGGGTGAGTTCTCACCCGTAAGACTGTGGGAGGATCTAAAGGTCTAAAGGTTATTGAGAGTATGATGTACATGCCGAGGGGGCAGGTGAGGGGCACACGTACCTTTCTGCTTTGTGTGCCAGCTGAGGGGGTAGGGTCCCAAGGCCATTTGAGCTTCCTGAGATGTTCCAAGGACCTTCTAGTTATATTCTTGGAGGCAGCTGTGTGTTGCTTGTGTTTGAAGGCTGCTATTTACCTTTGCAAATCCTAATCTGTATCCATGCACAATTTTTTTTTAACATAATTGTAAAAATCTGCATGTACAATCTTCTATATCGCTTTTTTGGGGGGGTCTGGCAATATTGTATGTGGGTCAGCAAACTATGGCCATGCTTGTCTTTTTTTTTTTTTTTAAAGATTTTTTTGACATTGATCATTTAAAAAAGTTTTTATTGATTTTTTACAGTATTGCTTCTGTTTTATGTTTTCTTTTTTCTTGGCCATGAGGGTTGTGGGATCTTAGCTCCCTGCCCAGGTATCGAACCCACACCCCCTGAATTGGAAGGTGAAGTCTTAATCACTGGGCCACCAGGGAAGTCTGTCATGCTTGTCTTTATAAAGTTTCGTTAAAATGCAGCCACAATATAGTGTCAGGTAGTTGTGAAAAAGAACATATGGCCTGAAGCTTAAAATATATATACTGTCTGGTTAAGAGAGACTTCATACTTCATGTTGTCGTTTTCATACTCTTGTTTAATGGCTGTGTGATATTCCATTGAGTGGCTATGTGATCATTGAGTTAACTGCCTCTATTTTAAGTATTTAGATTGCTTTATTTTTTCTGGTATTATAAATATCACTGTAGTAAGTACCATCACTTTTTTTGGAGGGGTATTTTCTTTTTTTTTTTTTTCCATTTATTTTTATTAGTTGGAGGCTAATTACTTTACAATATTGCAGTGGTTTTTGCCATACATTGACATGAATCAGCCATGGATTTACATGTGTTCCCCATCCCGATCCCCCCTCCCACCTCCCTCTCCACCTGATCCCTCTGGGTCTTCCCAGTGCACCAGGCCCGAGCACTTGTCTCATGCATCCAACCTGGGCTGGTGATCTGTTTCACTATAGATAATATACATGTTTTGATGCTGTTCTCTTGAAACATCCCACCCTCGCCTTCTCCCACAGAGTCCAAAAGTCTGTTCTGTACATCTGTGTCTCTTTTTCTGTTTTGCATATAGGGTTATCGTTACCATCTTTCTAAATTCCATACATATGCGTTAGTATACTGTATCGGTGTTTATCTTTCTGGCTTACTTCACTCTGTATAATGGGCTCCAGTTGGGGTATTTTCTTAAGACCATTAGCCTAGTTTTGCAGCTGAATTCAGGCTATTTTCTATTCCTGTTTTCCCTTGGGCTCAAATTCTGTGGCTGATAGAGAGTGGTATTAGAAGCTCCTTGACAATGTCTTTTTCCCCAACACTAAAAGTTTTGTAGAAAACAAAGGGCACATAGAGTTTTAAGGAGCTGTAAAAGAAGTAGTAACTATTAGGTGAGTAGAAGGGTCTTAGAGATTATTTTAAATAAATGAACTATTGGTTCAGATATATGAAGAATAAATAGTTTCCAAACTTCTCCATGGGAACCAAAGTCATAGTATTAGCAGTTAGTACCAAGTATCTGACATATTTGGAGGGATTGGGGGCAGGAGGAGAAGGGGACGACAGAGGATGAGATGGCTGGATGGCATCACCAACTTGATGGACATGAGTTTGAGTAAACTCCAGGAGTTGGTGATGGACAGGGAGGCCTGGCGTGCTGCGATTCATGGGTTCGCAAAGAGCTGGACATGACTGAGTGACTGAACTGAACTGCACTGAACTGACATATTTAGATCTGACATATTTAAGTAGAAGTAAACACACAATCTAACACTAATGGATTTTCATAATATGCAGAGGTATTTTTTTCTAGTTTTATTGAGATTGACATATAGAACTGTGTAAATTTAAGGTGTAGAACATAATGATTTACATACATCATGAAACGATTATCACAGTAAGTTTAGTGAAGATCCAATACACAGATATCATAAAGAAATAATAAGATGTATACAAAAGAGTGAAATCCCCATTCTTTCACCCTCTTACAATCCCCTCACCTCCAGACATAACTGGTATTAAGTGTGAACTCTTTATCTATGTATCTTGACATATAGGAATCTTACTATATATATATCTTTCTGCCATTCCACTCCCACTGTTTTTTTTCCCAACAATATCTTATCAGTTAGAAAGCACACCTCTCCCTCTTGAACTTCCCTCCCCATCCCACCCTCTAGGTTGTTACAGAGCCTCTGTTTGAGTTTCCTGAGCCATACAGCAAATTCCCATTGGCTGTCTCTTTTATATATGGTAATAGAAAACAACAAAATTCTGTAAAGCAATTGTCCTTCAATTAAAAAATAAATTAATAATAAAAAAGAAAATACACCTCAATCTTACCTTTTTGCACTGCTGAATATTGCTGTAAAATATGGATGTTCCATGTGTTTCCATCCCTTTCCCAGTTGATGAGCGTTTAGGTTGTTCCATTTTTTCCTTGTAAGATTTAATGCTGGAATGAACATCCTGCGTATGTGGGAAGGCTAGGTCTCTGGGAGTAGGTTTCCTGTGTCAAAGCCTTTCATCATCATTGGGAATACGTGTAACTCTATGGCTGATTCATGTCAATGTATGACAAAACTCACTGAAATGTTGTGAAGTAATTAGCCTCCAACTAATAAAAAAAAAAAAAAATAAAGACACACACACAAAAAAGCCTTTCAAAGGCTGTAGCGATACATACTCTATTCTTACCAGCTCGTGGAAGTTCACGTTTCTCCCTATTGTTATCATTGTGCTGTATTTTAATGGTTAAAATGAAATGTTCTTTTGCCTTAGGCTAATTTTGAGGGATCTCTGGGATTCTGGGCATATGGCAACTTGATTCGTTACCATGTGGGATATAATTAAAGAATTCTGCTTGGGGTTCTAGGAAGCCCTTACTATAGTATGTTTCTCTCAAGATTCCTGACTGTACATGACTCTTCTCACCAAGAGTGCTTTTTCTTTTTTTTTTTCAGAGTTTTCTCAGTCAACATGCGCCAGTGATTATTTCAAGTGTGACAATAACCGGTGCATCCCAATGATGTGGGTCTGTGATGGTGATAATGACTGTGGAGACTTGAGTGATGAGGATGAAAGACACAACTGCAGTAAGTGCAAACAATTAATTCCTCTATAGAGTCATATTTCAGGGCAACAGTGGCTTTATTTTTCTGTCTTTGGAGAATATGGTTGTCAGACAGGTTCTTCTTTATTGAAAGTACATGGATAGAATGTTATCTTTATTTTTCTGCTCAGGAATGTTTTATATTATCTACATAAATGCTTTTAAATGATGAAAAATGATTTTAATGTTTTTTTTTTTTCTGTTGTATTTTGGTCATGGAAATAATGTCCTACATTTCTAGAACAAATAAGGAGAACTCAGTTGGCCACTCTTAATAGCAGCTTTAATAGTGTTGCAATTAACTGTGCCTCTAGTCTTATCCATTACCCTAGAGTTGTTACGGGGGGGCAGGGGTCATTCTTTTAAGTGAATTATGGAACAGACTATGAAACAACATTTCCCATTACCAACAGAGCATAGAACTCTAAATTCAGGGTGTCTTAGAGTATCTTTCCATGGCAGGATAATAAAAACAATGACTCCATGATCTCTGCATTTGATTGTTACCTCATATGTCCATGACTTTGGTGGGCCCCTGTTTCTCCATATCCTCTATGAAATGGGTTGGCAGCTGCACAAATCTAGACTGTAGTGTGTCCTTTTCTCCCATATCTCTTCTTCAAGACCCCCTTCCTTTTGTCTCCTCTTCACCCTCAGATAAAATATTTCTATTCTATTCTGCAGAGTTTCATGATTACATGTTAGCATTTTAGCTCTTTCCTAAAGTGTCATGGTTTCTGTCAACTCTTATTAACAAGCACTCCTCCTATATATCTAGGAAACAAGCCCTAGCTTTTTAGAAAATTCTGCGACTTTTGCTATCTAGCTAACCATTGTGAGCTTCACTTTTCTCATAAAACTGGCATAAAAATGCCTATCTCATATTGTGTTTGTGTGATTATATTTTATAAAATAAAAAAAAATTACCAAATGTATGGGATTTTTAGTATCTAATTAATAAAATGCAAGTAGTTTTCTATATCCCTAAGGGAAAAATATGACCTTACATTAATTTTATGGAAATTAAATTATGAGGTGTTTATCTTTACTTTTTACTTCTGAAAAAAATTCAAGGTCCAAAGCATTTAAAATGAAAATTTAGGAGAGTAATTTGTCTTCCTATTTTCCTTTCATTTCCTTTCATCCCTCAGACTATTATGTAATGTAAAGCAAGATAAATATTGATTCAAAATGAACTTGACTGCTGGAATGAGCTCTCATATGATTCCTGATTCTCTTTGTGCTTTAGCTTCAGAGAATCGCAGCTGCTCAAGTTCTGAGTTTGCCTGTGCAGTTAGTGTGCCTCCACACAGAGGGTGTATCCCTAAATCGTGGGTTTGTGATGGCGAAGCGGATTGCTTTGATGCCTCTGATGAGCACCAGAATTGCACCAGGAGATCCTGCCTTGGAACGGAGTTCGTCTGTAACAATGGCTTGTGTATCCCCAACCAGTTCAGGTGAATTAGGGGTTAAAAGATTTATTAACAAACCTCAAACGTCCATGAGGTAGGGCTGGGGCCCATGATACTTTTCATGGCCTCTGAAAATGTTTGGACTTCTTTTAAAATCAAAAGAAAAAAAATAAAGAGAACTTTTAAGTCAAAGAAATTTAAATACTAAATAATAATATGTATGCCTTTATACCAATGTAGTCCTTAAATATAATTTTAAATATTTTTATGGAGGAAGGGGCCCATGAAGGCAGAAGTGCCTGGGGTCAGTGAAGGTCATAATGTGACCTTGCACAGAGGATCAGAGAGATGAGTGAAGTGGGCTTGCTAGAAGAAAATTCTTTCTTGAGGCAGCTGACGCTCAGGGTTTGCCAGTTGGAATAGAGGCATGGGCATAAGAAATACTTCATTCAGTTCTTTCTGCTATAAGAAAAATAACAGTGTGAGCAGGATGATAAATGGGACTGCACACTGTGGCTCAGGGTCAGCCTGACAACAGAGAGAGGCAGGTGAGGCGGACTGTGGGCGTGTGCTCCAGCTAAGAGACACAGACACTAGTCAGCATCATGTGTTGGGAGAGGAGTTGGGGATCTGGATTTCCACCTGAAATATTCTGATTTTAAGTGGTCCTGGGTCTCATGACACAGGTGTGACCGGAACAATGACTGTGGTGACTACAGTGATGAGAGGGGCTGTGTGTACCCTGCCTGCGACAAGACCCTTTTTACATGTCAGAACGGACTCTGCATTAATAAGGTCTATGTCTGTGATGGGGACAATGACTGTAGAGATAACTCGGATGAGCTCGAGCACCTGTGTCACACCCCGGAAACCACATGTCCCCCTCATCAGTTCAGGTGTGACAATGGGAACTGCATTGAGATGGTGAAAGTCTGTAACAACTTCCCTGACTGTTCAGACCGCAGTGATGAGAAAGGATGTGGTGAGTATAATGGAAGACTAGGGAAAAGGAAACGGGGGGTACTGAACGTGGATTCTCAACCCTTTCTGACTTAGTAGGACCTTTCAGTTGGTTCTCTAAGTAGCACACTGCCAGAAAATTACTATTGTTTGTCTATCAAAAAGCAAGGATTTCTTGGTCTATGAGGTCAGTCACACACATTTTTTGGACTAATCATCAGTTAGCCATTCATTATAGAGAACAGGAGATAAACAAAACAGTGCTGATCTTGCAATGACTTGTTGCTTTAACTACCCCTCTGCTACATTCCTTAATCTGTTCTTAATTTTCATCCTCAGGTGACTAAAGGGGAGAGTTTAACTGGAAGTCCCCCCTCCCCCTGCCCCACCCCCGCCCCTAACCCCACCCTGGTTGTATTAGTTGTTAAAACCATTGGTGAAGGATCAAGGAAGGAAGTTGAATAAGAGTGACTTTTGAATAATGTAGGGCCTTTAGAAATCCCTTCTTATTTGTCCCTGTTTATTTGTCTTTTTTAGCATGATTCATTAAGAACTTAGGTCTGTCCAAACCCAACCAAACAAAAAGAACTGCATCTGTCCAGTGGGAAGGCTGACTTTTTTGACCATTATGGTGGATCCATTACTGACAACTTAGGTTCTCTGATAACTGTCTTTTACCCACAGGCGTTAATGAGTGCAATGACCCTACACTCAGTGGTTGTAGCCAAAACTGCACAGACACCTTAACCAGTTTCTATTGTTCTTGTAACCCTGGTTACAAGCTGTTGTCGGACAAGAGGACTTGTGTTGATATTGATGAATGCAGGGAGACGCCCTTCGTCTGCAGCCAAATGTGTGAGAACTTACCTGGCACTTATATCTGCAAATGTGCCCCAGGCTACATCCGTGAGCCAGATGGAAAGACCTGCCGGCAGAACAGCAACATCGAGCCTGATCTCATTTTTAGCAACCGTTACTATTTGAGAAATCTAACTATTGATGGCCACTTATACTCCCTCATCTTGCAAGGACTGGGTAATGTTGTGGCACTGGATTTTGACCGAGTAGAAAAGAGATTGTACTGGCTTGATATAGAGAATAAAGTCATTGAGAGAATGTTTGTGAATCAGACAAACAGGGAGACAGTCCTAAAGCACAATCTACCGGGTGCGGAAAGTCTGGCTATCGACTGGGTTACCAGGTAAGAAAAAAAGCTTTTTAAAAGTTAACAAGTTTTTGTTTTTTAAAAAGTGTTCTAGCCCTGCTTTCATCTTAATAGGGAATTGATCTTTCAAACTTGGGTTACCAGGTGGAAACATTTTAATGCTTCTACATGTTTTGTTTTTGATGTTGTTGCTGTTTTCTGCTGTGTACCTAATAATCAGATGGGATACCACAGAATCTAAAATCTAGTGATTTTTAAGAATATATGATATGAATTTTATGGGGAGGGGCATCACAAAGGAAGAAAGAGCTCTGTTATTACTGGAGGTTTGTGAAGGGTTGATTCATGCTTTGGTTGGTGCATTCAGTCATTTAAAGCTGTTGCCTAAGTGCTGTGCTATTCTAGGGACTGGGGTTTGGAGGTAAGCAAGACAGACACAGCCTCTGCTTTCCTGGAACTCACAGGCTACTTACAATGCTGCTGCTGCTGCTGCTGCTGCTAAAGTCACTTCAGTCGTGTCCGACTCTGTGCGACCCCATAGATGGCAGCCCACCAGGCTCCCCCGTCCCTGGGATTCTCCAGGCAGGAACACTGGAGTGGGTTGCCATTTCCTTCTCCAACTTACAATGCTAGTCATTCCCAACTTGGGCTGCTTATAAATTAAAGAATGGCTGACTTGAAACTCTGAGCATCTTTATGGTAGACAGTGGTATATTAATTCAACTCTACCAGTTCAATCACACTTCTTCACATCTCTATTGAATCCGAAACTTGGCTTTGTGGTTGACAGGAAGATGCATGCACTTAGGCTGCAAATATTATTGCTTTGGTCACCCCAGATCCACAGAGGATGCTTCCACATCTTTTCTGTTTGACCGTCTTAAGAGTAAAGTTGGGGGGTGGAGAATTGGCTTCCTAGTTCTAGTTGAATAATAGCCTGCCTGCCATGGGTGCTCCAAAACTGCCTGCAGAATAATCAATAAAATATTGATGTGAATACAAATATTTTATATATAGTGACTCTGTGAGGTGTCAAAAAGCATAGCAACTAATGATTTGCAGGAACAGAACTAACCATGGTACCTCTTCTTATCTTGTCCTTTGCTTCAATGCAGGGAAAGATAATATTTTAACCTTGATATTGTCATTCAGCCCTCTCTCCCCAAAACTGGTAGGGTGATATTTTCCCCTGGACTTTAGCTGCTTTCCTCTTGTTCTAGGCATGTGCTTGACCAGGGGAAAGAATTAGATACATGTGTGGTAGTCAGGAAGATGGAGCAAAAAAGTCTAGAGTGATTGTAGGATAAAATATCTTACGACTGAAGCATTTCCTCAGATGTTCAAGAAAGATTCCAACCAGATTAAACATTCCTTAAAACACAAGGCAGAATAGAACCCAGTCACATTTAGGCTTATAGGGGACAGTTCTAAGATACAATTACTTGGAAATTTGAAATAATCTTCCCAGTATCGATAAAGATGTCCACAATAAACTCAAAGATGTTTGGTTCCCAAAGCCCTTAAACTTGATATACTAGGTTTTCAAAGCACAGTGCAAAATTTCACAATGGAAAATTGGACTGGCTTTCAGTCCTCTTAATTTTTCCCTATGTGGGGATGGAGTGCCTTCTCCATATTCTGTTCACAGGTCAGTGTTTTGATTGTTGAATAAAGAGGAATTAGTGAGTTGGCAGTAAGCTCCACAGAGGAGAATACCCTATGGGACAGCCAGTCTTCAATTAATTCCTGCGCTAGCTCTTACTAACCTCTGGGCCTCAGCAGCCTAATCAAGAAAACAAGAGTAACAGTAGAACTTAGTTCGGCAGTTGTTGTGATCTTAGCCCTTAGCCCAGGGCCTGGCATTGAATATGTGCGTGTTCAGTCACTAAGTTGTATCCTACTCTTTGCAACCCTATGGTTTTCCCAGTAAGCATACTGGATTGAGTTTTCATTTTCTCCTCCAGTGGATCTTCCAGACCCAGGAATCAAACCCAAGTCTCCTGTGTCTCCTGCATTGGCAGGAAGATTCTTTACCACTGAGTCCCCTGGGAAGCCTGGCATGGAATAGATAGCTACTATTATTGTTGCTATTATTACCCTGTACAGTGATAGAACCCAGAATTGTGGCCATCTCAGTCATCAGTACTCACCCAAATGAGCAAGGCTTGTACATTTTTGCATACTCCTTTCCTCGTCCACAAGCCTAAGAAGGTACTACTGTCCTAACAATTATTCTGACACTTAGTATGATTGGATCATGTTTATCTCTGGCAAGGAGACGTTGGAACTTTTGGAAGAGAATCATTTCAGTGGAAATTGACTATCAGACATTCTAGGAGTATTGAACTTTGGAAGGTTATGGATACTTTAAGAATGGTGATTTGATTAAATGAAATTTGGCACAGGTTAAGAAAGTCATTTTGCCAGCCTAGTGGGACAAGGCTAGGGAGCCGTCAGGTTTTTCTTTATCTTAAGGATGCCAGCATTCAGAGTTCCCTTTTGCAGTCTCAAGGCTGCACTTGAGACAAGATTCCTTGACTCCACATATAAACTGTAGTTCATGATACTTCTTGATTGCTCTCATTTCTGCTTCCTTGTTCCTGTAAAGCCTGAATCATTACCTGGAAAGATGCCTTTTGTTGCATGAAGCAAGTAAAGCCAAAATCCTTCTGTGGCCCCACAATTCCCTACCGTAAGGTGACATCACCTTGCAATAGGAAAACGAGCACACATTATTGCATCTTTTTTTGCCTCATTGCAGGAAGGTCAACTGTTTTCCTCTTGTCATTGTTTGCCTGGGGGGAAAGTGCTTGGATAGGAAACTGTGTGGCTAAATGTACTTTGCTTTACAAGTAAAACGGCTCTAACTCCTGCTTCTCCATTTGCAGAAAGCTCTATTGGGTGGATTCCTACCTGAATTGCCTTTCTGTCTCTGACCTCAATGGTCGATACCGCCGTAAGTTGGCTGAGCACTGTGTGGATGCCAACAACACCTTCTGCTTTGAGAACCCTAGAGGACTTGCACTTCACCCTCGATATGGGTATTGTCTTCCTGTAATCTCAGGCTCTTCTTTTACGCCCTTCTTCCACCTCTGTTACCAAAAAGGCTGTTCACGTAGTGATCTCAAGGCCAGTATCTTGCTGAATTTGTCTTCTGCTTTTTCTACCTGGTAAATGGCTTAGTATAATGGCTGGAAGCATGACTTGTTCAAATAATATTCATATGCTGTTTTCTTTGCCATGACACATCACTTCACTTCTAAAGTTACATAAGTAACTTGGCTGCATGCAAGTAAATCATGGTTAAGAAAGCAACAACCCACCTTTACTGGACTTTCCATGTCAAATCTACTGAAATCTCTAGTTTATCATGTTCATTCCTGAGCATTTCCTACACATTATCCCCTTTTACATTCCTTTCTGTTCTCTTTCCTTTATGAAATGCTCTGTAGGATGTAAATTCAGTTTCTCTAGTTGGAGAAATCTTGTGTCTTTGCCACTGAGTTCCTCTGGCTTCAGGGACTGACATGTTGTGTTTGTTCCAACAGGCACGTCTACTGGGCAGACTGGGGTGACCGAGCATACATTGGGAGAGTAGGCATGGACGGAACCCTCAAGTCTCTGATTATCTCTACCAAGATCATGTGGCCCAATGGCCTCACCATTGATTACACCAATGATCTACTCTACTGGGCAGACGCCCACCTGGGTTACATTGAGTACGTACATAGAAAAGAATAAAGCAAACTGCATAACTCTTCATTCCAAACACCAGGGTTGTGTGTGTGTATTATTCCTAGGCAGCTTCTAATTGGCCTGTTTGTTGAAAGTTACTCTGAGGTCGCTTCTAACTAAAGTGCCTATAGGCAGTTCGCCGAGCTCTGAGGCATGGTACAAGAAAAAGAGTGTGAACTTTGAAGCCATCCAGATCACAGTTTTGTCTTGGTGCTTTTACTTCTTACACTCCTAAAACAGCAGCTAGTAATCTCTCCCCTATGGTAGTCAGCCTAGTGCTCAACTCATCTTAATTTCCTTATCCCTTTACTTTGCCCTTCCCTTCCAAATATGTGATAAATAGACTTGGAAGCATTATACTGTTCAATGAAGAATGCTCCTTGTAAAAAATGTAATACAAATTGTTGGCCAAGCAATATGTGTTTATTTCAGAGACATTGCTAATTATGGCATAGTTAGACAATGGTAATGTCTTCTGGGTATTTATGAACTAGTACCCAGATAAACAGCCTATTGCATGCAAAAAACAAGATCTTTAAAAATTGTGTCATTCTGTTAAATTTATCTTGAAAAAAATTTCACTTGAGAAAAAATACTCATAAAAGTGTCTGAGTTCACTATGTAGAGATCATGTAAGAACTGAGAGAAGAGATCAAGACTGCTTTCTGGTTTATGAATTTTTAAAAAAGAAACAGATAATGACTATGTTCTGGTCATTTGTCTGCAGTCTTAGCAACAGAGATCCAAAAGATTGACCTCTGGTTTTCCTATGCCTTCTTTAAGTTTTCATAAATTAAGATATTTTGGAAAATTTTCTGACATCCCATGGCTAATGTTATCAACTTTTGTAGTTGCTAGATCATTCCACCTTTTGTGGGAGTTTTAGGGTCTCTGCCCAGATTTTTAAATATTAAAGTAACAATATTCTGACATAATTTCCTAGCCAAATTCCACGATATCAGTATCTCTAGAAGGTAGCACTTTCTTCATTGATTTGTTAGCTCCTCTATCCTTGAAGGCATTAGAGGAGAGGCCTGATCTTCACTGAGTCACTCTTTCTTCCTCTGACCCTAGGTACTCTGATCTGGAGGGCCACCATCGGCACACGGTTTATGAAACTGGCACGCTCTCTCACCCCTTTGCTATTACCGTTTTTGAAGACACCATTTATTGGACAGATTGGAATACAAAGACAGTTGAAAAGGGAAACAAATACAATGGGTCAGATAGAGTGGCGCTGTTGAACGTAACACACAGGCCGTATGATATCCGTGTGTATCATCCTTACAGGCAGCCATTTGGTGAGTAGTTGACTCAGAAGTTTTTGCACAGTTACTCAGAAGTTTTTGCACAGTTACTTTAGGGTCTTGTCCAAGATGCTTTTTTTTTTTTTTTTTTAATCATTAGTATCATAATTTATACCAGAAATGGTGTTACTTGTTAATGTTTTCTATGAAACAAATGTTAGGAGTTGAGGGGATGGAAATTAAAGGTATAGAGTTTATTCCCCTCTTTCTGGAAAAGGCTGCTGCTGATTCTTTTTCACAGTACCTGCTATATTCTTAAAGATCTTGGGTTTTTTGTTTAAATAAGAATCAACAGTTGTTATATGTTGCCTTGACATTTCAGTCCTACTTTAGAAAGCACCTTTGAAAAATAAAGACTTTCCTGTATAACCACAATAAATTATAACGCTTAAGAAATGTATTATAATCACATGGATATATTTATAAGAATCATTTCTTTACTAAGATCAATCTACTGAAATAATGAAAAGAAACGCTTAAAGGAAAGTTATAGTAACCATAAAATATCATTTATTAAATGGCTATTTGCATTTGATATCTAGCCAAGTTCTGGAATATTCTTTGGGGATAGAGTGAATTTTGTGGGGCTGCTAGATCATGTTGTCTTAATAAACTTGGAAGTTAGGAAATATATGATAAGCATAATTTATGGTTAACGTATGATAAACTTGGAAGTTAGGGAATATGAGAATTGGCAAACTATTTTTTTCTGGAAGGTAATATTCTTCATATTATTTAGCAGAAGTTCAAATTCATCTTTACCTCTGAGTGGCAGTCCAGAAAATTAGTATAGATGTTGCTCAGTTTACCTGTCAACTTGATTCTGGGCCAACTTCTGTTGCCTGTATCCTTAGGATGAGAGAATATAGCATCTGTTGGAAAGTAAAACTTTAACTTAGGTTCCGGGTGCATGCTAAACCTCCCACTTGCTCTTCAAGAACTTTCTTTTTTTAATGGAATGTGGGATCTAGTTCCTTAAACAAGAATCAAACCTGTGCCCCCTGCACTGGGAGTGTGGAGTCTTAGCCACTGGACCACCAGGGAACTTTGAGAGATCTTTTCTAGCAGTGAGTAAGCCTCACTTCTGCACATAAATCAGTTTACAGTATCAGCATCAGGGTTGCTAACACAGCTCTACCATATGTCTTCTTTATGAACTTTTTGAAAAAGCATGTATCTGGGGTAATGATTTTTTTACTAAGAGGTGATGAGTTTTATGTGGCAAGTAATCAGTTCGTCCATGCTTTAAGTGAATGAACATATATTTTCTCCCTTCTTTCGCTAGTGGCTAATCCCTGTGGTACGAACAATGGTGGCTGTTCTCATCTCTGCCTCATCAAAGAAGGAGGTGCTGGATTCACTTGCGAGTGTCCAGACAATTTCTATACCGTCCAGCACGGTCACAGCACCCAGTGCCTGCCCATGTGCTCTAGCACCCAATTCCTGTGTGCCAACAGTGAAATGTAAGGCTTGCTCCTCCCTCTCCCCACTGCCTCCCCAGCCTTTGGACGCACATTGAACTTCAAGGGCCCTGGGGATTAGAGTTTTCTAATGAACAAGATTTTGGCTAATTAACATGGCTCATTTGGGATGCACCAAGACTATCTCCAACTGTCCAACTTCAGTCTGAGGTCTCCAACTTCAGATAATTTCCTCCATGAAAGGAGGCATTTTAGGAACCAAACAGTTATACCCAGGCATGCAAATGTTCATATCTGTAACAAGGAAGCAAACTGTGTGTGTTTTATTTTTAATGAGTTGCCCAAAGTCTCAGGGTCAAGAATGTACATAAGTGTACACTGAGAAACGGCCCTTAGGAACGATACAATTTCCCCATCTTTTTCAAACACATGCTGGCCTAGCTCCTCAGTTAACTTTGCTAGAGGATCGGGGGTCACACAAATCTATTTTTGATCATTTGTATTTGTTATGAAACACAGTCACAGATTATTTCCCTCACAGTAGGTACGGCCCTCGATGACTGGGGGTTCAGAGTCAGAGAGTGAGATTAAGAGGAGGTGTTATGCAAACCATAGCATCTAAGATTCAGTGGCCGATTATTTTGATGATTGAGTGAAGAATCCTAGATTAGGAATCTAGCATACCCCATCACAATGTAGACTCTCAACAAATGGTAGTGCCTCCAGCTTCCCAGCCCATAGCCTAATATCATCTCTTCCTCTGACTGATAGCTCTAACCATCCATCCGTTACCCAGAACCGCAGCTCTGAACACACACTTACTGTTGGCTGTGGCAGGAATTTGGTCATCATGCTCAAAGCACTTTTTCAGCATGTGGTAGGTCTTAACACACCTGTTCTATCTAACCTAGTTATGTTTTCTCTGAAGATTATGCCACAGTAACAAAGGTTGAATTGATCCTCTTCTTGGGCCATGATAAAACGCTTGCATATCATTGCTTGAAATTCAGCTTTGCCTTCTTCTCTCTGGATGGTCATTGCCTGCTCCTCTAACTGCCTGTTGCTTTGCTAAGAGAAGCGCTGTTTCCTTTGTGCAGGTGTATTCCTATCTGGTGGAAATGTGATGGGCGGAGAGACTGTTTGGATGGTTCTGATGAACCTGTCACTTGCCCGCAGCGCTTCTGCGCATTAGGAATGTTCCAGTGCAATGATGGCAACTGCACCAACTCACACTCCCTATGCAATTTGCGTCAGGATTGCCCTGATGGGTCCGATGAAGACCCTGTGCTTTGTGGTGAGTGGAATCACTTTCTACATTCTTTGCCCACTTCTGTAGTTGATTATGTATGATCATGGTTCAGTGGGGGTTTTCTGAATGTCATATCAAAATCTGGTCCAAAATCCTGGGGGAGGAAAAAGACAACTCAGAGTCCATCCCACATCTATAAGTTGTCTATTTTTGTGGTTCTTTGCCGTGTACTGTGTATAGAGTCTTCTTTAAGAGCTAATATTGAGGGTGAAATCAGGGATTCCCACATTTTAAACAGGGACTCTCAGTTGTGATATTTATTTATGTCTCCAGTTTTAAAAAGCACCTTCTCAAAAAAAAAGAAAAAAAAAAAAACTCCACTAAAACCCAAAAAACAACCCTCCAAAGTAAAAGTAGCACATCAATAATAGCAACAAACACAAAGTTTGAAAACCATTGTCCATTAGGGCAACAGGTACCAGAAAAAGTGAATTTAGTAGGCTGTCAATCCTCATCCTCTAATGTTACACGCAAAAAAAAGGTCTTTAAGAATGTAGGAGATGGTAATAGTCAATGGACTATCGGCCCGTGTAGTGTTACTGGTTAGTAATAAGTGCATTAGGCCATAAATCCTCTAAAAGGAAAGTATCGTGGAGTTCTACGGGATCCGTTAGTGTAAATTAGGGGCTTCTGTTCCTGAAGCCTTCCAAACTGATAACCAAATGCCACCGCTTGCAGAGCATCACCAGTGTGAGTCCTACGAATGGCAGTGTGCCAACAAACGCTGCATTCCGGAATCCTGGCAGTGTGACATGGAGGACGACTGTGACGATAACTCGGACGAGGACAGCTCCCACTGCGCCGGCAGGACCTGCCCGCCCGGCTACTTCAAGTGTGCGAATGGCCACTGCATCCCGCAGATATGGAAGTGTGACGTGGACAACGACTGCGGAGACTACTCAGACGAGCCCTTGCAGGAATGCTGTGAGTTCTGTGTGCGGGTCTGGCCTGCGAGCAGCTCCGTGTGGCCGGAGAGGGAGTGCAGAGCTCCTGCTGTAGCCCTGTGGCATGCTCCCTCTTCGCTCTCCCCAAGAATGCACGCTCGGCCTGCAGCTGGAACCACACCCCTGGGGCTCAAATGGCGGATTCCTGGTCTCTGCCCACGGGATGTCTAACTACAGAATATGATAAAAGAACTTACATTTTTATCTCGCACCTTCTGTTTTGAGCCTCAGAGAAAGCTGGTGAGAGACAGAGAAGGTCAATGAGGGACCTGAACCTCATGTGAAGTGATTTTTTTTTTTAACTTCAAACCCAGTAAAAAAATGTACCAGGGTACCTTTTCCCCCATCCCACCCCATTTCTCGCCAGCAGTCTGACCACAACATAAATGAGTGGTAATGACATGTTGAGAAAACCTAAGGTCTCTATCTTTCTACTCTTAGTGAATAAATGACACCTAAAGGAAACACAGGCTTCCCAGGTGATTCAGTGGTGAAGAACCCACCTGCCAATGCAGGAGACTCGAGAGATGCAGGTTTGATCCCTGAGTTGGGAAGATCCCCTGGAGTAGGAACTGGCAACCCACTCCAGTATTCTTGCCTGGAAAATTCCATGGGCAGAGAAGCCTGGTGGGCTACAGTCCATGGGGCTGCAGAGAGTCAGTCACACGACTGAGCAACTAAGCACAAAAGAGACACAGTTGCCAAACAGACAAAGTCTGTTTGGTTGATAACACGGTCACTGTGGAAAGGTGTCTTTGGTTTCCTGGCAGGACCACGACTTACAGTTCGTGCTTTGCTCCCTCCTGTCTTTTCAGTGGGCCCCTCCTATCGCTGCAATAACTATACAGAATTCAGCTGCAAAACAAACTACCGCTGCATCCCGAAGTGGGCTGTGTGCAACGGTGTCAACGACTGCAGGGACAACAGTGATGAGCAGGACTGTGGTAGGAGGGGCGGCCCGGGAGCGGGGAGGGATGAGCAGATTACTCGGAGGGGAGGCTGGGTTTCCCATGTCATCCTTCCTTTGTTTGCCTCTAATAACATGCTGCATTTTACAGCGATTTTATAGGGATCCCAGCATTTTACAGGGGTACTGGGAGGTTCATTTATATCATCTTAAATGAAATCTTTCCCCAAATGTGAAGATATTAGGAATTTGTGTAATTTCTCCCAAATGGGAAATTCTTATTTTACATTTGACAAGTTTGTCTTATCTTACAGATTGATTGAAATGGATGGGAGGGAGGAGGTAGAGAAAAGATTTGATATGTATCTCTAAAAAGGATGTTTCAGAATCAGAATATTTCTTATTTGGAGGTTTTGATATTTCGAATGTCTTTCTGACCTTCCACATCTTTTGTGTTTGGCAATATAGAAAGAGTCTACGGACAAAAAAGGCCAAATGAATTAATGGAATTTTCCAAGGTTAGGCATATTCTCTAGCTTAAAAACAAAGTGTGTGTTGGGTTTGGTAGGAAGAGAGGTAGGAAAGATAATGAGTTATTTTAATAACACTGAATCTAATCACCTAAAGACAATGTAATGGACATGTTTTGTTTGCTGGCAGCATCACTTAATTTTCCTTTCCAGGCCTTTGTTGCAAATTACAAGCCAGGGACCAAATCATTTTTGGAACTGTTGCTACAAAAGAGAATGGATTTAGTTTCAAATAATAGGATAGGTTCAGTTTAGCCTAAAGAGGAGTATTGACAGTGAATGTGGCTGGCATTCCTCTTTCTGGGAGTTTCAAGACTATGGTAGCATAAGCCTCAGACCATCTCACAAGAGCCAGTACTGCTTTGGCATTCCTTGCCCGTGGGCTTCTGAAGTATTTGCAATGACTGTGATTTGCAGAGTCGATGACATGCAAACCTTCTGGGGAATTTCGGTGTGCAAATCACCGCTGCATCCCTCTTCGCTGGAGATGTGATGGGCAAAATGACTGTGGAGACCACTCCGATGAGGAAAACTGTGGTGAGTGTTCGGGGTCCTTCTTTCCCATGTGCCATTGGAGTGGTGATGTCTGCTCTTTGTAACTCAACTGTCAATGCCATCCTCAAAGGGGAGGATGATGGCTGTCTGATCTCTTGCTTTCTGACTGGTACATTTCTACTTTTCATCTTCTCCTTAGCAGATTGTAATCACTCTCTAGGAAAAGAATATCTATGCAGGTATATCTTTTGTCTGTTAATTTATTTACACTCAACAACATCTTTTTTTCAAAAAGAACTTGAGGTGATTTACATCATTGCCTTATGATATGTGTCAATTTCAGATTAACTAACATGAAATATACTCTAACTTTAGTCTCCTTTTGGAAATGAGAAAGTATGGGCTGTGGAGAGAATCAGGGTGCTGGTCTCACCTGCAATTATAGCTGACTAAAAACAGACTTACAATTGAAGTGAAAAGTCTATTTTTGCAGGTTGGATGGTCTGGGACTTGGGGCACAGGAGGGGTTGGGCACAGAGGACGCTTAGGCCAGTCCACTGTGTACGACTCCTGGTGCCCTCCAGTGGCCACGTGGCTTTCCTTTTCAGCCCCCCGGAAATGCACAGAGAGTGAGTTTCGGTGTGATGATCAGAACTGTATTCCTTCTCGATGGGTCTGTGACCAAGTCAACGACTGTGGGGACAACTCAGATGAGCGGGACTGCGGTAACTGTTACAGCAATTTGAGGGGCTTCCCGTAGAGTCTCGTACTAGGATCAGCATATTGGAGGGGAGTAGGGAATTCAGTATTCTTTCTTGGGAAATCCCATGGATAGAGGACCCTGGTGAGCTACAGTCCATAGGGTCACACAGAGCTGGACATGCCTTAGCCACGAAACAACAGGGACTTCCAATGTGTGTTTGTAAGGTTTTATAGAGTAAGATGATTTTTGTGTATTTTAGGTAATATATAAACCTTAGCATGACAGTACCTTCTTCTCTGTACTTTCTATGACTTATGATTACCTTAGAGCATTCTAGATCAATAATAGGGGAAAATCACAAGAGAGTTTTTAAAATCTCATTTTAGCTAGAGGAGAGATTGGTACCTCCATCTCCATATCTTGAATGGGGAAGGTGTAACTTTTGAGAGTTTACTCACTCACTAACCACAAGTTGTGGGTTTGTTGTGAGCCAGTCACTGGGTATGGATAGGAATGTGATAGAATACTTACTACCCTCCACAGAGCTAGGACTTGTCCGAGAATACCAAGGCACCTTCGAAATAACATTCTTTCCTTTTCAGAGATGATGACCTGCCGTCCGGGATATTTTCAGTGTGATAGTGGGCACTGTGTTTCTGAACATTTGAAGTGCAATGGGTTGGCTGACTGTCACGATGCCTCTGATGAAGCCAATTGTCGTAAGTTTCTAGACAATTGGTATGGTTATGGCTGTTTAGACCCATTAGCCACCGCTTCTTAGATTGAAAGGTCATAGATATTTTCTATTTAGCAGTCATTGATAATTATCAATTGACATGGAGCTTGAGTCATCATGTCTATATATTTCACAGTTGTCATTCAAGTACATTTCACTAATAATATTTCAAATAATATATATATATATAGAGAGAGAATATATTATGTCTGTGGTGATGAAAGTATTTATATATTATCAACTACTCTACAAATCATTAATCAGATAAAACTTGGCAGGAAAAGAATATTCAAGCAATGAATAAATGGGTATTCAACCACATTGAAGTTCTAGCATTAAGCATTTTCTGAATTGTAACAAAGGGATATAAAATTGTTTAAAAGTATAAAGCCTATATGATCATTTGTATTTTAGTCTTTTTGAACCACTGAATAAATATTAACTATTGATGCTTATCTATGATGGATTTTGTTGATCATGTGGTTGCCACATCTTAAAACCTTGGTTTCCAAGAGACTTTAAATGTATGATAGGAAAAACCAGTGCTGGCACTGCTGAAAAGTTTCACTTACCTGAAAAAGAAAAAACCCAATGCTGTTCATAGAATGACTCATGTCATTAAATATTGGGCTTAGTCAATTATCCTTAAGAAACATTCCATCAGAATTTCAGATGGTTTAAGGCCGCAGTACTTGTGTGGTTGAATCAGGAAAGAGCAGGCTATAATGGAACGCTTTATATTAGGAGAATTCTCTCTATAAAAGGAGAAATATCCAACTAGCTTTCCAGAAAGTATCTTTTTCTAGTAATTTGAATATGTCTCCTCCCCACCAACAGCCACCCGCTTTCCCAATGGTGCATACTGTCCAGCTACTATGTTTGAATGTAAAAATCACGTTTGTATCCATTCATCTTGGAAATGTGATGGTGATAATGACTGTGGAGATGGTTCCGATGAAGAACTTCATCTGTGCTGTGAGTGAGAGATTGAGGGGTGGTGTTGTCAATGTTTCTTATGTGGAGCATAAGTGGGGGGACATTTGTACAATTTTCGTGTTGTTGGACACATGATCTGATTAGTGCACTTTCACTTGGCCTTCCTGCTTAGTTTTCTTCTTGGGACATGAGAAAGTTGGGCAGACATCCATAGTTTTAAACATTTTTGTGGCCTTTGAAAACAGTGTCCTCAAAAGAGATTGTTGGAAAACCAACACGCATAAATAAAGGCAGGTCTGTTGTGGTCAAAGTCTGAGTTACGGTGGAGTGTGTATCTCTCCTGCTCCACCCCACTTTCGGTGCCCCTCAGAGTACTTCTGCCAAACCCCTGGAGCTTCACAGAACCCCTTTAGGAAATATTAAAACCAGTTAATCTTTAAACTCACTTCACTTTACATCCTAACTCAAGCCCATCTAATTCCTTTCTGTTGTATGATGCATATTTATTTTTTAAATCAGTCAATCTCAATGTGGGTACCCATCTGAATCCCTTGGGGAAAAGTGCTTTGGAAGCACATGCTCTGGTCCCACTTCAGGCTTAGACCTATCAATGTCCAAGGACATTTTGGGTCTGGGCAAAAATATACTGAAAAAGCTCCTTAGGTTTTAATTTGGTCTCTTGGTTGGAAACTACCGATTTTAGCAAAGTGAATGAACATAAGTTTGTTTTGATCATTTTGCTCCATGCCTTGAGTCATTGGAGATCTCAGGCATCATCTCTGTTACTAAGAGAGTCAGTATCACCTGGGGACCTGTTAGAAACACAGATTCGTGGGCCCATCCCACATCTACCCAATCTGAATCTCTGGCAGTGGAGGCCAGCAGTCTCTGCATTAGTAAGCTGCCCACCCACCTCCCCAACCCCTCCCTCACCCACCAGGTGATTCAGATACAAGCCAAGCTTAAGACTGTCACATAAGTAGAAGCCCTCCAATCCTCTTGAAACTCTTAATTCTTAGTCTCATTTAGCTGTAATTCACTTCTGAGGTTCTCATCACCTCTTCTATTCAATTTCCTAGATTCCCCACTATTAATTTTAGCCCTCATTATTCAATTTTATGATTTGACTCTAGAAAACAATATATCAGAATATTCCTTCCATCAAGAGAATTTAATTATATTATATAATTAAAATATAAATTAAATTATATTTTCCCAGTGGCACCCCAGTATTTCCCTTGCCACATCTTTTCTTCTAAGGAACTAACAATAGTTTGTTTTGTTTTTCACTTGCAGAATCTTGAAAAAGACCTTAAACATGTGTAACTGTCAGATAAATCCTGGAAAAGTTGTTTCCCACTATAAGATAAAGTGCCCATAGTTAGAAAGATTGAACTTTGGGGAGGCAGAGACACAGCTACATGAAAAAGTGATCAGCGCTGTTTTATAATGTTACATTTGCCTTTCACCACATATAATCCTTATGAAGTTCTATTAACAATACTTCCAAGAACCAGCTTTTACAGCTGTTCTTTTTTCCCCTCAACCTCATTAAAAATCTCTCCTCTTGCTTCCTGTGTGTGGTACCAAGGCAGAAGAAAAATCAAACAGCCCATGTCATCCATGGGAAAGAGGAAAACACCTGTGTGTTGGGTTCTGAATGCCTGGTACATGCATAGAGGATCATGTCCCTGTTCCAACCAAGGGCCCTGGGTTTTACCTGTAGGTTCCTCACAGGGGCATGAGCATCAGCCAGAGATCTAACTCTGGGTAACAGAATGAGTCCGTGTTTGCTTTGAGATGTCAACTTTGAAAGTAATAGGTGAGGAAATTGAGGAAGGAAATTCCATCACAGTGTAGAACTTTAATGAGAAGACTTCATTTTCTGGACTGTAGTCAGAAGGACGAACAGTGAGCTCCTGGCTGTTAGGATGAGAGTTCATGTATGGTCCTGCTGGTCTCTCCAACCTCCCGGCCACCGTTGTCCTCCTCACTCTGTGCTCCAGCCACAGAGATCTTTTATTCGGGTCCAGAAGCCTGCCATCTTCTTCCTGACCCAGACTTCCCATGTGAAGCCTCTTCTGATCCCTCCTCCCCTAGATCTATATCAGATCTTCCCAGGAGATGCTTTCATTGCATGTTTCCTTTGGGGCCCTTACCACAGTTGTAGTTGAATGGTTAATTTGTGAAGTTCGTTTCTCTGCTAGAATAAAAGTCCCATGAGGATAAGGACTGTGTCTTTCTTTTCCCCAGTTGAACCTGGTATGTAGTGGAGCACCAGGGTGTCAACGAGACTCTCAAGATGTGTTTGTCGACTGGTTAATCAAATAAGCCAATAAGGGGCGAATCAAGCAAGCCCAAGCCTGGTGCTGGCAACAGGAGTGTTTTTAGATATTGACCCTTATGTTCTACTCTGAACATAAACTTTTGCTTTTTCATCTTGTGTTCTAGTAAATGTTGCCTGTGACTCACCATACCGTTTCCGGTGTGACAACAATCGCTGCATTTATCGTCATGAGGTGTGCAACCAGGAGGATGACTGTGGAGATGGAAGTGATGAGAAACAGGAGCTCTGTAAGCAAAAGTCAAAAGGGAGAAGGGAAAAAGAAAGGCCCCCAATTGTCTGAAGTCCACAAAATGTCCCTCAGGGATTTCAGTTTGTTCTATAGAGGCTTGAGTTGTGCATATGACTGCAGATCTCCATGGACATTGTTTGCAAGACTCCCAAACACACAGTACTCAGGTGCAGCCCATCCCCATTCTTCCTGTTTCATTTGAACCAGAAGTTGGAAAGTTCCTTAAGGAAGTGAGAACAAATACTAAATAGTGGTTTGAGTCCCACTTGAAAAACTACTGGTTTATCTCTTTTCAAAGATGAGGTTTGGTCACTCTTCAGCCTAGAGCTTCTAATTGTTCATCTAGGGATGGGAACTTCTCAATGTCCTGCTGAAAAGCTCATGTTGAATAAGGCAGCACTAGTGTTCACAGGGCTTATCTAATATCCTTCTTTAAAATGAAAATGCATTTCCCAGAAGAGAAAAATGATAGATTATTTTACGAGATAAATGGCTGCATTTAATATTTTAGGTATTGAGAAATCTGTGCTTTTCCATTTTGAGACTGTTTTCCATCTATCCATTGAAGGAAAGAGCTGATTAATTTTCTGGGCAATTTAATTTACCTAGAAAAAGTCAGTGAGGAAGGTTATTTATCCTGAGTCCAATTACTTTTTTCCTAAATGGATATTATCTGGGGAAATTTAGATAAATGCTTTTCTATTCTCTATTCCTTATATTGATGTGGCCGTAGAATGCTTACTGCCAGTTGCCATCCTATGTCAGGCAGACTTTGATCCTATTGCCATGTTCAAGTTTGTACCCTCCCTCTTCTTCCCCTTTTTGGGGCAGGATGAATCAATGGTTATAACATTGTTAATATGTTTGTTTGAAGCATAACACAAAAGAATGAAAACCTAGAAATAAAACCTTTTTTAAAAACTGGGGCAGGTTTGCCTTTTCCTCTTCTGTTTCCACTTCCTCTATTAATCATGCCAGATATTTGTAGGATATGATCAAATCCCAGAGTGGAAAAAAGGGATAGGAAGCTAAAATTCTTCCCATGGAGGAGGATGTTAGAGGAATCACTGCTAGGCATCACAGTAGATGAACTGCAACATTTCAGTGGCTTATACCAGCAGAGGCCTAAAGTTTGAGGAAGGTCAGGCAGCCCCCTTCATCCTGTATTAAGCCATCCGGAACGCATAGTCTTCAAGGTTGCTGAGACGGGAGAAGAGAGAAATGGAGGAAACAGTTTCCTTACTTCCTAGGCCTGGAAGTGACAGATGTCCATTACGTTCATAGTCCGTTGGTTGGATCTGCCCCCAAGCTAACTGCAAGGGAGACCAGGAATTGTAGGGAAGCACCAGCTTATTTGTGAGAAACACTGTCTCTGCTAGAGAAGGAAGCATCTTGTTTCACAGAAGATAATGTTTTGACTTGAACTTATTCTTAAATTATAGGTGTAGCACCGACTCCTAGGCCTTGTACACCGGATGAATTTAAGTGTAGCAATGGGCGTTGCATTCCACAGCACCGGGTGTGTGATCATGTTAATGACTGTGGTGACAATTTCGATGAGATGGGATGCAGTAAGTAAATAATTATTTTTGTACTTCATGGTAGTAACTCAGGTTACCTTACTGAAAAATTTGCAATAACATAAACAGTAACCACATTTGTCTTTAGTTTACATGCTGTGTTTCTTTATTGAATACTTTTTCTATATCAGACATTGTGCTGAATACTGCATGGACTATTTCATTTTATCCATGTAACAAACCTGTGAGTTAGGAATTGTTTATGTCTCTGTAACTCTCTTTTAAACAAATGAGGAAACCACCCTACAGGTTAAATAAATTGGCCGTGTCTCCCTGTCATTAAGAAATTGAGTCAGGATTTGAACTCTGGTCTCCTTAGCTGCAAGGCACATCCTCTTCCCAGTTCACTAGGTAGCTGTCAGCACCTTAAAGCTGTTTATTTTGTTTCTTAGTTTGCACATTTTTTTTTCCATCTTAAGCCAAATGCAGTATCTTTGGCACAGAGGGGAAGAGTAGTTGGTAAGAATGGAAATGTCAGGACATTCTTAGTGGTCCAGTGGTTAAGACTCTGTGCTCCCAATGCAGGGGGCCTGGTTTAATTCCTGGTTGGGGAACTAGATCCCACATGCTGCAACTAAAGATCCCATATGCTACAACTAAGACCTGGCACTGCCAATTAATTAAAAAAAATTTTTTTAAAAGAATAGAAATGTCACAGGAGACCTTGGAAGGAACACTTACTTTTAAGAGAGGATTTTTGTATAGGAAAAGTGTGATGTACACAAACAAGGGATGATTCTAGCTTAACGTGAAGTGAATGTTGGAATGGCATGCTAATAATTTGCCCTTTGGTAGTCCTGTATAGCATTTATGAAATGCTTTCACATACACTCTTTTTTTATATATGTAATTTTTATCTATTTATATATTTTTGGCTGCACTAGCTCTTCATTTCCATGCGGGGACTTTCCTTTAGTTGTAGGGGGAGGGGGCTACGCTTCATTGCAGTGTGTGGGCTTCTTGTTGCAGTGGCTTCTCTTGTGGAGCACAAGCTCTAGGGTGTGTGGGCTTCAGTAGTTGAAGCTTCCAGGCTAGAACACAGGTTCAGTAGTTGATTGTGGCACATGGGCTTAGTTTCCCCACGGTATGTGGGATCCTCCCCGACCAGGGGTTGAACCTGTGTTTCCTGCATTAACAAATGGTTCTTCACCACTGAGCCACCAGGGAAGCCCCACATACATTCTTTAATTTGTTACTCAAGTTAGCTCCGGGGGATTACTGCTGTTATGTCTAAAATAAAGCTCAGAGAGTTTAAATAACTTGCTTGAGGTCACACAGAGTGGCAGGGGCAGAATTGGAATAGGCCTGGGACTCCAGACTGGAAGAACTGGCTCCCACTTCCTCTGCCACTAGCTGTGCCGCTTAAGAGTACATACTAACATTGCTAGGCCTCAGTTTCTTTTTAGGAAAAAGGAGGAAGTTCTTCAAACCCTACAAGTCTGGACTTGGTAACATGAGTTAGCTTCACATGCTTCCAACTTCCTGGGCTTTGATAGCCTTTTTCTGAGGCCCCCTCAAGGATTTCCTGGCAAAATTTTCTCCTGGGTGGGTTACAAAGGAAGATGAAGAACCAACCATATTTAGTTGATTCGCCATTTGTTTCACATACTTTCTCAATAGGATTGGAGTTTTTGACATAATAATGTGACTTAAATTAAATATTTAAAAGGCGTAAACATGAGGGAATTTGAACCGAGAGGTTGGTTTGGGTTCTGATGCCTGGAGACTAACTGACAATGTGAATGGTTCCAGGACTTTGGGGTATTTCCAAGTTAGGCTTGGGTCAAGCATTGGTTTCTCTCTCAGTTGCCTATGCAAATGAAAAGGCTTAAAATCAGCCATAGTACCTTTTCTTTTTAAGGTAACTTCCTTGCTGAGGAATTGTTTGTTTATATTTTTGGTTGTGCTGGGTCTTCACTGTTGCAGTGATTAGGGGCTGCTCTTGTGGAGCGTGGGCTCTAGGCTCGCAGGCTTCAGTAGTTGCCGCTCGAAGGCTCTAGAGCACGGGCTCAGTGGTCGTGTAGCATAGCCTTTGTTGCCTCATGGCATGTGGGATCTTCCTAGACCAGAAATCGAACTGGTGTCTCCTACCCTGAAGGCAGGTTCTTCACCATAGTACTTCCCTCCCCCCCCCATTTATTTTTATTAGCTGGAGGCTAATTACTTTACAATATTGTAGTGGTTTTTGCCATACATTGACATGAATCAGCCTTGGATTTACATGTGTTCCCCATCCTGATCCCCCCTCCCACCTCCCTCCCCATCCCATCCCTCTGGGTCTTCCCAGTGCACCAGCCCTGAGCACTTGTCTCATGCATCCAACCTGGACTGGCGATCTGTTTCACACTTGATAATACACATGTTTCAATGCTATTCTCTCAGATCTATTCAAATGACATAGGTAGCCCAGGCATTAATGTGGTATGGAGGCAACATTTCTTTTCAGATATTAAGCGGATCTGTGATGGAATTCAGTCTTACTGCATTGGGCCAGTTTGACTAAGACATAGAATTCTCATTTTAAATACCAGTTCTTGGGTGCTGCTCATCCATTTGCTTTCCTTTTCATTTCCTTTTCTCCTCCTCCTTTTCTTTTAAACAGGGTCAATGCCTTCTATTTATATGTGTGTGTATATATATGCTATATATACATATATACACACATGAAATGTATATATTATATATATGTAGAAATATATACATATATATAAAATCTGGGCTTCCCAGGTGGCACTAGTGGTAAAGAACCTGCCTGCCAGTGCAGAAGATGTAAGGGACATGACTTTGATCCCTGGGTCAGGAAGAGCCCCTGAGGAGGGCATGGCAACCTACTTCAGTATTCTTAACTGGAGAATCCCATGGACAGAGGAGCCTGGTGGACTACGGTCCATCTGTAGGTGTTCTTCTGATGGGCCACTTGAGTGTTCACTTGTGCTTGATCTGCTTTGCATCTTTCATTTGTAATGCTTGGATTTTGCATTTCAGATAGAGGAAAAGACAGATCATGTGCTGAAAATCTGTGTGAACACAACTGTACTCAGTTACGTGAAGGAGGATTCATCTGCTTTTGTAGACCCGGATTCAAAGCCGATAGCATTGACAGAAACCTCTGTGAAGGTAGAGTATATTTCCTCCAATTCCTATTAGGAGAACCTTGTGCTTTTTAGGTTCTCCACTCATTTCCTTTTATTACACATGGTTTAATTCCCTTCATGGGGCTGAGCTCATGCCGGTTGCTTTTTTCCCATGCTCTCTTATCGGTGTCTGGCATAGCACTGGATGATCGTTCACCTTCAGTAATGTCTGTGAAATTGATGTGATGAATGAAGGCATGGGTGATGATGGCTCCTTATTGTATCAGTGTGTGAGATCAAAATTTCTTTTTAACAAACACAAGTCTGCCTTTCTTCAGACAATACATATTTATTACACCCCTCCATATGTCAGACTTATGTAAATGAGTTCTAAGATGGGACACTTACCAAGATGGTAAATATCAAGTAGGATTTTAGGTGTATTTGGTCATTTGAATTTACTGTTCCTATTTCATGATGTACCATACTCAGATGATTAGAATAGTTCTTTTGAGGGCTGATGCCTAAGAACTCAATTGAAAAAGCTGAATCAGTGCCGCCCCTTCCTGGAGCCACTTAGCAGAAGGGAAGTGGTACCAAATACCAGTGGCACAACAGCTGCTTCCCCAAAGGGAAAATCTTGTTCTGCTGTTGTACAGAGTCAGACTGCTTCTGTTTAAATCTGGTCTTTGGGACTTTGGGTTCAATAACAGTCCATACCTGAGAGAGTCGTTTTGGAAGATTAAATGAGGGGAAAACTTGAAATGCATGTGAAATAGTATCTGAAGTTTGGTCAGTGTTCTGCAAATGTTGGCATCATGACTTGTGTTCATCTGCACTTTTCTCATCCTTATTGCTTGTGAATATGGATTTAAACAGAAGCAGGATCTCTAAGGAAGGGATGGGCTCTGAGCAGATGTTGCCCACTTGGTTTTATTTTGCCTGCAGATGTCAATGAATGTATGCAGTTTGGGAGTTGTCCCCAGATCTGCCATAACACCAAAGGGAGTTACGAGTGTTCCTGCGCCGAAGGGTTCACATCGCTGAGCGACAGATACGGAGAACGGTGTGCGGCTGACGGTATGATGCGCTGACGGGGTATTAGTCTGGATTTAGCCTCTGTTCCACCTGGATAAAAACTAAAAGAGTGGACAAGATATGCCTCTCCGCAGGATTCAGACAACAAATGCTTCTGTGTAGGATGGTGGTCAGCAAAGCCTTCCACTCCACTGAGGTCAAGGTTTGAGGTCCAGTAATACAAAATAGGTCACAAAACACATCCCATTCAATGGGTCATAGTCAGTTTGGGCAGATCAGGAACACTCTGTTGACAAATCTTTTTTTTTTTATTGTTCATGGACTATTGATCACAGACAGAAAGAGTCTGGCTTATTCACGACATCAATCATTAGCTCCGCATTTTTGGTTAATGCCAGTATCTGTGAATCAGGCCTGAGTGAAAGCAGAAATAGAGACTACATAAAAATGGCAAAAGAGAAAGTCAGAAGTATCCAGTCCAGATTTCCAGAGTTCTGATATAAATCAGCATATCTCAGTAAAGGAGTCTTTATAATCTTATGGATATGAATTTAAAGTTTGTAATTGAGTTTAAGGACTTGATAAGAAGGCGACATTTTTATTTTGCATATTAAGGGTAAAATGACTGTTCAATTTCTTTGTACAAATTGAGTTTTTGTACAAAGCATACATTTGACTAGCATACTTAAATATTTTACCCTCTAAGCATTTTTGACTCTGAATGCAAACTAGGGTGAAGGCATTTGAACAGTTGGTGTGGTAATTAAGCAGCAAATTAGAAAATCTTCAACTCTTTTAATCAAAGAGATGACTGAAATGAGAAATTTATGTAAAACATTATATCAAGATAAAGGAGATATATAAAACGAACTTTTAAAAGTTACTTAAATTGGGTTTGATTGACATTACGCAAGTAAATTAAAAAAAATTCTAGACAGTGTATCTTGGAATAGTCACTATTTACATAGCTGCTTTAACTAAAAACAAAAAAAGAAAACAAGAACAAGCTGGTTTTTTGTCATTAGCTAGAAGCTAAATTGGGTCATGGAGCTGATTACCTGCTAAAAGAATCATTAAAATCTGTCAGTAAAAAATGAGAAATGAAGACTTCTGAGTAAACTTTTAGTAAGACTCTACATATTGAATTTCTTCTGTGAGACTGAATGTCTACAATCTTATTTGTTTTATTGTCAGTGAAAAAAAAAATCAGTGAAAAAGAGGTAACTATCCAGGGATCTCAGTCTTTGCTTTGCTTTAAACCGTTATCTAAAGAACTGATTATATCCCTAAACAGAAATGGAGACAAGAATGTCACAGATTTTGCAACCCAGTTTATGGTCAGCTCCACTATTAGCAGAGTTCAGTTCCTAGAAAAATGTGTGTGTGTGTGTGTAAGGACAGGGAGGATATCTGCTGTTTTATAACCTAAATTCAGGTAGAATTCAAATAGATTAACCAGCCCTTCTTTTGTTTCCAGGTAGTCCTCCTTTGCTGCTACTGCCTGAAAATGTGAGAATTCGAAAATACAACCTCTCATCTCTTCAGTTCTCAGAGTACCTGGAAGACCAGGAGCGCATTCAGGCTATGGATTATGATTGGGATCCGGAGGGCACAGGCCTCAGTGAGTATGAGCCCTGGCATCTGTCAATGATATCAGTTGAATCCCCTGAGTGATAAGGTGTTGAACTTTGGGGAACTGATTTTTAATGAGTAAGTGCTGTTGCCTGAGTGGAAGAGGGTGCTCCTCCCACCCGGCATGCTCCAGACCATTTAGCGTGACCATGTGTCCCAGCCTGTTTCCCCCTTAACCTTCTCGCATCTCTGGGGACTGTCCTTTCAGGACCGCCTCACATCCCTTTGTTCACTCTCTCCTTGTCTTTGCTCTTGCCAAGACTGTTCTTCCCCACCGCTGTGTGGTTGGAACATTTCTACTCAAAGACCCAGTGCAAAGTCACCACCCCTCTGGTATCTTTGATAATCACGGTTCTGTGAACCTGTAGCATTTTATCCACATTGGATTGAGTTTACAGCTAGTTGTCCACACATCTGTCTCCCTACACCTTAACCACATACTCTTTGGAGACAGAGATTGAATCGAATTCATCTCCACATGCCTGGCATCTGACCCAGCATCTAGTTTAGTGTATGTGGTGGGTAGTTGATGAAGGAAAAATGAGTGATACTTACTGCTAAGTCTCTTATGGTTCTGTATGGCCTGTGGGAGATGGTTGTTGGGCAGAAAAACTTATATTGTATGCCTGTCTCCCTCATCTACTGGCTTTATGACCTTAAATAATTGTGACAATTCTCTGGATCTCTATTTCTTTTCTGTAAAATAAGAGCAGTAATCTTGCTCAGCCTGACTCCCTTTGAGAGTTGTTTTGAAAGTCAAATGAGATGATAGATATGAACATGCTTTGCAAACTAACTATGTAAGATTTATTATTATTGTGTTTTCACATTTCATCGTACAATGCAGTAAACTTTTCAAGAATGGTTCCTACCTAGAGAAGTGTGTGCCCTGAAAGGCACAGTCTTCCTATGCTTTTAAAAAGAAAATGTTAATTTTTTTGGCCACAGTATGCGTCATGCGGAATCTTAGTTCCCTGACCAGGGATCGAACCCCCATTCCCTGCAGTGGAAGGCTAAGTCTTAATCACTGGACCATAGGAAAGTCCCTTCCTATGCTGTTTAAAGTGCCTGCTATTCAATATCTTAGTTTATACATAAAATAAAACTTCTCTTCTACACAGCTTCATTATTGCCAGTATGATCCTAGTTAATCTATATATTCTTTTTTTGAAACTAGAACATGATCTTAACGAGGGTGAACAGGCTCTTGGCTGAAATGTATTTTAATGAATTACCGTTAAATAGAGATGACTAATTATCAGTAGGTTATCAGTTGAAGCTTTTACAACTAGTATCTCAAGTATGATAGATTTTGAGGTTTGATCTTAGTGGTTTCATTGAACTCTCAGTATTACAGGAACACTGGGGAAGCAGGGGCATCAGTGAATGCACAGTACTTCACCTGATTAGACTCCAGGTCTTCGCTTCCCTGATGCTGGTTACACGCACCTGATCCGTGTGTCTCACCTCCGCAGGTGTTGTATATTACACTGTGCTAGGGGAGGGCTCTAATTTCGGTGCTATCAAACGTGCCTACCTTCCCAACTTTGAATCTGGAATCAATAATCCTGTGATGGAAATTAACCTGGACCTGAAATATATAGTGCAGCCTGATGGATTAGCAGTGGACTGGGTTGGAAGGTAAGTGTAGCTTCATTTTCTTCTGCCTGTTCTACTTTCCTGGTCAGAGCTACCCTCTGCTCAGCTTGGCACATGAATTGAATTGACCTAGATTATGGGTGCACTCAGCCTCGGGGGCAGCTGAGTGATGCCTGGACTTACTCCTATCCCAGCATCTGCCTGTGCTTACCCAAAGGGGTAATGGGCTAAATCTTATCACTTCCTATATTCTGTGTGCCTCAAAAATGTGGGGAAAGCCCCAAGGTCAAGATTTTATATTCTATCTAGGAGAGCATTTTTGGCAACAGAATTCTGGATTCCAAAATGAACTTTCAGTATGGAAGCACTGCTCATTCGGTGAAGAAATGGGACAGCCTTGCATTCTACCAGCAAAGCAGTTGAGGGGAAACACTTTCCTTGATGCTGATTATTTTGAGGAGGAACAGTCCACGCATTGTGTTCCTAGCAGGCTGTGTTATCTGAACAGATTGGAAGTTTGACTTTCCTGTTTAAGGTTTGGGTTTGAGCTAAGAAGGGTGCTCTTCTAGAACTTCAGGAACCAGAGCCAGTTTAAATGATGTCTAAATAAGAACCTTAAGTAGGTTTATCATCAGATAGATTCATGAGGGGCAAACTCATGTGGAAGAAACCTTCTTCAAGGAAGAGCCTTGGGTTGGAATAACATTTACAGGAAAGCGACTACATTACGATCAGAACTCAATCATTTCTAGAATCATTATGTCCTGCTAATGAAGTAGTAGTGGAAAATGTTTGCTGTCCTCTGAGACAACAGAGAGTCATCTATAGCATTAATTTTCACCTCTTCACACACTTGTCTAGTACTCCTGGAAGACTTGAGCATCTCTGCAGAAGTTAGGCAGGTCCCACTGTGCCTGCAGGATAACAGGAGACTCATTTCAGCAACTCCTGTCAGGAAACAAGACCTCAGAGAGTCACGAACTGGCACCTCTAGACTTTAGCACCCCCTTCTGAAAACCATCCTGGCAATGGCAGATCTTTCTTCTTGTTTGAAGTTTTACCTCTTTCTCAGCCTTAGTGAATGAGTGAATTTAAGAAAGTACTGCTGCTCTTTCTGCTTGAGACTGAGGCCTGAAGCCTGAGGAATAAGGGCAGGGCGGCTTTGCTGAGTTTGCTATTTTGAGTGGCTATTTCCACTCATCCTTGAAGCTGATGCCAGATTCCTAATGATTCTGGTGGACTCTTGGCTGAGGAGGAAGCTGACTCTCAGGCAGTCAGAATGAAGGGCCCACAGCCTTCCGACTCCTATCTAGAAGCAGTTGTCTCATAATCACGCCAGGTGTGAGGGTCACCATCATTACCAGTCCTGGCTGATACAGCTGCTTCACTGAATAGCCCCTTCACCCCACACCCCATCACTTGTAACTTCCCTCAGAGGTCCCCTTGGCTGAAGAGACTGGGGCATTCCTGAGAGACAGAGGTTGTGCTCTCATCACTGGTGTCTGAGTAGCTGTCTCGCTGGCCAGAACTTCCAAACTAAATGCTCTCATCTTCACACCTCTACCCCGAAAGTCCAGTCTAGACTTCACAGTTGTTTAACTTCGTCTCTCTAAATTCAGGCATATTTACTGGTCAGACGCCAGGAGGCAACGGATTGAAGTGGCTGAACTTGATGGAAGGTACAGAAAGTGGCTGATTTCCACTGAACTGGATCAACCAGCTGCAATAGTTGTGAATCCCAAACTAGGGTAAGTACTTGAAGGAGTCCTTAATGTTCAATATTTTCCACTGGGTTCTGAAAAAAATTATTTTCAATAATTTTCAATTATTCCCAATTGTACTGAAGTTGTCCATGGACTTTTTTGAGTGACAGCTATGACTGTTTTCAAGAACTATAATATGCCCTAAAGATCATTTAGGACCAAACAGGCTTCAGTAGACAGACACTGTGTATGGGGAAGGGTTTAGCCACATTTTTCGACACCGCGGTTTGTCTAAAATCCACACATTTCTCAGCAGAATTTAGGGATTGACTAACACCTGATGATTGGTTTAGACTAGAGATTGCAAAGTGGTGGCTGATGGGCTAAATATGGCCCATATACTTATTGGACTTGAACTTCAGAGCTTTAAGTAAATGTAGTTGATAGCATTACATATTTAAAAGATGATTTATTTATTTATTGGCTGCATCAGGTCTTAGTTTCAGCACGTGGGCTCTTTGTTGCAATGTGAGGGTTTCTTTATAGTTGGGGGGCACAGGCTTAGCTCCCCTGAAGTACGTGGGATCTTAGTTCCCCAACCAGGGATAGAATCCAAGTCCGCTGCATTGGAAGGTGGATTCTTAACCATTGGACCACCGGGAAAGTCCTGATAACATTAAAATTAAAAAAAAATATATTTGTATTTCTGGTTTGAAAAATCAGAATAACTGGTAACCTTACGTGGATATGCCTTCCTTGACTCAGCGTTGCCTGGAACTCTTAGGCTAGGGCTTGGCTTAATGTGGTGCTTGCCCATCACTCTACGTTCACAGCTGCCCTGCACCATGCATTTATCTTGCTTGCCTGATTCTTTCTAGGTACTTAACGTGGTGTAATCCTTGGTTTACTCAGTTCTTCTACAATCCAGTATTAATTGGATGCAAAATAATACATTTTCAAAGAGTTAGGATGAGGAAAGGAGTCTTTTATTTTTTTTCTCAGATAGATTCCAAACACAGGATAGTGCCTTCTTAAACAGTGGGCATTCAAGAAACAGCTTTTGTGATTATATATATTGAAGGGTCTGGATATATATCCTAGGACAGGACTGTCCAGGTTGTATTTGGAATGTGCAGTTCTCATGAAGGAGAGCTCACAGATGCGCCAGCTCCTCACTGTCTCTCCCTGTCCTGTGTAGATATAAAAGTAACATCCTTTAGGACCCAGGCCTCTTTGAAAATCAGTTGGTTTTTCCACCTGATGAAATGCTGCCATGAGGAAACCTTCTGTTACAGGTTTATGTACTGGACTGACTGGGGCGAAAATCCTAAAATCGAGTCCGCTTGGATGGATGGGCAGCGTCGGAAAGTCTTGGTTCAGGAGGACCTTGGTTGGCCAACAGGCCTCTGTATAGATTATGTGAATGGTGACCGGATCTACTGGAGTGACCTCAAGGACAACATTGTTGAAACCATCAAATATGATGGAACCGATAGGAGAATTGTGGTAACTTCAGGTTAGAAATTTCACTTTCAATTTCATATATTAATTAATGTGTTTCCAGTCTCTTCGCCCCACTTTTCCCAAGGAGGAATCCTAATCTTAGGAGATGGTTTATATAGTTTCTTTGATACCATTCTGCCCAGCTCCCAGCTGCTGATTCAAATGCAAATGAACCTGTTAGGAGTTCTTTCTTGTATCATAAAAGTCATTTTTGTATCATAAAAAAAAACTGCTCTTGGCATCAGATGTTAAAATAACTGTTTCTTGTTAGGTTGCCCTGATAGAGGTGACGATCCTATGTTACAGTGGTTATATCCAGGTCTAACTCCTTCTAGATACATTAGTTTTTAATGTGCTAAATTTCCTTTTATGCAAGACTGGAAACATTTAGGAGAGTAGCATTTTGTTTTCTTGCCTAAATTCTACAGACCTGAAAAATCCAGCACGTATCAAGTTTTCCTGATAAGTGGTAGCTTATGTTTAAGGAAAAAAAATTCTCGGCCATACAAATTGTTTTCTAAAAGTAAAATAAAATCAGCAACTTGAAAGTGAGTGAGTCCTGTATAATTGGTGTCAGCCTGTAGGCATTGATCCAATTTAATTTCTCTTATCTTGATCTCCTGGCATGGCAGACGTTCATGGCCATGTGCACAGAGAGTCTGTGAATGTTGCTGGAATTTTAAGGTGTTGCCTTAGAGATTGATTTGAGCAGCTTGACTTCCAACCTAGAAGTGGAGCTTGGGTATCTTCTTTTCAATAACCTTGTTTTGTTTTTGCTTTTTCCTTGTGGGTGAACAGCGGTGAACCCTTATAGTCTGGACATCTTTGAGAGCCAGTTATACTGGACATCTAAGGATAAGGGAGAAGTGTGGATCCAAGATAAATTTGGGCGAAACAAGAAAGAGAAATTGCTGACAGTGAACCCTTGGCTTACTCAAGTTCGAGTCTTCCATCAACGGAAATATAATCATTCAGGTAGTCACAAACCTTATTTCAAATTAATGGCTATAGTCTTTCTGGAAAATGGTGGTGGATAATAATAGCTGACCTCCCTGTGCTGGAAAGGTGTGTGTGTGTGTGTGTTTTAACCATTTTGACTAGAGAAAGATAAAATTGGAGACAAAATGAAATGATGCACACCATCAGCAGATATGAAGTAAAAAGCCTTCAGTCCTTGTTGTTGCTTGCAGTGTGGGAATGTCCTCTTAGGCCACAGAATCCAGTATGGGTTAGACCCCTGATAAATGTAAGTGGGGTTGACAAGTCACATAATAGGTGTCAGGGACATCAGAAGTCTTACCCACTCTTCACAACTGCAAGGTCAGGCTAGTCAAGTCATCCCGAGCTAGGCACGCCTTAGCTTAAAGCTTGAAGGATGCATTTTTACATTCTTCCTTCTTATTTTCTTGGTTCTGGGTCCTGCTTCTTCAGGTGGTGGTGGTGGTTGTTTTGTTGCTAAGGTGTGTCTGACTCATTGTGACCCCATGGACTGTACCCCATCAGGCTCCTCTGGCCATGGGATTTCCCAGGGCAAGAATACTGGAGTGGGTTGCCATTTCCTTCTCAAAGGGATCTTCCCGACCCAGGGATTGAACCCGTCTCCTGCATTGCAGGCAGAGCCAGGGGCAAATGTTCTAACTCATCCTTCATCGTTGTGTGGAGTAATGTGAAAGGGAAAGGACATTTTTGAAGTGAGGAAAGGAACTAGAAATCTGCCCAAGTCACTGAAGCAGTAGATAAGCTTTAAACCCAGAGATGCTTTTTAAACTTTATTCCATTCAACCCAAAGCTCAGCAATTTTCTATTCTGGTCCAGTTGTCAGTAAACCCAGTTCCAGCCTGAATTCTATGGCTGCGTGTGAGCCCTATCCCAATTCGATTTAAATCTGGATTTCTGTGACAGGGCCTCAATAATTGTAATAAAGGTGATGCTGATAATCATAGCTGTAAATTCCCTAACCTTACAAATAATGAAACTGAAGCCCAGAAGAAAAACTTCTCTTTGGAGAGCAGGGGTGAAAAAATCACATCCACTGTATGCTTTGACTGGATCACACTTTTGGATCTATCCAGATGTGGATATTGACAAACCTTGATATAACAGTGGAGTATTACTGACCTTTTGAAATATCTCAGGTTGCTTAGTGCTGGCTTGCCAGGGCCATAGGGGATATAAGTGATGCCACTAGAAAATGTGAGGGGCGCAGAAGTGGGGTGGAGGGCACAGGGAGGGACAGCGCCGTGTTGGTGAGGGAGCAGGGGAGGGTAGTGTAAAGGGGGTCAGTTGTCAGGTGTCACGTGGCCTAAAGGTATCAGGATGCTGCCTGAGCTCAGACGTCGCCTGACCACAACTCAGTGGATGGACATGCCCCTGGTTGGAGCATTCATTCCCTCCTTGGAAACTAATTGCTGTTCTCATCTGCTTTCCAGTGCCCAACCGCTGTAAAAATATCTGCAGCCACTTGTGCCTTCTGAGACCTAAGGGATACACCTGTGCCTGTCCCCAAGGCTCCAGATTTCTAGAAGGGAGCGTCACAGAGTGTGATGCAGGTAGGGATGCTGCCTGGGCAGCCGTGGGGGCTGGGGGGAGCTCCTTTGCCATCTTTAGTAGATTCCCTTACCTAGGCTTCACCTTTTTCAGGAGCCTGAAGAATCCCTGGGTACTGGTCTCTTGCAGAAGAGAGTGGGGGTGGCTGGAAGGAAGGATGGGAGATCTGGAAACTATGAACAGAGCTGAGTGGGACTGAAGGGGCTAAACGGGACTTGTGTCCCTGTGATTTCTGAGAATTGTTTGCCAAAATCTGTGGAGATTTACATCCAGTGCCCCTAAATCGACTGTTGTGTTGTCTTATAAAGACATTTTGAAGAGTGAATTTTCTATAAGGCCTCATCCTCCAATCTGCCCCATATTGGATCCCAGTCACCCCAGAATCTATTCAGCCCTATTGGGAGTTCCTCAAAATGGAAAACCAGGCTCCAGAGGTTGGGGGGTGGTGCTTATCCCATACGGAGGGGAGACATAGAGTTCACTCTTTTTCCCATTTGCTTACTTCAAAGTTTTGACAACTGGAAAAGGGCCATGTTTTAAAATGTACTTTATGCTGTTGACAGATGGAAGCTGAAATAAATAAGCAGTGGTTTAATTCTCATCCCAAATGCTGTAGATGACCTATTCTTGGCAAGACCTTTCTTCAGTGACTTTATTAACGAGTTAAAAAGCCGTAGTTAGTAACTAGTTAGTGTCCCTAACTAGTACCCAGTGCTTGAGAAGGATGATAGGAACATCATCCTGTTCACTAGCCGCCCATGTTGCGGCTCACATTCTGGGGAAATGAAGAGGCATAACCATGTTCTGCCACTAGGGGGAGCAAGCAGTGAAACAAGGCACCACCTGTTGACTCTTCCCAATCAGGCTGAAAAGTTGCAGGTTTAGAGCAAGAACTCAGCAAGTAACCGCCGCTTCCGCGCTCTCTATCCCCACTCTGTCCCGGTGCTACTGGGGAAGTATTTGCAAGATTACGACCTTTAGCAAGGGTAATTCTGAAGGTCTTAAAAAATGAGATCTCCTATCAGCTATCAAGCATCTATTGATCTGTATCTTTGTGTCTGTTTATTGATCAATGGATTGCTGATGCTTCAGAGCCTTTAGTGGATGTTTCAGGGTGTGCCTAAATTGAGCTCTTGGTTTAACTGGGTTCGAAAAGAAGCATTCTGAAAACTTCAGATGAAAATGTGAATGTCTAGGAGATTTACCACAATGTTCTTTTTCACTATTAGTGTGTGTTTTCAGGAATCTAGTATCTCTCCACTATTTGGGGGGGGGGGGGGGAGGCTGCTATAAACTGCCTTTTTTCCCCCTATTAAATATATGTTAGTACCCAAGACCTTATTGATAAAGGAATTCATCTGACTTAAGGGCAAGTTATCATTTTGATAGAGAGGAAAATCAGCTGCCCCACTCCATCCACTCCCTACTCCAGCTTGGGCTGAAACGAGTTTGCAGGTTGGGGGGCTCTGCTGAGTGTGGCTGACTCACACATGTGTGACTTTCCCTTTCTGCAGCCATCGTAAATGCTATCAGCATGCCTTCTCCATGCAGGTGTATGAATGGAGGAAGCTGCTATTTTGATGAGAATAACCTCCCCAAATGCAAGTAAGTCTGAATGTTGAGGTCTGAACTGTAGGTCTTACCCCTTCTGGGGGAAATTTGAGACCCTTAAAAACAAGCACAAGAGCTTTGTCAGTTTGCATATCATAATCAGCTTGCCCTCCAGTGGGGGAGTCCACAGAGAACTAAGGCAGTGCTTCTCAAAGTATCATGTGCTTTAGAATCACCTGGGGTTTTGGGAAAAATTGCCCATCTCATTCACAGGGATCCTGCATTTCTAACTCCTGGGGGGAAAGAAAGTGAAAGTGACAGTCTCTCAGTTGTGTCCGACTCTTTGCGACCCCGTGGATTATAGAGTCCACGGAATTCTCCAGGCCAGAATACTGGAGTGGGTAGCCTGTCTCTTCTCCAGGGGATCTTCCGGACCCAGGAATCGAACCAGGGTCTCCTGCATTGCAGGCGGGTTCTTTACCAGCTGAGCTACCAGGGAAGCCCCACTCCTGGGGGGATGCCACAGAATTGTGTGCCCCATTTTGGGGAGCAAGAAATGACAGCCCAATTTTCCTCCTTACCTGGGATTGCTGATTTTAACTGTGAGAGAGCAGCCATTAGCAGAACTGCTTCAGTGCCAAGCTCTCCAGAGGAAGAGACTGGGCTAAAGATTTGGAAAACGAAATTATCAAGAAAGCTCTTCACATGGTGCACAAAGATATTTAATGAAAGCATGTCCAAGGGAAAAACACGATGAAGGTTTCCGGGTTTACTCTCCAAGGGAGAATTCCATAGATTAGAGAAGACACCAGTAGGTCGATTTGATGAGGCTGACTCCGTAGATGGCATAGCTGTTCCCTGTGAAAGTGAATTTCCATAGTCAGATTAGAGTTAAACCTAAGGAAGCAACAGCTCATGAATGGTTCTTCCTTTCCTTTCAGGTGTTCTAGTGGCTACATGGGAGTATATTGTGAAATGGGGCTTTCACAAGGCGTTCCTCCAGGAACAAGTAAGTTTTAACGATAATGAGGGATCTGGGACTGCATCATACTCCCTCAGTTGGGTGCTGTCTATAATCTGTTTAACTCACTTTCGGAAGAAGTAAAGGTTCTCGCCCCCAGGCCCTGCTGCTCAGCCAGCTCACTCTTTTCCTTCTTCTCATGTTCATACATTTGCTTCTTCTTCCCTCTTCGGCAGCGGCATCCGTGCTGTTGACAGTCATCTTGATCATCATAATTGCTGCTTTAGCCGCTTTCGGATTTTTCCACTATCGGAAAACTGGTTCCATTTTGCCTTCTCTGCCCAAGCTGTCAAGGTCAGTTTCATTATGTGGAATATTGAGTTTAGAAATCTGTATGATCTGTAACCACATGAATAACTTAGTTCTTCTTTTTCAAATTAAAAATCATCCTAGAGTGTTCATCTACTCTGCATAAACAAAAGATGCTGAACTGAAAGCAGTCACTTCTTCGATTGCTTCTCTAAAGCCCAAGTACAAATCACATTTTAGAGTGTAAATGGTTGTGTCTACCAGGTTGCAGTGTAGAACAGCGTCAGCTGTGTGAGGGGCCAGGCTTTCTTTCCCCTAGTGCCCGGCTGGCCCTCTCCTGGTCCTTAAGCATCCAGGAATGTGCTTGAGCACTTCTGGGTGACCAAGGGAATTTACTCCTGTACATGATATGTAAATTCAAAAGTGGGATTCAAGCCTTTCAATGAAGTAAGCAGTTAGCTAGGAAACTAGCTAGGCAATTATTGCAAAAGATTTAAAAAAAAAATAACAAGACACGTTTGATTATTTCTTTTCAGCCTAAGCCATCTGAAATCCTCTGAAAATGGAAATGGGGTGACCTTCAGATCAGGGGATGATGTGAACATGGATATTGGAGTAACTGGTTTTGGGCCTGAGTCTGCTATTGACAGATCGCTGGCGATGGTGAGTGTGGTTACAAAATGACTATTTGAAGGTTATCATTTTTACTGCTTTATCAAAGAAATACTTAAGGAAAATATATTTATTTATTTATTTGGGTGCATCGAGTCTTAGCTGCGGCGTGCGGGATCTTCATTGTGGCACATGGACTCTCTGGTTGAGGCCCATGGGCTCAGTAGTTGAGGTACCCGGGCTTAGTTGCCCTGCAGCATGTGGGATCTTAGTCCCCCAATCAGGGATTGAGCCTATTCCTTGCATCACAAAGTGGATTCTTAACTGCCAGACCACCTGGGAAGTCCCGAGAAACACAAGGGAATAAAATTCACCTAGTGAAAAAAAAAAAAAAAGAAATACAGTATGCCCCTCAGAAGAAAGTCTTCACTCTACAAAGTCCTAACTTTGAGCTTGTTGCAGAAATGTGTCTAAAAACATTAGTAATGAAATTGAAATGAACCCCTGAGCCAGAAGTAAGTCATACTGTTGACCTGGAATCCTGCACAGTTTTAAGTTTAATTGAAATCTTAAAACAATCTATGTTTTGGGGAAACAGGGGAGAGGGACCATGATATTCTGTCTTTAGTTGATGACTTTTTATATGTTAAAGGAAGAGGCAGGGAGATACATGTTGCCTAGTCTCATATATTTTCCCACCGATATAGTGTTGGGATAAACATGGTTTTTGAGTCAGTGATTGGTTCAAATCACAACTCTGCCAGCTTCTAAGTATGTGATAGTAGCATGGAGCTTGACTTTCATCCCCATCTGTAGAGTGATCCCTCCTGTGAGGACCAAATACTTTATGAGTGGACTAGGATCCACTGCAATGTTTATATTTGGTGATGGGAAGCCATTCTCGGCCTTCTGCCTCCTCCCCAAATCTTTCCTCTTTTGTCCCTGCCTAAAAGTGTAGTGTTATCCATTCTTCTTTCCCCTTCTGCCTCTTCTCTTTGCTTCTCTTCCACCTCCCACCCTTCTATGTCCAAAGCCAACCCCCAAGTGGCTTTGCCTTAAGGAACCATAGAGTACTTAGAAATGGGAAGAGTGTTTTTATTTCCCCGAGCTGATGAGTTAGAGCATTTACGTTGCTTTACACAGTGTTTGCCTTATGGAGGTCTTGTGTCTCTGCTGGCTTTTCTTTTTTTGGCAAGTTATCTTTTGGGCCCGTTCGGCAACGCACCTAACATACCTCCTGTAAGGAGTGCATCTTCTGCTGTGTGTGAACCAGGCTTGCATGGTATAATCCTTTTTATCCTTCATCAGAATGAACATTTTGCCACAGACTTCGGGAAGCCGCCCATAATATTTGAGAACCCGACATACACCTCCAAGGACACTGCCATCACAGCGGCTCAGCCAACATCAGCCCCGGTGAGAAACCACAGTCCTTTCTGACAGTTGCTGCTGCTGTTGAGTCTTGTTCTTTGGAATAATGTGCCTTTAGCATCCTCCCAGCCTTCCCTCCATGGACGGAAGCACGGTGGTCCCTTCCTCGGCTTCACGCTCTGCAGTCACAGGACGGGCCCAAGGACAGAAGACCTGAAAACAATCAGAATCTTGGGTTTTGGCCGCCATTCTGGGGGTGCCAGCCAAGAGCAGTTTCATCCTGAGTGGCAGGGCATTCAGAGGCATGGCGGATGTGGTGCCTGGCACACACAGGTGCTTTGTGAATATCTGTGGGCTGAGTGAGCGGACAGTCCTCAGGCCATTATGCAGAGGCCTGGGGGACTGGGCCCACACTGTCTGGTCCTTACTGGTATCATGAGGGTGTAATATGAGGTGACTTCCCTGCTCGCCTTTCTCATACTTTTCTGGAAAGTGCAGAGGTCTCTGAGTTTGGTAGACGGATACCAAAACTTCCTTTGGTACAGTCCCATTACTCACTTATCTTTAAGAGGAGCAGAGCGATAAATGAGACAGACGGACGGAGGGACATTTTGTCATTAGGTCCGGGTCAGTAGTCCCAGTGCTACTGCCAGTACCTGTCACTTGTCAGTTAGCCCGTCTTCTTGTCAGAACCACTAGAGCTAAACTTCTTTTGAATCAGGAGATATAGTACATTTTAGTATGACAGAAATATTTGAATCTCAAAAGCATTTTGCCTGATTCTTCAACATCCAGATAGTAAAATTTTAAATCACATGATAAAATAGATTTTTGGTATTTTCCCTTGAAATAAAATGAGGCCATGTTTACAAATGGGTTTCCCTTGTAGCTCAGATGGTAAAGAGTCTGCCTGCAGTGCAGGAGATCTGGGTTTGATCCCTGGGTCGGGAAGATCCCCTGGGGAAGGAAATGGCAACCCACTCCAGTGTCCTTGCCTGGAAAATCCCATGGATAGAGGAGCCTGGTAGGCTGCAGTCCATGGGGTCGCAAAGAGTCAGGCACGACTGAGCAACTAACACACAGACACACACAGACACACACGTTTACAAATACATTTCCAAGTTTGAGAAGAAATGAATTGGTGAATGTAAAAATACAGGAAAAGTGGTGAATTTCTACCCTGTAATCTATTAATTCTATATGCAGGGTAATTTGTGCTTTTAAGAGGGAACCTTGGAATCACGTGACTGTTACAGAAAATATCTAGAGGAATATTAATGTCATTATGCTTCTTGTTTTAAAAATTTTATTCTAAATAGCCAAAGGTAAAACACTCGGTTCACCAGTGAGTTTGGGAGTAATTCATACCAGAAATATGGTCAGCAGTGGGAGTAAGGGGCCATAGAGAAAACCATAGAAGTTGCTCTCACTCAATGAGAGTGTGATTGGTAATGAGTGGATTTGTCTCCCAAGAATAAGGCATGAGATAGACAACTTAGTAGTTGGTGCTTCTGATTTGGGGGAGATGAGAGTGATGTTTATTGCTGGACCACAGGGCTGTTTTCATGTAATAAAAATGGTGCCTGGTCATATTTGTGGGGGAGCAAGGTGGTAAGCAGAATCAAAGAGTTGATAAAGCAAAAATTCTTTGAAAACTGAATAATGGCTTTCCATATGCACACAGGTAACCGAATCTGGAACAGTGTATAACAAAAACTACGGCAGTCCCATAAACCCTGCTGAACTAGTTACAGACACAAAGCCAACTTCCTCAAGTGATGAAACTCAGGTAACAGTGACTGGCATGATATGGGATTTGGGAAGGACTTTGGAATTGCTGGGTTTATTAATCCTAGGCAAACTAGAGAGACCATGATAGGCTCACAGATCCCAAAATGTGTAGGCAATTAGTAAAGATGATTTTAAAAATAATAAATTGAAAAAATTCTACTGAGTAAAGCTACATTCTAACATTGAGTTGGGTATGATGTTCCTTGTGACATGGGAGACAAAGCAGGAAAGAAGGGTGGCATACTTCTGAACCCAGCCTCTTCAAATCAGAGGCATTTAATTTGAGCTAACAACTTAAAATGAGTAAACACCTCACCGTGTCAATGCTACATATAGAGAACCTTTTCCTTTCCCGTGCAATGCAATTTTTCTGCCGTGTATGTCTTTGTTCCCTTAATAATGCATGTTGCTTTTACTCTACTGTTACTGATGCTCACCACTTGATGGCACTAATCTACACTCGCTTGATCTTTCCATCTAACATCATTGTCCTCAATGTGCCAGGCACAGTGTTTAATACCGAAGAGTAAAAGAAAAAAGAACTCTAGATGAAGCTTCTCTATCTTGTCTGCAGACCCTTTGAAATTTGTAAACTATGTGGTCTGCAAAGAGAAATTCAATAAATTTGATACAAAGCTTTACATGAATGGATAATATATCATTAGTTTTAATAGACACATAGGAAGAAGCTATTTCAGATATAGCTGACTGATTCTGGGCAACTATTTTACCTCTGGGCACTGTTGGCACCTTGGGTTGGGCAGTCCTTTGTGGCACAAAGCTATGCTGCATATTGCTGGACATTTTCGTGTTCCTGGCCCCTGTCCACCAAGTGCCCGTAGTTTTCTCCAATGCATTGTGATCCCTCCCCTACCCTCAGCCCCTAAACATACACTCCAGTTGAAAACAGTAGGATCTGGAACCTTCTAAGGTTCTATGACTTTTGTGAAGTTATATAGAGGAACAAAAACCCAAGGGTAGTCCATTTTATAGAATAATCCCTGTTCTCAAATTGCATAATCTATAAACAAAATTAGTGTCTGCAAAGTCATGCTGGATTCTCAGCACTTCACATTGCTTCCTGTTCTGCTCATTCAGGTCAAAATAAAAGTTGAACTAAATTGATGCTAATGAGGAGAGCTTATAACAAAGGTGCCTTTGTCCACCTTTTCATCTTTCATTTACTAATTCCTTCTTATACACACACACACAAATGTAGTCTTAGGAATTTCCACTTTCATATTTTTGATATTTCATATTTTCAAACAATTGCATATTTTTCTTTAAGCTACATTGAAAACTTTATTTTGCAGACTGCTTTTTCCACAGACACCAGAATACCTAAATGTCACATGTTGGTTCCCCAAGTCTGACTCGGCCCCGTGGCAGTGCCAGATCTACATTATATTCTCAAGTCCAGTGATCCCCTCCTTTGGACAGAGCTCTCTCCTAGCTGAGCAGGAAGGGGAACATGAAGGGGATTCGGCAACCTCCGCCCTGCACAACAGTAATCAGAAACACTGAGAGATTCTCTCAAGTAGAGCAGACCTTTACCAACCGCAGTCCTTTTCTTTCTCATCTCCATCTTTGCAATATACTGGCTCTTCTTACTTTTTTCTTTTTTTAATCAGTTGAGTCTGAGGCCCTCTAACTTCTGTCCTCCATGGTATGTCCAGGGATTTTTCTATGATCTTTGCCTCCTGGGAACTGAGATAACAGCCAGAGTGGCTATAGAACCCCTTGGTTAGGATGACCTTAGGTTGACATTAATGTGCCAGAGAGGCTTACCTTTTTCTCTTTCATCAATAAATCTGCTCAAAGGACTCGAAAAACATGAACTCCTTGGTTTAGTTCTGTCATTTTCAAAAGCTGTGTTGACATGCATTGGACTTCCCAAGAAGATAACAATGAAAATCACCGCTGCTTCTTTTGTTAGTAATCACTCAAGTCCTTGGGGCCATCCCACACTGAAGCCATGAGTTTGGGCCTTCCCCATTAAGGGTAGGTTACTAGAGGCCAGGCTTTGACCTGAGTATCTCCATCTTCCCCTTGGTGGTGGCTGTGTGCTGAGTAGGTGCTCAATTAAATGTGAGTGAATGCCTTCTTCCACTTCTGTATTCACGTGATCTCTAGTCCTTCACATGTTGGCCCTCTACTTTCAGAGAGCAGGAGACACTTCATAAAACACACGTGCTACTTCAGCTACCTGCAGGAGGGCATGGTCTGTTTCCCAGTCTCCTGTTCTCTTGTCTCCTTCCAGCTGGCAGCCAGAGCTGTGGCCAGCACTCTACCATGGGCAGCTTTTCTGTAAGACAGGGGCCGTTCATCATAGTCCAGGGTGATTTCTCTTTGGGTTCCTTAGTTTTGAGGCATCTGAATCCTAGAGGCATTGCCTGCTCCCCTACCTACAATTTCGTTCAGTGATTTTGCTGAGACTTCCTTTCCTCATCTGCAAAATAGATATAATCAGAGCCTTTGCCTTGCAGAGTCATTGGGAAGATTAAATCAGATATGTGCAAGACTCTTAGAATAGTTCCTGACAAATAGTAAGCACTCAATCAATGTTCACAGTTCAGTTCCGTGACTCAGTCGTGTCTGACTCTTTGTGACCCCATGAACCACAACATGCCAGGCCCCCCTGTCCATCACCAACTCCTGGAGTTTACCCAAACCCATGTCCATTGAGTTGGTGATGCCATCCAACCATCTCATCCTCTGTCGGCCCCTTTTCCTCCTGCCCTCAATCTTTCCCAGCATCAGGGTCTTTTCAAATGAGTCAGCTCTTTGCATCAGGTGACCAAAGTATTGGAGTTTCAGCTTCAACATTAGTCCTTCCAATGAACACCCAGGACTGATCTCCTTTGGGATGGACTGGTTGGATCTCCTTGCTGTCCAAGGGACTCTCAAGAGTCTTCTCCAACACCACAGTTCAAAAGCGTCAATCCTTTGGCGCTCAGCTTTCTTTATTGTCCAACTCTCACATCCATACATGACTACTGGAAAAACCATAGCCTTGACTAGATGGACCTTTGTTGGCAAAGTAACGTCTCTGCTTTTTAATATGCTGTCTAGGTTGGTCATAACTTCCCTTCCAAGGAGTAAGTGTCTTTTAATTTCATGGCTGCAGTCACCATCTGTGGTGATTTTGGAGCCCCCCAAAATAAAGTCAGCCATTATTTCCACTGTTTACCCATCTATTTGCCATGAAGTGATGGGACCGGATGCTATGATCTTATTTTTCTGAATGTTGAGCTTTAAGCCAACTTTTTCACTCTCCTCTTTCACTTTCATCAAGAGGCTCTTTAGTTCTTCTTCACTTTCTGCCATAAGGGTGGTGTCATCTGCATATCTGAGGTTATTGATATTTCTCCTGGCAATCTTGATTCCAACTTGTGCTTCTTCCAGCCCAGTGTTTCTCATGATGTACTGTGCATATAAGTTAAATAAGCAGGGTGACAATATACAGCCTTGGCGTACTCCTTTTCCTATTTGGAACCAGTCTGTTTTCCATGTCCAGTTCTAACTGTTGCTTCCTGACCTGCATACAGGATTCTCAAGAGGCAGGTCAGGTGGTCTGATATTCCCATCTCTTTCAGAATTTTCCAGAGTTTATTGTGATCCACACAGTCAAAGGCTTTGGATATGGATGGAAATAGTCAAAGCAGAAATAGATGTTTTTCTGGAACTCTCTTGCTTTTTCTGTGATCCAGCGGATGTTGGCAATTTGCTCTCTGGTTCCTCTGCCTTTTCTAAAACCAGCTTGAACATCTGAAAGTTCACAGTTCACGTTAGTTGTTTCTAAAAATTTTTTTTCCTTCCAAACATTCTGTAGTTACGTATTTGATTTCTCATTGATCCAAGATTTAGGAGAGAGGGTTTCACTTTCCAAGTGGCTGCATTTTTTGTGTTGTTTTGTGTTACTGTAGTTTATACTTTGGCTGTTAATTGTTGGTTTTATGTACTGTTCTGGAATCAGTTGGCATGAGGGATCTGAGTTCCCTGATCAGGGATCAAACCCGTGCTCCTTCATTGGAGGTGCAGCCACTGGACCGCCATGGAAGCCCCTGTTAGTTGTTTTTGTTATCATCATAATGGCAGGAGGAAATGGTGACAGGATACGAAATATGACTGAGTTGACCAAGGATCAACACGAGATGAGGGTTACAGTCTGGCTTATTCCTTAAAGTTGCAGGCAGCCCCTGAAGAAATCTCTTGCCTGTCTCTGTCAAAGCTTCTAGATTCTCGGGCACAGATTCTGTGAACTATACATTTCGGATCAAGCAAGTATTTTGAGGTTATTAGATGATGAGAGCCCAGAGAGTTTCAGTGACCCTTCAGGGCCTACCCATGGGAGAATTGAACAATTTCCTGCATGGGCCGGGTCATGTGGTCCCAAGTTGTAAATTGTTTTTTCCCTCTGTAAGAGGAAATTTTAAAACCTAGGCTGGGGGGAAGAAACAAAAAATTCCATTACGGAAAGTTTTCTGTTTCCTCTTTTTCCTTTAGCCAACAAAATGGAATATCTTCAAAAGAAAACCGAAACAAAATACCAACTTTGAAAATCCATTCTATTCTGAGGTAATTGTTAACAATTTTTCTCAGCCCAGGCATTCTTTCTTAGCATTAACTTGCTAAATCGGGCATGTACTCAGATTATTCTGAGCAAATTGGCCACAATTTGTCTTTACACAAAACCATTTTCCATCCTGTTGGAAATAAGTGACAGATTCTTGTTTCTTTGTGGTTTTAGATGGAGAATGAACCAAAGGTCAGTGCTGCTGTGACCCCACCTCCATCACCTTCTCCTCCTGCTAAGGTTTCTTGGAAAAAAGGCTCAACTCCAGGCTATAGTGCAACAGAAGACACGTTTAAAGATACTGCAAATCTTGTTAAAGAAGACTCTGAGGCATAACTGTGCTGGCTATTTAGGGAATAATTAGAAACACACTTTTGCACATTTTTTTTTTTTACAAACAGATGAAAAAAATTAACATTCAGTACTTTATTAAAAGAATATATTTTCCCCCCATACTCCTGTAGTTGGTACTGTTTGTGAAAACAATGCCTTGTGTGTCTTTTTTACTCATCTCATATTTTTACAACTAATTATCACCTTGTACTATATGTATATCTTTGCACTGAAACTCTCTGAAGGTAATGCTATAAATATATTGTACATTTGTAAATTTTGGAAAGATTATCACATCATTAAATTTGCTAATGAAAGTATCTGCTGAATTGGTTGGTGATCATTACATTCAGTGATCCACTGAAAAAAGGAATTGACTCAAGGCCTTTAGCAATGTCAGAAGAAGAGGCACCACCCTAAGACCCTATAGAATTATCAAGGAAGGGAATCCAGGCCCCACTCTTGGGTCCATTTTCACACATCAGCATGTAGTGTTCAATTTGACCTGATGAATAGCATATCCATGGAGATGCAGGTGATACAGAAGGTTGAAAAACTATTCAGTTCCACCCTTCTGCATGTTGGCATTGTCCAACCAGAGCTCTGTTTCCTATTATCTCCCTAGCTACCAAGTCAACATGTTTATGTTAATGTCTGAGAAAAAGCTCATGTCCTTAAGTCTAAGTATCCTGCAAAGAGTTTGTAATCTAGTCACATGAACTTTCATTTGATGGACCATAGGGTGATCGACACCCTTTCCTAGCATCTCAGGTGGTCACCTACTCTAGAAACTGGAGCTGAATGAATGAAAAGCAAATCTGTCTTCATAAAGGAAGGTGCAAAGCAAATACCAGCAAAGCAAAGCCAGCTGGATTTTGTGTTTCTCTGTGTGAAAATTTTCCTTATAACGACTATTTATTTTCTCAGTTGAACATGAATAGAAAGGGAAACCATTCTTATTGAGCCTTGCTTAGGTCCTTTAGCAAAATCATAAGTTTGTATCAGAATGTATTGCAGAGTCTAGCCTTCCTCCTGAATCTAGACTCTAGTCTCCACAGCTGGAACTGCGGCAGGAATACAGGTTCCACACTAGATAGCATTCCCAGTTCTCTGTGCTAATAATGCACATTTTACAACAATGAATGAATGAGTGTATAAATGGACAGATGGATGAATGAAACACGTACTACTGATGATTTTATTCCCGAGTTCTCAAAATATTTTTTTGCTCATATTTTGAGTGCTTATTGTAATTATTTTGAAATGTACTTTGATTAGAAAAGCAAATGGAAATGATGCTGCTGAAAATTTTCTAATAAAGGTGTATTTTATCAGACTTCTTCTGTGTGCTTTATAAACCCAGGTCATGAATTGGTTGTATTTTGCTGTGCGTGGAGCTTGGAACTTTGAGCGCTAGGCATCAGGGAACCAGGAACGCCCCGGGTTCAAGAGGGGAGGAGAAGGAAGAGGAATCCACAGGTCATGTAGCCCTGAAACTGGCCTGGGGCTGGTGAACACAGGAGGATAAAGTATAGGTTTCCACCTGAACTCTGGGCAGGCAGCCCCCTCAGTTGCCTTAAAGAGTCATCCAGCCCCCCTCCCCTTTCCTTCCTCGCACCCTAGGACCCCAGCCAGTTTCCCACTTTGGATCTGATGGTGATGGGAAGGTAGCAGCAGGGTCACAGCTGGAGAGGATTTTGTTCAGCTTGGGCTTTGGGCTCCAATGGGGTGTGTGAGCCATACCAGCCCAAAGTCAGAGGAAAAGGGAGTTCCAAAACGGTTGTGATTTCCACCTTTGGTATTTGTCTTGGGCCGTAAGCTCAATAAGAAATAATCTGGGGAATTTAAAAAATGAGAATTAATTTCCTGCTTAGCTTCATGTCTGGGTCTCCCTGGGAAGGACCTAGAAAGCGTGCTGCTGCGTGTCTGTCCTCGCCCATGTGAGCTGGCACTGGTCAGACGGTCAGTGGGTGGGTCACCCCTCCTTGGTTGGCTCTCCCAGCTGGGGTCCTGCTCCTGCTTTATTCTCTCCTGGAGAGAATAAACCTTGGGAGAGGAAGACCAGCTCTGGAGAGCATTGCCTCATGCCTCCAGTGGTCCTAACCATGGCCATCTCAAGGTGAGGATCAAAAAAAAAAATCACTAGGCTTGTCAACTCCTGAAAGTTACCAGCCTTGTGGAGGACTTTTAGTTACACCAATTATGTGCCTCTTCTTGGAAGTGAATTCAGGTGTGTGGGGCGGCGGGGAGAGGGGGAGATCGGGAAACAGGGTGCTGTTTAGAGGATGGAAAAGCTGATGTGACTCAGTATCACATCCCATGAAGCCAGGTCAATCCTAAAGGAAATCGACCCTGAATGTTCATTGGATAGACCGATGCTGAAGCTTAAGTTCCAATACTTTTAGCCACCTGATGTGAAGAGCTGACTCATTGGAAAAGACCCTGATCCTGGGAAAGATTGAAGGTGGAAGGAGAAAGGGGTGACAGGATGAGATGGTTGAATGGCATCATTGACTCAATGGACATGAGTTTGAGCAAGCTCCAGGAGATAGTGAAAGACAAGGAAGCCTGCGTGCTGCGGTCTATAGGTTCACAAAGAGTCAGACTCGACTTAGTGACTGAAAACAGTCACATGAAGTGGAAACAATTTTACCAGCAGAAATGTGTTATTGCACAGTGTAAAATCACAACCACAATCCCTTTTCTCCTTCATTCATTGATTCATTCACTTACTCACTTGCCTATGTTCTTACCAGCATTCAGTTGCAGATGAATGGACACCGTAACTATGAGCTTAAGGAAAATGTGTGAGAGGAGAACTTTTAGTGGGGAATTCCATCCACTAATTCTTGGCTTTTTTTTTTTCTGAGTTAGGAAAAGATCACTAATATTTGATTTTTGAGATAGAGTATGTCAGGTTGGCTCAAAAATGAGAGCTAGTTAGGCCCTGGGGTGAGGGAGGGTTCTGAGGAAATTGGTTATAGATGTACATTCTGGAAAGAGGCCTGGCCCCACAGCCTGGAGCCCTGGGTTGCCCTTGAATTCTCAGCCTCTCTTCAGTCTTCCTTTCTGCATTCATCAAGCCACAAGTCATACTGAAGATGACATGATTGTATGTTTCCATTTTTAAAAGAAATTCTAATTTTATCTTGGAGTATATTTGATTTACAGAGAAAAGAAGTTGGACATACATGGAAGGTGTCTAAACCTTGGGAGAGGAAGACCAGCTCTGGAGAGCATTGCCTCATGCCTCCAGTGGTCCTAACCATGGCCATCTCAAGGTGAGGATCAAAAAAAAAATCACTAGGCTTGTCAACTCCTGAAAGTTACCAGCCTTGTGGAGGACTTTTAGTTACACCAATTATGTGCCTCTTTTTGGAAGTGAATTCAGAACTTTTGTTTGAAAATCAACCACGTGTCTGCATTCACTTTGTGTCCATGATATTCTGGAATAAACTATAGGAGACAAAGCAAACAGGTCTCCAGAAATTATGTGACATCACTGAGTCCACTTGGCTAACAATATAGTCATCGGATGCTGTCCCGTCTCTTGCAGACTAGAGAGGAAGGGCTCATATTTCTGCTCCTCTGATAATTAGCATCCCCTAATGATCGTCGTTTGCTAAGAGCACAGTTTCCCAGCCAATTACTTCCATCACAGGGGCTAGGCCATCTTCCTGCTGCTAATCACTGAGCCTCAGCTGCTGCTTCTGTGGAAAACAGAGGTGGGCTATGAGAGTTCAGTGTGAAAATGCATCAATGTGTAGAGAGTGTATAGAGCCCACTGCCTGGCACAAAGCCCCAAATCCCCAGTAGCCATGATTTTGATCATTTATTAAATGGGAGAGAAGGGAAGAGTTTTTTTTTTAAATGAAGAAATGTATTTTGGGCTTCCCAGGTGGCATAGTGGTAAAGAACCTGCCTGCCAATGCAGGGGGCATGGGTTCAATCCCTGGTCTGGGAAGATCCCACATGTTGCAGAGTGGTCAGGCCTGTGAACCATAACTACGGACCCTGCGCTCTGGAGCCCAGGAGCTGCAACAACTGAGGGCTGGGTACCCTAGACCCCATGCTCTGCAGCAAGAGAAGACACTGCAGTGAGAAGTCCTTGCACCACAACCGGAGAGTAGACCCTGTTCCCTGCAACCAGAGGGAAGCCGACATGACAACGAAGACCCAGCACAGCCAAAATAAACAAGTAAATACAATTATTTTTTAAAACAGAAACATATTTTTTAAATCTTTACAGAATGCAATTTCATGTTTAATTAATGAATTACTTTTGGCCACCCTATGCAGCACGTGGCATCTTTGTTCCCTGACCAGGGATCAAACTTGTGCCTCCTGCAATGGAAGTGCAGAGGCCTAGCCCATAGACAGCCAGGAAGTTCTCCAGGAAATGTATCTTTACAAGCTCCTTGGGGATTTTTAACATGACGCTAAGGATAGAATTACTAATCTAAATAGAAGTGACTAATCTTTTTTTTTTTTAATGATAGATATTATAGGAGTGGTCAAGATTTTCTCCAGGCCTGTGGAAGAATGCATAGATCTTATATGCAATGAGGCTGGAGTGTAGATAAAATGTAGAGTCTCATTTTATTGTCATGCAAGAGTAATGGGAAGGCAGTAAAGAACCCTGGATGTGAAAGATGGGAATCCCAAGGCTGAGAAAGGGAGAGCTCATACACCCATCACAGCCTGGGGAACATGGCCCAGGTTTTTGCGGTGCCCCATATGCAGGGCTTTGCTGAATTAAAGAACAGGCTGATGTAGGAATTTGATAGAATATATTTAAAACCCATTCTTCTATCTCTTCCCATGTTTCCAGGCTCCAGAGGACTTTAATTATGCTCTCCTAGTTTCCCTAAGCTCCACTGTGGCTGCGATTCCTCAAGAGGCCTTCTGGGGGCCAGGGAAGAGGAGATGAGAACATCCTGAGTCTTCCTGACATTAGAGACTTTTACCCCAAGATGAGTGGGATACAGTCTGTTTCCAAGAGTGCAATTGTATATTTATTGCTTCTAAGTTTTCATTTGTCGAGTTTTTTTTTTTTTCAAATTCAAAATTTAAAGGATAAACAATCTTGAGCTGTTCTTGGCAACAGTGCTTTGCCACTGTTTTCCAAATTTTCAAGGGACTGGATTCACTTAGTGGGGGTTAACAGAGATGTTACTATTTGCTGCACAGAAATGTCCCCCACATTATGGAGGTGATGCTTGGACTCTGGGCTCAGGAAGTCCATTTATCTGTCATTGGCCCTCACTCAGGGCCTCGTGAAAACAGAGACAACAGTCATATGGGCAAGGGACCCCTCTCCTAGAGTGAACCTCTGAGTGGCCATGTGACCTTGGATCAGTTGTTTCACCTCCCCGATGGTTAGTAACTTTATCTGGAAAGTGAAGTGGTTGGACAAGTTTATTGCTAAATTCTTTGGTTTTCAAGTTCAATGACTTCTCTCTACTTCAGTCTTAGTTTGGAATTTGGTTCAATTCAAAATCACTGCAGCTGTTTCAGTAAGTTGTAAGCCTGTTACATCAACTTCAAAGAAGTCAGCTTCAATTATAGCTTCTTAGTTTTTATCCTCAAATGCTGTCTCTCTCTAGGTGAGCTATCAAAGAGATACATTTTAGAAAATCTTTTCTTATTTTGAAGTATCTGAAAGCCTGCCAGTAAGTTTCAGGGTTGAAAGTTGCCACCAGGGGTTTATTTTTGCAGGAAACTCCCGCAAACATCCTTTGTAGAGCCAAGGCCACGGGGGTCTATCATGGGATCCCAGGCCCACGGAGTGTTTCCTAAGGCACATGAAGGGACCCTAGTCAGAGAGTGAGGCTGGCAGGAAGTCACCTCTGATGAGCCGCTGGCATCCTGCAGACTTTGATGAGATGCGAGGCCCTTAAATGGGCTCTGGATGAAAGAACAGATGAACCTAGAAGTAAAATAAATTAATTAGGATTTTCAATTCTTTTCATGTTAAACCTGGATTTACTTTTTAGTTGTGGTAAGATATATATATAACGTAAAATTTTAAATTTGGATTTTTAGTCGTCTATCTGACATCTGGAGCTGTTTTATTTGTTTGTTTTTCCAAGATGGCCTTAGATGGCTTCCTGTAATGGCTTTGAAAATCACTGAGGCATGGTATTCCTTCTGATATTCTGACTGTGTCAGGGCCCATGAAAGGAGGGCAGGAAACAGTTCAGCTCAGCCCAGACCAGCAGGAAGTGCCCTAGTCTCCTATGAGGGACACGGGAATTACTTCTCAGAATGGGCTGAGCTGTGGTACTCAGAGTGCAAAACCACCACTCAATAACTTAGGCAGATGGCCGCCTTGGTTTATCTGGGAAGGTGAAGTAGAGTTGGAGCCAGGACTCTTTCCCTAACTAGCTGGCTGACCTTGTAAAAGCTGTTGAGTTCCTCTAAATTTCTGTTTCTTATCTTAAAAAAAAAAAGATAACAAATTCCATAGGGACACCAAGAGGACAGTATTTATTCATTCATTCTACAAATGTTGAACAAGCATCTACTAGGTACCATGGAATGGTATCAAATAGTAATAGCTAACATTCCAGAGCACTTTATGTGAAGTATCTCATTTAATTCTGGAAGCCTTATACTGAAAGTACTATTGCACCATTTTACAGACCAGAAAACAGAGGGATAGACAGAAAGATAAAACCACAGATAGCAAACTGCTTTTTTACTTTTAATTTAAAAATTAGAAAATTATATTTTGGTAATTATAGTCATAAAATAATTCAATGATTTTGTGTAAATGAGAAAGCACAAAACAACAAGCTTTGGCACAAGATCATGACCTAGGAAAAATTTTCTTTTACTTCCTCCATTTTATTTCTGTGGATTGTTAGTAACCTACACTGTCCAGCAACAACAACTATAAAAGCAGGTATTTACTGAAGGTTTCCTATGTGTCAGGACATTTTCTAAGCACTTTCCAAGTATTAACTCATATAATGCTCCCAGCAACTCTATGAAGTAGATTATTATCATCCCCATTTTACAGATGAGGAAACTGAGGTAAGCGAGGTTAAATAACTTGCACAAAGTCTTAGAGGTGTTACGTGTTGGATCTGAGACGCTTCCTCAGTCCAGCCCCTGAGACCACACTCCACACCCCTGTGTCACATTGAGTCCTCCCATAGGCTGGCGAGGAAATACCCTGCCCCCCTCCACCCCCAGCTAACTCCCTCTCAATCCCCATCCTACCCTGCGCTGACAGCCCAACAACTTCCTAGTCTTAAAAACCTTTCCTAAAGCCTCTAAAAACTTCCAGTTCAAAGGAAGCCTTCAGTGACTTGTACGCTACTGGATTCAGGTCAGTGCCTTTCTGGCCCCTGTGTGTTAGTATTCTGCCTTCAGTTAACGCCACTGTGATTTAATAAGAGTCCCATGAGGGACCTCCTTGTGCTGGGCTGGCTCCTGGGTGCTCCTTCCCCAGCTGGGTGCTGGCTTCTCCCTCTGTGAAGGAGGCACAGCCCAGCTGTGCCCACCAGCATTAACCTTTTCTTCATGCAGTCATTAGCATTTAAATATAGAATGAACCAATGCCTTGATTTATTCTGTGGAGAAATAAATCTACCAGGACAGGCTCAATATTCCTGGTGCGTTTCCTGCTGTGTCTGACCCTGCAAGGCTCTTGTTTCTGAGAAACAAAAGAGGCAGAAAAATGTGAAAAGCAGCCTAAATGATTTTTCTGAGCTCTGCCTCAAATGCATGGTGGAGTCAAACAGCTCAGACAGCTAGCCCTACCCTAATTGTTATTTGTTATTTGTAATTTCCTGGTCAGGGAAGGATGGCATGTGTGTGTAAGTGCGTGTGTGTGTGTGTGTGTGAGTGCGTGTGTTTGTGTGTCTTTCTTTAATCAAGCTAGATGCACACCCTTTTTCTGCCTTCACAGGACCCTCTAAGCTCACCTCCATTCTAGTCCTGGTGCACATTTAATAATCCTTTTTCTTGTTTCTCTTTCTCTCTAAACCCATGTCAGTGTCCCAGGGACCATTACCAGCTTTCATTTCTCTATCCATAGCCCCTAACATAGCACCTGGCACGTAATGAGTGCTGAATAAATGTTAGCTGGGCGTCCCTCGTGGCTCAGATATAAAGAATCCACCTGCAATGCAGGAGACCCGGGTTTGATCCCTGGGTTGGGAAGATCCCCTGGAGAAGAGCATGGCAACCCACTCCAGTATTCTTGCCTGGAGAATCCCCATGGACAGAGGAGGCTGGCAGGCTCCGGTCCATGGGGTTGCAAAGGGTCGGACATGACTGAGTGACTAAGCACACACACAAATGTTAGCTAAGGAAATAAATGGAAAAAAAAGCTAAAGGCTACAGCAAGAAAGAAATCCATCAAATCCTGAACCTCCAGTGGAAGGAGCATGCTCTTACAAACACATCTGTCTTTGGCCTACGTCGCCAGATGGTTCAGGGTTCATGCAGGTGAGGTTAGTTGGTCACAATCAAGTGTCATTTAAATTTGTGTCTTGACTTTTTTCTTCCGAGCTCCTAGGACTCATAAAGGCTTTTCATTGAACAGAATGGTTAAATGTTGTGTAAAAGACATCTGAAGAATTAACCTCATGCTCTTCCAGAAAGATGACTGAGAGGGAATGAGCCATCACTAAAAGCTCACCTTTATGTAGGTGGGAAGGCTCCACCCCTTTCCTGCCACGCAAGCTCTTTTGAGACTAGGCTGGCTAGGAGCCCAGGCCTGCGATAGCTGGGGGGTCTGCAGGGCAGTTAGCAAGTGCTGTTCTGCACACAGGCTCTTGTTTAGGGGGAACACCAAGCTGAGGGAGGTACTGCTATTAGCATCCTCACTTTACGGAGGAGGAAACTGAGTCATGAAATTAAAACAGGTTGCTCAGGATGGCTCAGCAAGGTAGTGGCAAAGCCAACCTCTGAACCCAGGAGCTTCAACCCGGAGCCACATCTCTAACCTTGGTCGGTACTGCTTTCCAGTTCATTGCTACCTAAAACACAATGTAACGGAAAGAGTCCTGTTCCAGGGAGGAGGAGACCCAAGTCTTATTCTAGGTTGGTCAAAATTTAGCCATGTGATCTCAGAAAGTTGCCTGCTTTTTGTGGTTTCTTAAAAGGGGATAGAAGATCACTGCTTTACAACCTAAATGTCCATTGACAGCTGAATGGACAAAGAAGATACGGTATATGTATACAGTGAAACATTACTCAGCCATAAAAAGAATGAAATAATGCCATGGCAGGAAGATGGATGGATCTAGAGATTATCACACTAAGTGAACTAAGTCATACAAAGACAAATACCACATGTAGAATCTAAAATACAATACATATGAACTTAATCACACAACAGAAACAGACCCATAGACATAGAAAACAAAGTTATGTTTTCTTAGGTTACCTTAGTTACCAAAGGGAAAAGTGGGGGAGGGGTAAACTGGGAGTACGGGATTAACAGATATGAACTACTATATGTAAAATAAACATGTATTTACCCTATAGTACACAGAACTGTATTCAGTATCTTGTGATAACCTAAAATGGAACAGAGTATGAAAAAGAGTACATATGTGTGTGTATATATATATATATATATATATATATATATATATATATATATATATAACTGATTCACTTTGCTGTATACTTGAAGCATTGTACTTTAATAAAAAAAATGAAAAATGTTTTATTTTTTAAAGAACATTACCACGTTAAAGTCTTTCATAAAGGAAGACCCTCCTTAATTAATTCCACGAGGTCCAGGCTTTGAATGTATTATTTGTAAGAAGAATCATATTTATTGAGTAACAATTACCTTTCTTCCCACTTTTTATTAAGTCAAATCAGATTCTCAGTTTCAGTGAGGATCTGCTTGTCCATTTCACTGAGTTTCCACCTTCTGTTTTCCTGTGTCCCACCACGGATTATTTTTCTTTCTTAGCCTTAGCCACCATTTCCCATGCAATAAGTCTGTTTACTCAGTTTCCTCTGTCTGGGCAGCAGTTTATCTGCCTTATTCTCCTCTATGTCCTCAGGGTCTAACATCTAGCAGCCGCTTGATGAGTTGTTGGGCTCATGAGTAAATTGAATTATTGGTATTGACAAGCCTGTTAGCTGAGGCTGTTGAAGGGTAAGCCATGTAATATGGCTTTAAAGGTATTGAAAATAACTTGAAGCGCTCCATTTTTGCTCTTTAAAAGTCTATAGGCTCTGGGTTTGATATTGCTGGGTGGAATGACCTCCAAGCTCCCATCTGCTTCTGAAATTTCACAACCCAGTGGTTTTCCCTTGTGAAGATGACTGGAGAGATTCACTGCAGACTGAACACTAGGGGGTGTCTTTGTCCCAATTCATGTGAAGTAGGGGACACTCTGGAGCCACCTCCCATACCCGTCTGTCTCCAAGCAGGGTCACCCCGAGGCCCGGGTGATGTAGCATAGCTGTATTCATGGTGGAGAGACGTCCATGGTAGTAGAAGTTCTTTAAAGATCCAAATTAATAGGAAACCTATTAACAAATTAATAGGAAACCTATACCCTTTCCACTTACACACTTTTTTTCCTTCACGTGTAAGTTGAAGGAATTGGAAAAAAGACTCCCTTTATCCTCTCATATATATATGAAAGATGCTTGGATTTATCCCTTTAAGAAACTAAATATTAATATTATGGGACCTCACGAACGTTGTGAAAAAGCCATGTGTACGGTCATAAGGATGGGTGGGCGAAGGCAGGCTGGGCAGAGGGAGAAGCTCAACTCAGATGCAGTTGCCATGGAGGCCTCAGCCAATGGTATGGGATGCTTTGGAGCTGCGAATGGTCCTTCTGAGTCGTCCTTAACTGGGGCTGGGGCCAAGGCTTTGGTCTCTTCATCAGCCAGGCATTGGTCACCAACCACCCTGTGTTAGTCTGTTCAGGCTACTATACCAGAATACCATAGACTGAGTGGCGTACAAATAGAAATTGATTGATTTCAGTTCTGGAGGCTGGGAAGTTCAAGATCAAGGCACTTGCAGATTGAGTGTCTGGTGAGAGCCCACTTCTTGCTTCACAGACAGAGGCCGTCTTCTCACTGTGTCCTCACATGGCAGAAGGAATAAAATGCTCTGAGGTCTCTTTTATAAGAGCACAGTCTCATTCATGAAGCTTCCACCCTCACGACCTAATCACCTTTCAAAGGCCATGTCTTCAGATGCCATCACATTGGGGTTAGGGTTCCCCCAACACAAATATTCAGTCTCTATCACACCCCCATATCCTTGGCTGAGGCTGCACAATGGATGCAGGCAAGTCCATCAAAGGCCATAGTCCTGGGCCCTTGGCAACTGCGGGGGTGGGTGCAGAGGCCCCTAGTAGGGATCTGGAACTTTCATCTGTCACCATATCCTATAGCATACTTGATTTGTCAGAATGGAATAGAATAGAACAATTTTCCTGGCCAGGACTGTGTTGCGCTCAACAAACGAGGAATCAACCTGAAAACAAAGATGGCTTGGTCCTCCATCTGCCAGACTTCCTGGCAAGGCAGCCAACACAGGAATAATCTGCAGAGGAAGGTTCCTAACCCCCTCTCCCTCTGGCCTCACCTTCTCACTTTCTCTTGTCCTCTTCTCTGTTAGTTTTATTTTCCAGCTAAGCTGCCAGTGGCAGCCTTTGATGGGCATGAGGTCAGAGAAAGGTTGAGGGGACAGGGAGGGGCTTGCCCTTCCAGGTTAGGGGGCAGGGAAGGGAGTGGGAGTCCTCTTTCTGGGTCAGGATCTTTTTGCTGACAGAGTGACACATGTGCCCAATTACCTTCCGAGATACAGAACGTAAAACCGAGCTGCCGCTGCTTACCTGCTTCAGCTATGCCTGACTCTGCAGCTGCATGAACTGCACCCCGCCAGGCTCCTCTGTCCACGGAGCTCTCCAGGCAAGAATACTGGAGTGGGTTGCCATAGTGGGCACCAAACGTTCTATCTTCTGAAAGAGTGGAATTTTGATCTTATAGATTAGAGGGTATATCCCTGAGATCATGTGTCAGCAGAGGAGGTGTGTCCTGGGCTTATTTATTTTTGTCTTTGAAGAGCAATGAATCACCCTAAAGAAGTAAACGGAAATTCAATTCTAGGTAGTTCTGTTGCTGCGGCTGCTAAGGAGCTTCAGTCATGTCCGACTCTGTGCAACCCAAATGGACTGTAGCCCACCAGGCTCCTCTGTCCATGAGATTCTCCTTGTGGGTTGCCATGCCTTCCTCCAGGGGATCTTCCCAGCCCAGGGAGAGAACCTGCATCTCTTACATCTCCTGCATTGGCACCACCAGCGCAACCTGAGAAGCTCAGGGGGGTTGAGACTGTGCTTCACTTAGTGAGTCTACTTTCTGACCTCGTGGGAAGCGTGGTCCCTCTAGGTGTCCACTTGCGTCTTTAGCTCTTTGACTAGTGAGTGTGCATGTTTCACACTGGATTGCAAAGGAAATTTATATTTTCTAATTTTTTTTCATAAAATATACCAGTACTTCGGATTCCAGGTAACAGCTTTTGAATGGATCTACTATTCTAATGTTTTATTGGAAATGGAGTGATCTATAACATGACTTACCCCTTTGATAATTATGGCTTCTTGTGGCTTCAAGGAGGCTTGAGAAAACCTCTAGATCCACGAGGCCGTGGTCATAAAGACAGCCTCCCCAGCCCTACCCTGTTCACATATGAGCCAGGGCTCCTAACCTTCCTTCACCCTTACTCTCCCCTTAGGGCAGGTAGCACTAGTGGTCAAGAGTCTTCCTGCCAATGTGGGAGACACAATAGACTCAGGTTCAATCCCTGGGTCGGGAAGATCCCATGGAGGAGGAAATGGCAACCCACTCCAGTATTCTTGCCCGGAGAATCTCACAGACAGAGGAGCCTGGTGGGCTACAGTCCGTGGGATTGCAGAGAGTCGGACATGATGGAGTGAGCACAAATGCACTCACCCCTCAGCTTGTGGGAAGGTGGAACCCCTTAAGAGTCTGGGAGTTCAGAAGACAAGGAAGAGGGGCTGACAGAAGTGTGAACAGCCTGGGCCATCAAGCCGGGGTTGTGGAGCCCATCTCTGTTGGTGAGGGGGGGGATGGGTGGGGCTGGGGAACTCTGGTTCCCACACCACCAAGCCCGGTGCTGAAGACACGGACTCAGGCATTGCAGGAAGCCTGGCCTGGAGTCCTGGTTTAATTACTTACCCAGCCTGTTCCTGCCAAGCATGATTTAATCTCCAGGTACCTCAGGCTTGTTTTGTTTTTGTTTTCTTCTTTTGTTTCTTTTTAACTGAGTAAAACAGTGTGATATTAGCAGGGTCCTAGGTTATTATGAAAACTCACTGAGACAATGAGAGGAATGTAAGCTTCGTGAGGACACGGCATGCGTTTCATCACGGGGCTATAGTCCCCGTGCTCACGTCATTGCTCTTGGTCCTGAAATAGTTGACCGATCACAGCACACGGCCTGGATTACAGCCAGCGCGTATAGCAACACAGCTGCTGTTACTCTGCTGGGAATGTCTCCCTCCAGCCTGCTGCTTCCAGATCTGAACGTGTGCCAGGCATTCTTGTGCACACTCACGGGAGGGCCCAGGCGCAGTCACCCCTCGCACTTGGTCAAGAATTGACTGGCTGGGTTCCTCCGATGACTCAGCAGATGGCAGACCTGTGAGCGGGACCGTGGGATTGAGGAGGCAGGTTCCAGTGCTCTGGTGCCTGCAGAGGGGTGCGGGTCGGGGTGCCAAGCTGAAGGATTTCAAAGGGCAGGAATCCTGGAATGCTTGAAGAGTGGCTGTTAGGTGCTGGAGAAGAGGGTGGTGGTTGGGGGGGGGGGGGCGGGGGGGGGATGGCAGGGAGCCAAAAGACATTATGTGCTGAGTTTGTTTTAGGAAATTTGCCAGGAAAGCAAAGTCCTTTTTTCCTCTTCTGTATTCTTCTCTCTCCCAGAACGGAGCCTACTGAGGAGATCTGCTTGCATATTAGAGACCTCACAGACCCCCAGGCAGAATGGAAGCAGACTCAGGCTGACAGTCGGTTCCAGCGCAGAAAATTCTTGAATTCTTGAATAAATCGGAGGGTCTCCAATTGGTTTCCAATTGCAAACTGGAGGCCAAAGAGCTTTCACCTCCTTGACGTGCTAGGAAGTGCTCTAGTAGGGGCAGAACTTCACTTGAAGAGACGGCCATGCACCAGCTGGTCCAGAGGTTGGCTGAGTTTTAAGGAACATCTTGAGAGGGGCCATCAAAGTGTTCATATTTTCTCCCAGCCATGTTCCTAAGGGCACTCTGGCCACATGTCCTGGGAAAGACACTTATAAAACGAGCACAGAAGGGCACAGGAAGATGCGCAACACTAGGGTGTTAAGGAAGCCCAGAAAGGGAAGTCTTTTCTTAAGTAGCCCTCAAAGACTGATTGTGCTGGTGGGAGGGGTCCTTGCCTGGGCGAGCAGTGACTGGGCCATGTTACGTTGTGGGGGTGGATGGGAAGATGACAGATCCTTCTACAGCAGCCGAGGGCTGAGCTGGTCCCCTGGGGGACGGGGAGTGCTGGGAACAGGGCAGTTGGCAGGACTGTGGGTGCCCAGCAGCCTCCTGGCTGCCAGAAGGACCCTGAACCTCAGCCGCCCTGCCTGGATATAACCTTGGCTACTGTCAGAACCGGAGCTACCTGTATAAAGACACTTCTGGATTACATGACTTTTGAAATTTGGGGACTTACTCTAATGGATCTCAGCATGGGGGTCTTCTCCCACCTAATGAGGAAGAGAGAGGAGGAGTGTGAGGAGCCAGCCAGATGGCTCCAATGTTAATGGACCAAACACAGTACATAAGATAGAACCTTGCCTTGTTAGAGTGGCAAACCAATTTACCCCTGGTGGCTCAGACGGTAAAGAATCCATCTGCAATGCAGGAGACCAGGGTTTGATCCCTGGGTCAGGAAGATGCCCTGGAGAAGGGAATGGCAACCCACTCCAGAGGAGCCTGGTGGGCTACAGTCCACGGAGCCGCAGAGTCAGACACGACTAACAGACTAACACACCCAAAGAGCAGCCAGGTCATTCCCACTGCCTCCATCCCCTCTCCCCGTCCTCAGTAAGAATGCGAGGAATTGTTGCCAAAGGACTGGAAGGAAAGAAACATAAACACCAGGTATTGACCTGATACAGTGGGCATCCGGCATGCTGTCCAGATGTTGTGTTTCTCTAGAGCGTTGCAGTTCTTTTCACAGATCATAAACTGTTTGATTAGCTTCAAAAAACATGCCAGCATGTCCCAATTATCCTCAATAAGGAAAAGGTGGAGGGGATTAAACATTGCCTAAGAGAAGTTAAAAGGTAATTCCTAAACCCAATCTAGGCAAGTGGTTTTCACCAAACTCACCTGGCATCACTCCATCGGGGGGAATGGTCAGAAAACGGCTGTGGTGTCCCTGCCCAGTGAGGGCTTGAGGGCCCCAAGGGGACTCAGATGACTTACTGCAGGTGGGGGTGGACAAAGGCCAAAGGTAGTGAACAGAGGAGCATGTCCGCTCAATCAGGAGATGCCCACTGGGCTGGCAGGAGATCCTGACTCTCCAGGGCTGCTCTGCTGCTCTGGGCCACCTCTGGAAGGTCATTCCTGGTCCCTGGGCCTCGCTTTCCCCTCCCCTCCCCACACCGTCTTAAAAAATGTAACTCCTAATACGCCTCTGGAAGTTCATTCCCCGTCCCTGGGCCTCCTCCACCCCACACCACCACCCCCCTTAAAAAATGTGACTCCTAATACCCGCCCCCATCTCAATAAGGAGCTAAAACCCGAGAAATGTTAAAAAGTGTTAAGGCCTTAGAGAAGGTTTCCACGGAGGGGCAGTGGCCCCAGCAGCAGAAGGTGCACAAGTCTTTGTGTTTCACACCAAAGGCAAGGGCATGAAAGTCGCATCCGACTCTTTTCGACCCCATGGACTGTAGCCCACTAGGCTCCTCTGTCCATGGGATTCTCCAGGCAAGAATACTGGAGAGATAGCCGTGCTCTCCTGTGGGGGATCTTCCTGACCCAGGGTTCGAAACTATGTCTCTTATGTCTCCTGCATTGGTGGATGGGATCTTTACCAGGACCACCACCTGGGAAGCCCTGGTTCTGCACTAGCAGATACAACATGTCTCTGCCTGGTCTCTGCCCTACATCTCCTGCAACAGAATTCCCCTGCTTCCCAAGGATACCAAGGCAAAGAAATATCTACAAACTCTGATTCCTTTCAAAGAGTGCCAGGAATTTTGAACATGGGGTAATTTATCTTCTAGGAACTAAAGTTTTTTTTTGTTGTTTGTCTCTGTACCATGCAGCTGTTTATATTAGGTTTGGTTTGACAGCTGATTCCGGCTTTATCTAAATGTGTCTTCCCCTACAGGCAGGGTGGACTTGCCCCTGAGTTAATCACTCATCACCTGCTGTGTGCCCAGACCTCAGAGAGGGAGGAGGAAGAGAGACTTAGCACTCACTCTGGGTCTCCGCAAAGCAGTGGATAATGATGCCAGATTCTTGTTGATAATTATGCTTAGCCAGAGAATTCCCCAAATTCATTGTCACATCTTGTTACAGAGACGTGCCTGCTCCGGAGGGGCCCCCTCCAGGCGCATCTCTGGGGAGCAGGCAAACAAAGGCAGAAACCGGGGAGCCAAAGTCATTACTGGAACCAAAGTGACAGGACGGAGGGACTGTGAAGAAATGATATGCACAATTAGCAGCCTGGCAAGTCTACAGACTTAAGTCACTCGTTGAGATTTCCCCTAATACGCTGATGGGGGCTTTGTAGCAAACTTTCGCTTCCTATCCATCTTAGGAGTGACAAAAATAGAGCACTGAGGTTGATTGACAGCACCTCGTAGGGCCCATTTATCCATCCCAAGCTTGCGTGAGAAGGGGAGGCAAAATGCCTTTAGTACAGCAGTGGTCCCGGCCTCTTGTCAAGACTCCAGCCATCTTTCTCTCTGGTCTGAAAAGTGCTTTGGCTCCAGCACCAGGAGGTCAGTGGGAGAGACCAGGTGAAGGTCAGGCTACTTTCTCTTTCTTCTTTCTTTTTTGTTAGTCACGGTTAGTGGCTGGATTTTTTAAAAGATCCAAAAGCATGAAGTGGGAGACTTGAATATTCTGATTTGCATATTCATGTCAAACCTGTGTTGCCAGCACTTGGTTATTTCAAAGGCTTGTTGCCAAGAGCCCAGCTTTGAAAGGGGGCACCTGGGGCCTCTGTGAGAGGCTAAGGAAGGACAGCACCCTGCCCTTCCCTCTGCTTCTCTCTGCTGCTTCTCCGGTCCTCCCCGGGATGAAATGAAAGACACCATCTCCAAGGAGCAGACTTCCCCTGTCCACGCTCCTTTCTTCCTAAAGGCACGTAAGCACGTGAGCTGGGGGCGCCAGAGAGGCACAGGACTTTGGAGATGGCGGGTGTTTTTCTTGTATGCCTTGTAGAGTTTTTGATCACCATCATTGGCTGTTTTCTGTGTTATTCTGGGTTATCCTGTGAGTGTTAGTCACTCAATCGTGTCTGACTCTTTGTGGCCCCATGGACTGTAGCCGGTCAGGCTCCTCTGTCCATGGGATTCTGCAGGCAAGAATGCTGGAGTGGGTAGCCTTTCCCTTCTCCAGGGATCTTCCCAACCCAGGGATCGAACCCAGGTCTCCCATATTGCAGGTGGGTTCTTTACCATCTGAGCCACAAGGGAAGCCCTAGAAGCTTCTGGGTTATCCTAGAAGCTAGCAATAGTGGGGCTGGGAGAAAGATAGTTTTCCATCCAACAGAGGGAATCTGTTCTTTATGGTGTTCTCACAGCACAAAACCACCGCATATCGGGTTTAGATAGTCTACAAGGAGGAATTCTTCAGCAGGAAAAGCTATGAAATGAAGAAGTGAGTTCGTCTTGAAACGGTAGATTTTAATCCGTTGGAAGCGATATTTCTCAAGGGTAGAGAGATTGTATTCCTTCTCAATCAGCTCAAACAGGGTCCTTCCCGGGAATCTCAGGGATTTTATGAGTATCTGGCGCCCCCTGGTGGCCAAGTGGCAGTACTGGCCTTGCATGGTTCGTTCCTGACCAACATGGGGCACAGGTGTGAGGAGTCAGGAGGGGAATCTCAGTTTGTCTCCATTTGTTCCCTGGGGCCAGAGGTGTTGCGGGGAGGAGTAGAGGTAGGGATGGGGCTGGCTTCAATAAGTGGCTTGTCCAGTCGCCTGACCTGGAAGCCACAGTGTCCTGCACACCACTTGGACAAAGGACTGACTGTATCCTTACTGAGAATCAACATGAGGGGACCAGGTCTGTGCAGTGGAATGATGCTGACTTTGGGAATTAAAGAGACTAGAGCTCAACTCCTAACTTCTTGGACTAAGCCCTTAATCTTTTGGATGGAGTCACTTTCAGAATGGTGATAGGAATAAGTGCCAACGAAGTGCCTGCTGCCTCTCGGTAAACCCCTTTGCCTCATGCCTGTCCCTCATCCCAAATTTGAAACAGCTCCCTGGGTCAATTCACTTGACACACAGCTCTGTGGGCTGGCTTCATACATATACTATTTCTTTATAAAAATGTTATAAAGGTTTGTGGGTTTTTAATTTGTTTTTTTGCTGCTTTGTGTGTTAGCCTCTCAGTCGTGTCCAGCTCTTTCCACCCCACTGCCTGGAGCCTGCCAGGCTCCTCTGTCCATGGAGTTCTCCAGGCAAGAATACTGGAGTGGATTTCCATTCCTTTCTCCAGGAAATCTTCCCGACCCAGGGATTGAACCCAGGTTCCTGCATGGCAGGCAGATTCTTTACCATCCGAGCCACCAGGTTTGCTGCTTTCATTGATTTTTAAAAGTAGTTTTGAGACATTCCTGATGGTCTAGCAGTTAAGACTCTGCACTCCCCATGCAGGGGCCCGGGTTCCATCCCTGGTCAGGAAACTGCTGCTGCTGCTGCTAAGTCGCTTCAGGCGTGTCCGACTCTGTGCGACCTCATAGACGGCAGCCCACCAGGCTCCGCCGTCCCTGGGATTCTCCAGGCAAAAGTACTGGAGTGGGTTGCCATTACCTTCTCCGGTCAGGAAAGTAGGCCCCACTAAAGATTTCCCCCTGCCAACCCCACTGCAACAAAGGTCCCGCTTGCTGCAGCCTAATAAATAAATATTAAAGAAAAAAAAAAAGCCTACTCCCTGGTTCTCTCATCCCTGGTTCTCCCCTCTCCCTAACTTCTTTCCTAAACCCTCATTTAAAAGTCCGTCTCCCTTAAATTTGACCCTAAAATAGCTCATGCGACAATTTCCATCTGAGATGTGGCCATTGTACTTAGACCATTATGAGACACAGCTGAGCCTTCAAGCGTGCCCTGCCTGTTGGCCAGTGAGGAAATCCATTAAGGGCTGTCATGGAGGCACCAGGAGCTCCAGACAGCAAACTCTCGTCTTGCTGATGTGTTTCTTCCAGCTTCACTAGAAGTCGTGAATAGATTTTCCTAGTGACCCACTCTAATGTAATATCAGAATATCTTCAAAACAAATCTCAAGTCTTTTTCGCTTCTAGTTTTCCTCCTATCATCATTCATTTGGGACAGCTTTTCTGTCACAGAGGAGTTGGGATTTAATCTTAAATACTCTTCTGCCTTCCATTTTCACTGTGGAGGGAAGAAAGAGAGATTACTGATAGCCTAGATAGGCGAGATGAGAGTGGCACTCTTTACAGACTGCACAGACTAGCTTGTCTGACTGTGGCCTTAACTACTTGAAAGAGGACTAAAGTAGAACACATGATTAGGTCATTGTGAAAACTTGTCACGTGTGTGGAAAGGGGTGAGGTGGAGACACACAAGTATCTGCTGTTGCAGGCCAGTCAGAGGTGTATGTGCGTGTGTGTATGCAGTGTCCTTGGGCATGAGAGCCAACCTCTCCCAAATCTCATCTGTAAAATGAGGCATCATAATAGCACCTACCATAATGTTGAGATTATATCTGATAATGCATTATAGTCCACAGTCACATAAAAAGTGGTTAATAAACAGTGTGTCTACTATTTTTAATGGACTATCTACTATTATTCATTCACTTTCTTTCTACTTTAACCAATTCTGGGTTCATCTGGTACCTTTTGGGAACTTCCTTGGCAATTTACAGAAGTACAGGTGGTCTTACTCCACTTCCTGCTGAAATGGAAGTGCAGGTGTTATTTTAACCTTCTAGGGGCTTCCCAGGTGGCTCAGTGGTAAAGACTCTGCTTGCCATGCAGGAGACATGAGAGACACTGGTTCGATCCCTGTGTTGGGAAGATCCCCCGGAGAAGAAATGTCAACCCACTCCAGTACTCTTGCCTGGAGAATCCCTTGGATAGAGGAGCCTGGAGGGCTAGTCCTTGGGGTCACAAAGAGTCAAACATGACTTAGTGACTCAACAACAACAAGGGATGAAATACAGAGAGAGGTCTGTATTTCTGCAACGGGTCATTCTGCCAGCTCCCAGCTTGGCTCTGAAACCAGAAGATGCTCAGGAAATGCTTGTCACATTAACTGGAGCCAATACAATGCTTACTAGGAAATACGCCAAGTGCAGGCACCCCCTCATATACCCTCTGTCTAGCGTAAGGCTTCTGGGAGGAGTGTCCCAAGTGGGGTTCCCTTGGTTTGTTCTTAGTTTGGGTTTAAATGGATATTTGTAACCAAGACCTTTAAGTCATGTCCCCTAAATGATGTTTCTCTTGTCCTTTAAAAAAGGACAGGACCTCCTGATCATGTTACATAGCCCACCTCCACCTTGTTTTTTTCCCACATTGCCCTTGTCGGAGTGTTGGAGTTGATCATGATGGCTCAAGTTCAATAACCAACCACAGCATTTCCTGTGGTTTCCATTGCATTTCATTACACTGTATTAGAAAAGTACAAGAGGAAATGGTGTTATGTTACCCAGGAGAAAAGCGATATTTCAGCAAGTTTCTGATAGTGCAGAAGCAATCAACACCAGATCCAAATGCCACTGAAGGTTTTGTCTGAGAGCCCATTCTTCCAAGATGAATGTGGTGGTTGTTTTTGATATTGTTTTCACAGTTCAAAACTCTGTATGGAAGACCAAGTAGATTGATTTCACTGGTAAGAGATATAATTTAGTGCTGTGGCTTGGATAATCTAAAAATATATGCTTCTTGAGCAAGAAGGGCCCTTGGCAGCATCTGTTGCTGGGGCCTGCCTCTAAGAGGCGTCCTACATAGAAGCTGATGGTCCTCACTGCTACCCAGCAGCTCTAGGTGCTGCGTAAGTTAAGAATCCTTTTCTGAGCTCTCATCTTCTTTGGAACCACCTTGTAAGGTGGTTGTGAGAATTAAATGAGGTAATTTTGCATAGAAAACAATTAACACAGTGCTCGCTGTGAGCGGAGTAGCTGCTCAATCTACGGTACCAGCATTGCCGATGTCATCATCATCGTCAATATCATCTTCATTATCTTATTTCTGCAACTCTTCTGGAGTCAGGGATCTTGGATTTCTATTGAGTCATGCTTTGGGGTGTCTCATCTTTCTCACAAGAGAAGCAGCCTATTTCTTATCTGAGCCTCATTCTGTTGTTACTCTGACAGAAAATGTTGCTCAAGTCTTTTCACCTTTCAGGGCCTCTGTTCCCTTTTCTTTGAACTTAGACGATGGGCCAGAGATCTGAAGGGCCTAGAAGTTCTGCCATCTCTGTTGGAACACTCTTCTAGTAACTGAAGCTTTGCCAGGTCCATCCTGCATCTTGATCTGCCTTCCTCTAGAGTCCCAGCTCCTCAGGGAGGACTCTCCATGGGGTGGGTGCTGAGAAAACGGTGACCAATGGATATTTTGTGTGTGTGTATTTTTTTTTTTTCTCATGTCTGGTTTCTTTTCCCTTTCATTATTCTGAGGGCTCTGCTGTAGTTCCAATCACTTCTTATCACACTTAACTTATAAAATTGGGGAGAACAAAAGTCATTGATCTTGTCTTTGGCCAATGATCCAAACAGGCTGATGGGGGACCGACCTACAGTAAGTTCTGCCATAAACCAAGGCTGATTTGAGAAGATTTCAACAGAATGAACAATCACAATTGATGACATTTACTGAGGACTGTGTTAATCTTTGATACGCATTCACTAATTCTTATAACCACCTGAGGGACAGTCTATAGATGAGGAAGTTAAAGTAGAGAAATTGTGTTCCTGCTGAGGGTGAATCTAGTGTGAAGGCTAGAGCTTGGTTTTAACTCCAGCAGCTTGACCCAAAAGTCCTTGTTCTCAACCAGTTGTGAAGCACTTTTGAACAGATTTATCACAATTTTGTAAAGGTACTCCCCTGGGAAAGATGCTTAAAGGGAAGAAGGTGGGCCAGGTGAGTGCCTACATGTTACTTTCACCCCAAGATTCTGCCAAACCAGTGCTATGTTGATATCATCACATGGTTCTGGAATAAAGTAGCACATCGTGGTGCTTTGGCATAGTGCTGAATAATCTGCCCGCAAATGCAAGAGACTGGGTTCAGTCCCTCCCTGGGCCAGGAAGGTCCCCTGGAGGAGGGCATGGCAACCCACTCCAGTATTCCTGCCTGGAGAATTCCATGGACAGAGGAGCCTGGCCAGCTACAGTCTATGGGGTTACAAGGAATTAGACGTGACTGACTGAGCACTCACTGTGAGCTCTATTGGATGGCTCAGACAACAGAAATGGATTGTCTTTCCGGGAGTTCTAGAGGCCAGGAGTCAGGGTTGTCTGCTCCTAAAGGCTGTGAGGGAAGGATCTGTTCCAGGCTTCACTCCTTGGCTTATAGATGCTCTTCTCCCTGAGTCTTTTCACGTTACGTTATTTTCTCTCTCTATGTGTGGGTCTATGTCCAACCTTCCCTATTTATAAGGACATCAGCCATATTGGATGAGGGCCCACCCTAATGACCTCACTGTAACTTGATTTCCTCTGTAAAGACCTTATCTCTAAATAAGGTCACTTTGGGAGGTACCAGAGGTTAAGATTCCATTATATCTTTTTTGCAGGGGGACCTAATTAAACGCTATAAGAGCCCCCCTTTGTCATTCTGAAGTAATAATCAGCAAGGGGGTGGTTTACTTTAACAGGAACTATCCAACAGGTCTTGGAGTCAAATGGAGTAACTTTGTTAATGCCTCTTTTGCTACTGTGAGTCAATAATCAAATTAGCTGATTTCTAGATTCTCATCTCCAAAAGCAAGAAAAAAAGAAGAAAAGGAAGGATTCAGCCAGTGTCTAACCTTGGAACCCTTGACCGTTGATGACATGGAACAAACTCTCTGTATCAAACACTATTTAGGATTAGATATCCCCCAAAAGAATGTATTGTTTTCAAACTGGTTTCCTTAAAGAGTTAATTAGCCTCTTGTAGAGGAGCAGTTTAGCTTCAGCACCATTTATTAATGCATTGGTGATTCCACTTGGAACTGCTCATGTTGGTAAGCAGCACTCTTAAGAACTATTTACAATTAACATTATTATCTCCTTTCTTATTTCATTCAAAATAAAGATCACTGCTGCAACTAAATTAGAGAAGAAACCAGGCAGTAGGGAATACAAACTTTAAGATGTATTTAATGAAAGAGTAACAGCACCATGATGTAATGAATTCAAGTGCTGGTTTAAGGCAGATGCTGAAGAAATGAAATGCTGACTTCACAGCTGCCTGTTGCCTAAGCCTGGGTCAGATTTACACAGGAAACTGAGCACTTGTTTTAAAGACTTCTACACTTTTGTTCATTAATATTTGAATGTGTTGTGGAGGAAAGTGTGTAAAGTCTAGCAGTGCTACCATTGTGTGAAAATGGGTGCAAGGAGGACTTCTATGTCCATATTCGTTTACATATCTCAGGAAGGTCTTGAGAGAAGCTACTAGCTAGGGACTAGAGGCCTGGTGGGAGGAAAACTAGGTTTCTACTGTACACAGTCTGAATGCTTTCACTTATTTAAACCTCATCCATTGATAAAAAGTAAGTCCATGTTTTGGATGGACCACACACTTGCTGTTGCTAAGGTGGGGGGAGTTAGGGGAGAGATGGATTGGGAGGTTGGGTTTATCAGATGTAAGCTATTATATAAAGAACAAATAAGCAACAAGGTCCTACTGTATACAGAAAATTTTTATATTCCCTATCCTATGATAAGCCATAATGGAAAATAGTATTAAATATATATATATCTATATATCTATATCTATATCGAATCACTGTTGTGCAGCAGAAATTAATACAACATTGTAAATCAACTATACTTCAATTAAAAAGTTACTAAATAAATATATATTCCATAGGGAATGTCCCTCCTTCTTTTGATTTTTCTACTACAGCTTAGCTCTGCCTCTCTTTCCATCTTTTCCTGAAAGTGGAGTGTTTGAACTATTCAAAGGCATGGACATTCCAAGCTCCTTGGAATCTCGAAGAACCCTTCCAGGCTCTGGGCATGGTATGAAGTTCAGCTGAAGTTCATCTTGAGGTCTGTGAGCTCCCCTTTGAGCATGACACCCCTTCTTTCCCCTTGTCAGAGGCTAAGACAAGCTTTCAAGGCTTGAAGAAACAATACTCCAGACCTTGTGAGAAGCTGGGTGACAGACATTTGGCCTATGGCTTCCTCAGGCTTTGGAGACTGGGAATTCTTTGCTGTCTATACTGGTGTGTGCTGTATCTGAGGAAAGCCCCTTGCCCCAATCACAGATCCTTAGGTTTGCGAGTCTGCAAACGTCAACCAAGTCAGCCACCCCAGCCCCCTGTTACCTCAATCCCCTCTCCAGATTTCCATGCCAAGTGCCGTCTTTTCTGTGCTCACACACCAGCTGTGTTTGCCTTCAGTCAAGCTTTTCTGGCAAAAAACACCTCCTTATATGGTGCTGAACTTGAATTTCATGTAACTTTCACCCATGGCCCTGGACCTTTCTCTTTGCCATCTGGAAATGAGTTGAATTCCTGTTTCACAGGGAGACTCCTTCAAGTGGGTTGTCTTCCCTCAGGCTCTCCTTCCAAGTAAACAACAGGAGAGTTTTCAGCTCTGCTCCAGCTCCTACTCAATTTCCCGGCCACCCTCTTCAGAATATCTGTGGCCACACGAGAGTGGGGTTCAGATCTGTGAAGGCTAAATTTTACCAGTGCTCTGAGCAGTCGGGAGGAGACATAGCCATTATCAACCTTACTCTATAGGTTGTAAATTTAAAGTTTAAACCAAGATTGAAACATCATTTACATTTTTCTTCCTTGTGAGGGATGGTGGAGGAGGGCTTTTACATCATCACATCATTACATCACACTGTTGCCTCACTTTGAGCTGATGTTACATGAGATGCCCCAGTCACTTCCACAACGTGGCTCTGAGTCCCATGCTTGCTTTATTGGAACCACAGCAAGGCCCTGCTTCCTTTCCTTTATCATTTTGTCTTGCTAGTCCGTGGTTAAAACTCACAGACGCATACTAGACCCCGATTCTGTTTTCTGGTTTTCCCCTGGTGGGTTGACAAACCTCTGCATCTAAGTTGATGGTAAAAGTGCTTCTCTCTGGGGCAGAATTTTGGTCAGATTCTGTTGCCTTTAGAAGGGAAGGCATGCCAATGGAGGGAGGGGGCATGAAGAAGACTTGAGTGCTTGGAGAGTTTTCGTTCTTTTTTTCACTTGGATCTTCCTTGCAGCACACAGGCTCTTCGTTGTGGTGCACAGGCTTATCTCGCTGTGATACAAGGCATGTGTGATCTTAGTTCCTTAACCCGGGATCGAACCTGCATTCCCTACTTTGGAATTCTTAACCAATGGACCACCAGAGAAGTCCCTTAGAGAGTTTTCTGACCAGACTCCTTTTTTTCCCCCTTACCTTCAGAATGAGCACTGGAATTTGCAAAGTGTGCAATGCAGATAACTGTATTTCTGCTCATGAAAACAAGTTGAATTTCTTAGAAGGGTATTAGCAGCAGTGGGTAGAGAGTAAGTAAGAAAATGAGAAGAGCTTGCATTTCTCTCAAGGGTTCAAGAACATGGAGAAGGAACCAGGGGGTTCACTGGCCAGGAGGCAGTCTTATGCTTTCAGTACTCAGAAATTTAGCACTTTTCATTTAGGATGGCTATAGAGTTCCAGAAAAAAACTTGAAGAAAACATCTTGGGATTAAAGTCCACTGTTAATTTCTCTCTCTCACTCTCTTCTTCTTCTTTTTTTTTATGAAGAGGAAATGTAGGAATTGTTAGGGTTAAAAGTGACTTGGACATTAGGATCCTCTTTTGTAAGATGGGTCAGTAAAAGTGACTGTTGTGTAATAGTTGTAAAGATTATGTGAGAAAATGCAGGAACAGTCCTCTGGGTGAACCCTGACTCATTTGAAAGGCTCAGTGAACACACTATTATTATCATGATGGCTGTAGAAACAGTGGCCGTTTTTCCCCCCTCTCCTCTCCACTCATCATTTTTGGCTCAAAAATAATGAAGAACATTCTATTAACTAGAGCTAGTCAACAAGGTAATTAGAGGTGGAGATCTTCCCATTCTTTAGTGGTACTGGAGCAGAAAATTGTCCTACTGGGAATGTTGTTAGTGGAAATTACTCTGTGAGATAGTCTAAGCTACGTGTTCTCCTCAGCCAAGTCAGAGTATCCAGCTACATTCCTAGTACTATCTTCAGTGTGTTAGTGGTAGGAGGTCCAAGTGCTACCTTGGCCCAGCTAAGATCCCATCATTTCCCTCATTAGTATTTCCAGGGCTAGCGGCAGCCACAGTGACTAGGATCAGTAGGATCACTGTGTCACTAGTCACACTGACACAGTCCACCCCATTACCCCCATGTGGCATTTAGAGGACTGTTTCTCTGCATTTGCAAAAAATGCAGCCATAGGGAAACATAGTATTCACAGGGTCTTACTCTTCTGTTCCTTTTTCCTTTTTCTGGTCTTAAAAGCCTAGAGATTCAAAGAGTTGATCTTGGGTCAGGACAGATAATCTAAGGCCTTTATTAAGATTAGTGAAATTTATTTACACGTAAACATATGAAACAACAACAATAAATAAAATCAACAACAAAAAAGAAAAAAGAAAGAACAAAATACAGTTAGAAGATTTCAAGGACCTGAGGAATGATGTGCAAGTGCTTTTGTTATTTTACCACAAGTGAGAAATTTTTTTAAATAGAATCTAGGAAAACAAAACAGAGTGTGTATTTATATATGCTGAAAACTATGCATTTCTCTATGCATAGTAATTATTGGCTAGGCAATACTCATGTTAGATTAATTTAATAAAGATTTTGCTTCTGTAGATCCAGTATTGAAGTTTAGAAAACTATTCTGTAAGATGCAATTTCTATATAATTACAGTGGTTCTGAGCATGAATTTTGGAATCAGCCTGCCTGGGTTCGAACACTGGCCCACATTCGGGCAAATTGTTCACCTCTCTGTAACTTCATTTCTCTGTCTCCAAAAAACATACCTGATATCTAAAATATGTAAGGAAGTATTCTAACCTAATAGCAAAAAACCAGATAACCTGATTTAAAAAATGGGCAAAAAGACTTGAATAGACATTTTTTTGAAGAAGATATTCAAATGACTAAGAGGTACATTAAAAGATGCTTAATATCACTAATCATCAAATAAGGTGAATTAAAACCATAATACCGAAATCAGATTGATTATATTCCTTGCAGCCAAAGATGGAGAAGCTCTATACAGTCAGCAAAAACAAGACTGGGAGCTGACTGTGGCTCGGATCATGAACTCCTTATTGCCAAACTCAGACTGAAATTGAAGAAAGTGGAGAAAACCGCTAGACCATTCAGGTATGACCTAAATCAAATCCCTTATGACTATACAGTGGAAGTGAGAAATAGATTCAAGGGACTAGATCTGATAGACAGAGTGCCTGATGAACTATGGATGGAGGTACGTAACACTGTACAGGAGACAGGAATCAAGACCATCCCCAAGAAAAAGAAATGCAAAAAAAGCAAAATGGCTGTCTGAGGAGGCCTTACAAATCACTGTGAAAGTAAGGGAAGCAAAAAGCAAAGGAGAAAAGGAAAGATATACCCATTTGAATGCAGAGTTCCAATGGGTAGCAAGGAGAGATAAGAAAGCCTTCCTCAGCGATCAATGCAAAGAAATAGAGGAAAACAACAGAATGGGAAAGACTAGAGATCTCTTCAAGAAAATTAGAGATACAAGGGAACATTTCATGCAAAGATGGGCTCAATAAAGGACAGAAATGGTAGGTACCTAACAGAAGCAGAAGATATTAAGAAGAGGTGGCAAGAATACACAGAAGACCTGTACAAAAAAGATCTTCATGACCCAGATAATCACGATGGTGTGATCACTCACCTAGAGCCAGACATTCTGGAATGTGAAGTCAAGTAGGCCTTAGGAAGCATCACTATGAACAAAACTAGTGGAGGTGATGGAATTCCAGTTGAGCTATTTCAAATCGTGAAAGATGATGCTGTGAAAGTGCTGCACTCAATATGCCAGCAAATTTGGAAAACTCAGCAGTGGTCACAGGACCGGAAAAGGTCAGTTTCCATTCCAATCCCAAAGAAAGGCCATGCCAAAGAATGCTCGAACTGCTGCACAATTTCTCACATCTCACACAATAGCAAAGTAATGCTTAAAATTCTCCAAGCCAGGCTTCAGCAATACATGAGCCATGAACTTCCAGATGTTCAAGCTGGTTTTAGAAAAGGCAGAGGAACCAGAGATCAAATTGCCAACATCCTCTGGATCATCAGAAAATCAAGAGAGTTCCAGAAAAACATCTATTTCTGCTTTATTGATTATGCCAAAGCCTTTGACTGTGTGGATCACAATTAACTGTGGAAAATTCTGGAAGAGATGGGAATACCCGACCATCTGACCTGTCTCTTGAAAATCCTGTATGCAGGTCAGGAAGCAACAGTTAGAACTGGACATGGACCAACAGACTGGTTCCAAATAGGAAAAGGAGTACACCAAGGCTGTATATTGTCACCCTGCTTATTTAACTTATATGCAGAGTACATCATGAGAAACACTGGGCTGGAAGAAGCACAAGCTGGAATCAAGATTGCCAGGAGAAATATCAATAACCTCAGATATGCAGATGACACCACCCTTATGGCAGAAAGTGAAGAAGAACTAAAGAGCCTCTTGATGAAAGTGAAAGAGGAGAGTGAAAAAGTTGGCTTAAAGCTCAACATTCAGAAAACTAAGATCATGGCATCTGGTCCCATCACTTCATGGGAAATAGATGGGGAAACAGTGGAATCAGTGGCTGACTTCATTTTGGGGGGCTCCAAAATCACTGTAGATAGTGACTGCAGCCATGAAATTAAAAGACACTTACTCCTTGGAGGGAAAGTTATGACCAACCTAGACAGCATATTAAAAAGCAGAGACATTACTTTGCCAACAAAGGTCCATCTAGTCAAGGCTATGGTTTTTCCAGTGGTCATGTATGGATGTGAGAGTTGGGCTGTGAAGAAAGCTGAGCACCGAAGAATTGATGCTTTTGAACTGTGGTGTTGGAGAAGACTCTTGAGGGTCCCTTGGACTGCAAGGAGACCCAACCAGTCCATCCTAAAGGAGATCAGTCCTGGGTGTTCATTGGAAGGACTGATGTTGAAGCTGAAACTCCAATACTTTGGCCACCTGATGCGAAGAGCTGACTCATTTGAAAAGACCCTGATGCTGGGAAAGACTGAGGGCAGGAGGAGAAGGCGATGACAGAGGATGAGATGGTTGGGTGACATCACTGACTCAATGGACATGGGTTTGGGTAGACTCCAGGAGTTGGTGATGGACAGGGAGGCCTGGCGTGCTGCGATTCATGGGGTCGCAAAGAGTCGGACATGACTGAGCGACTGAACTGAACTGAAAAGCGTAATGAAGTATTACCTTACACCTGTTAGGGTGGCTATTGTCAAGAAGACAAAAGAAAAGTGTTGGTGAGGATGTAGAGAAAGTGAAATGCTTAAGCATAGTTGATGGGAATGTAATATGGTACAGTTGCTTTGGAAAACACTATGAAGATTCCTCAAGAAATTAAAAATGATCCAGCAATCCCACTTCTGGACATTAATCCAAAAGGAGTGAAATCAGAATCATGAAGAGATATTTGTATTTCCGTGTTTATTGTAACACTGTTTAAAATAGCCAAAATGTGGAGAAACAAGTGAAATATTCACCTATGGATGAATGGATTAAAATTTATATATATATATATATATGGTATATACACACAGTGTAATAATATTCAGCCTTAAAAAAGAAGAGAATTCTTCTATATGACTCAACTTGGATGAACCTAAAAGACATTATACTAAGTGAAATAAGCCAGTCACAGAAGGACAAATATTGCATGTTAATACTTAGCTGAGGTATATAAAATAGTCAAACTAATGGAAGCAAGGAGTAGAATGGGGATTGCCAGGGACTGAGGGGATTGGGCAATGGGAAGCTGTTCTTCAACTGGTATAAAATTTCTTTTATGCAAGATGACTGGTTTCTGGGATCTGTTGTATGACGCCACGCCTAAGTTTACAATATTGTATTGTATATTTCATTTGTTAAAAGGATGGGTTTTGTGTTGTCTTCTACCATGTTAAAAGCAAATGAAAAGCAAAGAAAAAAACCAAAAACCAAAAACCTGCATCTAAGAGGCGGTTGTGTGATTAGTTGCTCAATCACATCCGACTCTTTGAGACTTCATGGACCGTAGCCCACCAGGCTCCTCTGTCCATGGGGATTATCCAGGCAAGAATACTAAAGTGGGTTGCCATGCCCTCTCCAGGGGACCTTCCCAACCCAGGGATTAAACCCAGGTCTCCTGCATTGCAGGCAGATTCTTTACCATCTAAGCCACCAGGGAAGAAAACCAGGTAAGGGGGGACCCAGATGGTTAGGGTTAGGTAAAAGCACTCATGCAATGTACAAATGCGTTAAGAACCTGACATGCACTCAGGGTTAAATAACCATTATATTTTTATTATACCAGTGGGAACCCAGGTTGCTTGGATTACTTGATCCAAGTTACCACCATTAGTTGGGTGGCATCATGCTTAAGTTCTAGGCACCATAAATAAGAGGGAAAACAGACCTAGAGGATTGAGAGTAAATATTTTACTTAGGTGTTTGACTGGTTGGCTTTGGTCGGGGCTTATGCTGTGCATCTATAGCAGATTGCTTTCCATCTCTAGTTTCTCAAAAGGAGCTGAAATGAAACTTTTCAGTGCAGTTGCTGGTATACAGTGTGACAGGATGCTGCGTTGCTTTGCAAGACCTGTTTCAGACTAGGGCACTATTTATTTCCAGGGACAAATCAGGCAAGAGCTGTGATCTGGCTCTTTGCTGGGCAGATGCTATGTGCAAAAAGATCTTAGAACGCTTGTTAAATCAGAATCTGCCTTAGAACCCGATTATTTTAATGCCTCATATAGATGAATGGATTTACTCATATTTTGTTTTAAGAAGTGAATCGCAGAGTTAAAGAATGCCAGCAGTGTATCAGCAGAATTGTCTTATTTTTCAACATGCAAAAACTTACGAAACTGTTGGCCAGTATTATCTTTATAAACAGTGGTGTAGATTAAGTTGTCACAAATAATTCATAAATATTAAAAAAAAAACTTTTAATTTTGAGAACACTTAGCTCTCCCCTCTACACTGATGGGGCTGAGATGTCTTGTGTTCTTGAGAATTGTTGGGATTAATAGAGTGGAGAAGAGCCGAAACTGATAATTTTTCTTAGACGCTCCTGGAAATTTTCCTCATTAAGTGTTGGGCTGGGTTTCCCACAGAAGCTTCAGAGTTTCTGGGGAGATTTTAAATAGAAAGGGATTCTCTTCAGCCTGGATGACATGGACATGCCCTGCCTACAGGCAGAAAAATGGACAAAATGATGTCTGATGCTCCCTTTTTCTGTGACCGCTGAACCCTAAGTCTCAACTTAGACACAGGCTCCTTCACAATGTCTCTGGACCAACAGGTCATGAGAAATCTCTATGGCAACAAACCAGCATTAGGGAACCCCTTGTAGAACTACTCAAAGGCTTGAGGAAGTTACAGGATTTTGTCTGAAGAGACACAGTGACCGCGGAAGTAATGCAGCTGGCAAGCTTGATCTTAAGTGCTAGACTGCACCTGAGAAGGATTAATACAGGCTGATTTCTGCATTTATTCAACAAGTATTTACTGAACATTGGTCTATATGCCAGCAGTCTGCTAGACAAGGGAATAGGAAGATAAGCAAACCAACATGGTTCCTGATTCCATGAAACTTATAACATTTGATAAGAAAGGCCAATATTACCTAACTTACCTGTCACACAAATACATAATTACAGACTGTCATAAGCTCCCTGAAGTAAATTACAGAGTGCAGTGAGAATGTAGAAGATGGGAATGTTGTTGGAATGAAAAGATGGTGGTAGGAATTTGGAATTGTATGGGCTTGCCTGAGAAGGGGTTCAGTCTGTAGGATGAAGAAAATAGGCAGGTAAAATGGGAACGTTCTAGGGAGAAGCATGGGCAAAGGCCCTCAGATGGCAAAATGAAGACAGTAGCCTAAAATGAAGGTTTGTGAAATGTGCTGGGACAACGTGGTTTATGTCATGTGTTTTAATTTTAGTCAAAGGGCAATGGGAATACACTGAAGGGTTTGGGAAAGTGGAAGTGGGGAGAAAAGCAGCAAGATCAGACTTTATTTTTTTTTTCCATTTATTTTTATTAGTTGGAGGCTAATTACTTTACAATATTGTAGTGGTTTTTGTCATACATTGACATGAATCAGCCATGGATTTACATGTGTTCCCCATCCCAATCCCCCCTCCCACCTCCCTCTCCACCCGATCAGACTTTAATTTTGAGCAATCTGACCACAGTGAGGAGAAACCTTCGAAGGTACACAGAAGTAAATATGCTGTAGTTGAGGTAAGAGATGATAGAAGCTTGGACAGATGGCTGCCCTAGAGGTGAAGAGGAGTAGATGGACCCGAGATCTCCTCAGGAGATAAAATTGATGGTAGTTGGTGCTGGACCCAGAAAGGGTTGGTGGGGCAAGGGAGATAGAAACTCCAGGTTTGAATGTATTGTCCACATAGAGCTACATCAGACAGAGCTGGCTTTTTAGATCAGATCAAGGGGAAGATCTGGAACACTTTCTTGGTCCCTCCAAACTAAGTAGGGAGGGACCCCCCTAGCTTGATTTGGTAGAAGACGATATCTCAATTCATCTTTAAAAAAAAAATATTTATTTGGCTGTGCCAAGTCTTAGTTGCGGCATGTGGGATCTAGTTCCCTAACCAGGGATTGAACCCAGGCCCCCTGCATTGGGAGTGCAGAGTCTTAGCCACTGAACACCAGGGAAGTCCCTCAATTCATCTTGACCAGGGATTCCTGGAGAAGCCTGTCTAAGGCATCCTGAGCAGAAGCCTCAGTCTTTGGTTTACCTTTTGTTTTTTAAAAAAATTTATTTATTTATTTTAATTGGAGGCTAATTACTATACAATATTGTAGTGGTTTTTGCCATATATTGACATGAATCAGCCATGGGTGTACATGTGTTCCCCATCCTGAACCCCCCTCCCACCTCCCTCTCCATCCCATCCCTCAGGGTCATCCCAGTGCACCAGCCCTGAGCACCCTATCTCATGCATCAAACCTGGACTGGCGATCTGTTTCACATATGATAATATACATGTTTCAATGCTATTCTTTCAAATCATCCCACCCTCGCCTTTTCCCACAGAGTCCAAAAGTCTGTTCTTTACATCTGTGTCTCTTTTGTTGTCTCATATATAGGGTCATCGTTACCATCTTTCTAAATTCCATATATATGCATTAATATACTGTATTGGTGTTTTGGTTTCTGACTTACTTCACTCTGTATAATAGGCTCCAGTTTCATCCGTCTCTGGTTTACCTTAAGCTCTGTGAAGAAAGGGACTATGTCTTGTTCCTGACTGTTGGCCAGTGCTTAGCAGAAAGCCCAGCACATATGTCCACCAAAATATTATGATAAATATATGATATTTTCCCAAGAGCACAGAGAATATAAGAAGCAATGGCAAGAAGGGGAGAAGTCTAGAAACCTATACTTCAGACCTTTGGCACAGTGTCCCTCCCTCCCTCCCAGGTCATGTGCTTTTGTTGAGACTATGCCTTTCTACTTCAAATACCTTCACCTCCTCATTTAGTTGAAAAAGTTTTAAAAGTTGCTTGGGTGAATATATTTGGTTTTATTTTGAAGTGATACCATAATTTGGCAACATTTTTTTGTTTGGTTGGATGAAACAGGGACTTATCAATAGTAACTACGTGGAGAAATGAGTAAAGAACTCAGGTCTATGCAAAATAAAGGAAATAACCATTAGGAAAGTTCAGCACTTCCCAGATGGAGGAATAATGGCAAAAAGAATCTGCCAGAGATTCTTGCAGGAGACCCAGGTTCTATCCCTGGGCCAGGAAGATCCCCTAGAGAAGGAAATGGCAATCCACTCCAGTATTCTTGCCTGGAGAATTCCATGGACAGAGGAGCCTGGCAGGCTACAGTCCATGGGGTCACACAAAGTCACACATGCCTGAGCATGCACGCACACAAGCTCAACTGCACAGTGGAAAGTTTAGCAAGGGATGTTCTGGAAAATTCTAAAAGTCTGGGCAGCCCTAGGGGCCTGGAAGGCTGGGGAGTAGCAGGCTAGATTTGGTTTAAAATATTTATTTACTTGGCTGCATCAGGTCTTAGTTGTGAGCATGTGGGATCTTTAGCTGTGCCATGTGGGATCCAGTTCCCCGACCAGGGATCAAACCCAGGCTCGCCTGAATTGAGAGCATGGGGTCTTAGCCACTGAACCACCAGGGAAGTCCCAGGTTAGATATTTTTAAAGCAATGAAATGAACCCAAGATCTAGGAATTCAAGGTGAGAAGGAGGAGCCTCAGCAAACGATGTGGATGAACTTCATCTCCAAGGACAAGATGAGTGACAGTCGCCTGGTGTTAATTCCAAACAGAAGAAATCAGGGATGTACAGGTGGAACGGTCTCGGGCTTGTAGGATCAAGATGGAGATGAGTCCTCTGATAGGTGGTGAGGATAGTTGAGATCACTGTGCTTGAGAATTTTTCTCTATGATTCTTGCTGTGACTGTCTTCATTTTCATGTAAAAAGGATGAGTGTATCTTTTCTCAAAATAGTGAAACATATGGACCTGATACCATTGGAAATTTGATTTTTGAAAGTCATCAATATGTTGTAAATGTCAGAGGAGGTAGCTCCCTCATAGGCAGATGTTTCCAGAAAGATGAGTGAAAATGAATAGGATTACTGACATCTTCAAAAGAACATGGTTTTAAGCAGCAGATATTAAATATTTTCTTCACAGTAAATTCAGTGTGTGTGCACGCGTGCATGTGCATGCACAAATATACACACTAGATAATTTCCCCAACTCTTTCACTCTGTATTATTCTGTGGTTACCCAAGTATGTGAGTTGCTCAGTTGTGCCTGACTCTTTGCGACCCCTTGGACTGTAGCCCGACAGACTCCTCTGTCTATGGGATTCTCCAGGCATGAATACTGGAGAGGTTGCCATTTCCTTCTCCAGGGGATCTTCCCAACCCAGGGATTGAATTCCAGTCTCCTGCAAAGAGGTAGATTGTTTACTATCTTAGCCACCAGGGAAACCCATATTATCCTGCAACAGATATTAAAATTCGACACTTTGGGTTTTTTTCATATAAATATTCAACCAACCTTTGTGAATGATACTGGGTGCTGGGGTTTGGGGAAGCATCTGTTTAGGCCGTTTCTTTTGGATGGGGTGTGGGTTCCGAGTCAACCCAGTTTAGAACCATTACGTGAGCCAGCAGCAGGCCTGCTGTCCCCGTAACTGTTGGTGAAAGAGAGTCTCTGAATTTAGCTCTGTATTTTCATGAGGCTTCAGAGACACCTCACATACTGGATCTCCCAACCATCTCAGGTGTAAGTTATATCAAAGAGTCTATGTCTCGTTACATTTACAAGCTTCAGGATAAACACACAGGCTCTACATTTTTCTTCTTTTGGAATGACAAGTTCCTCTGCTGTTACCATCTATCCACAGGGCGGTCCTGGAATCTCCCTACCTACACTTTTACACCTGTTCCTTTTTTTTTTTAGTCCTCTATTCCTTCTCTCCTTTTTCTTCCCTCCTACTTGCACCCTTACCTAGTATTTTTCTGCTGCCCCCTTAGCTTCTACCAGTCTCACAATGCCCTATTACCCTTTCTTCTCCTGTCCCCATTGAAGCTCACAGAACCGAGTTCCAGTTCTTTAGAATCTTATTCTCAGCAAGATAGCACATCCAATCCCCCTTTAGGAAATTATTCTACTTATCTCTTAATATTTTGATCAGGGACAAATATTTAACATTCAGGAGTCACTCTAAGTGGTGGGGTTAGAAGCATGGGTCAGGCACGGGTGAAAAATCATTTTGGATGGGAAAGCCTGTCCACTTTCCATACATTATAACCAGCAGGCAAAGACTAAATATCGGGCAGGTACCACCCCTGCCCACCTTCTCAAGAAAAATTTGAGGAGGGACCCTGGGACCTCAAAGGTGATGGTGGCAGCCCGTCTTTTTACCAAAAGAAGTTTGATCTAAATGAGTCCAGTTTGGATTAGGTAAAGAATGAGATTGAGGAGATGTGTCCTAGAAATCAGCCAATTTCACAGCCTGGGGCAGGTATTTGTCATCAGCTGAGTCATACTGCCTTGGGATTAGCCAGCTCTACTTTCTGTTTCAACAATAAAAAGTCTTGCAAAACTGCTGGCATATGAGATAGAGGGATCCAGAAAGTTTTGGCATCTTTTCCAGCAGCATAACGGGTTTTAGGGAAGAGACTTGTGAGAGCATGGTCCATGCACTCCACCACCAGGGACAGGTCCACGTTCACAAAGGACGCAGTGCCTTTCAATTGTTCTAGGCCTGTAAAAAAAGAGACACAAGCACATTTACCCTGCGGAAGAAGGGGAATAGGGGAGTGTGAAGCTAGGTTGCAAAGGGGAGGATGCAGTGAGGGAACTTATTTTGATTTTGCCATTATAACCGGGTCCCCTTGTGATGGGTTTTTATCTATTCCTCAGGGATGCAGCAGTGATTTCTTTAGATTGTTGGCTCTCAGACTTTGAGTGAGCAGCAGAATCTCCTAGAGAGCTTGTTCAAAGCCAGAACCCAGGAAGTTAGTAGTTTGTATAAACATAGTGGTGGTAGGATATACACAGTACTTCTTAAAACAAATTTGATACAGGAAATGTGTTTACACGTGCTTGTGCATATATGTGTGCACTAATATAGCATGTGCCTCTATAATTCAGTGACTAAAGGGAGACTCATCCACTAAAGCCCTGACTCAGGAAGCTAAAGGTATCTTGGTTCTCAGCAAATGAATTGTTTGAGTAATAAGCTAAGATACCTTTAAAGAGGCAGGGACTGGTGATGGCTTGAAGCATTCCTCCTAAGCTCTTAAAACATATCTTGAATTGTGTATCCTCAAGGGAAAATCAATTGTGTTAAATCTTTTGACTTCAGCTCCCAGTAGCCACAAGCTGTTCCAAGAGCCTAACTGAGGTTAGCTCATAAGTCTTAAGTTTATTTTAAACTCCTACTACTACAGTCTGGGAAATGAAGCAACGTGAGCTTAAATTTGTGGTCTGCTTTGGAAACATGAGTCTAGCTGATCTCGAAGTCTTGGCTTGGAGAACTCTAATAAGAGCAATCAGGACAAAATCGGGCTCTAAGCCTTTGGTAATTCTGAGAAAGGACACCTGGCCCAGAGGCCAAGTCAAAAAAATTTGAGATAGAAGTTGATGATATAGTCTCAGGCATCTAGAAAATATCAATTTCAACATCAAACAGGGAAAGCTCTTTTCAATGAGGGATTTTGTTTTCGAACTTAGAGACTTCGGAGTCGGTGAGTAAGAAACAGAACATTTAATGGCAGTGGTTGTAACCTGATACGTGGTGACATGTCAGCACTGCGAGGTTTGTCAAACCAGACGTTCTAGTTGACATATATGTACCTGTATGCATGTGTGTGTGTGTGTGTGTGTGTGTGTGTGTGCAGTGGGGTAGTTGCAGAAGTCAGTCATTCTCCCCCAGTAGATGTGACTAGGCTCTTGGCTCCACCTTGAAAACCCCTGGCCTTGAACCTTGCCGCAGTTGGCTGTCTTACCAAAGCCCGCTGAAGAAGAGGCAGGATCACAGCTGGGGTTAGGGTGACACCAGGTCAGGTGGGGCTCCTGGCTCAAAGCAGGAGCTTAGTAAGCATTTGAGGACTAGCAAGCAAATGTTAATAAGGCCAGGAAGTCTGATGTGGAGGTAAGAGCCCCAATACAGGAAGTTCCAGCAGTTCCTCAATGCCTCATTCCCATTACAGTGCATGGCAGAGAATAGATGGCCAAGTCAGGCCATCTGGGTTCAAATCCATCTCTCCCACTTACTAGCTGTGCCACTTTGGGCAAGTTACATCCCTGTGCCTCTGCGTCTATAAAATCCAGAGGGCTTGTTTGGGCATTTTAAATGAAAGAGTTTGTGTAAAGTGCTTAGAACGGTGACAAGTATATAGTGAATGTTTACTATGTGTTAGTCATTGTTATCTAATCTTTATGATTATTCCTCCAGTCTTGACTCAGTCTGACTTACCTTACTTCTCCTTCCTCTCCATTGCCATGCATTCCTGCTTCAGAAAGCTTCCACCCAAATATTAATAATTTCTTCCTGTTTAGGTCTTATTCAAACCTGACCTTTCCTATAAAGGTTTCTTAACCAGCAATGCTTTGACCCTGTGATGAATTTCTCGAGCAGTTAGACTGTACTATCTAGCCCTCCTTCTAGGCTGTTGGGTTGTGTCTCAGAAATAAAGGGTCAAGTTTCTTACATGTTGTAAATCTCAGTGTTCAGAGTCATCTGGTTACTTTCTGTTGTCAACTAGATTGTAAGTTAGGCAGAGTCTGAGTCTTTGAATGAGTGGTAGGTGATCACTAAAAAGAGGTGGTTTGTGTAGATGTAATGACCATGGGCTCCAGTACAGGCATTGCTCTGAGGAGTTGTATAAACTTTGGTAGGACATTTCCCCTTTCCAAACCTCTGCTTGCTGCTATCGTTCTTTTGAGGAATAAATGATACAATTCATGAGGCACTTAGTATGGAACTTACTACTTAGTAAATGCTCAGTAAATGTTTATAAACATGAGCAAAAGCTGACACTAATCAATAGGGACTCCTGATCTATATTTGAGATCTCTACTAGTGTATTACCATGATAACCTTATTTTTTCCTTTCTGTTTGAGTCTCTTTCAAGCTGTCTAGGACAATGAACCCCATAGGACGCTGGGTCCACCCCAAAGCTCACTTTTCTTGATGTAGCTTTCTCCATATTGTTGTTTGATGTCTGGAGACAGATGCTTCCAAATGGCAAGTTTTTTTTCAGCAGCCTTTTCTGGATCTGACAAATTGGTTTTGAACAATCCTGGTTCAATGCAAGCGACGTGCACACCAAAAGCTTTCATGTCCCGCCTGTGAAAAGAGCCAGTTGAAGACATTTAATTCAGGCTTATTTGAATAATGTTTGCTTATAAATCTTTTCGTGGAGTCACAGAATTGGGTGCACAGGAAAGAGCATCTTATTCTACCATCTCAGTTTGCAGATGAGGAACTGAACTATGGGACAGATCATCTTCCACATTCCAGACTGGCTACTATGTAGTACACATGTGGAACACATGCAAAGTCTGAGAAGCACAGCAAAGTCTTTGAAAACTGAACACTGGGGTCTCAAACCACAGAAGGTTGGTTGAAAGTTGTGACCTGAACACAAGCTGGTCAGTTATCTGCTAAAAACAATAACAATAACAACAAAAACCTATCAACATTCTCCCCAGAATTTAATAATACTCATAGTTTCATGTTGTACCAAATATTTAGCATATGATACATAAAAGAAGTCAGAAAATCTCAACTCACATGAGAAAAGACAATGGACAAGATACCAAGGCTGAGGCAACACAGATGTTGGAATTATCAAAGTCTTTAAAGTGCTTGTTACAGACATGTTCCAAGAGTTAGACACTCCTGAAGTAAATGGGAATTTAGAAAGCTTCAGAAAAGAAAGAAAAGATAAAGAACCAAGTGAAAATTTTACACTTGAAAAATGCAATAACCACAATAAAATATTCACTGGCTGGACTAATTAGTAAAATGAAGAAGATGAAGGAAAGTCAATGAATTTGAAGACAGATCACTGGAAATTACCTAATCTGAACAGCAGAGAGAAAAATGGACAAAGTGAACAGAACCACAGGAATCTGTGGGACAAAGCCAAAAGGTCTAATATTTGTGTTAGAATCCCAGAAGGAAGAGAAATAGTGGATTCTGGATAAAAAATGTTTGGAGAAACAATGGCTGAACCTCCTCAAATATGTGAAAAGGCATAAACCTACAGATTGGAGAAGCCCAGTGAACCTCAAACATCATAAACCCAAAGAAACTAATGCCTGGGGCACCGAATTGAAGGACTTTGTTTGCTAAGTTGGTCCTTTCATGGTTTTATGCTCTGGGGTTCTCTGGTGACACACAGCAAAAAGAGGTAGTCAATGTTTTCTTGTGGTGGCAAAATCTTCACACTAGATTAGCAAGCTTCTGTGTGTGTGTGTGTGTGTGTGTGTGTGTGTGTGTACGTGTTAGTCACTCAGCCTTGTCCGACTATTTGCCACCCCATGGACTACAGCCCGTCAGGCTCCTCTGTCTATGGGATTCTCCAGGCAAGAATACTAGAGTAGGTTGCCATTCCCTTCTCCAGGGTAGCAAGCTTCTACTCGAAGTTTTATTTGGAAATGGAAGCATCAGAGGAAAGCTGTCTTTCTTGTCCTTGGGGTAGAGGTGAGACGGTTACCATCCATTCAGTTATAGTGTGAGAAATTTGAATCCAGAACTTGCAACAAGAAGGGGGGGAAAAAAAGCTGCATCGCTATGTCATTACTTTATCAGATAATTTTCTACTGAGGGTTTAATAAGATGTCACTGTTGTGTCTGCAACTGACAGCAATACCAACAGAGAGACCTGATTTAGTTCCTCTCTATGATTCCCTAACTATTAAACAAGCTGATCCGTTGAATACAAATTTGCCACCACTATTCACATATGCATTAATGCAAAAAGGAGAAAAGACTTTAAAAGATTTAGGTTCAAATCCCATTCTACCACTTGACAGCTGGGTGACCTTGGGTGAGTTATCCCAACTCCCCTAGTTTCACTGGTACCATTTATATTTTATTTCTCCTTTTTAAAATGTTTTTTCCTTATTTTTTGCTTCGAACCCTTGTGTCAAGGGCTGACGTTCAGTATCATAAACTGGGAATAGTTTAAAACACTAAATTGAGTGTCTGGTATATAAATGTTCAATGAACGTTAATGGTTATTATTTGCTAAGATGTCTATGTTTGCTTTACCTTAAACTGTCATTGAAGCCTTCTACTGCATATTTAGATGGAGAATAGCCCCCTCCACCAAATGCAAGCCGACCCCCAATGCTGGAGACATTGATAATTCTCCCTCGAGCCTTTTTGACCAAGGGAAGCATGTTTAACGTGACACTGATGAGTCCAAACAGGTTCACTTCAACAGGTTCTCTGTAGTCCTCGACCGTCAGCCAGTCGTTGGGTGCCAACACACCAAGAATGCCGGCGTTGTTGATCAGACCCCAGAGACCTAGAACAGAGCGGAAGGGAAGGAGGTGTGGTAGAAGGTGATACTTATATAGGCATCCTTGGTGGAAATACAGCTCTGCCTTATCTGATGGTGCCATTTCCTCCTTCCAGTCATCTTCCTTCCTGCTCTGAATACTTGCAGTTTGGGGAAGTGATAGTACAGTGGGTGGGAGGTTAAACTGAAACGGCTGAAGTTCTGTTACCGGAAGCCAATCTTACAATTTTTCTGTTTCTGCTTTGAATGTCAAACACTATCTGAGTGAGTCTTTTTAATCTCAGATGTGAGGAAATTGCTTTATTTTTCCTATCATGCTGGATGGCATAGCCAGAGAATACTTATGAACTGTTTTTTTTTTTTTTTTTGGCTAATTACTTCACAACATTTCAGTGGATTTTGTCATACATTGATATGAATCAGCCATAGAGTTACTTATGAACTGTTTTTATAGACAAAGAACAACATCGATCTATTTCACATTTATTTTTGGTAAAAATCCAGTCATTCACCTGTCTTATTTTATGATGGGAAACATTTAACATTGTTAAAAGTGTTGGCATTCAAGTATTAAAATATTATTTGGAGCCTTATCAAACTACTGCTTTTGAGGTTCAGAGTCTCAACTATATGATGAAGATGTGATAAAGAAAAATCACATCTGTTTGTTTTTTCCTTTGTGGATTCAAATATCTTCATCCATGAGAGTATTTCAAACTTCATTCAAGGAAAAAAAATAAAAAGTCTTCTAGTTCAGAATGCTCCTATCTTTGCAGAATCTAATGCAGAATGAGGTCCAATGACTCCCTATTCTACCATGACTACCTAAGACATATTTGCTTAGATCGCCAGACTATTTTCTTCCTTTCCCAGTGACAGTGTGTGAGCTCTGGAACCATTTTGCAGTCAGAAGATGGTCCTGGGTATCCAGATGGCAATTCAAGGGTTGCCCTCAGGATCTACTGTAGCTTTTGGCCCCAAGTTGTTTGCTGTGTAAGTGGTTAGAGTTGCACTTCACAGAAAAAGACCAGTTAACACCATCATCTCGGTTCTAAATTCACCCATGGGGACGCATGAGAAGATAATGCGGGCTGTGTCTCTCATGCATGTAGAGAGCTTGCAATGTAGAAATATTCAGGGCTATTCTAAACTTTCTCCCATCTTCTCCAGTACACAACTGGTATCTAGGAGACATTATTTTTGGAAAGACCATTTAAAATCAGACTATTTACTTTCATTTAGCTTTGCTTACTTCTCAACACCCCCTCCATTCCCCTCATTTTCACATCACTCACCTTTCTCCCCAACTTGGTTTTTCACCCACTGGGCAGCCCTCTTGACATTTTCTGGGTCAGTTACATCCAGAAGCACGGTGTGAAGCCTCTCTGAAGTTTCTGCCTTTAAAGCTGTTGATCCCGATTCAGTCAGACAGGCAGCAATTACATGAAACCCTTTCTTATCAAAAGTTCTGGCTGCCAAGTTTCCAAAGCCAGTGTCACACCCAGTGATGAAAATGTATTTATCAGTGATGTTTGCGATCTTTAGCTGTCTTTTATAATTCCACAGAAAACCACAAAGAATCAGAAAGGCTAACAGCCAAAAGAGCATTTTTTTCCTGTTGTATGACAAGGACACTTCTTTCTTGAACAATAAAAGAAGATGGCGTCCTGAGTGTTCAAAATTAGAAAGAAAATTCAAATTAGAACCATTAGGGCATAATAACCCAGAGTGATGAACTTAAGATATCTTAATGCATTTGGATGGATACATAGATGGTTAAAAATACAATAACTCTTATTTGGTTGGGAAGATGGCTATGTAAGTGTTAAATTACACCTATCACATGTACGTGTGTGTGTGCTCAGTCGTGTCTGACTCTCTGTAATCCCCATGGACTATATTTCTCCAGGCTCTTTTTTCCATGGGATTCTCCAGGCAAAAACACTGGAGTGGGTTGCCATTTCCTCCTCCGAAGGATCTTCCTGACTTAGGGATCGAAACTGTGTCTCCTGCATTGCAGGCAGATTCTTTACCACTACGCCACAAGGGTTTCCCAAGTGGCAGAGAAAGTAACTGGCAAAATTGACATGGGTCATTGGGTTGATCTGACTTTTTTCCTCTCTCTGTATACATGCAAATATTTCTTTGCTTAATAAGGAATATGAACATAAACGCAGATAGAATGACACATACACTTATGTGCACACAGACACACAACTCTATTTCTATTGTTTTACAAGGAAGAGATTGTTTCAGATAAAAAATAATGCAATATATCTTCACTTAACGTGGAAAATTTGGACTCTGCTTTCATCTTTTTTTCCTGCTGAAAGATCTATAGCTAAAGAAGAAAAAAATGGGTAGTAAAAATAAGTCAGCAGTAAAAGGAAGGTTTGTGCAAACTAGTTGGTTCTTGTGGTATAGCTGTGACTATTTCTAAAGCAGTCAGGTTTTTAGACTATTGTGACTTAAAAATTTGGTATAGTTTTTCCAAATCTTCCCTCTGTAGGAATTATTGATTTGTTGCAAGTGGATGTCTATGTAGCAAGACTTCCTCTTTTCAAATAAATAAGTACATTTAAAATATATAATTTTGAGGGGTGGAGTGGTGTAACCAACTCTTGCAAAATTCATATTTAGACATTTTAAGGAAATTTCATGTTTATACTTTCAATTAGTATAGTGTTTTGCTCAAGTCTAGGTCTTGATAAATAATTGTTGAATAACTAAAAGTTGACTATATTCACCAAATAGATTCTGTAACCTTTGCTGCAATCCAAACTCCCAAGGGAATTATGTAAAAAATGCAAATATTCATGGAGTTTAATGTGCCCTAGAACTGAGAGTGGAAACTCCTTGTTGTAGGGTTTTGCTGCTGGCAGGCAGGCCTAAGGGGAGCAATAGTAAAACAATAGCTTACTTTTGTAAAGCGTTCTGCCTTTCACTTTTACAAATAGGTCTCATTTGATTCTCTTCATAGCCTTTTCAGTTAGAGAGGGCTCATTACTTGCCTCATTTTACAGGAGAATTAATATGCCAATTAATAAATGAAAAAGGAAAAATGGAATTAGCAAATCATCATTTGGCAGCTGACATAGTGACAGTTGTTCCAGGCAGTTCTAAACTAGTGGGTGAAATTCTGATGAGAAATAGTAACTATAGAATCTCAAAGAATCTCTGCGTAAGGCTCATACTAATTAAAAAGAGAGCAATAGTAATTTCACAGTGGAGAGATCTGCCGGATACCACTTTAACCAAGTGATAAACACGAACACTACAGAGACGACAAAACGGCAGAGGATTAGCTGGACATGGAGTACTTCTCTCTTCATGGATTCATCAGGGATATATCTTCAGATGCAAGGATCTCTCAGAGCACCAGCTGAGAGCTGGCAGGAGTGCCTGACCACCGGAAAGGAATATGGATCCATGCAAAACTCAGTAAGAGGAAGGAAGGAAGGGAAAATTAGGAGAGTGAGTAGGACTGGAACTGCACTCAGGGGGTGAAGGAATAAAGCAGGGATGAGATTCCCACACCGGAGCAATAGTTTGGGACAGAGAGGAGGCCTTTGAGGCTGTTGGAGAGCGAATCAATTGATCTGTGACATTCTGAATGCAGCAGAGAACCACAGCCCTACCTGTCCAGGACACAAGTTCCTCCGTACGTGCAGTCACTGGGAGCTGGACTGTTGGGATTAGAGAGCAATCCCACAGTGAGGGCTGCTGGTGACTGCGGGAGATGGCCTGAGGGGATGTGAGGGAGGAGATCACGCTGGGATGCCCTTGAAGGAAAGCTGGGCAGCCATGGAGGCAGGGCCACAGTGCTGAATCATGCACAGGGGGTGGAGCCACCACTGCCTCTCTCTCTCCCCACATGCCAGAGCCAGCAGCGGACCAGTGGAGAAAGACCCCAGAGATGGTGGTCCCTGGGGGGCCTGATACACCAAACAACAGAGAAAGATCACAGCCAGGAGCGCCTTTGAGCACCTGCTTCACCAAGCAACAAAGAAGGACCAGCTAGGGAAGTCCTTTGAGTGCCAGCTTCCAGAGGCTAAAAAAAGACTCTATGTTTGTGCTAAGTTGCTTCAGTTATGTCCAACTCTGTGTGACCCTGTGAACTGCAACCTGCCAGCCTCCTCTGTCCATGCGATTCTCCAAGCAAAAATATTGGAATGGGTTGCCATGCCCTCCTCCAGGGGGCTCTTCCCAACCCAAGGATCAAACCATGTCTCTTATGTCTCCTGCATTAGCAGGGGGGTTCTTTATCACTAGCACCACCTGGGAAGCCCTTGAAAAAGAGTCTAATGGCACTTTATCTCCTATGCCTCTGGCCACCGGCTTCCCTACGCTTTTGACCCCACCAGGTTCCCACACTCTAAGCGGCCATGCCACCTCCCTGCCCAGTCCTCACTGGTGCAGAGCTGCCAGAGGCTAGAAAGAAAAAGCCTTAATAGTGCCATATCTCCTGCTCCTGTGGCCGCCGCCTCCCCTGCATACATGGTGTGCCAGGGTCCCCACCATTCAAGCAGCTGTGATACCTCCACTCTTGGTCCTCACTGGGGCAGACCCAAGTCCTCCAGGGCAGCCTCAGGAGTGAACTCCTGTGATAACCTACATGCAGTGGTGGGGATAAAACCACAATGGTTTTAGCAGAGTGGCTAAGGAAGAGGATTGAAAATCTTTCCACCAGCTGTACAAACTGCAGATTAAATACACACAATCAACCAGGTAGACTCTGTGCCTATGGGATATAAAAAAGGACAATGAGTGTTCACATAAAAGAAAAAAACCCTAGCTCTGGCAACTGTGGACATTGGAGGCAAATACACATAGGAGTAGAGGCAGATTAGAATCCGACAGTAGGTCCCAAGAACAGTCCAGTGTAGGAGGGCTTCCTAGGAGGTGGAGGTAGAACCACAACTCTCTATATACATTGTTTTCTTTTTTTCCCTTTCTCCCCCTTTTCCCCTTTTTTATCCTCTTAATCTCCCCCCCCTTTTTCTTTTTCATATATTTCTAATTTTCTTCTTCTTCTTTTTTTCTTCATTCTCTTTTTTCTCTCTTCCTTTTGTAAATGTGTGAGTTTCTTTGGGTGCTCTTGGCATTTGAGTGTTGTTTTCACCATTAGTCTTGAGGTTTTGTCTTCTGTGCTGTGACGCCTGTGAAGTCTTGGTGCTACAGTAAGGGAAGGAACCAATAGCAGACTATTGGAGCCAGAAAAATGGGTAAGTGATCTGGAAGACAGAATTGTGGAAAGAACTGAAGCAGAGCAGAATAAAGAAAACAAAATAGAAAGAAGTGAGGACAGTCTCAGAGACCTCTGGAACAACATTAAGCACACTAACATATGAATTATAAGGGTCCCAGAAGAAGAGGGGGAAAAAAGGCATGAGAAAATATTTGAGGAGATAATAGTAAAAAACTTCCCTAACTTGGGAAAGGAAATAACCATCCAAATACAGGAAGCTCAGAGTCCAATACAGGATAAACCCAAGAAGAAATACACCAAGACGCATATTAATCAAGCTAATGAAAATTAAACACAAAGAACAAATATTAAAAGCAGTAAGGGAAAAGCAGCAAATAACACACAAGGGGATTCCCATAAGGCTAACAGCTAATCTTTCAACAGAAACTCTGGCCAGAAGGGAGTGACAAGGTATACTTAAAGTGATGAAAGAAACAAAATTACAATGAAGATTACTCTATCTAGTAAGGATCTCATTTAGATTCAAAGGAGAACTCAAAAGCTTTATGGATAAGCAAAAAAAAAAAAGGAGAGAGAGAGAATTCAGTGTCACCAAACCAGCTTTACAACAAATGCTAAAGAAATTTCTCTGGGTTGGAAACACAAGAGAAAGAAAAGGCCTACAAAAACAAACCCAAAAGAATAAAGTAAATAGTAATAGGATCATTATTTAATTAGTATTAGTTACTCAGTCGCATCCAACTCTTTGTGACCCCATGAACTGTATGTAGCCCAACAGGCTGCTCTGTTCCTGGAATTCCCCAGGCAAGAATATTGGAGTGGATAGCCATTTCCTTCTCCAGGGGATCTTCCTGACCCAGGGATTGAATCTAGGTCTCCTGCATTGCAGGCAGATTCTTTACTGTCTGAGCCACCAGGGAAACCCCATATGTATCATATATATCAATAATTATGTTAAATGTAAATTGACTAAATGCTCCACTTAAAAGATACAATGGATACAAAAACAAGACCTTTATATATGCTGTCTACAAGAGACCCACCTCAGACCTAGGGACACACAGACTGAAAGTGAGGGGCTGGAAAAAGATATTCCATGCAAATGGAAATAAAAAAAAAAAGCAGGAGTAGCAATAGTCATATCAGGTAAAATAGACTTTAAGATAAAGACCCTTATAAGAGATAAGGAAGGACACTACATGATGATCCAGGAATCAATCCAAGAAGATATAAACATTATAAATATATATGCACCCAACATAGGAGCACCTCAATACTAAGGCAAATGCTAGCAACTATTAAAGGGGAAATTGACAGTAACACGATAATAGTGCGGAACTTTAATACCCCATTCATACCAATAGACAGATCTACCAGACGGAAAATTAATAAGAAAACACAAGCCTTAAATGATACATTATATCAGTTGGACCTAACTGGTATTTATAGGGCTTTTTATCCAAAAACAGCAGCTTTCACTTTTTCTCAAGCGCACATGGTATTTTCTCCAGGATAGATCACATTTTGGGTCACAAATCAAGCCTTGGTAAATTTTAAAAAATTGAAATCATTTCAAGCATCTTTTCCAACCACAACACTATAAGACTAGATATCAGCTACAGGGAAAAAAACTACCACACAAACACGTGGAGGCTAAACAGTACACTTCTGAGTAACCAACATATTACTGAAGAAGTCAAAAAAGAAATCCAGATGTACTTAGAAACAAATGGCAATGAAAACGCAACAACTCAAAACCTACAGGAGGCACTAAAAGTAGTGCTAAGTGGGACGCTTATACCAATACAAACCTCCCTTAAGAATCAAGAAAAACATTGAATAAACAACCTAACCTTACACCTAAAGCAACTAGAAAAAGAAGAACAAAAAACCCTGAAGTTTGTATAAGGGAAGAAATCATAAAGATCAGAGCTGAAATAAATGAAGGAGACAATAGCAACTTTTGATCCTGCACCGGAAAATCATTTTTTCTTTTGTCAAAAAGAACATTTTTAGGTTGACAAGTGAAATTTGAGTAAGCTTTGTAGATCTGATAAACAATAAATATTTCATGAATATCAATTTCTCAATTTTAATCACTTCTATGATTATGTAGAAAAAGTCCCACTTTTTATGAAATACACATGGAAGTATTTAAGGATTAAGTAGCACCATGTCTCCAACTTACTCTTAAATGGTTTAGGAAATAATAAAAATATGTATATAAACAAGCATTAAGAATATGTACATTCTTTAAAAAGAGAATAAGAATGTAAATGTGGTACAATGTCAATATCTGGGGATTCTGGGTTGTAATATTCTTTCAACTTTTCCATAAGTTTGAAATTAATTCAAACCAAAAACTTCAAAATTTGGCAAAGGAAAATGATTTTTTTTTTTTAATGAGAAAAGTGTTCACTAGACTGCTTTGAGTTCCATGCACAGGATAGGTGAGAAGTTTCATATCCAGAACTTCAGAGTCTAGTGACCTTGGACGCCAAATTTTCTTCCTTCTTCTCTTTGGGAAGTTCACCTTCATAACTACTGGAGGAAAGCAAAAACTCAGACCAAATCAGTCAGACTCCCTCTCCCTCCTCATCTTATCCATCTCCCCTCTTCAACTTCCTCCATCCTTAGCCAAACCAATTTTTCCCAGGTGACAAGAAAACAAAGAGGAGCTTTTAGTTGTTAGGGATGGGCTCACATTAAAATGTGTTGTCCTCATCAGTTACTCCTTTGGGCTGAGGGTTGTTTCAGATGCTGGTGTCCCAGCCTGCAGCCTGAATCCAAGGACTGCCAGCCTTGACCTAGAGCTTTGCAAAGTCTGTCCTTTTCTCAAAGATTATCATCCAAAACCACTGCTTCTTCTTCAGTCCCTAAGATTCAGATACCTCTAGGTCATTGGACCAAGTCAGCCACAAACCAACACATACCTTTGTCCTCTAATTTTAGCCAAGATGCCACCTTTGAGTAATAACCCTCGGTCAGTCAGAGTTGCTGAGAACATGACCTGTACACAGAAGCTGATTGATGGTTGATTGGTTCATTGACCACTGGGAAGTAAATGAGTAACAGCAACTCACAGGGCTGCATTGGCCTTATTCTGCCAGCTGTGGTCACCTCCATATGGGTCCTTGGTGCCAGAAATTCAGTCAGGGCATTGACTTTGGTTGCTTGGGTTGTTGGCTTCTCTGTGTGTTTTCCAATTTGTCTCACAGCGTTTATTGGAAATTGTATTTCCAATTTATCTCCCTGTTTAATAGGGGTACAAATCTCTCAGCAAGAAGTGCCTAGGTTTGTCAGAGTCCCTCTAGCACCAAAGGACTGTGAGCTTATTGACTCATCAAGGCCAAGAACAGAGTAAGAGAAAGCAGATATTTAACCCCCACAACTCAATGCATGAGGTCGGGTGCAATTCTGAGTGTACGTCCTCTGAACAGGTCATGGAGTGTTTTCTTCAGCCAAAATCAATACTAGCCAATTTGCCAGTAAAAATTTAGAAAGCAAGGACCAAGGTCACACACACACACACACACGTACACAAGAGACATTAAATCAGGGTTTAGGAGCTGAGGCCTTGGAATCAGGCAGATCAAGTTTCAGGTTCAGTTCCTCTACCATCAGAGGGCCTTTGGGTCAATTGTCATATTCTCTTCATTTCCATTTTTCTATCTGTAAAATAGAGATAACTTCTACCTTGAAGAGTGTTGTTGTTATCTAGTCACTAAGTCTTATCCAACTCCTTACGACTGTATAGACTATAGCCCGCCAGGCTCTTCTGTCCATGGGATTCTCCAGGCAAGACTACTGAAGTGGGTTGCCATTGCCTCCTCCAGGGGATCTTCCAGACCTAAGAATTGAACTCACGTCTCCTGCATATCCTGCATTGGCAGATAGATTCTTTACCACGGAGCCACCAGGAAAGCCCACCTTGAAGAGTACCTGGTGAAATAAAATGACTAGACTTCCTGTTACACAGGAAGACCCTTGTCATGTGGCAGGATTGGTTGCTGTATGCGTTGCTCAGGTCTTAGCATGGGGTTCTCAGCCTCAGTGTTTTGGCAGTTTGGGTCAGATAATTCTTATTGTGG